>NC_050596.1:15352500-15975000 GCF_013368585.1 Megalops cyprinoides
GGCCATTTCCAATCCATTCTATTGATTCGATTTGTTTGACAAGGAGTGACAATGCTCTTTGACCGGGAAACATACACAGCATACAGTTGTTACTTACTCACATTCACACTGTTGGATACACACTGAAACACTCCCATATGTACTTTGCTGAAGTATATAGCGCTAATGTCCCACACATGATCTGACCCCAAAATCATTTGGTTACAAGTTCAGGTTCCAGTTACAGGAAGTGGAGATAATTATGATAAAGACTGAAGAAACCTGGGATTTAATCATGTCTGTCTCTTACAAAATAAAAGCTGCTGTCTGAGAAATGGGTCCATTCTTGTGGTAAAGGCTGGGGGTTGGTCACATCACTCTTGTGTTCAGGCCTCTTTTCTAGATTTTATGAAAGGAGACGATAGAGCTGCTGATCTTTCAGCAAAAGTCTTTATGGACCATGGGCAAATGTTCTTTTGACAATTGTTACTTCTGCTGTATCATCAGGAAATTATTACACACACAGAATTAACTGGTGGCCACTGGGTGATGGTGTCAGGTTTGTGTCATATACCATGATAGGCTACAACGCTCCCCAGGCTTAGCTTGCATTTTCAGGAAATTGTGTAAACGTGCTCACATTGAATACGAATACTGCTTCAAACAAACATTAAAAAAAGATGTTGGAGGCAAACCAACAGTATTTTCTTTTAGAGGAAAGTACTGTATATGTCATTCTGGGAAATATTTTCACAGTGCTTCTTATACAGTACTAATGTTTCTGTGCAGACATGAAAACAAAGCAAACAGTTCATATTACTCCACAGCTGTTTGTTAACAAAATATCAGGCTGAAATGCTTCCAATATAACCTTAAGAGGAACCAAGATATGCACAATAATCTGCAATGAATAGCCATATTTGCATCTTCAATTACTATTTCACTTAGCTGTTTAAGGTACACCATCTACCAGATGTTTCTCAGACAGGATCATATGTTGACAACCAGCATTTTATTGTTTAGTTAAAAAAAAAAAAAAAAAAACAAGAGATTCTGGGGATAGCATACCAGAGAGACATTAAACACGGTTAGGTCTGCAGAGTGGAAAGGGGATTTATGATAATGAATCAGATTAACTGAGAGGCCCCATTATGCGCTTCAGCTGCCCTGAAATCAGGGTTCCACTAGCTCTAGCTTTTGTGCTGTTTGTCCTGTCTCAATAAGTACCCATATTGCCGTAGAGACTGTACAATAGGCATCCTGACTTACATTGGTGCTCTACATTCAGTCCTTGATAACAGCACACTCTCTTTTATTTATTCTTTTTTTTTTCAAATTACAGTTATAATTACTTTAGAAGTAGATTGCAGACTGTAGATTGCTAGTAAACCACCCCCTATACCCCTGAGATTTACATGTTTAGCCCATTTATGATAGTGCATCACCTAGTGTAGACGGTGATGGGCGGTGGTGAAACACTTTTTGCACTGATTCTTGGTGCAGTGGTATTTTGGATGCAATGGGGTAGATGATTTTTGCACTTGAATTTACAGCAACTGAGTCTTGGTTAAAAGTCTGAGAACTGTCAGACAAACTGTCTACCCTAAACATCTGCTAAAAAGATGATAAAAAGATAAAGTAAACTATAACAGATTCAGGAAAGGACACTAATGATGATCGCTTCCATTTCATGTACAATGCTAATAATTAGAAGGATAATAATGAAGGTAAAGGAGCATGTACCTTTAAGAAATCAAAGTATCATTCAAAATAAATTATTTTACTAATCCTATATGTTGAGCTATTTTTGTCTGAAAAGCTGCAATTACTTTGAACATACCTTATAGATCATAAATCACAGTTTCTCATCAATGGCCAAAATGTATTGATTCTAGTACTTGTGTATCATTTCCAGAGTATAATATTATACCATATCATTTATTGTAGATATCTAGCTCTTTTGTCTTTATATGCCCATATTTTTCCAGAACCTGGGGCATAAGAAGAATGACAACAAATAAATGAGGCTTTTAACTCAGCTGCACTAAAAACCATCAACCCACCATTTCTGGTTTCTGGTACCTAGCAGCCAAACCACAGGACATTCTTCCCATGGAGATGTCTATGCTTTCCTTAACTCAGTACACATTTTCCAGACCAACTTTCAAATACAGTACAATTCATAACACAACATTTTAAAGAAAAGTGAATGGAATAATTACATTGCTAAGGTGAAACCAATCTACAAGAGGGTACATCCTGAAAATAAATAAATTAAATCATGCATCATATTTCACTCTCCGTTGATTAGATAGCTTTTTTGGGCAAACACGGATTTGGAGATTTATAGATTTGCAGATGTGCACTAAGAACTTCTGTATTACTGCATGCCTATGGTCTTTTTTTGCATTGTGCACAATTTCAGCATGAATGTTACCATGATACCCATAGTCATTCAAAAGAATGTTGTAGAATTAGAAGCAGGACCAGCCCTAGCTATAAGCCGCATAAGCAGTCACTTTGGGTGCCTGGGGGACAGTTTAGCTCCTCTATAACAAAGAAAGAAATACAAAACAAATTCAAAAGAAATTTAAGGAATTTGTCCAATCTCCTGGAGGTGACAGAATTTGAATTCTTCTAACATGATGCTTTTCAATATGCTTCCATGGTGATTCACAAGCCCACTTTTCATAATGTCAAAACTGGGTCTTCGAACCACCAGAGAAGCCACCAGATAACATGGTCTGCCTGGTTTTCAGTTCAGTGACAGAGAGTATTTACAGAGTTGTGCAAACTATACATTTCTCTGCTTCTTTACATATGTAACTTCCAAAACACAGAAACAGTAACTTACACAGCTAGCTTACACAGCTAACAACACACCCAGATAAGTGACTTAAATCTCTTGTTGCAATTCTGCAGAGAAGTATGGTTGTGCACTCACTGTGCTGATGATCCTCAGGCCACACACGGTGATTTATTGGTCCACCAACCTCCATGAAGTGAAAGCAAGCTTGACAGTAATGGTCAATAGCCACTCAAAGCCTTTTAAGTTCATTTCCAAGTGCTCAGAAATATAGTCAGCTGTGGCTGTAAGAGGAAAAATGCATAGTTAGCTAGTTCGCTAAGAGGAATACATGTTCAGTACTTATAATAAATGCTAACTGCAGTCAGTTAAGTAACTTTGATGATATTTTTAAATGTGTGTACTTGGTGCTCTGTTTCAGGTGCTGTTAACTACACCAGCTGCCCTTGCTTTGTATCTCAGTGAATGGCAGTTCTTTATTGATTGTGAATTAGTATGCAAAGTGATTAGGCAATTTTGATAACACATGAACAGAATGTTCCATTAACTATGAAATCTTTGTATTTATTGGACAAAGTTATGCAGATGAAGTAAATTTAAGATAGTGCTTGTCTGTATGCTTGAGAATTGCTTGGACTGCTGTTCAAGACAGTTTCTTTTGGCTTTAAAACTTGTTCAGCAAACGTTTTAGAGGGCAACTATGTTCATTAATTATTTTTTTCCAGGACTGATAATGGGTTCTATTTACTTTTTGTAGTTGTCATGGTTGGAAAAGTAGCCATATCTTTGACAATTGCTCATTTTTCCCCAAGTACACCCCCACTGTAAAGTATGAAATAACTCCAGACTGGACTTTCAAACAGCTCTCAGAACTCAAGAGATGGCAAGTTTTAGGTTTTGTGCATCTTGGCGAGTACAGTCTGTTTTTCCTGTGCTGCTGCCATTTGTGGTGATTGTGCTTTTCAAAATGCAAATCCTTTTGGGCTGAGGGCAGCATTGAGCCGACTAACTCCAACTTGAATTCCTCCTATTTACACAATCCCTGACAGCACCTCATTCCAGATGCTTCTCCAAGAAACAACAAGGAATCTTTCTTTAATTGCGTTGGCTTCCTCAAACCCCCTCAGAACAGCCAGTGAATTACAATTTAATTGAATTGCTCTGTCCCTGAAGCAAAATTGGCTGAAAGTAATTACATGTAGAACACACAGAATAACTCCCCATGAATCCAAATTAAGCAGCAGCAAAGAATGACCATTATTATTACCAAGAGTACAGTGATATGGATTCACAATATAACTTAGACACTACAACATTCCCATAATGTAAGCATTTTATAAAATACCAATAACATTGCCATGCATCATTTCCAGTAACATCTCTGCAATTAAATGCAGGGATTTGCTTAGTTTACAAAAATATGTCATGCTTGTTTAAAATCTGTTTCTTTTTCCATAACTGTGGATAAATGAGCTCTGTTTTTACTCTATGTCTATCATGTAGTGGCCCTACACTTATTTCAAATTTATACTCAAGTAAAAGTTTGTTACTTCAGACTAAACAGAAACCTGCAACCAGCTAGAAAAAAAATCTGAAATTTTCCAGTGGAGACTATAAAATTGGTCATTTTAATTGCTCGAGCTGTAAGACAAATGCTTTGCGAATGCACACAGTGATGCTTTCAAAGGCCATGGCCTGACACGACAACATTAGCGTACACACAGTGATCTTCATGCCCCAGTTTTGTTTAATGTGAAGTGAGCCAGTCTGAAAAGAATTCATAATTAGGTTAGAACTGGTCACTGTCGTCAAGCCTTTGAAATGATGGCTTGGGATGCTTATGCATTTTAATTGTGTTCCAAAGAGATTTGAAACCTAATAATAGCTTTCCACACAATGTGCATATACGGTAATAAAGATAACAAAACAAAGAGAGTCCGTTTGCTAATCTCTATTTACATGCCCGCCAGCGTGGGAGTCCCTTGCCATGTGGGGGCTTTACATATCTTGTCACTTTCATTTTATTCAGGCTTGCTGTATTTGTTTTTTTTTTTTTTTTTTTTTTGAAGGAGACTTTGGTACAGCCTTTTTTTTTTCCTCGTGAGCAGGAGCAGAGGGGCACGTGCCCAATGCCTAAGTGCTGGCAGGGCAAAGGCAAATGGAAGCAATCTCATTCTCCCTATGTTCTCCAAGCAACGGAATCTTTTTCAGGTCACTTACCATTGTGGCTCCTCACAGCTGAGACGCCTGCTGTTAAATACTAGCTATTTCAGCTAATTATACAGAAGTCCAGAGCTCAATGACATTTAGGTCGCAGTGAGCAGGGTCATGTAGAGCTGCAAGAGGAGTTGGGATGCAGTTTTGAGACCCTTTAACCTAGCATTTGGTGAAGTTCACTTGAAATGGAAGAATGAGAGATAGACCATACAGAAGCTGGGGGGGGAAGTTCCTCTGAGGATACTCTGATGGAATTGCCCCAGGACAGTGAAGTAAAAGCACCACTCCATTCAACACATTGAATTGTTTTTTGCCATTATTATTTAGTACTGGAATGGACTTTCACTACTTTTAACATTTATTGAACTGAAAACGGTGTGTTTACTAGCATCTGTGTATGTGTAAAGGTAACTGTTTGAAAATAACTGATTTTTAAGTAGGGGAAGAGAGCACAGAGTGTTTTAGTTCTGAATTTCATATAACAGTTGCTTCCACATATTATATTAGCAAATCCAGACCACCAGCTCAATGTTATGAAATGTAAGACACTGAGATCTTACAGCAGATGTTTAATTCATTGGTTAATTAACTGGATGCCTCCTGATTGTGAATGAGCATACAGCATGTTCTGGCTCTGTTATAGAGTACTGCTTACTCTATTACTCTGCTGCTCTGCAAAATCTCATCACAGACAGTTCTTTATTGCATGCTTGATTTTTACAGAATCCCAATACAGAAATTGTATTTCCTCTTAAACTAAAATGCTTATCGGGTTTAATGAAAAAAAAAATAGCCTTAATCATCCTTATTTATATCAGATTCTGTGTCAATTCATCAGATTTTCTATAATGAGTGTACTTTTCCATTCGCCTCTGATGTCATCATGCCAGAAGGTACTGTGGGTGTCCTGCACCTCGAGTTAGGAGCTAGGTTCGTATTTGTACGAGCATGACTATGCAGAACTATTACATTTGTTTTAAAACTAATGACTAAAACAGACAGTTGATTTTATGTATTTAGTGGAATTGGTTGTAAAAAGGCTAATTGGTTATAAGTATTATATCCATTGTGTTACATTATTGTCATTTAGCACATGTTCTTTTCCAGAGCAACGTACATCGGGTACAATTTTTACATGTTATCTGTTTATACAGCTGGGTATTTACTGTGGCAGTTCTGGGTTAAGTACCTTGCCCAAGGGTAGAACAGCAGTGCCCCAGTGGAGAATTGAACCAACAGCCTTTCAGTTATGAGCCCTGCTCTTTGCCACTATTCTACCCTGCTGTCCGTAGAGAACAAAATGTATCCATAGAGGACATGTAAGCGTTGGCAGTTTTTCCTCATGGTTCCTGTCACTCAGTCAACATTTATATACTTTGTTTATAAATATTTTCATATTTATAATATTTGTATTTATATGTTTATATTATTTTTTTATGATTAATGATTTTTTTTACATTTTTCATTTTTATATTCATTGTAGTGAATATTCTTGACAGAAAGTTGCAATGCAGTGATCACATCTAGCCAAGAATGTCTAAACGTTTTTGCCCATTCACCGGTAGTAGCATAATATTCACTGCAGAATATAATGTGTAGTATATAATAATAGTAATTATTCCTAATTGCACAATTGCTCTTTCATAGAATTTTCCATCCTTTTCAAGGATCTCGATGCGCTTTGTTGACCGAAAACGGTCAACTCACATCACCCACTAACAATGTTTTTTAGATGACAATAGTTGAGTCCATTTTTTTCCTCATCAGCATAATGATTGTTTTGCTGTTGTTGTTTGTTTCTTTACATTGGGAGCCAAAGTAGATGGAAGAAAACATGTCTAAGGAGGGTTTTTTTTTATCCACATGTTTATTGTGAAACAGCAAAGTTTTTCTGCACCCCTATCCAGAATTCCAGAACTATTATCCAGATTAAATTTCTGTTGCAGCATCAGTTGTAACTTCAGTGCGGACTTCTGGGAGTACTTGCCAGCTCAGCTGTCTGTCCTTGCTTGTTTGCCAGTAAGCTCAAGCAGAGAGGTGGATAGCTGATACAGCTAGGTAATTAAAATCAAAAGTCTTTGCCAGTATGGGGCAAGGTGGGCATTGGCTGCAATATAATGTTACTTATTACTTTCCACAGACCACTTAAACATCTATGTGGAGGGTACATTGGAGCAGCAGGGCACTAAAATAAGCTTTGAAAGAGTCAACGTAGAGAAACAAATTATTGTGTGAATATAACACATTTCATATTGGTGATTTAAATAATCCTCATGATGGTTTCAACTGCACAAGCATTCAGTAAACATTATGAAGAACGCAGCTTCAATCATAGGTGCTCCATACCGAGTAGCTGCTCTCAGGGTATGGCCTTGCATTGCATATGTCTATTTTATATCTTCAGCCACCACTGAAGATAGAAACATAAATCAATAAAACCACCTCCCCACCACCCACAACCCCCACCCCACCCACCCCACCCCCACCCATACATAAAAAAAGGGAATAACAGTATTAAACAGAAAGGGTGGACGTCCTGCCTTAGCATGTCATGATGCCACCATGTCATCACTCTCATGCAGTTTGCACAGCACCCCAATTAAAGTCCACTGGCTGTGGAATCCAGAGAGATTGTTGTTTATCTTAATGAACACAGACTCCAGTTTTACCCTGGTTCAGCTTACCATGATCATAGATTTCTTCACTGCTACAATGCAGCACTGGTCCACTGCTGCACCAGTTCTGCCTCCCTAGTCCCAGGGATTGCCATTTTTGCCAAAAAAATAAAATTGATCAGTGTACAATAGCTCTTCCTGTATTATGTGCACTTCACCCAAAAAAATGAAGCTTGTCCAGTTCTTTAACACATTAAAAAGTGACATACAAAAAGTCAGACAGAGAAACTGTTGACCCCAGTACTGTCTGATGTTGGCTTAAGTGGCCACCCATTGTCATTGTCATTGTGCTCACTTGTTTGTGAATCCAATTTAACTGCACCTGATGCTAGGCTATTCTGGCTTGACTTCTCCAGCCATGACTGGTGTAAACAGAAACATTCTGCAGTTCTGTGGTCTCCCAGTTATGCTTTCCTTTATAGTTCAGGATAAAAATGAAGTACTGTAATGTAACAAAATTGACTGCAATGCTAAGTGTACTGTAGATTTCCTGAACTCCCCCCAGAGTGTGTGGACTGTAATACAGCAACCAACAATTACAATTAAATGAAGTGGTTTCAGATCTGTAAAGTAAAGAGCAATCATCAGGTCTGTGGCATAAATATGCAATCACTGCACATACACAGGAGAGCTGAGATAAAGACACTGTGTAGTGTGTAATTTGAACATCTTATTACTTATAGAAAACACACATTCACAGTATGGGCAGAAGGTAGGAATGGACACTCTTGAAATGATCAGGTTTTTGTCTCACAATTGGTCACAACGACTTTATGTGATATAATGGCAGGTGATTAAATCATGAGACTGCATAAAGTATAAAAGGCAGTATTAGATTCAACAGTTCAACAAATGAACACCATCTGATCACAAGGTATTTTGATCCCTAAGACCTATCTGGAGACATCCACCAGCCACTTCTAATGACTGAATAAAGCTATTCCTATATGCCCATAAGCTCAAAGTGTACTGCTTTTATGTGTGTATGCCACCCTAGCTGCAATTATAAATGGTAATTAAATTTTAAAAATATACTAAGATATGTACAGTACTGTATGCAACATTTTTTGTAGTATTATATACTTATGTCTCTGTGTTGCATCCTTGAATGGCATTGTTTCTGCTGTAATTAGGTTAGGGGTAGAATTTTTCTGTATTTTTCAGGGTTATCCTATTTATAGGGGAAACTACAGCATAACAACTAATTATTAGTTCCTGATATTCCTCCTCTGAGTATGTTGTGATTCTGAATTCTGACTTAACTGACATGATCTGAAATGCTTGCCATTTCAAGGCTTTGTAAATCTGAAATGTTCATGCGTTATTTATTACATGAGAAAATCATGTATAAATTATGTATACCCCTACTACTACTACTACTACTACTACTACTACTACTACTAATAATAATAATAATAGTAATAATAATAATAATAATAATAATAATGCATTCAAACATACATACATAAATAAGCCACATTTTTACTTAAAGACTATGCTATAGAGGAATCTCTCCTGTGCGCCGAGAAAAAGAAGCTGAAGAGGGATGCAGCGGTGCGGGGAAGCTTTCAGAGATCCACCCAGCTGCTTTAACTGGAGTGGTTCATCATCACAGCACAGAATCTCCGGAGGTTCCCGCGCTCACGTGTTTTTTTTTTTCTTCTTCTTCTGTTCGTGGGCCTTTTGTTTAAGGGGGAGCCGGCATTGTGCGTGTGAGTGTGTGTGTGTGTGTGTTGGGGGGGGGGGGGGGTTCAGAGGGCTGACCTCCCCTGATGGGCGTAGCGTCCATGAGAGATATCCCATTTGACGTGACAGTTTCCAGGCACGCTTCACGCTCGCGTGAGCGCGCGGGAGAGAGGGAGGTAACGCCGTGGATGCGTGGGGTTGCGTATTGTTTAGAGAGGAGAGCGTGGATGCATGCGCTTCCGCCAGCCGCGCTCGCCATTGTCATTTAAGAGGTACCGCAACTTTCTTCTCTTTTTGTGCAGCGTGTTAGAACTGTGTGCAGCCGACTTGTGTGCAGGTGAAGATGCTGTGTTTAGGGAGCTTTTGCCCGGTATTCTGCAACGTCATTCAGATTGAACTCGTGTTTCTCGGCAGTTGTGATGGGGGTGAAAGAAAGAGAATGGGGGATAAAGGTTTGTTTTGACTTTAGGGGATGTCCATGCGAACAATGTACGCACGTGGAAATTGTTTTCTTCACGTTTTCTTCAAAGTGCAGGTGGTACAGTTCATAGACATGAGTAAAATGCATGTTTTCTTTGTTTCAATTTTAGAATTAATTTCACTTGTCGGTTGCATGAAGCTTTAAATGTTAAAGTTGATAACAGAAAGGAAGAATGGTGGGATACTGTTAATGCAGAATACGTTTTAGTTTTTTTTTTTTATCATTCACAGATCAATCAAATATTATAATAATCTGGATTATGGTGTCTATTTACATTGGTAAATACTGAATGAAGTTAGAATTTTTAAGCCTGACAAAGTGAATCATGACATTTATCGGCAAACCAAACAATATTTGCTGTAATCTTGAAGTAATCTTTAGAAAATCATAATCAACATGTGATATTATGATAAATTAACAACAGAAGTGTGTGTTATTGTAATTACTGTATTATTTGAAACGGAGGTGGCCAAATGGTTTAGACAATTCGTTTATGAACAGTGTTGCTAAATAAACAAATAACTAAAAGTTGTATTGTTTATGTGAGGTGTGTTGACCCAAATGTTTATATAGTAATAAAAAGGTAAAAATGAAAATAGAGAACTCTCAAACTCCCGTATCGTGGCGAAAGTCATTAATATGAGCAGAATGACTCCTGAAGTGGGACAACATGCTAATTAAAATTGCTCATGCCATTCAGATGAGCTCTATCTGAGTCCATGTTACTCATGTCCCTTCGAATATGCCTTCACTCAAGGTCACCATGCATTTTATGGAAAAGCACAAACAAGGGCTTGTCTGATTATGGTGGCACATTGCTACTTTATGGTTACTGTGTTGAGAATATGATTTCTTTAGATGACAGGTTTTTGAATTACTTGGAGCTACATCAGGTCAGGGTAATTTTGTGACTTGATTACATGGAGCCAAAGAAATTAGCCTTGTCATTTAGGGGTTGTTTAAATCCATGATAAATTAGATTCCAGCTCCATTTTATTTTGGCATGTTTGAATATGTCCTCTGAATCCAGTTTGTACCACTGCTTGGGCACTAGCTGTTGGATAATATGCAGCAAACACGCTGTGCACGATTTCATCTATGTTCATTTGCTGAGGGTAACAGTTTGAAATTAGTGTAAATCTCCCATAACTAACTTATTACAATTTTCACATCATCAATAGTTCAACCCTAGCTCTGTGTTGTTCTTTGTGCATTTGCATTAATTGAGTGCCTTCTGAAAAGACCTTGCTCAACAACATAAGCAGAAACACTATACTCAACACTTGCTGACAAAGAGCAGATTAGTGGCCCACATGCTACATAGAATTTGTACTTTGCTATATCACGTGCTGCTTGTGAGTGTTGCTGTAGGCTGTTTTCAAACCTGAACTGTGGTTCCTTGCGTCCATTGTTACATTACAGACTATATTTATGTATGAATATTATATGATCATTTTGGTTCACCGATGGGGCACCAAGAAATCTCTTGAGACATTACTGCCCGTTTTGCTAATGGACCAGTGAGATATACTAATGTAAGTGTACTTCATCAAATAAATAATACTAGTACATTAAAATCTCTCATCACCAGAAGTTAGAAGCCACACTTTGAAAGATATTTAAACATTCATTAAATGTTTGTTCATTGTTTTTCAATTAGGGCATTGGCAAAAAATGCCTAGTCTGCAAGAGGCATACAGCAGCTCATAAGCAAAGTGACATTTATATTTGCTTGCTGATAGTGAAACGCTGATCAGCCAAAAAACATATACAATAGCATCTTTTGTCCTTAGAAGTTGCATTTTACACAGTTTTCATTACAGCCATGTGAGTTCACCCAGATTTGGTTAGCATTTGGGCTAGCATTTCTCATGGCAGAAGTGAAAGCAGTGCCAGCATCATGCAGAAATGTAGTTTTTGAGCACATCAGTAGCAGGTGAAGTTTTAGCTGAATATCCACACAAACCTTTTATCAGAAAGGGTGTGAGGTTGGCACTGACCTAGAGCCAGCGGTGCCCAGTGGCCATGAGTACAGATTGGTCTTTTCTCCCACAGAATGCAGTATTTGGTATGGGCAAGTATGGGATAGTGGTCAAGTGGGCAGGTGGATGGACAGCTTTTAATTCACTCGAATTTGGGTCCCTGGTGAAATTCTTTCTTGGGCTAGGTCCATCAAGCTGTCTCTTGTCAAGCTGTCAGTTAAAGTGCTGTGTTCAGGTCACTGGACATAGAAGAGCCCATTCAGAGGTCGAGTTGTCCCGTGGAAAAAAGCCTCTGTAAACAAATAGCTTTTTCATTTTGTAATTTCACCGGTCTTCACTGAAGTACAAGAGAGTGTGGGAGAGCCAGGATGCAGCAGCCAGCAAGGGAGCCTGGGCCAGAGACAAGAGGCTTTCATTGGAGCCCTGGAATGAAAAGATTTCCTTCTTGCCATGAAAAGATTAGAGTGCCATTTGGCGCTGGTGCCAAGGCGCGCTGAGGAGCTGTTGTGCTCCACCATGGCAACGGTAGACATGAAAGGAACGTAAGGTTTTACAGCACAGCTATTTTAAAACCTTCAAAGTACATTTACAAGTACATTTCTTTGAATAATAGAGGCTTTTTTACATTTTAGTTCGCTCCTCTACATGATCAGCTATGCTTATTGGCATTAAATTGTGAAGTTGAGAAGCAGAATGCAAACATTTTAAGCATAATACAGCAATCTATTGCATACTCTATACCCTGTAATTATAAAAATCTTAATAATGTTTGAAATAGCTATTGTTCTTTTTAATTTCCATTTTATCCTTAAAGAAGCTATTTTATATTAACCCATATTTTTCTTTTTGGCAATCCATTTGATTTTCAATAAAAGTTATAATCACAGCCAAATAACAGAAATGTTAAAGTAACAACACACATCTGCTGTCACAGCTGAATGTCATGCCAAACCAGCATGTTCTCTTCATTGCTCTGTGACAGAAGCTTCTTCAAACCTTTTTAAAATACCACTGATTTGACTTTTGTACGTTTGATGGATCTTTTGGGACAGAGGAGGTATGTGTTCATGTGTTTTTTCCCCCTAAAAATGCTATTTGCACTTAAAGATGCATGCCAAAGGCGTTTATTGGACTACAACCAACATCGATCCCTTTGCTCCCCTACATCGTGCCGCTGCATACAGACACAAATGGGTTGCCTCGGCTTCACCCTCTTCCTCCGCATGCAGTGCATTTCTCATTCTTAATCGGCAATCAAAGATGTGTCATTTTGGCAGCCAGACACCAAAGCAGTTGCTTAGAGGTGACTGACAGTCTGAGAGGGGTGTTATTTAACCCTCCGAAATCTCTTAGGACCCATGTGCAGTTAGCAACCCCTGTGCCAGCAATGCAACAAAACAAAGCTAAAAGGAAGGCTTGAGAAGCTGGTGTCTGCTGAAGTAATTTTGCCTATGCTCTGCCTCCTTATGAGAAGGAACAGAATAGAAGTGTGTGTGAGGAGAATTTCAGAAAGGGCCAAACAGAGGAAACTGTAGACAAGGCACAGAGTCAAGAGACTCTTAAAGGAGAGAGTCGCATTCTCAGCACCACAATACTAAGCTCCACAATACCAGCTTCTCTTCTCCTCAAGTTTCGTATCAGAGACTGGTAAGGAATACCTGCATGCACGACACTCCGATAAAGTGTATTACTATAGTCTTCTGTGGTCGGCTTGATTTGTCGCTGTGCTCCTCTGATCGCTGTATCTGGGGGACTCAGCTGATTGTTTGCGTGAGAGCAGGGAAGGTCACTTTGTGCATCCAGAGAGGACACATTTTGCTAAAACCAACATGTTAACAGGGTTCAGCATGTGCCTTTAGCTTTTGGCATTAATGGAAATCCATTGTTTGCTTTGTAATGCAAAGGTCAATGAAGTATTGCTTTTCAGCTGTGTTTGTAGCTTGAAGTTCATGAGTTGTGTGAGACTGAGCTAACGTTAAAGACTCGAGAAGAATGACGAGGTAATGTTGATGGGGCGTAGTTATCTCCATGATATCACAAACATATATATCATTGCTCTTAAAATCCTTTCAAAAAACCTTGTGCTAACATACTATACTTTTTTTCCTCACAGTCTGTATTTCATTATTAGGATCACAGTACTTGGATGATTGGTTTATCTGACTGATTAAATCTTTTAAGATAAGCCTGGAAGATTTATCTAAATAGTATAACAATGTTAAAAATGACTTATAAATGATAATAAAATTCACTTTCTCAGGCATTTGAGTCAGTGCACAGACTTTGAACTACTTACATTTCTGTTTGTAGCTGTTATTTATAATGCAAATGTATGTGCCTATGGTATATGTAATGCACTTTCTCCACTAAAAAATAATCCATTTTTGGTATAATACAGCAGAACTCCATAACTTAAATTCAAGTAGGCACCATTAGCTGGCTTTGAATTATTGCAACCTGATCATAATTTGGACCATGACTATTTTCAGTTTTTTTGTTAGAAAGCTAAAACCTTAGAGTCACATGAGTTTCCTTTTCAATGTGCTTGGAGTTGCAGGTATAGCTTGCCAACTCAATGCGTAGAAGGAAATTATTTGGAATAATGCATGCCATGACAATTAAATTACGCACAGCTGACTAAAGTAAATGCTGAACTGCTCGTTCATAAGCATTCAGAATAAATGGAAGGTCTTTTTTATCCCTTTTCTCTGAATCTTATCTGTTTCTTAAATGTGTAAATTCCCTTACTTGGCAGGGGGAGAACTGTGATTTGTTTTTGAAGTCAAAAGCTGACTTTTTTTCAAGTCTAAGCAAGCAAGATAAGTGCACCAGTAAATGCATTAATGCACACACTGTGAATGTAACCTCAAAAAGATCTCAAGTTACAGGATAGTATAAAATCATGTAATGCAATATATGTAATTTGCTGTAAATACCTAGAATACATTACACATCTAGGATATTTTACAAACATGGTATTTACCTCCTTTTTTGTATTTAGGGAATACAGTATGATATAATTACATGTAGTGTTTACTGTATTGAGGAAAAACATTTTCCACTTGCCAACTAACAATTTTCCACCAGCAAAGACCTTTGTGCCCACATGGATTACTCAGTTTTGTTTTAAGGGCCTTTATTCAGTAAGATTACAGAACTAGAATACACTACCCAGCTTATATTGTAATATGAACTTTTTGCTCTATTAATCACATTTCAGTGGTGGACTTTTTTGTGTTACTCCTTATTTAGAGAAGGTGATCATCATATCTTGCAAATTGAACTTTGATCAAACATAGAAGAAATATCATTTTACCCAGAACCAACTGATAATTGCAGTGTTGTCTGTACAGTGTATCGTATTTTGCAATGTGTACTGTGTAAGTGAAAACCCTAAACAACAGTAACTTCATCCAAGCATTTGTTCCTGCTGTCTTTTGGTACACACTGAACCACATGGCTTGCGTCAAGTAGCCATGTGGAATCCACTCATACCATGTTTATTTCTAAGGCCTCTTTGTTATGAGATAGCATTTACTCAATATGTGTGATGGTTGGAGGGGGCAGTTGTACGTGGTACTTGATTATTGTTTAGACCATCTATATGACCTTCTTCGGCCATTCAATTAATATTATTGGATTGTAAGCTTGCTCTAATTAGTGCATTGCATGCATGCATTGCAATGCAATTCATTTTTCAATCCGATTAAATTAACTTTCGATTTTCAGACAGGAGCACAGACACCAGGTCACGTGGCAGGAACAGTTTTGTGGATTGTATATGCTAATATAAATGACTTTGGCACTGTTACTCAATTATATAAAGTTATACAGAGTAGACTATAAACTGATATTTAGATTGAGTATGTGAATGCAATTTGGAATAATTTATTTTGTTAAGAATATATTTTATGACCTGAATAAAACTTTCATGAAGTGGTTTTTGAATAACTGTAAATCTACTTTCAGATTTTGTAAAGCATGTATAACATACTTTTGCTTTTTTCAACAGAGATGAGGGCTAGTATAATTCATGACAGGGTCAGAGTTTTGGCTAAATCCAGATAAATATGATGATATATGGCTGAAGCACTGTGTTTAGGTTTGTCTGGGGAGGAAATTGTTGCACTTTTCACATGAGCAAAATATAATTTTTGTCAACTTTCAGCAGTCAAGTGAGAAGACTTTCTTTCCAACTCTATCATGCATGTCAAAAGCAGTTACAGAACAGTTTATAATTATATCCCAGTCTATTCCCTGTTATAGCAGATAAACTGAGCCGGTCACATTCAGTCTCATTTTCAGGGCTATCCAGGTTAGTGTCATAGTGCCTTGGTCATATTGAAGTTCTTTCAGTAGTGGAAGTCATTGTAATGCTATACATAAAGAAGTGATTTGAATTTCATTTCACATTTTTCTTTGAAATGATTTCCATTTTGCAAAGCTTGACACCCCGCAAGGGTGTCCTTCCTCCAGGAGTGCAGATGGCAGCATGCGGTCAAGGTGCTCCACTCATGAACAGCTGGAATGATGTCTGGTGAAGCTCATTATGTTCTGCTAAATGTCTTGGACATTATGCCAGAGGAAATCATGTCATGTACTGTGAGAGAAACCTCAAAGCTCACAGAAATTAATAGCAAGGTGTATGGCAAAGTTCTTCATTAGGCTATGTGCCTTGTGTTCTTTATTTGTTTGAGTAATTTATTAATTTACTTCCTCACTCACCTCAGCATCAGCACAGCCTCCTTATGTGTTGTTTAGTGTTACTGATCTTACAGGTCTTCTGAGGGGCTAAAGGTTGGCAACATCTTAATGAAACTTGTGCATAATTTCTTTCCCAGCTTTCGCAAAATATGCTGCTGACATCTTAACATTAACATGGATGTGGCTTTGTGAGGGTATAATGTGTATAAAATGATTGATGATGACGACTTGAAAGTGGTGGTTGTACAAGCCCCTTGTCAATATTTCCAGCATTATGCCCCCTGAAAATGAGTAGAAAACCTAAGATTTTCTTGACGAGGATTTGTCATATAGAATGGGCCAGCTTTTTCAGAGCAGGTGTTTAAAACCATTGCATCTTTGGGTGGAATAATGAGAGGCTGTGCTATGTAAAGTAAACAAGCTAGCTGTATAAAACAGAGCACAGTGTGGTCTAAATGGAAATTATTGTAATTGTAAAGTACAGATTCTATACTGGTAATTTCTGAGATTGATTAATAAAAACTAATCCAGCATAATCAATTTTAAAAATGTTTTACACAATTTCCAAATTACCGAGATCAGTAATTAGGCTGTAGTACCTGTATGTTAACATCATAAACCTCTACTGTAAATGTATGCAAAATGCTGCAGTTAAGTAAATAGTACAGAGCTGTGAGTAAATTATTGCTGTTAAAAGTTATTTTGCCAATATGCTACTTTTTAATCCATGTACAACTCTTGAACCTGTTCTTGATGACATTTCATGATTAATAAACTTTTCAATTAAAGATCACACATCCATCACCCAAAGAGAAGATGTCACAGTTAATAATTTTATTAGAACCAAGAGACAGTTGTTTTTCATTGTAATTAAAATGATTGCATGTGAGCAGGCAGAGGTAACACCATCACTCATTGCATGCAATTATATGAAAAGGAACCAGCTGTAGATGAGTGTTCCACACTTAACCCGGCATGTTTGTAAGTTTTTTCAATACAAATGGTTCAGAATACTTACCATGTTGGGGTAAGTTCTCTGCCACTGCTCTGTTTTCCCACTCATCAGCTGCCTCTAGCTCGGTGTAATTGGCAATCCAGACCTCTCAGAGCTAGGATAAATTGTCAAAATGGCTTTGGTCTCAAGTTGGCCCTTGTTGTAGAGTGCATACCTGATTAAGTGTGTTGAGGGTGCCCAAGGAAATAAACTGGATCTAGTGCCACCTCTTCGGATTGAAGGTAAATTAGCTGTGATTTATGTGTGGGAACATTTTGTTTATATAGAAATCTGCAGAGCAAACGGTTGCTGCGTGGTAGATAATGAAGCAGAACATGGGATTCCCTGATGTTCCTCTTTGATTATTAATGTGGCAAAGGTGGAAAGAAACAGACTGGAAGTAACATTGAGATGTGACTGTGTTGAGATCGATCTGATATATGATTGAGAAACCGATTTAATATGTACTGTTACAGAAGTTAGAACAGACTTAAGGACAGAGTATGCTGGTATTTTAAGTAATATGGGCCAGCACCTACTTCATATTTTACAGTAGTGATTCCCAATGACCATGTTTGGTACATTAACGCTTGACACAACATGTCCATTAGTCAGGAGGTCTGGTTTCTACTCAGTGCATTCTTATGATAAATTAACATGTAGATTTTATTGATTGTTGAGGCTGAGTTCAATCTCTTGCTTATTTAATATGTAAATATTAGATACTATACTGTATGCATACCTCCAAATCTTCAATTTTCAGTGAATCAAGTGTACACTCCGAAAACAGCTATTAAATACAACAACACATTAGTGATGTCTACTAGCTTGAGTTGGATTCTTTAGTTTATTGAGTGTTAGCATTTTAGTAATTAAGAGTTTCCCCTTAGAGACAATCTGTCTGTTCTGGTTTACGGACATGCCTGCAAAGCCTACATGTTTCTATAAACTTAAGGCACATGGCATCTGCTTTGCAGAGCACTGTTCAATATCATACCACAGCCCCAGGCATTCAAGGAATGTCCTTTCCTCAAGAACCTGTAACTCACATCAGCAAATAGTGCAGTCAGAAAGCTGCCAGTTTGACAGGCTTTAAGAACAAATAGATGTATAGATGAATAAAGTTGTAACATATGTAAGTCACTCTAGATAAGAGTGTCTGCTAAAAAAACAATAATGTAATGTAATGTAAACAGAATGCAGAGTCAAACATGACCTTGAATGTTCTTGCTTTTTTGTTTTTATTTATTTATTTATTTTTCTGATGCTACTTTGATATCATGAGGGAGGCAGCTGAGATTCATTGTACATGTTTTGCACAATGTCCTGGATTATTGTATCTCACTCATTTACCTTTTCCACTCTCAGTTTATTCATTTTGGAATTATTTGTGTACCAAAGTAACATATAAAACCAGATTGCTTTGATTATAATCTGGACATGTATTATCACTTATTTGTAGACTTCCATATCCCAGGTAACATGTTAGAACCTTCATTTTTTGAAATCCACTTAGATAGGTTACTATTTTTGCACATCCCCAAAGTGTACCAGGGAGGAAACCAAAATCCTCAAGTCACAATATCGCTCTCGTGTTAGAGTGGGATATTTCACTCAATAGCACTGCTCTCTAGTGTTAGAGAGGGATCTAGTGGTGGCTGACATGGCTGTGGGCGACTTATGAATGCTGTGACCTTTCCCTTACAGTCTTGCCCTGATTGCACTGCAATCTCTTCCTCAATTGAAAGGTGATGCGTTGTGACATCACTGATTTTTTTTTTTCCCTGCCTGTAGGTCACAGGGCTCAATTGGATTTTCCAACTTGACAAAGAACAGCCTTTGAGCGCAGATTTTTGCAGTTGCGGTGCAGTTCAGTGGACAGGGAAAAACGGAACCTTCACACTTACGGGAATCTGTACTTTTATCAATATTATCTCTCAATTGACTGTTGAACTCATAGAGCATGTGTCTTTTTCAAATGTGGCACTGTCTGAATGTGAATATTCATTCTTTGCCTGTATCTTCCATGAGCTCTTCCTGGAGCTTCCATTCATTTAAATTTCAATATTTAGTCAGAAGACAACTTTATCCATGGTGGCATAGATAAATATTGCACAGGAGTCAGAATGATATTTACTGAAGATATTCAGATTAAAAAAAACAATCTGATCAATGGTGTCACAGCCATAACATACTCCACTAGGAATTCAAACCTGCAGAACACTGTTCTAAACTCTAGCTTTGTGAATCCCCAAAGGCCCACAATTTTCACTGGCACCTAAGCATTATTCCGTGAGGCAGGTACTAGTTCAGAGGAGGTCAGATAACAGTAATTTGCCACTGGCATGGCTCTTCACCCTGGAATGTTCTCACTCCTTCAGCAATCTTACAATGCAGTCATCCACATAAGCCTGCACACAGTTGCACATTTAGTGTTGATGATCTAGTGGGCAACACTGTTTGCTCAAATGGAAACTGCCTTTTAACAATGCCATCTGCGTCACACATCTAACAAACCAAAATATTTCAGTCTGCATGGTCTTAGGCAACTGGAAGTGGTTGGAAGTCAAAGCAAACAAAAAAAGACTTTTTACTGGTGAGTCACACACAGTTCAAAAACTAATAAGATTGTGAATTCCCAGAAAGCTGTCTACATTTCCAGCAGTAAATGACTGGAAAAAGTCTGGAAAACAGAATCTGATGGTTGCTAGGATGCGGGAATCAGCTTTGGCTCGTAATTCTGACCGCGCTATGCTGCTTGTGGGAGTGAGAATAACCTAGAATTCCTTCATATGATTGACTGCAAAAATGAAAAACTTTATGTGAAGCGGCTGCATGTTTGTAAATTAAACATGCACAGGATAAGTGCAAAATACAAAATACATGCCTTACACTTGTCTTTCTATAGTTTCTGTTAGTTACATGTATCTTTAAAGAATCTGTATACTTTATTATACTATATTTTTTAACATCACTGTAGATTTCTGGGAGCTTTCATGTTAGACTTTTGTTGCGTGTGTGAGGGACTCAACCCTCTGGCCCAGTAATCTCCTAGCAGGCACACCCACCCTCCCACGGCAGGCTCCACCCCCTGGCATATCATTGGCTGGGCTGTCAGTGTGCAGCCTACAGCAGCTGCTTTCCGTTTTCCATTTGAAAGGAGACGAAGGGCGGACAGTTGCATCCCCTCTGATGGCGTTCAATAGTCTGCCAGGAACTCTGCCTTCAAGAAGTGGTAGCGTTGAGGGGGATGAACAAATGAAAACTATAAGTTAACCGCCCTGCAGTCCTGCTAGGTTGCTGCTGTGGATGGTCACAGAAAAGCTTTTTTTATCATCTTTAATGCATTTTGCGTTTTATTTTGTTTTTTTCTTTTATATGCTGTTGGTGAATGATGGAACTTTAACCATGTGGCAGGTAAGGAAGGTGCTGCTGTATGCTTTTTTTCTGGTTAGTTCAATGCAAACTGATCTGTTCAGAAATATTTTAGCTGTTAATTATTATTATTATTATTTTTTAAGTTTACTGTCTTACATGTGCTGAGTGGAAAGCAGTTTGTCTAAAGCCTGCTAGATTCACTGGTGGGTTGAATACGTAACTATTTTTTTTATTTGTAACTTTTGATGAACATGAGAAATCAGAAATACTCCAATTTTCTTGATGTTTGTTGTGTGTTTTGGGGGCAATTCTTTTGAAAGTGATATTGGCATTTTGCCCTTCACTTCTTGTAAGAAATTAAAAATTGTAAGCATCTGCGACTTGGTCCTTCTTCATTAAGAGCTGTATGTTAAGAGCTGTAAAAGAGCATGTAAAAAATTCCGAGAGATAACCAGCATAATCATGATTATGGGCTGGTGTTCCAGTTCTTCAGAATTATTTTCATATGACCTATTTCTTGGGACAGTAGATTGTTGTGATTTGAGAAGCTGAAACTGTGAGCCTTTGTTTCTAACTTGGCATGGAGCAGCAGTGTGGAGTGGTTGGTGAACTTGACTTGTAACCAAAAGGGTGTGGGTTTGAATCCCAGATGGGGCGTTGCCTTTTTGCATTTTGGCAAGAGACCTTTAAATTGCTTGAGTAAATATCCAGGAGGATAAATGGATAATATAAGGATGAGATTATTTGTTATGTCACTCTGGGAAGGGCGTCTGCTTGGCATATGAATAATGTAATCTAGTGCTGCAAATCTGTTAAAGACTTTATCTGTACTTCCATCTGACAGTTTGATGTATTTCTGATGCATGGGAAATGACAGGGCATGTGAAAATGTTAGATATCAAGCTGAGAATCATGTATAGAAACTTTAAATATGTTGTCAGAGGCATCGTTCACTTGTGATATGTAAGTATTGACAGCTGTGATGGTAATAGTCCGAGATGTTGTCTGATCGTTAAGCTTCAGTTTCTGTACCCTCTCTAATTAATTATGCCTTTGACAGTGTGCTACTGAAGTTTCTGAACATAAACATATGTAGCCATATCCCTTTGCACAATATTTCATTTTTATTAAAAACAGTGTTAATTGCTGTCTGTCTTTCTCAGTGTAGTTTTTCTTGCGCTAAACTTTGATAGATGCTGCATTTCAAATGTGAATATAGGCAACTAACAAAACTACAAAGAGGTGCTTGTAGAAATGACCAGACCACCCCTGCTTATTTGGGCCACCAAAGGAGAAAAAAGAACTGAATGATAGCATTGCATTAGTGTGGTTGAGTCTGGTTTTTCTGCAGTTCTATGGCACTATAACAGTTTATGCACACACACACACACACACACACACACACACACACACATTATATATAAAATTTGTTCATGCATATATATATATAAATAAATATATATAAATACATTTTTCACTCTCCACTGAAAAGCCAGTCAAATTATTACACCCATCTTTTTTTTCCTCTGTTTCTCCAATACCTGCTTTCTTTGATCGCTTGTCTGGTAAATACACATGCGTTGTTGTCATGGAAACCTTTTTAGTGGGATTGTGGGAGAATGACAGATTCAGACATGAGACAATGAGTGATTTGTTGAGATTTGTGGGTCTTTGGAGGTATGGGGTTTGGCAAACCGAACAAGCGTGTGACTTTCACTTAGAAATAATGGATAACAGGGACATGTATGGATAGTGTGGCTCAGTCACACTAAAATGTAAGATTGTTTATGTATTTTGTATGTGATACAGTCCTTCCAATTGCAGGAGTCATAGCGAATTTTATTAAAATGACATTCATCAATTTGAATGGACCTACATAAAGTGCATGCAATTTGGTATGATTCTTACTAAATACAGCAAGCCAGTGTCTTCTGTGTTGGTCCTCTAATAAAAATTTGCAATTGTAAATATCAGTAAGACATGATCTACTCTTGGAAAGCAGGATACAAAAAGAGGCATCTTTATAGACCTTTTCAAGTTTGAACACTTTTCATACATTCTCCATTTCTGCCTCAGGAGGGCGCTCTTGAAGCTCCTTGAAAAGTTACTACTTTAAGCACATGCAATAACTGGTTGGTATTCTTTGAAAACATTCTGGAATTAAAATCAGCTTAAAACAATCAGCGTAAATATATATATATATATATATATATATATACAATGACTTTTGATCTCAGGTCAGTGAGTGTTGGGTGTCAAAGGAGATTTTATGCCTCAAAGTTCACATCAGTTGTACTGTACATTTTTCAGTGCATCATTTTACATGTTCAGTGTAGATATACAACCAAAACCACTATTTCCATGAGAGTATGATGCTGTGCACGTTGCAAGGTTACACAGGAAGCAGCAGATTTATAGATAAATCCGTGCCGCAAAGATGGGGGGCATGTGCCGGGTAACCTTGGAGCTGTCTCTGGAACCTGAATGATGAAACTGCCATATCTGAACTGCCTGACACAGAAAAATGAGCCCAGGGGCAAGCCGGCCAAAGGACGCCATCACTGGAGTGTCTCTCATCTCTTCACGCTTCGGCTCTGTGCTGTGAAAATCCTGGAGCAGAGCGCGACAGCTCCCAACCACATGAACCAAGCCCACTTTTCCTCCTGCCCCTGTTCGTGACGACCTTCCTGGCCCAGTCAAAAGAGATGCGATGTGACTGATGATGTGGTACCATCAGGATTATAGATTCGCACTCAAGGGCCGTGGCACATGATAACGACATAACAAGGACTTTACCATCTGCGTGCCCACAGTTTTATTTTCAGAGCAACAAGATCAAACCGCCTGTTCTAAAACTGCATACGGTTTCTCTCACTTAAAACCGTGGGTGTTGGCTGGAACCAAGTTGAAGCCTTGACCATCTGTTTATCTCAAATTACAAACACAGGGTAAATTACAGGTTCAGTTTGGACTAGAAACGAGTAGAAACAGAGCCATTGGTACAAGGCGTGGCTTGTAATTTGTGATATAAAAGGCCTTTTCCTTTGAGGGGCAGTTGGTGTTGTGGGGGGGGATTGCAGACTACATGTCATACCATACATGCCATACATTTTGGTATGCATTTGTTTTGATATGGGGGTGGCATTTTCGCAATCTTGGAATGAGTATGTATGAAAGGCCTTGAAGGCTATGTTTGAAACAGCTGCTTGGTATTGATTGCTGTTACAGAGAGAAAACTGGGTTTGTTTGTGGTAGTCGGTGTGAAGAGGAAGCAGTGTTATGGCTGGTGGCCCATGCACGGCAGTGAGGAGGAAATGGAAAGGGGTGGTAATGATGATTACTGACCAGGGCACCTTTGCCCCTAGCTACCATGACTGGCTGCGGCAGCATGCAGAAGTCGCCAAGACTAACAATGAACATATAAAATGACACTAATTCAGGATCCATGAACTGTGACGGATTAAATAGTAAAGATTATTTTATGGAATGTATTAGGTTTGAAATTGTGTTTTTGCTTTACAGCATATATGTTGACTTTTAAGGATTTTAAATATGTTCAGTGGCTGAGATTGACTGGGTTTTTGTGGTGTGGTTCAACTCCTGGTCCTTGAGTCTATGCAAACAAATGCACTCCCAGATAGCAGACCACCACCATTTAGATTCAGCGTTATCCACTAGTGGTAAAGCATCAAAACTGCATATCAGTGACCCAGCAAGACAGATTGTGCCATGTTAGCCGGATGTAGTACTCCCTGGGAGAGGGTAATAAAAAGAATGTTGCAGAAAAAGATGTGCAGACTTCCTGTATTAAGAAAGCAGCTTACTGAGAATATATTTGCTCTCTCCTTTTCACTATATTCCAACTGCCACAGTTCATTGTTAAGAGAGCAGAGACTACTGCTGCAGAATGCATTATACTCAGTCTGGAACTCCGTAAGCGCCTCTACGGCCCACGGACAAAATTTGAACTCTGAGTCTTTTGGCTCCCATACAGAACATTCCACAGGCTCCAGGTAAGCATTTCCCTTCTTTCCGGGAGAGGTCGTGTGGCCATCTATGGAATGCAGGGCTGTGAACCCGCCACTCTCAACTGCTTCAATTAGTCTGATGAATTTTAGAGGCCTATGCTCACCTCAGCCTGTTTCTTCCTCCCTTTTCCCCCGGCATATATCTCTGCAGAAGATGTCTGTATTTCCAACAGTTTAATAGATGTTGTCAACAAGCCACTAATTCTGCCAGCCCTACAGCCTGCAGGGGAGAGTAAGGGTGGGTGTCTCATGGACTAACACATTCTGTTCTACTGCACTCGTTTGAGTGCTTCTACCCAGCAGAATAGACATACTATCAAATGCTTGCCAAATAAAAGACCATAACTATGCTCTGATTTCATATACAGTATGCCATTAAGAGAATGGAGCACATGGTTTATTCTGTATTAGATTCCATGTATTGCATCTCTCAGAGTATGCTCTTAGCCAAGAGTGAAAGTCTTTAAAATTTTTAGCAGTACTGTAAGATCCCTGCCTACCTGCCTCCATCCACTGTAAATCCACTGACTACTTTTCATGGTGTTACTTACTTGATAATATTCTTATATAATGATCTTGGTATGGTTAGCTGGTTAAGCAATGAAAAGCCCCAATTTGATTTTCAGCACATGGTGGATAGCTATAATATAAACTACAGTATAATACCAGCACACCAGTATTTTATAAAGTATTTTACTAGCTTACTTTAGTTCTCATTCTACTTTGCAAGTGTCACTTCAAAGATGCAAGGATACTACTCTAGCTATCCAGATAGACCTACAGCATTTAGCCAACTCGCTAATGTTAGTTTGCCTAGCTACTTAGCCTCCATACCTTGCCTAAAGTATTGAATTGTTAGTTAATTAGCATCTTTTTTCAATATTTTCTAAGGTTAATACAGAGAATGTTAATTTAGTTGTCAAATCTTCAAAGGTTTGGTGAATAAACATTTGCTCTGAGACATGGCGAGCTAGCTAGCTATGGCTGTCTACATTGTCACCTTCTTGTCACAACTAATTGCTGGATATCAAACTAACCTCACAAAAAATGATAATGGTAAGGTCACAGATAGTATCTACCTGCAATCATAAAGGATCAGATCTGGGGCTCCCAAATCTGTCTGCATTGCAGCTCTCCAGTGACCTACAAGGGGAAATGGTTTCATCGGATGCTCCTAATGTTGCATCAGATTTGATTCCCCAATGAATTCATACATTCTCTGTAGGGTGCTGTCCAAAAGTAAAGGGTTCAGCTGGTCGGCTGGTCGGTGTGCTTATTTTGACAATCTCAGTGGAGAAGCATTCAGCTTGAAATCAACTGTCAATCAAAAATCTAGATTTTTTTTTGTTACAGCTGTTTTGTTTTGTTGAGCAGACTGAACTTTGGGAGAGTACCCTATAGAGGAAACATGACTGGTGTCGAGGAGTCGAAAATGATACAGTTCCTGATCACAGGCCTGCTGTCTGCGCAAAGGGATATAAAAATGCTGGTTCAAAATGGTGGCTACTTAATTTAACTGAGTGAGTTTATTTGCAACTATGTAAAATAATCTAAATGTACAGGGAATACAACCTAATTACATGAAAGATCTATCTAGTTGCGTCTGTCTCGCACATACACTCAAAAAAGGAGAAACACTGTTTGGCATGTCATCTGATGTGGATGTTTTTCTATGTGGTTGACCTAGGAATTGTAATATATATGTTCTTTTATTTTTAAATATATGTTCAGATTTTGTTCATGCTGAAAATCACTGTGAAATGTCCTTGTATAGATTTAGAAGATTAGGGCTCAGGCCGTTGTATGCTACCTGCCAGAGTTTCAGATAAACTGCACATCACATTAGGCAAAGCAAGCAGGCTTAATCAGTCTGTGTTGTGCCAATCTGAAGATGAAAGACTTTGGATTGGTCACAGACATGCTGGTAGACAGGATTTTATATAAACAGGCATCTATTCCTTAGACAACAGAAGATGTCCAAACACATTTTGTGTTATAGATATGGATGTCTTTTGTTATTAGATACTGATAATAGACTGCCCCTTAGATCTTGACAATCCTCATAAGTCAGTGTTCAGAGAAATGGCGCAAGTCCAGTGAGAGATTTTATTTTCAATATTGGAAAACAAATGTAACAAAAATACAGTCTAATGAAAATAAATTGGGAATAAATTATACTGTCATGACAATGAATCCAGTCCAGAGTCAGCAATTCACACTCTTCTTTTTAAGTGGAAAAATAATGAGGTCATTTGAGGACCAGAGGTTTTAAAAAATGGTACAGCCAAAACAGACTGGGAAATAAAACCAGAAAATCACACATGATGCAGTATCCATGTAATGTTAAATATTGTTATTTAGCACTGTCTGTTTTTGTCTAAGAAGAATTCTTAAAACTGAAATTCACTGTTAATCATTTCAACATGAGAGGCCATTCTTATGTACAGTATCAGTATCAGAGAATGAGTATGTATCTTTATAGACTACAGTAGATTGTGTATCTTGTGAAATTTTGCACATTTTGGTAGCTATACAGTGTTGGAGTATGCATAACAAAGAAGATTCTCATGATTCTTGTAATGATGTGTACTTGACATGGAAAACAAAACCTCAACAGACATGCTTCATATTGGCTGTGACTTCTGCTAAACTGTTTGCCCTGCAGTGCCTCTAGTGGCCATAACATTGTTACTGCAATATCCCCTCATTCTGAGTAATGGGCACCACACCAGGGCTGCTTCTCCCAATTGTTTCTGTGTTTTAGATGGACACTCTCGGCAATGTCAGATTAAAGAGTCAACAAAAAAGACACTGAAGAGACTCATCTCCTCTAAAAACTGTTTAGATTCCATAAGCCTCCTACAGGCTCCTATCTTCACCCGTTTTAATATCGTATTCTGAATCTGTTAAGCCATCAGATGGCTAGTATTGCTGTTTTTTTTCTTTTTTCTTTTTTTTGCACAGTAAATTCATGTGGATTATCGCCATTGTTGTCATTTGAATAAGTATATGTACAGAAAGAATAACAGTTGTCATTGGCCGAGCCTTGTTTTTCCGCACTCTTCATTCTTTTGAGAATTAAACTCCATACGCGTGCACTGATTATGTTAGATAGGTCAATGCGTTTGACCTACTTTCAGCTCACCGCTCTAAATGATGCCAGCATTGGTTATGTCAAGGCACTGGGTGGGCAATTTACCCTCCACTCTGTTGAAAAGCATTTTCATGAGCATTTCTGCATTTTTCCACTACTCCCTTATGGTGCAAAAACACGTATTATATAAACCAGCACATAAACATTTAACTTCCCTGCCCCACTATATTTGAACTGAATTATTTCTGGAGGAAATTCTGGTTCACACTTTCTTTATTATTTAACTTTGCATTAGAAGAATTATGTATGTGATAACCTTGCCCTGCTAGTTGTCTTGCAGAACGGCCGTGTTAGATTGTAATGTGGCATTAATGCTGTCAATGTGAGGGGCTCTCTGACTCCCCACACGTTTCCAATCTCATGGCATGTCTTAGCTGGGCTCAGACACCTCTCTGATGTATGGGTCACTGAACATTTCAGAGTAAGTGTTAACATTGTCTCAGCCTTTTTTTATTTTTATTCACCCTAGAGGCTCAGGCATTTTCCACACCGTTTTTAGAGAGAGACTGCTGAATAATTGAACAGGTTAAGCGTTGCATATGGTGAGATAGAGAAAAATGCTGCTGCCTTCCCACCTTTGATTTGATTAAAAATTTATTCTGCTCTGCAATTTCTGACATTTAGAAAAAAGGACAATGAGAGGCATTCATGGGGAAAAAAAAAAAAAAAATATATATATATATATATATATATATATGATGTACGATGAAGTTTATTTAGGGGCTATTATTATTATTATTATTATTATTATTTATTAAGAAGAAGATGCACCAAATTTAGCATGAAGGTTAGTTCCCTGCAGATTGAAAGGCCAGTGGTCTCTTCAAATGAGTTTTTTGTGGCTTTGAGTATAAACAGGAAAATGAGGCATTCGCATTGCCATTGACATTGAAGGGAATTGATGAAGGCTGTATGTTTAACCAGTTTCAAACACATAGGCATCATACTGCCCCAAGGGAGCAGATTGATCACACCAACAGGCTAGCTACTAATTCAGCATCAGTAGATGTTCTGTACAACCCATTTTCTCATGCTCCATTGGAGATTTCAACTTGTGTCAAACTAACTGGCCTGTTTCTTTCACAGGCAGGGAAAATGTGGTGTTTAATTGATTTGGGGTACAAGGCCAGCTTCAGTTCGGCCTCGGAGCTCAGGCGACCATTGTTTTAAAGGGAACAACTGACAATTTTTTTTCATTGATAGCTACTGCCAGACTGTATACCAGCCTGGACACTTGATTGTTTATGTCTTTGGTCATTCATGTGTTTTCTTTTTAGAATAGTAGCAACAAACCTCAGACAACTTCAAGTCTAAATGTGAGACTGTTGCACAGGAACTTTATGTACAGTAGTTTTATCTTTTGCGGTTTTAAGCATTTGTTATGGAATTTGTGTGTGATCTCTACATAAATATTTGAGGACAAGCTACAAAGTGTAGAACAACATCTGCTATATTTGATACAGTATTACACATCACGGCAGCCGTGTCCTGTTCGTATCCTCAGAAAATCAAAAACAGGAACTGTATGCATGAAACCTTTCAGAATATATTAGAAATATACAGCTAACAACATTCGGTAGTGATATTGTTTGATCAGACAAAGATAAATCAAGGACAATGACAAGCTTATAAAAAAAATTAACTTTGGTTATTGAATACACACAGCAACAGAAAGATAATCAGAAAGACAATATTTCTTGTTTGAACGTTGTTGTCAGAGCATTCCTAACACCAATTTATTGTTGCACATTTTAGAGTTGGTTTTAAGAATATTTACAAATTTATTTTTAACACATTTTAATTATTCACATTATTAATTATTACTTAATTATTGTGACCATTGCCACATTTTTTCCTTAAAATACTTAATAAATAAATGGGATATGCTGTAGAAGCATGTATTTAAGGAAACAAAAGAGAATTCGAAATGAAGTGTTAGGGAATGTGGATAAAAGTGCAGCTGTCATGTGTGTGCTTGGAAAAAGACATCAACAACACCCCCATGTCACTTTTCTGTGATGTACACACCATATTTCTGCCTAACTGGCAGCCTTAGAAGGGGCGATTTACACTTTATTCACGCCAGTTCTTAGGCCCCATAGCTTCATCTGTGGTCTGGTGTTTACTTAAAGATCTTCTACACAGATCTTCTGCTTTAAAAATTAATCTGCTGTTATCCGAGGGGTGTCAAACTACAGAGGTTTAAATAATTTGAGAATCTAATCTGTGGTGACATGAATCTGAAAATCAGGCACACTAAAGTCACATGCACCTCCTCACCTATGTAATCCCTAGGATGAGACCAGGGAGGAATGTACGTGCGACAAAATAAATACGGACTGATCCACAAAGGTCACCACCTGCTTGTTTTTGTGAGGTTTTTGATTTTAGAGAAGGGTCAAGGCAAAAACCAGACAACTGACATTTTACATCTGCTCAGAAAGGAGGCCCACATTCATTTCATGTAAATCAAAGTTTTCTGTGTCAAGACCTTACAAAATCAGTGGAATTTGTTCCAATACTTTTAGGAACTTTTAGAAGATTTATACCTTAACACTAGAACTGCGATTTTTTAAATGACTAAAAGTCGGAACGTCTGGGGAATATGTGGCAGTGTACTGAAATAGCCCTTTGACCCATATCTGATTATTGAGAATGATTATTCCCTGTCAGGATCTCAGAGCGCTATAGGGTAAGACCTACCCAGCAAGTATATATGTATAACAATCTTGTAGTTATAATACAAACATATGCATCAAATAACATTTTAATAACATGTAATTGATTCTGATTCATGGAGTTTGAGAACACTAGAAAACTGAATGAGCACCAAACATATAAACAACAGAACATCATACAGCAGTCGATACTAGGTCTGCTGAGTTTATGAGTTGCTGAGTGTAGTCAATAGATGGAACTACAGTGTAGATGTGGAAAATCATGACACCCTTGAACTGCGGGTAGAATTTTTGATTGATCACTCACAGACACACACAAACCACTAACTAACACAGCTGTCGACTGGTCGTGGAGGGAGACGACAGATTGTGATGTAATCTGCCAGTTCCAGGTCAGCCCCTTGTTCAGAAGCCGGGGCATCAGAGATCCCAGCGCTCCCTTCCTGATGAATCACACTGCCAGCTGGGCTCCTGTTCGGAGTGCAACGTCAGGCTTTTGTTGTTTCCTTCCCGGCGACAAACCCCTAGCAAAGTTCTCCAAACAGGACAGCATTGTGCAGGCAGAGACACTGGGGGTTAGTTGGAGGGGGGGAAACCGATCCTCGATGTTTTTTTTTTTTTTTTTTCACTCGATTACAGCTGAATAGGAAGGGGAGAGAGAGGACACAGGCGCCCCGCTCGTGAGGTCGGGGGAACAGCCGGGCTGTAGAGTGCGAGTGCTCCGTTCCTGTCCGAGCAGGAGTGTCTCCTTCACTCGCGGCGCTGGCGGAGGCGGTTTAGGTGGAGCCGGCTTCCCAGAAATTGTCGGTCAGCTTTTTCCTGTTGTGCTTGCTACCGCATCGGAACGTCTCCTGGCCAGTGACAGCCCACATCTAGGATTACAGGGCTACGAAGGATTGCCATCTGGCTCCTCTGACCTAGCACAGTGGTTTTTTTTTCCCCTATACTCCTTAAATATGCATTTGTGATTTGGGTTGGCAGTTCCTGCACAACAGAGATGTCTCTGCGATACAGACCGGGGCGAAATCCATCGGTATGTAAAATACATGTGAATGGTAAAGCTTTCCGTCTGGCTCAATGAGCAGATAATGTTCAGTGCTTTGAGTTGGCTCGCTGCCAGGGTCTACTTTTACATGCTTTGTTTAACCGTTTTTGTCATTGAAGGCATGATCTTACAGGAAAGTATAGAAGTTATTTCTAAGTGCTGTTATTGGTATTATTGCTGACTGTTTATGAGGGGGCCTTCCATATTTAGGATATGTTTGAAGTTCAACATCATGTTCATTTGGAGCAGCTGTTTTATCCACGTTTAGGGGTTTTCCAAACCTGACTAGAAGTGATTTACGCTTAAAATTGAGGATATGAAAAAAAGTCAGCAAGAAACTATGCATAGACTGGAAAGGAACCTTTTTTCTTAATCTTTTAATAAATGTTTCAGTAATTATTGATTTAAAGGAAGAAAAAACTGAATCTAACACAACAGGCAAACCTGTACTGTCTAAACCTTTAGTGTCTAAAGCTACGAGTATCATTTATTCCTCAAAGCTGACTTCTTCCTATAATTATTTTACTCTAGTTTCTTTCTTGTCATGTAATGCTACATTTTTCTCTTTTTTGTGTGTGTGTGAGTACATGGAAGGTTGCCAGTTTGTGAGGAACTAGGTCAGTGGGAGAGTGTGGATCTACAGTATCCTAAAATGCTCTCATAACACAAGTGGTCAAAATATGATACAGCATTAAAATTTCACATAAAGGAGACGGGGGATTACAGTGTTTTTAACATGCATCATTGAGAAGTTTAAACACTGTTTTTGGGTGAGAAAAAAGTTTTACTAACAGATTCCCCTTATCCCAGAACTAATGTAGCATTTACTAAATGACTCGTCTGAAATTTCAACAAGTAAATGTTCTTTAGATAAATAATTATCTAAAAAATATCTATAAATTTATAATTATTTATTTCCTTCATTGCAGTAGAAGTCATATTACGGTGATTTCTGCAGCCACTGCAGGGGTATTCTCTTGTGCTGGTTTAGTATTTTGAAAAACAAATGGCAATATAATAGAATCTATTTTACTTGATACACAGTTCATTTTAATTACCAGATGATGTTATGTATCGGTCTTGGTTACTTTTATGTCAGTAGCAATTCTGTGTAATTATGTGTAAATGTCTAGCACTTCTTTTTTCTGTCCAAAAGAGAAGACTTGATTGTCCTCTATTCCCTGCTTGGTACACAAACATACTGACACCTGTTTGATATCTTCAGTCCCTGTAATACATCAGAGGAACCCAAACTTAGAGTGCTAATATAGTGCAATCATTATGTGGCCTCTAAGCCCCAGAATGGCACTGTGATTTTGAATAGATCGGGAGAATAACCAATGGGCCTGTATCAGGGGTAATTGCTGTATCTTCACGTCTTCAAAGCCCACCACGTCTCTCTGGCTTGATAATGAGCTTTTGCCTTTTTTCACTCCTAATGAGCAGAGGTATGCATGAGCCAGCGAGACATCTGGGTTCACACAGTCAGACAAGGCGGGTACAGTGGAGGAGAGGTGCAGCTGGGGTGTTAGGACTTGTCCGGAACAAAGGATCACTGTAGTTGCGCGGTGTTCTGTCCGGCCCCAGTCGTATGGAGAAATGGTGGCAGCTTCTGCCTCACTGCACTGTCTGGCCACGCCGCTCGCCAGCCTCAAGCGTGGGAGTCGACAGGGCGAGTCATGGCAGATCATTTTCGGTTATATTTACATAAGAAAAGATGGTAACGTTTGCATTTTTGTGTTCCGCATTCATATTTCCTCCAAGCCAAAAATGCATTCTTGGGGTTTAGCTAGAGAAGATGTGTGGTTAATCTTTTTAAGTGGTTTGTTGGAGCTCTGCAATAAGATGTGTGTAACTTTATAACTACATCCAAAGTTAAGTTGCCTAAAATACACGTAAATATGTTTTTTGTCAAGGGGAAAGTCTACTTCTATTTATGCACTGGTGTTCAGTTGAATTCTGAATTGAGCGTGGCTGAATTGCATATTCTTTGCTTACTTTTTGAAATGAAATTTAATACAATTCTATGTATTAAATGGACCTATCTATCTATCTATCTATCTATCTATCTGTCTATCTGTCTGTGTATCAGAAACACTCGTCAGGATTTGTATGAAAACCAGTGGACGTCTCTGTACTACTTCATGTGCTACTGTAGATGAATCAAATTATTACAGTTATAATGCTGCAAAAATTACTTCACTGAATCCTTCAACTCTTGCTTTCTTTATTTCGAGAACTTCTTTGTTTATATTCATCATTTCGATGTAGCAGGTTCATTAATTAAATTCCATTCTGGGAAAGCAAACGGCCCCCCCCCCCCCCCCCCCACAAAAAAAAAAAAGGCTTCCAGCCTCTTTCAACCAATCAAATTCTGTGTTCTCCTTCCAGATAGCTGACCAGCTTCCCTGGATTTCGCTGACGACACCGTTTTGTTTGGCCTGAAGATGGAAACACTGGAGTCGGAGCTGACCTGCCCTATCTGTCTGGAGCTCTTTGAGGATCCTCTACTGCTGCCCTGTGCTCACAGCCTGTGTTTCAGCTGCGCCCACCGCATCCTGGTGTCCCACTGCGCCTCCAACGAGCCCGTCGAGTCCATCAGCGCCTTCCAGTGCCCGACCTGTCGTTATGTCATCACCCTCAACCAGAGGGGCCTAGAGGGACTGAAGCGCAACGTCACTCTCCAGAACATCATCGACCGCTACCAGAAGGCCTCGGTGAGCGGGCCCAACTCCCCCAGCGAGACCCGGCGCGAGCGCCCGCTGTTCGACGGCACGGCCATGAGCTCGCCCAGCGAGAGGGTGCAGTGCCAGTTCTGCGAGCAGGACCCGCCGCAGGAGGCCGTGAAGACCTGCGTGACCTGCGAGGTGTCCTACTGCGAGGAGTGCCTGCGGGCCACGCACCCCAACAAGAAGCCCTTCACCGGGCACCGGCTCATCGAGCCACTCCCGGACTCGCACCTGCGCGGGCTCATGTGCCTGGAGCACGAGGACGAGAAGGTGAACATGTACTGCGTGACGGACGAGCAGCTCATCTGCTCCCTCTGCAAGCTGGTGGGGCGGCACCGCGACCACCAAGTGGCGTCCCTCAGCGACCGCTTCGAGAAGCTGAAGGTAAGAGATGCGGGGGCCTCCGTGGTGGGCTGAGGAGTGGATGCTGCTGGAAAGCGATCACAGATTTTTCTGATGGAGGATGAAGTCCGCAAAATGATGCTTTCTAATAAAACAAATCATAAAGCTGGTGAAGTCATGCTAATGCTAATTTTCTTTAAAGCAAAATCAGTCGGGGGATCATATTAGTGAAAAGACTGCATTACAGGCAGGGAAACACCTTTTTCCGTTATTTTGAAGATTCATCATTTGTCTTTGTTAGTAATTCTGAATATTCTGAATACATATATATTAAAAAAACTCCTAACCTTAATGTTTAATGGTGGCTTAGATCAGCTGATGTCCAGATCAGTTCTGCTCAATTCCTGCTGTCTGGAAGAAATCCTTACGTCTTCCATTGGAGAGGCACAGTCTCTTTCTACTTTCTTATTATACTGTGAAAAAATGTACACTCATATGATTACTATAGAAATTCTGCTTAATGAAATAAGATCAATTAATCAATTATATATTGTGAAAGGAGATAATGCATCTTAAATCTATTATATTAATTAAATAGCATGTCTACTTTCTGGAGTCACATTGGCGGTGTGTAATTTTTGTAAAATGTAATTTTGTGTTGACATGTAAAATGAGAATCAAAATGTCCAGGATAACACCTTTATGGCCAAATTAAACATGCAATTTCCATGGCCACGTGGTTTAAAAATGTTACTGTTATAATTTATGCTATAATAAACTAGACTTTAATTAAAAGCACTGTTTAATTAGTGCATTTAATATTTGATCTTGAGTGCACGCTCTGTATTGTATATCTACTCTGTAATGTAATCAATAATTTAACCCAGGGTAATCGGGTCTTTCTGCAAATCAGATTTTACTGTATTATTAGGCTGGTGATGGACATGTTGTGCATTCACGACAGAGTGAATGAGCACAGCAGAGACCTGTGTGCCATGGGGTCATCAGGGTGATGAACCAGAAGATAAGAATCCCACAACTATGCTAGTCCTTTGCACATATTAAGCGAGTGCTGCACGAGTGAAACATCAAGCTTACAGGGACCAAAATCTTTCTGATTTTGCAATTGCTCTGCTTGTTTTTGAAAAGTTTAAATAAAAGGCGGGCATGCATTACTTCGGCAAAATTGACTCTTTAAAGTTGTGTTGACTGCTGAAGTAAATTGAACGAATTGCGCCATCAACATCAAAAATTAGTGAGCTATTAGCGGTTGTGCTAGTCGCTGTAACTGCACAGCATTAAATTTTTAAATAAAAATGATTTATTCCGGTTATTACCACTGTCTTTGATTTGAAGCAATACGGCTTAATAGTTAGAGAAATGAACTCATGTCCAGAAAATTGCATGTTTCAGTCTGTAATGTGGCTATACTGTTGCACCCCTGAGCACGGCACTACAGTTAGATTGCTTCAGTAAACATCCCGCTATAAAATGGAAATGTCAAGATGTAAGCTGTGTACAATAAGTGGCTCTGGATGAGATGTCTGTTATGTAAATTAATAAAGCAGTGTAAAAAGCCTCAGTAACAGAGAGTGCCATTGCCAAATATGCATTTGTATGAAACGTATTAAAACTGGACAGCTGGGTTTTCATGGTGGAATGCAATTATAACTCCAGGGGTAGGATTTGCTAAAATGTACTATTTTACTGACCCTTAGTGATAATATAAACTGCATTTTAAGCTTCAGGTTAAATGAGATTAATTGCTTTTCCCATGTTGGCCCTGATTAGTAAACCACAACATTTAAAGCTATTGAGGAGGCCATAAAGAAAGGCCACTTTGAATTCTATACCCTTGACCCAAGCATGTTGTCCTGTCCAGAGGGAACCAGCGTCTCTCACATTGTGTTGTGCCAACACACCCCATGCAGATGGGACTCAGTGGTGGTTCTCCAAATCCTCCGAGACAAATTAACACTCCATTACTGAATGGGAAATTAAACGGATAAACACAGCTGCACATACAGTAAGAGATGGCTTTTCATATGGTAATCGCATTTCAGTTTCTCCAAGTGCTCCCTTTATGAGAGGTCATAAAGAGGGTTTCTGATGTCCCAAATGTATCAGCACCATTAACCAATAAACTATGCACTGGAATTTATGTATATTTATAGATTTTTATTTGTATATGTTTTGGCATCAATGATCTGGCTAAATTATTAGAGATCACCTTCAGTGTTGGACCTGGCATCAGCCTGGATTCATTTTACTACATAGCAATTCATTTAAGGTCTGATCAGTATAGTATTTATTTCTTTCAGTGTTAATAAGCACTGTGATCTTAAATCAATAAAACTCACCAACACTGAAAGGTAAGGTTCAGCCAATAGCAGCAGTGGCCTGTTATGTGTATCAAACTATAAAATAATGTAGCCAGATAACAGAACTTGGGTTAACAAGACAAGGGCAAGAAAGAGGGTAGGGTAAGGGTGGAACAGTTATCTGCATGAAATAACAGTAAGCTAAAGCTTTCAAAAAGGTGTGTGGACTTTAAAGAAAGTAAAATTTCTTCTAAGGAACAAAAAATATTACTACATGGCAATATCCGCAAATAAACAAATCAATACGTTAATGATCAATAAATCAGTGCTCTGTACACAACTTTAACTTGTGTCTCACACACACACACACACACACACACACACAGTTTAATATTTGAAAAGCATGAACAACCAACATATCCCAGAAGACATTTTAATATAGTGTAATGAAAATGCAAGTTTTTATGTAGTATGTTTCCTTAGGAACATCATATTTTTAAATTGATCTTGTCAGTGACTTCTTGTGTTAGGGTTATACATCTCACTCACACTTTCACACGTCCCTATATTTTTGTTGGTTTTGTTTTTTTTTTTTTTGCACACCTGCACACGCCATTACACAGCAGAAGCAGGCCCCTGCCGGTTGGAACTATGAACAGGACACACCTCAGAGACTTGGGGGAGGAGAGATTGTGAGTGGAAGCAGTTTTGACTAGATGAGAAGATGATTGACTTGTTTTGTTAAAGAAATACGACTAATCATCATTTTGTGAGCACAGCCCATTATGGATTTCAGGGCCCTTAACTAGGACGGTTTTTAAGGCAGGGATGTATTAGCCTTTGACACTTGTCAAATCTAATTTCTTTGGCCAGCAAACATATTTTGCTACTATATGCTACTATAATGCCAGAGTTTATTTGTTTGCTTCCTGTGCAATACGTCCAACTCGACTGGCGGGATGTTTTTTTCTTCCTTTGCGGTATGTTCACTTATTCACTGGCTATATGTTTATGAGTTCAAAGCAGGCGCGAAGCCAATGGCTCATTGCAGAGGGGGCAAGGACCTGTAGTGGGCCCTATAGGCTGTATGGAGATGCAAGACAGATCCAAGGGGAAACTTACGGAGACGGAAGGGCGGAACGGAGAGAAATGTGGATTACAATGAGGTGTGCTATTTCAGCACACCTCATTGCGCGAGACCATTTTTAAATACCGCGGCTCCGTTGGCAGTGACGGCGATGGGAAACTAAACAAGACAGCCGGCGATCGCCAAGTTCCTGCTTAGGGCGTAATTTTTCTGTTTGTACACTTACAAAAGGATACTGGGCAACAAAGTTTTTTGTAACTCTGCTCATTCAAAATAAATATAGAAACTTAGCTAGGGGTCGAAACCATTACGCCCCCAGTCTGACTTAATTTTTTGCCACAATCAAGACACACAGACAAAATTTATTCAAAATATTCAACCAAACAACAAAAATGCATGTTCAGTCAGACAGATTGGTCCCCAAGATGGGCCCCTTTGTAACTGGAAGAACCATGGGCCCAGGGCAGACGCACCCTCTGCCCCCCCGCTCGCTCCGCTACAGGTTCAAAGACATAGTCTGCCATTTATTATGGGAGGTTTGAAAAGTGGAGAAGGGTATTTCAAGGGTATAGCAGCATTTCCATTAAGTAAATATCACACCGATTAAATATAGATTAGCTGTTATTAGCATAAGTAAGCTGAGGCACAGCAGTTACATATTATTATTACATGTTACATATTGCATTATTACATATTACTTTGTTAGTTAATGACCACCTATGTCACCAGACACATTTTTAGATTCATCAACACCTCTGTCTGCATTATGTGATTTAAATATAACCACCAAATTTGGCATGTAATTGCCTATGTATTCATCAAAGGAGAGGGATGACTGAAAAGACTTTTCTAATTTCAGACATCATTAAATACTGAATAATGAATAAATTCATATTCCTTTTGAAGGAGAGTATAAGAAATAGTCCCATCTTCTCTAATGCATCAAACAAGGTCTTCATCTGGCTAGACATACACAATGTTTACAGTACCTTAAAAGATCAGTTGCATTTACATGAGATTAACTGTACAATTAACTTCAATTAACTTGAAAGTTTAAACAAGGTTTGATTTATATTTAAATTGCTTGGGTTGAAATGTAAACAAGATTTAAATAATCTGGTTACGGAACAGCTTGGCCATCTTGAAGGGAATTTGCTTTCGTGTCTTGATCGCTACTTAATCTTATCAGCAATTCTAGAAGTATCACTGAACTTGACCCCACTCAGTGATATTATATAGCTTATTTATCGCTGATATATAAAGTAGACCTCACCCTCCCTACAAAAAAAGACATTGAAATTGTAATGACCTCTGGGACTGGAGTTAAAGTCATTGTGGCTGTTTAATATCACTCAGTTAAAACACAGATAACACAGATAAGCTTGTACATTTGCCTTTGTTGATGCTAACATCAAGGGTCATGACCCCTGCATGTCTGACACATACCAGAAGGACAGGCTCAGCATTACCAGCTGTTTCAGGTATAATAACTAGAAAGGGTCATAAACCTCTCTCCCTCCCTTGACTTCAAAGCACCTGTGGAATTGAATTAATGACCCTTGAAATGCTTTGTACAGCTATGCTGTCTTCTTAATGAAGAGGGAGGGAACCACAAAAGCATTGAATTACTGTGTAACTGACAAGATATATGTAGACGATTCTGGGTTTGATACTGAGGTTTAAGGCTTAGCAGACTTAGCAGACAGTCTCACTGTTGTACACATTCAGAAGGTTTTGCTCAATAGTGGCGAGTCACAAGCTTTTTTGAGGAAAGTGTAACCTTATAGTTTCTGTTTGTATTTTCAGCCATATTTCCAATCTGGATCTCATTATGAATGTAAACTTTTTGTACGAAAGTCTGTCATTTTTATCTGAAGACTGAACAAAAATTCTAATCACAAGGTTAGGGGAGTTTGTAACCACAGATGGGTAAGCGCACAAATGACTTTTTCAGTAATTCTGTGTTTTTAATTTGAATAAAATTATTTTAATTAACAGGAATTCATGATTTTAATTGTATTATTCAGTGCACTGCCAGGGAGGAAATGGGGCATGCAAAATGCTGTAATTTTAGAAATAATAATAAATAACTTGAGCAAAAATACATGGCAGAAGTCAAATGATAAAAAATAAAGCATTCACAGTGAGATGTCATTTCATCGATTTGTGGATCATATTAATACTTAATATGGTTTGAAAATATGTTTTATCAAATAAAACTGTTGATTTTTAACTTTGATAAACTTTGACATACAATGCACAGCATACTTGATTTAATAAACATAAAGGTATTGCTTATCAAGGCCCAACACACTCTGGACTGACCTTATCGGTGTTATCTTGGAGAGTAAGAAAAACACACAAACACGCATACACAAGTGTGCACACACACACGCACACGCACGCATGCACGCACATACACACGCACGTGTACACATACACATGCGCATATACAGGAGTGCACTCTAAAAAGACATAGAACAAAATTACACCAAGAAAACAGATGATTTACAGATGACTATTTTGGTTTATAAAAAAGCCACCTTGTGCGAGTGACTTTATGTTATGACCACAAATAAATGATGCCTTACTCAGTACTGCTGTGTTTAACATCGGACAACAGAGGGCTAGATGAGTTATTTTGATTTATGATATACATAAGAGTCAGGTTAAGCCCTTCACTCTACATTTGAAGTTGCTCTTTTAATATTTCAAATCGCTGAAGTGTAAAATGGTGTAGATGTAGGCCACACTGCAAAAATAAACTCACATATGATGCAAAATTTATGGCATTTAATGTGCCCCATTTCATGTTTTCAATGCTCACTTTTCTGCTGGAGCCATGCTGTCTATCTCTGCTCCAAAGGGATTTGTCTGTAACTGTTATGTATAATGCTAATAATGTTAATGCTAATGCTAATAATAATAATAATAATAATAATTAATAATGGTTGGTAACAGGCTAGCTAACTACCAGTAGCTTATTAGGTCACAATATCCATAACCTTTTAGATATCATTAAAATGAATAGCTGATTAGCTTAACACATTATATAGATGCACTCTGCTGCTGGCAACTGTCACACAGAGATATTAAGAAGATTCAGTGAGTATAGTGAAGCCACTGGCTATGGGGGTTATATAGCACTTCTGTCACTGGATGAATGATATCCTCCTCTGTTATATCTGATTGTAATTATGTGTAAAAATGTTAAGCCATGCAGACTAGCCTTTCAGGCCATTTTCCTTTTATTTCCAGTAATTTGATTTGCACTCAATTTGTCTGTCAAATTATGTGTTTGATATTCTATCTGTGATTGAGGTCAGGGATTAACACTTTGGGATTCATGCCCCTTTTTACAGGGCACTCTATGGATTATATACTGTATGCCTAGTGGCAGTTGAAACCAGTTAGCATGTTAACTGGATAATCTCCAGAAAAGATGCATTTTAAAATGATAAAGCTGCCTCCTATTCATATGTCCATTTTTGCACAACATTACACTGCTACAGATGCTGTGTCAATTTATCATTGTGGATTAGGTTTCCAGAGGAAAAACAAAAGGCTTCGTATTTGTCATACCTCAAAAAATATATTGATTTTAACGTTTCATTGTAAATTTTATCATCATGCAAACATGTCTTTATTATTCATATGTATGACTCTTGTGTCTGTTGTGCATTTACTGTACTTTTCAATCATCGTAGCTGCTTATTTTCCTTTAATTAGGGGTTCAGGGCTAATACCTTTTCGCTACTACCATTAAGGTGTCTTCTTACTCATGGTTAAGAAATTGCACCTTAGATGCGAGCTGGATAGGGGCTTCCTTCTGGCTGGGTCACCTGATGTGGAGGTGCAAACAAAATGCTGTAAAATGCTGATAACCCGCATTGCAACAGTGTGGACAGAGTGGTAGCACGAGGAACCAGTCTGGTTTGACTCACAAACTGCATAGCTTTGGGCGTGAGGGTTGTCAGTCCGACGGCCTTCCTTTTGGACCTTCTATTTCTGCTCCGCATTTCAGTATTGTTTGCTCAAGGCCCTTCGCCCCTTGTGCTTGTGTTGACAGGCCCGGGAACGGATCTGTGCGTTTGCCATTGGTCGGAGGAGGGCAGCTCAAAGGGTAAACATAATCACAATGTTTATGTCTGAGAGAGCAGAGATGCCAGAAAGTGCAGAACACATTGTGACATCCTGAGTCATTGGGAGCAATGGAAACAAAGCTGCCCACGGTAATGAAAAAAAAACATTCATTTATGGAAGCTATTTTCAAAATCCTGCGTGGCACATTTAAAAGGGACACTGCTCACAAGTTTAAAAGCGTTTGAAGGGCTTGATGCACTTTGAAGTTTGATATGCAGTAATCACCTATTAGTCATTGAAATGGAAATGTGCGAATATTCCTTACACAATTTAGTTGAGGGTCAGTGGCTAAACCTGTTATTTTTTGTCAAGGGATTAATGGTATCGTATTTACCATCAAAGACAGTTCATGCCTCATGGTCAGTGTTGATGCTCATTCACATTGCAAATTCAGAAGTTGCAAGTGCCAGGTAGAGATGCTCTAAATCAGATCAAGATAAATATGAGATACCTTCCCAGGATGGAGGAAATCTACACGAGCAATGTGTACTGTACTACATTTGGACAGCCGCTCTCTGCATTTCTGTGGAGTTGCCGTGAAACTGATGTCTCCATTACGGTGCAGTATATACCCAAAAGTAAATGAGCTGCTTCAAGCCAGGGTGGATTATTCTGACTTGTGTGACTTGCGAGTGGCTGATTTAGTATACTTTCCTGGATAGAGCAGCAGACTCAGCAGGGCCCTCATCCCAATTCATCTCCTTTCTGCTGAATGCCAGGCAGAAAGGCAGAGAGTACAGCTAGCCAACAGTACACCTTGGCTAGGCTCTTGAACTAGCAACATTCCAGGATTAGGGTAGAAACACATAAGTGTGAAGTGTATTGTTGTAATGCCATGTAAGTGTGTACGTTTTCCATTTTTACAGCAGGAAGATGGCTGTATCAGCCACAAGGAAAGATATCAGGAAATGTTGTATTTAAATTGTACAATATGAGCATGCAGTACATTCAGCATGACCTCCAGACAGTACAGATCAGTGTTCTAAAAGAGTAAAATCAGAACAAATCAGATCACAGTATTGTAGGAGATGCAGTGGGACTTTAGTAAGTTTTATTCAGCAGGAAAATGCCAATTGTCTATTCATAGTTGACTCTCCCATTCTTGATGGTTATTTCCTCAGCAGTTAGTTTTTGGACAGTTACCATTAGCAGCCTTGCCATGCTGGTGGATTATACATAACGTTTAACACCACTGTTATTGTTTTTACTATTATGCGATAATGCAAGCCCTTCTTTATTTTCATACTCCACTTGCTTGCTAAATTAATTTGCAGTTATTGTGCATTTACAGTTTAACTCATGAATAACATCTACTATCTACTAATATCTACCATCTACATCTAATATCTACGAGATTTTAGTGCCAGACCTTACTCATTTTGTTTTGTCTCTTTCCCATATTTACCATAAATGTGACCCCCCCCCCCATAGACCTAACTGTTTACTTTACACTTTAGCCATTACATTCTGATATTCAGATTTTTTTTTCCAGTTGGAATGCATATTTCTCTTAGAAACTTGGGACACAATGAACGTTTTCATAAAGGAAGTGGTGTATTTGTCCACTGATGTGATTTGATGTGCCAGCTGGCAGCTCCCCCATGCTGTCAGAAGTGTACGGATGATGTGAGTGTCAGCTATGAAAACGAATTTGGGGAAAAATGGAAAGATGCCCCACTACATTTTTACATAAAGAGCTTTTGTAGAAGTTCTTTGTTTTTGGATGTCATGATCTCAAAGCTCTACCCACAGAGAGGCCCCAAATGTTTTTGGCTCCTTTTTTATGCCATTTCTCCCTACATTTGTGTTCCCATGCATAACTCTGAAAGGAAATAGACTCATGGGTGTATTTTTCAGGATCTTAGCAAAGACGCTTATATCTTGTAAATAACGCTAATATATTGAAAATGTATTGCATTTCCATTATTACCACAATATGTGTTACATTAAGAACATATAAGGGCAGAATCATAGTGTATCATAGTGGTAAGGAGCAGGACTTGTAACCGAAAGGTACCCTTGGGCAAGTTACTTTACCCACAGTTGCCTCAATAAATATCCAGCTGTATAAATGGGTAACATGTAAAAATAAATAAATAAAATATTGTAACCTATGTAACCTATCATCTGCTAAATGCCAATAATGTAATGTTATCTTGTATGTCATCATATGGGGCAATTCTGTTCAAAAAGAAATTAAGACCAAATAACTTATAATTCAAGCATGTTTTATTAGATTTATTTGTATAACTGTCTCATTTTTCTTCTAATTTTCATGCAACCCTCACTGAAACTGTGTTCTTGGCATCTTTTGTGTGAGTGTAATGCATCAGCATAAACTGTGATGTTATTCCATGGCAAACAAATTGAATGGAAAAAAAAGCAGCAATGCCCAAATCTGCTCCTGCTAAGGAGTATGCAAAGACAGATGCAAGGACATTTGGAACGCTAATCAACACCCTTCAGCATTGTTAAAAGTTGTTTATTATTATTGTTAGAATACCAAGAAGAAATGTGTTTTACCATTACAGCCTATCTGGTTGCAACAAAATAATTTACAGTTTAACCAAGATGTAAGTTTTACTGTGAATGGCAAGATAGGCCTTTAAAGTTTTTTTTTTTTTATGACTCTGTAACTTAGGCAGTACCTGGTTTGCCTTAAGACTTATGTCATTGCCTCACACTGCCTCTTGCAGAAGAACAGATGCCTCTGTAATTCACTTTTCATGCTGGGTACATTTTGGTGTTCTAATCTGGGAACATTAGGGTAAATGTGGTGTATCTGTCTGACCAGCATACATGGGCCCGCATTTATTCAGTAAGGAGGAGAAAAAGTGACAGGTCTATAAAATGAAGTTACAATGCCAGACTGTGCTGAGGAGGACACTTTTAAGACTTTTGCTCAGAGAAGATCCTTATAATTATATAAGTTAGATTTATGCTGATCTTTACCACTATTTTGATAATGTTTGATGCAATCCTCTCTGCATATTATGTATGTTACATTCTTAACACTTTGAGAAAATGAGTGTGCATGTGAGTAAAATGAAAATCAGAAGTACTGAGCCTGAGGTCTGTGATACTGTGATAGATAACATTGGGTGTTTTTTCATGAGTGAATACGAGATACATACATTGCTTGTGATGTAAAATGGCATGATTGGTTCTAAATGCAAAGTTGTCATTAATAAAAATACGGGTATCATAAGTTCATTATAATAATGTGTTAAAAAGTTGAATTATTAAACATGTTAAGTTCAAACAGCGTAAGGCCTTTCTCCATGTATATAGTGGGAATATATTCTAATTATAATGCTATTAGCAATTGTAGCAGGGCAATTTAAACCCTTTACTGTTATTCAGTATTTTATTCAGAAAGCTGCATGCCCACGTTACTTGCTGTCTCATGTTTGCCAGATCTCCTGCTACCGCACCTTGGACATCGCCATTCTAATGGCTTTCATCACCTCTGTTTTAACATAAATAAAAGATTTACTGAGAGCACTGGAGTAGAACCTAGGCTATTTTCATCCACACTGACGCAGACCACTTACCCAACCGCAATGTGAAAACCTCTTGCCTCAAAAAGGTTTTTACCCTCCATCCAACCCCGTGCTTGGCATAAACATGACTTATACCAAACTGACATTGCTGTAGAGGTTCTTCTGCCTCCAACCAGCAAAACAACAGGGCCTCTGTTCAGTTACACTTCTAGGCAGTTTTCCTTTCATTCATAAACAATATTAGTTTAGCTGAAATTAGTTAACTGAAATGTGTTGTGTTCCAATCAGGAGCAAATGCTGCACTTGTTCAAATGTGTTTTTCAAAGTTATGGACGATGCAGACTGCCATTGTAGGCCTTTATTTATGGCAAAATGACTATGGGAATTTTAGACATAAAAGAAAATACACTTCAGCGCCATTGTGTATGTTAAGTATGTTTACTAGCTACTGGTTTAAGTTACCGAGAATATGCTGAAAATTATTCATTGTTCAGTGAAAGTCTAAACATGAAGCTTGGAGAAAGGAAAACACTAAGAACAAACAGGAGGGCTACGTTGGGCTCCTTCTACTTTTTAGTAGAAGGAGCCCAACGTATACAGTTAGGCCCCAGGGCTAGTATTGGGAAAAAGTAACAAAAATAGTCCTTTAACATTAGAAGATTAAATCTGTTCATGATGACGTATAATGATGATGCCATGAATGCCCGCCCCTGCTCCAGCAAAATATCCTTTGTTTACAAAGCCTCCCATAAACCAATTTAACCTAATCCCCTCAAAACATTGTGGCTTGATGTGGTTGATTGGACAGTATTATTACAAAATATAAAATACAGCCATAGCTCTGGTTTTGTTCCGTTTTTAGACTGTATCTGGGCAGAACAGATAGACACAGTTCAGATGGTGAGTCGACAAGCCGTTTCAGGGTCTGATGCTTAATTCGATGGCAGATGATTTACGCATGGTCTAGTTTCCTGAACCTGATCTGCCCGGCAAACACTGAGAGCTGCTCCTCTAAGCATCTGAGCTGAGCATCCAGGATGCTGAGTTCTGGAGCGGAGGGGGAGTGCCAAGAGGCAAGTGACTCATCATAAACCAAATGTGACAGGCGGCACAAAACTCAAATCGGACGAAAAAAAGAAATGCGTCTATTCGCCCTTTTCAAGCTGGCAGACAAGATTGTAGGATTCTTAGCATTATTTTTCTCCTTTCTTTTTTTAAACTGAAGTATGGTAGGTTGTTCATAGATTTGTGTTAAAATACAAAATTTAACAATGTCTCTACTTGTCTTACTTCTTTTGTTCTCTTTTTTTTATCCTCTGCTTTTATAGCAAGCGTTAGACTCAAACCTCAGCAACCTGATTAAGAGGAACAATGAACTGGAAACTCTCATGGGCAAGCTGATCCAGACATGCCAACAAGTAGAGGTACAGTGAGCGCTTTTGTCCATTGATCTTTATGCACCAGACTGTTCTCAGACTTGTGAAATCTATTGCTGAATGTGTTTGCGTGTAACATCTGTGTGTACTATGTCATGCTTTGCCAAGTGATACTATAATGTGGTTTGATTGTTGTGTCCATGACATTGCGATGTGATGTCATCATGTCACTTCCATTCATAAATTATTGTTTAAAAGTGAAATGTTAAGTGCTAAATGATGAGTGATGTTTAACTTTGATTGGGCACTCGTTTGAATCTTGTATCATGTAAATCCTGGGCACAACTACTGTTCTTTTACTAGTAGTGTGTATTTACAAAATACCATTGTGTGCCATTACAGTGATAATAATATACTGTGGATAAAAAAAATCCTTCTGTTCTGTAATGGTGTCTGTTTATGCATACAAACCTGCTGTCAGTTTTAGAATGTGCCAAATGCTTAGAAGGTGACACAGGATGTCACTAAAAATATGTTATGTGTATATAAATGACTTGAAGAGAAAAAAAAATGTAATAGTCCTTCTTTAGCTTATATTAGCACATCACATCCCAGTGCTGCACCCAGCTGATTTAAAAATAGCTCATGAAAGAAAAGATGCACAGAGCCATGACAATACATGGCCTGGTGCTTGTGATTATTACCCCGCAGAAGCCTTGCTCAGCTAAGTCTCACCTGAGGCACTTTCAAGGCCATGTCGGCAAGGGAATAATGGCTTCCACAAGCGACAGACATATTCTGCACTGATCTGCCACATGTCTGGAATGATTTTAATGCCAGACGCACCACTGTAACTCAGAGGAAAAAACCCCAAAACACATCTGCTTGGGCCATGTAAATATTTAATAGTGCATCTGGGGGAAAAATGCCTGAGCTCCTTTGTATTGCGTACAAAGCACGCATACATACATCTGAGCACGCTAAGAAAATGGCTCTCAGCCTTTTTAAGTAGTCCAGAGGAGATTACGTTTCTCCTGAGTGTATCCAGATTAATTCACACGAACCCAAAGTAAATCCGAGTTTGTTATACTCTCCATATATCTGATATATTTTTAACATTTAGGAAGATTTAATAATTTAATAATGAGCATGAATGCGGAAAGGTAAAGTTATTCAGATAATATTCCATATCACATGAACTGGAAATGCAATTTCAACATTTTAGCTGTGTGATAGTATTTGCTATAGTTGCTATAAAGATGCAGTATAACCACAGTGTTAATTTACTCACAGTGTGTAAAATGAAACCTAAATGCATATGTCAAAAAGACTGAAACAGAGCTGACAGAGTAACTTTCTCCACATACTGTAAAGACACAGCTTGATGTTATGAAAGAGTCTTCACTATGCACCTAATTCATATCATGAAGTGCCAATAGTCTTGTCGTTTATGATATATTTTTTCTTTACCTGCTGCAGCACTGTGATTTCTTCCTTGTATCAATAGGACTACAATTGTGGCAAATTGATGCAAAACTCAAGAATGTCAGACTTCGTAGAACAGATGATTATGCATGTAATCTTTAATTATGCTAAAAGATGAAGGTACTATTATTGCCAGCTGTACATAGAAGATAAAATGGGAAATACTGTTCTTGAAAGTGGGCTATACACTAGGTATTGTCTATTATGTGATGCTGCATGCAAAGATTTTCAACCCTGGTCTTAATGTTTGAAAATCTTTATGACCCACAAGCACAAAGCACCCTAGTGCAACTAAATTAGAATGTTAAATGGTTCAATTTTAAACAACTGAAATTTATGACACTGTGATTTTAGTATTGCTGGGAAACCAGCGACATTAATATTCATGATGTCCATCTGTCTGAGTACCTAAGTAAACTGCTGACATGAAACATTTGGCTTAGCTTAAGGGTTCTCTTGTGCTCTGGGAAAATCAAAAGTTGTCTTTGTATATATATTGAACATCTATTCACTACAGTTTTATTTTAAGGTGAATGCATCTCAACAAGAGAGCAAGCTCATGGAGGAGTGTGACCTCCTGATCGAGATCATTCAAGAAAGACGACAAATTATTGGAGCAAAAATCAAGGAGGGAAAGGTAAAGTAGTCATATATCACACTGCTTATACTCTTATAATATGCTTCTGCTGTTGGCGCAGGCCATTAGATAGTCACCTCGAGAGAATCCATCTACCAAGACCCAAAATTGGTGTTTGGATTTTGCAGTCTGCCAGATTAAGGAGATTGTTGTCAGATGCAAAATATAAATGCTGGCATTGCCCACAGAAGACATACTGAATGTGTGTACACATCAACAGAAGTATATATAAAACATGTCCAAGCCATAAGGTAACACATGTTTTCCATATACTGTTTTAATGAAAGCAAGGTAAGATGAGCAGCCATCATTATTATTACCTATTGTTAATCTGGAGATGATTCCTGTGTTGAGACAATAGGAAATGTCCATATAAGAAGGGGGTTACCAGACAGGTCTTACTTTATCTAGTCTAAAATAAGTTAGGGGGTTCATAGAAGTTAAGTCTAAGCTATGAAAGGTAGGATAAGGATACGAAATGGCAGTGATTCATTTCATGACAGGCAGTTGGATATTGTCAATGTGTTTTTAGTCTGTCTTTCTCTTAGGATGGCTATACCTTTAGAGTTATTATGGGAATTGTTCTTTTTCAGAAGGTTATCCTTACATGCTACTGTACCTGGCTAGGTACTTGCAATGCTGAAGTGATGCATTGGGATTGTAATGTACCTGCTGCAGCACCTGACTGGAAACACAATTCTAGTCTCAAAGTGTACTGGTCTGTTTTTCAGTTCCAGTTTCAGTTTCAGTAAACTCAGTAGACTCAATTTGGTGAAAGACATTCCCATATGTTTCAGCATTTTTTGGGTCTTTTATAAAATGTAATAAAACATAGAAATAAAAGTTTCAAAAACATTGGGAACCACATTTAATTTGTTGACTTTACGTAGGTGATTTGAATAAGTGTGGACTGTAAGCATGTGATACACACTTTATTTAAATACAGACTGGTCCACAGGTCAGCTGCTGGTGGAACTTCAGTTTTGATAAAATGCCCCTGGTTACTGCAATTCTTGTTTCATTCCTCATCTATAGCACACACAGTTAGTTTGAGCCTTAAATAAAGCCTACTGTTGCTGATCATGAGGAACCTGAATATTGTCAATGTGTTAGTTATGTATTTTGACAGTTGTTTTTTTTTTTGCAAAGAGCAGATGGAACAGCCTGTCACATTGCTTTAAGCAGACATATTCAGACTAGCTCTGGCTCCATTTCCCCTGAGCTTTCCAGCCAAAGCCAGAGTTCCCTTAACAAAAGGGAGACTTCATAGGTGCAGATGAATGCATAGTTAAATAATGTTTGCTGGAAATGCTACATTAAGTGAACATTTGAGTGAGAAAAAATCAGATTCATTTGAAAAATAACTTTATTCCTGACAACATAAGTAAGTAATCTTGTAATTGGACTGTAACACATGCTGGACAAAATCAGTTCTAAAAACTTAAGACAGATGCACAAGGTGAAAACTCTGTACATTTACATTACATACTTTTCTCATCCATTGTTTACTTAAGCCACTACCTGTCAACACAGAAAAAATAGCCTTTAAATTGGCACTAAGACAACTCTATTTTCATATTGTTCCTTACCTTACTCTTTATCCTGCATGTCAATGAGGTGCAACCAATGTTGTCAAAAGCAGAGAATGCCCCCAATGTTTTTTTTTTTTTTTTTTCAATTTCTGCATGCAGAACAGGTGGCTTCTTATAACAGGTCAGTATTTTTGTATGTACCCTCAACATATGTTGAGGTGGTTGTCTGCATTTAAATGGGGGTTTCTGCTCTCTGCCTTCAGTACCCAACAAACATAGCAGGTAGCTTGACATGCTTATATCAATTTGGATGCAAAGTGCCTTCTGGAGATGTGTAGACATTTTGAGTACCATAGTGTTGATCAGGGGCTAAGTAATCAATTTATATTTTTAAGGGGGGTGGGGTATTGCTATTTTATAAGATCTCAACTGAAGAGCAACAGTGATCCCTTCAACACTGCATCTAATCCACAGCAGGCATGGTGAGGTGGCTATTTGAAGGTGAAATGCACCCTGAGACTTGTTTGAGACATTGATTACCAAAGGGTTAGCCACAGAACTACAAAATAGCGTCATATAAACCTATTTTATTGTGTGATTTAAAAAACAAACAACAAAAAAAAGATTCTTCAGTTTGGCTTCCTGCCATAGGACATATGAAAAACAACACATTTCTAAAATTGTGTTTGCCTCATTTAAGTTTAGGTTTAATTTAAGTGTAGGATCGATTTTGTACCAGTATAACTAGTATGTACACGTTTAAGTGAGTCCACCGTTGAAGCTTACAGTAATTCTAAGATAAAATCTTATTTTATAAGTCTGACCTTGGCTTGGGTGCCACAGTTTCCAAGCCGTCAATTTTTCATGCTTTTAGTTAAAAACAGTGATTCACATGAATAAAACATAAATGCAGATTAACCGAATTTCCATCAATGAGAACTTTGCCAACACACAAATGTGAGCTCAGGCTTACAGCTGTAATCTATTTAAGTTTTTTTTTTTTTGGTTTTTGTTATATTCCTTCAGGCCGTCAGGCTGCGTAAACTGGCACAGCAGATCAGCAACTGCAAGCAATGCATAGAGCGATCCTCCGCCCTCATCACACAGGCCGATCAGACGCTGAAGGAAACGGACCATGCCCGCTTCCTGCAAACTGCCAAAAACATCTCCGAGAGGTAAACAAGGACACAATTCACAGGCCTACACTGGAGTTAATACAGGCAGTGTGGAGTAGCAGCTAGGACACAGGATGCTGGACCAGCGAGGTTGTAGTTTAATATATGTGGGTCATAGGATTTATACTTAAAAGAAATTAGCTGACTTAATAGAGTTCATTAGATTTTTAATTTGTGAGTTGTCAAGTGTTATAAGTCCATATTATTTTAATAAAGTTAGGATGGGCTGGGAGCCCATGCAAAAAATGCTTGAGTGTATTTATAGAGTGACTTTCAATTTTAGCTTCATTCAGATGAGATGAAGGAGACAGACCACTACAGGCAAAGCTACTTCTCCACAGAGTGCTGTTCTGCTGTAGCAGACCCTGAGGAAATGTATTGCCTGAAACATCAAATGTGCTGCTCTGTCTCTTTAATTTAATCTGAAAGAGAACAGAACAGAAAACCAGTCTATCAATCATTCTATCAAAGTCTGATCTTTTTGCATTTGCTTTCATCCACTCTTTGGTTTTATGAATATGTGTCTTTGGAGTGCTATGAGCATTATTTGTTCCTTACACTTGGCTTGCTGCATATATTGTCTGTTTCTGTTTGTATATATGTTAAGCAAATCAATACTGAAATAATGTTTCTTATGTGAACCATTTATCCAAAAAAACACAATAACTCCTTTCAAAAAGGGGGACCTTGCATGTTGTACAACATCCAAAATTCTACACTAGAAGTAAGTTATTCTGAACTAGAAGCAAGGTTAAAGGAATTGTAAAGTAAACAAGGTAAACATTGATGCCTAGAACTGGTATTACCACTGATATTGAAATCATCTTGAAAAACTTTTTTTTCTGCAAAATGCAAAAGCACTCACTAATATCAATAATGATTGCATTTCAGAGTATCCATGGCAACAGCATCTTCTCAGGTCCTGATTCCAGAAATCAACCTGAATGACACCTTTGATACTTTTGCGCTAGATTTTACAAGGGAAAAGAAAATGTTGGAAAGTCTGGATTACCTTACAGGTAAAGTATGTAATTAATGTACCAATATGATCCAGTTTGGACTGGATTTAGCAATAGCAGTGAGGAACGAGTGTCCTGCTTACACAGCCCAGAAGGACCCCAATGGGGCCATGTTAGAAAAGTCTTGTTCTGGGAGGAGAGTTGTGTGTTGATATGTTTTATCACTGCAGGGTAACCTGACTATCCCAATGTCCATGTGATCTGATGTGATGAAAATTCACAGTTTAGCACCTCTATGCACCAGTCCGGTGGAAATGTAATTACTTGGGTTCTGCTTGAGGGCAGCCCTCTTTCCTCTCCATCCCAGCTATGGGCATGCATGGAATTGCATGTGCTAGTTGCAGATTTAGCCAGATGCTCAGAGAAACGAGAGCAATTTTTTTTTTCTCTGCCTGCTCACATTCCAGGGAGGTTTCAGCATGGCCGTTTAAGGCTGTGATATGGCAGAGGGCTTGGTGGAAAGTACTGTTAACTGAATGAATCACACAGTGCTGTGTCATCAACACTGTAGCCACTGCAGCAGAGAGTGTGGGCGATGTGTTACTCATCAGATCTTCCTGATTCTGACTGCCCTCATCTCGACTTGGGGCTAACTGTAGCGCAACTTGTTCTTAAGGTTGAAGCAGGGTTTTATGCTGTTGCTTTCCATGTCTTACACATCGGTTTTAACACTGGTTTAAACTGACACTTCATTAAATGAATGACTTGAAAGACAAACCTTGGTGTTAGATTTCATAGAGTACTGAGTGTTACCATGAAACGCACACCATTTCAGAACATGATGTACTGCATATCATTTAAAAAAAGAGAACTCTGTTGATGAGAACATCTATGGTGAGCTGATGCAGGGGACTGCACTGAAATATGCGTGTATTTCTGTTTCAGCACCAGACCCTCCTGGCATCCGAGAGGAGCTGTGCACAGCTTCGTACGACACCATCACTGTCCACTGGACATCGGACGATGAGTTCAGTGTGGTTTCCTACGAGCTTCAGTACGCCATCTACACTGGGCAAGCCAACGTTATCAGTAAGTAAAGACATGTGGATTCTGTGCTCTGGTATTTCCATATACATCCCACTCAAAGGTTTAGTAAACTTCAGTGGACACATTCAATGCTCAGTGGTACATCAATTTATTGCATTGTGGGGGAAGTAATCCATCCCTTCCTTGTGCTTCAGAACAAGAAATAATACAAATAGATTACCTTTATTTCAAGAGTGAAGAAAATATTGGCTACACAGATGAGTTCAAATATTACATTTGCATAAAAGATGGAAACAAGAATGCGTGTTCTGTTTCAATGAGCTTGAACATAGGACATTGAATTATCTCTGCTCTAAGTCTCTGGCACCAAATCAAGTGGGGCAGAATATATATAGGCTGAGTCAGAGTGGATTACAAGCAAATTGCAGATTAAAGGCAGAGCGTTTTCCAGCGGCTCATAGCAACTGCAGGCTGATTATTTCACTGTGTAATGGGGTCATGTATGCTAAATTAAGCGTCATGCTTCAGTTCCTGAGAGTGCGTGTACCACCAAAGATTAATAACGCTATTGTCACCGAGGGATCACGTATGGCTAGATACAGAAAGCTACTTGGTACAGTTTTGCACTTATCAGTTCGTGTATCGTTTCAGAGGGCAGCATCGGCAGACTGAAGGCAGTCTCTCACCCAGGCTGCTGCGCTAAATATAGGACCTTTGTATAAAACAGTATATATGTGACCTGTTTTGAATATTGATTAGTGCAGAGCATATTAACATACCATTGACATATTTTTGCTGATTATGGCAACAGTGACAGAAGCACAACTGGACATTTGAAAATAGTCCAAGCATCACTTTATCAAGCAGGTTGCAAGATACAACGTTTAAGGTATGCCAAAGTAGCATGACAGATAAACAGCAATCAGCTCTTTGCTCAGTAAAATATGTAAGTCTGCAACAGGGAGGTCTCTAAAGTTGAGCTCGCTCTCGCTTCTTTGGTTCATTTGAGAGAGACTGCTTACTAGGCACACAGAACAGGGTTCTTCACAATCTGGCTGCAGATTGAATAACCCCTTGAATTTCTCCGCTGTGAACAGAGCAGCCGTTCCATCCTTTTTGCGTGGCATGGGGTAGAGCAAATGAAGGGGACACACAGAAACAGCCTACAGAGACCAGAATATGCTCACAAACTGGCACAGTCACTGAGGTGTAAATGATTTATATTTATGCACAAACGGATGAGGGGAAATGACACAATGCAGTGAATAATAAATTCTATGTTAAATATATTTCAAGATAGCGATAGTGCTTGAATTATTTATTGTGCTCAGTAAACTTTACATTTTATCCAGTTATATCTCTCAATATTTGCTGAAGTAATTCGGATTACTGTCTTGCTCGAGGGGTATAGCAACGACTCATTCTCTGTTCTAGTCCGGCTTGCTCAACACAATTCCATACTCACATCTCCACTATTCCACTATGGGGCTGTTACAGGAATTTTCCAATAGCCTACATTGAATTTTTTTGCAAAATGTTTAAGCTTGTAAAACTAATGGTGAAGCGGGCATTTTACTACCCATTTTTCAATGTTTTATCAAATACTCAAAAACATTCTTCTCTTGAACAACTGAACCTATTGACATTGTCGCGACTGAGCTGATAGACCATGTTAAGGTCTTGTGACCCACCATATGAATCTGTTCAAACTGAAGTGCCAGGGGATTCAATAGTTTCATTCCAAACTACACTTAGCAAGTGCCAACCAGCACTAATCCTTGTTCACCCTCCAGTTTGCACAAGTACAGAGCAGATGAGTTAACTTAATCTTTCGGTTAGAACCAACAGTGCAGCTTCTTTGGACCCATTTCCTGTTCGCGGCTTTCCAATCTGATTAGGAACATCCGTTTATCTGCAGCCTGCGTTTGAATAGAATCTCACACTGATTTTTCTGAGACCAATGGGAGGAAATGACTGTTATGGGAAGCGCGTTTGCACCAGTCTCCCTCCACTAAAGCTCAAACACACCGATTAAGCAGATTTTTCCATTCCGTGGAACACTGTTAGCCAATCTTTTATCCAGTGCTCTGTAAAACCACATGTATTAAATATATTCAGTGCAGCTTTAACTGGGAACATATTAACATGCACATAAGAATCAACAGTTAAGGTACAACACTAAAAAATGGAAAATGCAACAAAGAAAAAAAAACAAAAACATTTTGATTGTTAGTTTTTGCTGCTTGTACAGTGCATACTAATGATCAATCCAAACTAAAGCGGCTCAAGCTGTCAATTGATGGTCCTAACAAAGTCATTATTTTCTTGATTTGCGTGACATCAACTGGCAAATATAATAAAATGTGTATTTTTTGTAATTTTTTTGAATAAGCAAAATTGCGAATAAATTTAGTACAATTCTATAGGATTGAGAGGTAGTACAGCTTCTGGTCAAATTGACTTGTCCTTAATTGTGTTTCCCTGTGTGCAGGTTTGTGTAACTCTGCTGATAGCTGGATGATAGTGCCCAACATCAAACAGAACCACTACACCGTGCATGGCCTGCAGAGCGGCACCAAATACATATTCATTGTCAAGGCCATCAACCAGGCAGGCAGCCGCAGCAGCGAGCCGGGCACGCTGAAGACCAACAGTAAGCACTCTCTTTTCCATATAGACCACCTATGTGATCTCCCCACATTCATATGCATTCATATGTCCATCTAAGAAAACGCGTGCCCGATCCTGGTCCTAGGGATCTGAAGGGCTGAGGGCTTTAGTGATCCATGTATCCTTGAACAACAGTTTATTTCAATTCCTATGCAGACTTCTAAATAAAATATTTTGCTGGAATGAAAATGAGAAACCTGTACTTTTGCAATCACTGAAATCATTGAAATCATTATGATATGGTTATGTTTGCAAAGAGCATGTGCTAAACCTATATTTTGACATGAAATACCAGAGACATGTCAGAGTAAGATATACAATTTGTCATTTATCGAGAGCAACTTACATGCTATCCATTCATACAGCTAAATATTTACTGAGGAAATTCTGGGTTATCTTGCCCAAGGGTACAGCAACAGTGCCCCTGCATGGAAACTAATTAGCAATCTTTTGGTTACGAGCCCTGTGCCTTACCACTATGCTACACTGTCGCCCAGAAAGACATGCATCGATTATAATCTACAGGTTGTTTGTTAGGGACTGGCTGTACCAGTTTTACCAAAAAGCCAATCACAGATCGGCTTGTCATTGTTGCTCTTTCTGTTGATTCCAGGTCAGCCTTTCAAGCTGGACCCCAAGTCTGCCCACAGGAAGCTGAAAGTGTCACATGACAACCTGACAGTGGAGCGTGACGAGACCTCCTCCAAGAAAAGCCACGCCCAGGACCGTTTCACCAGCCAGGGGAGCTACGGCGTCCTGGGCAACGTGTACATCGACAGCGGCAGACACTATTGGGAAGCTCTGATTGGAGGAAGCACATGGTATGAAAATCCTGGGAGAATATTAGGCTCTATTAACGTTCAAGATCTAGTCCAGTCAAAACCCATTTGTGGAATTACCCTGCTGTAACCCATTCTATTGACCTCATTAGAGAACAATCTTTTGAGTAGTGCACTCCCTACTGTTAATGGTTTGTTATGACTTTCTCAAACCACCATAATGAAAATGCAATAAATACAGTTATGCACAGTTGCAAACAGGTGCATGAGTTCTTTAAAATGTTTTGTCTCTGAACTGAGCTCTAGTTTCAGCCTTGGTAAATTTCTGCGATTTTGTTTGTCATTCATTTTTCTTGATTTTCTGAACTATTGACTACAGTACCAGCAATCAGCAAACAAGAGATTTCCGTTATTCATGGAAACACACATCATGTAACTTGTTCACAAGTATGAAATCATCTCCATGCCATGCAGCGGAGTGAATTCACCATGTTGACCAGTTTGTGACAAACCAAATTTTTGATGAACCACCTCCTTTGACCACATGCACAGATTTAAGAAGCCATCATTCTTCACTGCTGCTCACTGAATATCAACAGTTCCACTACTGTAATGCATGATTCAAATCTGAGTCACGAATTTAACACTTCTTTTTCATTATTTTTTTTTTTTTCTAGAAAACATTTAAGAAATGTTCGTTTTATTTGTAAGCCTGGTGATTGAAGAGATTGAATGGTCAGCATGTAAAAAAGTAAAACTTATTTAAATTAAACTGCAAAGTGGTAGGGTTTAACGACCTGTTAAAACTTGGTTGTAAAGCATACTGTAGTAGCATTTACCTAGTCTGAATGGAGTTGTATCATCATGTTTATGTCACTCTTTTTTTGTGGCAGGTACGCGGTTGGCATCGCCTACAAGTCGGCGCCGAAGCACGAGTGGATCGGCAAAAACTCGGCCTCCTGGGTGCTGAGCCGCTGCAGCAGCTCCTGGGTGGTGCGGCACAATGGCAAGGAGGAGCCCATCGATCCGTCGCCCCACCTGCGGCGCGTGGGCGTGCTGCTGGACTACGACGCCGGCTCGCTGGCCTTCTACGACGCCGTCACCTCCCAGCACCTGCACACCTTCGACATCTGCTTCGCGCAGCCCGTCTGCCCCGTCTTCAACGTCTGGAACAAGTGCTTGACCATCCTCACCGGCCTGCCCATCCCTGACCACCTGGAAGGGGCCGAGCTGCAGGATTAACGGCCAGCCTCGGGAGGAGAGCGGAGAGTTCAAAGACCCCACCGCAGAACGAGGGCTCTCTCTGTCAGACAGAAAAGGTCCAAGAATACTTTCATCCTGTTGCTGTTCTAAATCGAAAAAGCCATGGCATTCTTATGTCATTAAATGAAATTAAAGGAATAGTGGTGAAATATTTATGAAAAAAAATGGATTTCAAAATATTGTAGATTTCTTTTCATGCTTTGCACATTGTAATGTTTACTAATATATATGCCTAGTTGATTTTTGGGAGACAAAAATTGTATATAACATTTTAAAAAGACTTAGGAGCTTATTTTTGTGCAACCCCAGGATAGCTTTTTTTGTTTTTTTTTTGTAATCAAATATGAACAAAACTAAAAGCTTATGTTCCAGCTCTATATGTTGAAAATTTGTTATGCCATAAACCTTGAGCTTTGTAAATCTACCTTGAGCATGATGAAGAGAGAAAAGGGAGAAATGCCGAGAAAATCAGCTGAGATATACCAGTGTGCTACATTATTTATTTGCTTTGCAGACACTCTTATGCAGGGTGCATAGCTACACTTTATGTATAAGGTCACTTTTTACAGTTAGGTATTTGCTGAGGTAATTCAGGTGCAGTGCTTAGTCACTTTTGCCAACTTTTTAAGTTGTCTGGTGTGAGAGGACAGCATTTGCTTCCTGTTTAGTGTCGTGCCCAATGTGTCAGACTCTTTTAGATAATTGCATTACTATTCTTATGTTTGGAAGAGATTAACATGGTCTCTTTTATATGACTCCCTGTGATTTCCTGTGTTTATCTCCTGTTCATCTCCCAAAGGGAATTTAAGTCCTCCCAGTTTGCTTTCACTCATATGTGTAGCTTATCTACTAACTGGAGTGTATGCAATCATGAAAAAAAAAATGAATTGGTGGGTGTGAGTGAATCAAATGGCACATGTTGTGTCTTTTGAACTGATAAGGTTGCCTGTCTTGCACTGTTGTTATTTTAAAAGGTCACAGGCACATCCACTTAAGCAGAAGCTCTGCGCTCTTGACGTTTACAGTCTTGGGTACACTGAAGCACAAAGACACAATGGACCGTTGATGTCATCGGACCCAGCAAGGATTTCTCCCTCAGACGTAAATTGTGAAATCACATGATATTTTTACCACTGCATACAGACGATTGATGTTACATAGTTGTTGCACCTTTATTGCTTACTTCTGTCATGTAACAGAAGAGGAAACAGCAATGTTTTATTATTTTCTGTATGCTCTTTAATGTTGTGGGACAGAAAATGACTGAAAGGATTCATTTCACTGAAAGAAGTACCCTTCGCTGCGGTAACGGAGTCTGAATAGGAGTAATTCCCCCATGATCCTTTTCTCTCACCGCTTTTTATTTTCCACCTTGTTGTCATAATAGTGCGTGTGAGGACTGTGTCGATGGACTCCAGATGCTTGCATTACTGTGCATTCTTTTTTATTTCCTAGTGCAGTATCTGTGTGCAAGGTAAAATAAAACGATAGGGGCCAACACGCTGCATAATGTGGTTATTATCCAAATGCTGAAACATGTCAGCAGGCTTTTGTGGTTAAAAAAAAAAAAAAAAAAAATGAAAAGCATACTTTACATCTGTTTTGAAGGAGTTTGGATTAAGCTGTAAGTGGCTTTGGACAATGTCACAGGTGTTTTATTAAACTGGAGTGGAATAAATGCACATAGGTGAGGGACGCAGGTTTATAGACAGAGGTTTGTAGGCTTGAATCACGCCTTGGTCACCACTTATAAGCAAGGTACTTCATGTCATATGTTTAGTCATACGTCATTTGAAATAGCTTTTACGGTGTATTGCATAGGTTCCTGTTTACATAATCCATGACATTTATGTTGGTGGCGGATATTCATTTTTTTTTTAAGTTTTGCAAACACCCTGTGAGAATATGTGGTGAAATAAATGTCTGCTCTTTGTCAACTGCTCAGTAGCCTCTTTTAGAGTTCCTTCATCCTGGTTTTGTTCGCTCCTCCGACATCCACTCACACAGAATAGTTCCTGACATTAGTCAGCAAGCTGCTGAATTATCCTGAGAACTTCCTTCAGCTGGCAATCTGACACATCCTCTTAACACTTGTAGCTTTTGTATATTCCTACAAGGTCAATAGTGTGAACAATAAATTTGACTTTACTCACTCCGGCTAGCACAAAGAAACAACAAACCCCCCATAGTGTCTGAACTTCCTTCTACACTACAAAAAGGCAAAAAATAGAAGTGTATGTGTGTCAAACAAACTATGAATATGACTCTCTTGTTTCATAACATAACGTCTCATAGATTTAATAACATAAAGTTTCGTACTTATTATGTAAACACCAGCTACTACCTGAAAGGATCTATGCTGGGGTGATGCATCGCTGATATCTGCAGGGATTGAATGTCTAGACATCTCAGAACAAATCCATTGGACTACACTATCTGCAGTCAGGTAAGAGGTAAATCTGCTTGTGTTGTATTGTGGTAAAAACATTTCCTGAATACTCCTTAAAAAGTGAGGAACACAGCAAATGAACCTTTTCTTTTTGTCTTTTAGGAATGAATTTAAAAAAGGACTGCATTTATTAGTATTTCTTACACAACATTTTCTTTGCCCAAGTGAAAAGGTTGTGTAAATATGCAAAATGCAAGAATGCAATGCTAATTTCATTCATTATTCATTAGGAAAAAGCACACTGCAGTGAGACAGAGTCTTGGCCTCAATGCATCTGGATTCATACCAACACACATTTGATGATGACAGAGTGTGAGAGTAGCCATGAAGGTAGCCTTCCTATGAATTAAAAATGAACAAACTAACAATAACATATCTCTATAAAATATGTTAGAATTCATTAAGATTATGGTTCCTTATGTCTTTTAAAAAACACGTTTGTCCTACAATATATAACAATAGATTCCTTAAAGGCTAATTTGCACAAGCTTTGCCACCAGACAAAAATACACTAGGAATGACATGATTCCTTCTGACGTGTCTTTTTGTCCCACGGTCACATTGCTTGAGGACCCGCTGGACTTCCTTTCAGATAGGGTAAAGCATGTGTGAACTTTCCTTGACCCTTGCATCAATGACTACGTAACCCAGATCATGGCAGAACAACTGCTCGCCAACATTGCCCTCCCTGAAGGATATGAGAAATACCCCCTGGCCTTAATTGCATGGATCTGCAAATATTTTGTTTGTAAAAATGGCTTAAAATTATAAAAAATAATTTCAGCTCAAAAAGAGAGGATGGAGCTCTCAAATGTGTAACTGCTGAGACAGGACAGAAGGAAGCTGCAGTCAGTACCACAGGGATTGCTGTCCCTTCTGCCATGTAACTGCTGATAGAAAATGACTTTTCTTGGCACCATAGACCCCTCCTGTAGTTTTATCCTGAAATTTGAAAATGATTTTCGGTTTTTGGTTAATTAAGCATAACATTTCACTGTGAGGCAGAACAGTGTTTTGGAAAAAAAAGACTGTGTCAGGCCAACTGTGACACAATGGGCCCAGCAGATGCCCTGAAGCATTTCGGTTTAATCACGTGTGTGTGTGTGTGTGTGTGTGTGTGTGTGTGTGCATGCCTGCATGTGTCTGTGCACACGTGTCTGTCTGTGCACATGCGTATGTATTTGCGCGTTTGTGCATGTGTGTATGTGTGTGTGTCTTTGTGGCAGACTGGTGTTTCTGCATGAAGACACACAAATATTTGTTTCTTATTTTTAATCCGTTCCTGGCTGAAGTGTAGGCACCTGCTGATCTGATACGTGGTCCATCTGCACTGGTGTGAACAGACGGTGAAAGAGGTCAGCGCTGAATGGCCTTGCTAAAGCATTCCAGTTAGACAACCCGGACAGGAGGTACAACACAGGGAGCAGGAGGGCACTTGTTTCTCACAGCGACAGAAAATCAGGCTGGGATAAGCCTAAAGACGAAGCAGATAGGAGGCTATCTTTCAGAGGAATACTGACAGAACTGCTTGATTAAAGCCAAAATGAGTTTTGTGAAAGGGCTGCTGCCCAGTCTTTAATTGATGGCAAATTAGGACTAAGGCTGTCTGCTGAACATGTCAGACAACAGACAAATACGTTCTAGATGGCAAGACTATTGGTCAGGACTGAAGGGAGGGTAAGAAATTGCATTGAATTAATATGTACTAATAAATATATAAACTCACTGAGTGTCCAAACTGGATTAAGTCCAGAGTGAGAAAAGTTGAAGTAAAACTTAAAAACATTTTATGTTTTTCAGAATTTATGTGCAAATGTTTCTGGCTCTGACTTTGCAAAGTAATGGAGAAGCATGCTTTTGAACTATGCCATCCCATTGCATTGGAGAGGTTTGGAACGCATGGAGGGTATCCAAATCCCCCAGTCCAGAGAGCCAAGCATGGATAGCTGATTATTGGCTGCATGAGGAACAAAGAGAGGAAGGCTCATTTTGTATGGGCCGAGCTCAAATAAAATGAAATTGCTGAAGTACAGTAGCTTCCGCTTCACTTAACATGAAGCAAAGCCTGTTTTCCTGTGTGCATTTTTCATGTTTTCTTTTCTTTAAAAAAAAATAGCCTCAAGTTGTGTTCAAAACAAATCCATGCTTATTACCGCTGTTTGAGGATGCATTTGGGTTTTGGCCCATAGCTGGAGCAATTCAGTGCTGGTTATCAAACCAAGGCCCTGGGGAAAAATAATTGTGTATGGGGTTTTCGAAACACAGAGGGGACTTGTGCCCCCTCTCCCCCCACCGACGGACTTGATTGTTGAGAAGTATGTTTCATGACCTTCAACGCAAACCCTAGGTTGCCTTTTTCAGAAGCGATTGTGGGGAAAACAGGAAAAGGAATGGGAAAAGGAATGAATGTATCCCGTCACGACAGGAAACGCACTACAAGCAATGAGGAAGCCACTGTGCTACCACTCAAATAAATTAAGCAGGATGCCAGAAAATGTCATCAGTTTAAAAACCTGGAAAAGCAATGGTTTTCACACTTTTTCTAAAAGAAAATTTCAGAGGCCATCATTATTCCTTTTTTATGAAGTACAGCCACACACATGTTGGCACAGAGCTGGCATCATGTGACGATTCACCCGAGGAAAAACAACTTAAAATATAGGCCACAATAGCATGCCATTTTAAGGTTACAGACAATGGCATTGATTTATCCACAATCAAAATGTAATCTCTTACATGTTTTTGAAGCTAAAAGACAAGAAAAACAAATACTATCACTAGGGAGATAGACATGTAACCTACAGGTTCAATGTCAAGGTGAGGCACTGCCATCATACTCTTGAGGCAAGAAATTAACCTGGATGATGTGCATGCTGTAAACCCCCTAACTCACCTGTAAAATTTCACCCCTGCAGTCACTAAACCCTAGCTCTACCATTGTTGACAAGGCATTATTTAATTGTTTGAAATACTTATGGGGGGTTCTCATCTTATTTAAGGATTTACTAAAATTTAAAAATCAATACCTTAACATGTAATGAACAGCACATAAGTAGGCTACCAAAACGGGAACTCAAGTGTCCCAGTTTGGGATTTTTTTTTTACTTTAAATTTTTGTCATTTGTTAATGACATACCATAGTGGGATGTTAGAATAAAGGGTTAAATAATGACACAGAAAGATTCACCAAGTTTATTCATCTGAAAAGAATCTCACAAACATGTTTCGATCGACAAATTGATGATGAAATAATTCCATTGTGAACAGTGACAGTATCTGAATGGACAAAGCACGCCCCCTGGTGGTGATGTTCACCCTGACTAGAAACGATAAAAAACTTTAATGTAAAAAAGTCATATTTTAATCATTATGAATTTTCCTTCTGATGGATATATCATCATATATGCCTTACTATAAATGGAAATGACATAATCTTTCTTTAACAATACTGACCTTATAATTTTATTTCTGCACAATAATTCTGTTTGATGCAAGATATTATTTCAGACCCCTCTGCAAGGTCCAGTGATGTTTGTTTAGTTTATGTATGTATATCAACATACCAGTAAGTTATTTTTTATACAGATACACACCACACAAATAATCAGCTGCATCTAATTCAATGCTCCTTTAGAAACAATTAACAACTAAAACACAAACTAGACTGGTTCCTGTAGAATCTACAGTGTAGATTGTGTTGTGCATTAAAGTATTTCTCACACTGAGAAAGAGGAATGGGTGTAAACATAAAATTTCAACAGTTTTATTTTCCTTATACATCAGCAAATGAAAATGCAAGATGTCTAAAGTGGTGGGAGACGCTTTCTGACTGTTTCAGCTATGTCAGCAAATTCATAGGACTGTGCCCTGTCTGGAGATGGCTGCTGTTTAAATCATAGGGGATATCATTGTCAAATAGATGTCTGACTTGTCATGCCAATCTCACCTTTCAAATGACAGTGTTATGGTGCATTGTGTGACAATACAATCATTTCCTTTTGGCTTCACTACCTAGCTAGTTATTTTTTCAGAGAAAACCTGAGATTTTAGCATTCACTTCAGGACCACCCTTTACCTGCATGATGATTTGATCTTACAGAACACCATATGACAGTGCTCATTATTTGCAGATAATTACATTATTATCTGCAAATAATGAGCACTGTCTTTAAAGGAAGTAAACATTTATTTCATTGATAGACTAAGTATGCAGGGTTATCAAATGGGGTGAATTGATTCAAATGTAAATTTAATACATGTCAAAGAGAAACCTGCTTTTGTATGTTCATTTTTACTGGACCTTGCCTGTCTAGTTACTAACAAGATTATTATTACACATGATGTCAGCTGCAGTCAAAGGGCTGTGGACAGAAAGCTGATTTGTCAAGTCTGAATATGCATATCCTGGAAAATAGTGAAACACGGTCTTGTTTCAAGCAACACGCCCTCACAATTTGGACAAAATCGGCCTCCATTTTAATTAGAGATTAGATAGGATGCATTTGTACTCACACTGATTTCTGTGAATAAATAGTATATGAAAAGCAATCAAAATGCAGAAATGAATGAAACTCCACACTAGAGGGAGCCCTTCAATCTGAAATGGCGCTGAATGTAATACAATATCTTAGCCAGCCCCACTTGTCACTTTGGTGTCCCTTGCTCACAATGAAGCGCTGGAAACTCTGTGTCTGACTGATGTGCTCCAGGTACTTGTCATCCCCCTGGAGACTCTCTTCGAGAGATATGTGACATCCTGAAGAGCTGGAGGAATACTGTAGATTACCGTCATTTAGCAGACACTCTTATGCAGAGTGACTTACATAGGTTAATATTTTATCCATTTATACAGCTGGCTATTTACTGAGACGATTGTGAGTAAAGTACCCACAATTACCTCACCCAAGAAAAAAAAATGTTCATATCGTAGTAATGTGCAGCCTATTCAAGAAAGTGCAATCAATACTGGGTGTATCTGCAATCATATATGGACACAGACCAATAATGGTTTGTGTGCACTCATTTTGAGGGTCGGATGAGATATGCAAAGGTGGGCTGCAGTGGAGGAAATGGGTAAGGTAATGTGGTGTTACTTCCTGGTTAATTAAATGAGAAATTATTGTCAGATATGAATATCTCATCCTGATCCCATTATTATTGTGCTTGCTGTGCCCTCATATTTTGACTTGAATCAAAATGTTATCATGAATTTTATAGATATATGTATTAGAATTTTGTAGTCTTTTACACTGAAACCTGTACATAGCTAAAACATTTGTGTTTTATCTAGTACAAAATAAATACTACCTGGCACAGAATAATGAAAGCAATCTACTGCTTGATTTGAGTGTGGACCTCTTCTAAGATATCCACAATGTTTAGTGTATTTTGGTTCACTGATGTGATTCAGCTTAATGTTACTTTTACTCAAAAGCTCAGATAAATGGGAGTGATAATAAAGTAGCAATGTCAAATTGTAGCCAGGCATCCTCACCAGAAGAGATACTGTATCTCATTAGCTCCATGTTGCAGCTATTTCGCTTTCCCTCTCCCACTTCCTGAGACCTCCACACCTCTGTATTAATGTGATTTATTCTGTTTTGTTCCTCCACAGAGCATCTAGCAAGGCTTATCGCAAGAGGCCATGATTGCCTGCAGCCAGTCCTTACCGAAAAGCCACTGATGTCATTATCTAGACCACTGGTGCAGCTTGTTGGAATGGCAACAATGCACTGCTCACTAGGGCTGCCAGTAATGGGCACCACCTGGACTCCGGATCTAGAGGGAATCGTGGCTAGAGGGAATCAGGAATGTTGTTGATACGCAAAGAAATGCAACATAGCCAACGCCACAAAATCCCGAATCACAGTGCTGTTTTAGAATTATCCCAGCTTTTCCCACACAAGAAAATGAATGAGCACCACTGAAACTTGTGGCTTCCTTGTAAACATCTGCTTTGAACTTCATCTCTTTGCATTTGCTTTTGTTGGAGAATTAATGGAACGCTATTTTATCGCCTTACATCAGTAGTTGCAGTAATCACTGTTTCAGTGGTGATTCATCATGACTACAATATACAAGAGGACTGAAAGTCTTGGCCGGCAGAACGGCTGTGGATGATAGGCCTGAATAGGAAATGATGGCACAGTTCCTGGAGATTCCTTAAACATATGGGTTCGTCTTTTTAAAAGGCTCTGTTGGATAACAGGCTGGTAATTGTGTCCACTGCGTCAAAAGGGCTTTGGATGATATTCAGACCAGATGTCACAATGGCTTTCCAGGATCAGCAGAAGACTTCCTGTGGGACCGGATTTTAAACCACGCCTCTTCCTGCACAGCCACAGTGCACTGTTATTCCCGTGTGTCATCTCAGGGTTATGCGATGAACTGAGCAACGGAAGGTGACCTACATCTTAAACGTGGGGCATTTCCTAAACACTGCTGTTAATGAAGTGTTTTGTGAAAAGCACTACGGAATCACGCGCCAACAGGGAAATTCATGGAGACTGATTTTTACTAAATTAATGTAAAAACATCTAAAAACATGTTTTCACTTTGTAATTATGGGTTCTTGTGTGTAGGTCGATGACCAAAAGAATACATTTAATCCATTTTAGATTAAGTCTACCACACAACAAACTGTGGAAAAAGTAAAGGGGTCTGAATACTTTCCAAAGCCACTGTATGTACAGAAAATACAAAAGAATTTGCCAGAGACATATGGAGTTCATGTATTCAACAGAGAGAATTCAGCTTTGAGCAGTGATGGGAATCATGTTGACAGTTCTGGTGCTAGCACTCATAAAGGGTCCCCAGTTTAATGGGGCTGTCAGATACTATGCCCTGCTATTAAGTAACCACCTCCTGCACATGGCTGAGGCTAAGTATTGCTGACTTTGGTTTATACTTAGATGAGAACCCTTCTGCAAAAAAACAGGCTAATGGTATAATTTGTGTCAGTGGGCCAGTAGGGGGCGGTTTTTCCCTTGGACCAAGCAAAATGCCGATGTTCTAGTGCATTGGAAGGGGCACTGTCCTAATGGAAATACTGTTGTTGTTTTTTTTTCCCCAAACAAGCTGCAAACTGACACCATGAAAAGAGCTCATTGGTGTCCTAGCAAAATTATCAATGAGGTAATCTAAACACCCCTGAAATTAATTGATTGAATAACCCCCGCCCCCTCTGTCTCAGCTAATATGTTACTAACATGGCACTCATGTATCACCAGAAAGGATGCTCAATAATATTATTATTAGTACTGATAGAGAAAGCATATGGAGTCTATAGAGGTGTGAACCACAAATCTAAATTATTATCTCCAGAGAAGTCTCTTTATTCCCTCAGCTCTCCTTATGTTACTTCCTAACTTATCTTATGGTCCCCAAATGATGGCTCCAGGCCCGTGGAGAATAAGCTTGAGGAATTATGTCAGCCTGATCCTGAAGGGGGTGCATAGCCATCTCCCTCTTGTAATCTCAACTGGCAGTTTGCCTGACCTTGGAGACAGAAAGGTGCTACCTAAAATTCATGTGTGGCATCTACAATAACCCAGTATTGAGTAAAACATATGATACTCATTGTGAAGATGTAATATTCCCAAGGGGAATTCTTCCGTCCTGGTTTATTCGTGTGTTTGTATTTGTTTGTGTAGATGTTTAAGGGCCCTGTGTGTGTTACTCTGTGTGTTTAATGATTTACTATACAAAACCTTGCAATAAGAAGCGGTTAGTAATCAAGTTCACCTCCAAACAGTAAAAAACATGAAAATGTGTGTCTGTGTTGGTAGGGCAGTGGATAAATGGGTAATTGTTTAACTGAGAAGTCACACCCACCAACTGATAAAAAAGTGGGTTTTGAGGAGAAAAAAAGGGAGGGGAAAGGAAGGAAGGAAGAACTGGGGAGGGTTTGTGGTTTATGGCCCATTTTTAGATATGTTTTGTTTCTTGTTTTATCCAATTTACTCTTTTGGTTGCTTATTTTAGCAGTTTTGCCCTGTCCTGTTCATTTATATAAATTCACTACCTTTCATCTCCTTTCCTGTGGCTTTAAACAAAAAAAAAAACCAACTTTTTTTTAAGGCAAGTAGTATCAGCCAGCTTTTTCACACTTGTACTGAAAGTAGGTTTGACAAAGATAAAGATATAGAGAGTAATTCATATATAATTCAAGTATTCATATATGTAAGAAATAAATGAAAAGGTAGTGTCACCAGCCCCCATTACCATGTTGTAGTAACAGTGGTCAGTAGTGATGGTCATAGTTTTGCAAGTGTGTATTTCAGTAAGCAACAAAATTGTAACAAATCTGCTGTGGGCCAAAGGAGAAATTGTGCAGAGGTATGTGTTTATGTGCAATACTGAAAGTACTGTGATTGGCTTCTGTCAACCAGGGCTAAGAAGTACCATTAAAGTCTTTGACCATTTTGTTCTTCCCATCCTCACCTCTCCTCACCTCAGACACCTGACGAGTGTTGCAATGTTGTTTCAGTCCTCCATTGGAGGACATCCTCAGTTCTGTCACTTAATAACAAATTTGTGAAGATTATGAAATATAAAAGTGAAAAGTATAATGGGGTTACCCAAATAAATGATGTGGTTCAGATATTCAACACTAGATGGCACTCTCATCTTCATGTAATTTGATTTAACCAGTGAGGAAAAATGGCTTTATTAGTGCTGTATTCAAACCCGGGATTATTACTGTCATTTCTGAGACTCACAGCCTCATTTTTGTTGTCATTTAGCTGTAGGAACAGATTTTCCTGCTTTCACTTTGGCACCTTAAACCCTTGCTTATCTGCTAAATGTCCTAAAATGTTAGTATTATAAACCACTTAAAAAAACTGCACCACTGCCTGATGATAACCACTGAAGAACCATCTTTACCCATATTGTGTCTGTAATGTGTGCGCATCGGACACCACCATATGTGATTATGGGTCTCCAACTGGCATAGCTTGAGTCAAAATCATTTGGTTGCTCCTCACCTCAGGGAATGCCTGAGATGAAAGACCGTTGCACTGTCTCCAAGAAAGCTGTGGACCGGAACCGTGAATCCAGCTGTGGGCGGTCCATCCTGCAGCCGAGCCAACTGGACGAGTTTCTCCCCAAGCTCTAAGCGGAAAGGATGCAGAGTTCATATAGGGCCAGACAGATAACAGCCTGGAATGTGCCGTACAGTATTATATTAAGCTCACTTAAAGGGACAGGAGCTGCTTATTATCTCTGCGTTCTTTGCATCATTTGATTATATACTGCACTTTGAAAAACAAAAGCTATGCTGTCTTTTGTCTCGTCATTAAAACTAGGAAGAATGTCAGAGAAGAATAAAGGCTATCTTAGTCATTGGCTTGTTTCAGAATTTTAATCTTAAAAAAAAAAGTTTTTTTAATGTTTTATTGTACATATTCATTTAAATTTGGAGCAATTCTATACTAACTAATCGGTGGGGAAATACATGCCACTCAAAACCTCATGTTTTATACTTGTAATGAAACATAACAGAACATAACTGATGTAAAATGTTAGTGTTTTTGCTGTGAAGAGCTGGTTACTTTGCTTGTCACTGCTCTTATTCAGCTGTTGGTGTGTGAGATACTGTCTACCCAAGGATGACTTAGCACATGACCTTTCTTAGCAACCGTGGTGCTCAGCTAGGTTAGACACACCTTCATCCACTGTAGGCCTGTGCTGATTCTCAGTAATGCAGGCTGGGCTTCAGCCATGGCAGCTAATGCTCTTGGTCGTCATCTACATTGTGTGGCTTATTTGAAGATATGCTGTCATGCCTAATGGACAGAGAACCCATTTATGACAGGATTGCTATTGACAGAGAGTGCCTCTGCTTATTTATATATTTTGGCAAGTTTTGTTTGAAATATCTCCATATGCAACGTGTGTGAGCCTGCTGCTTCTGGTGAATCTGAATGAAGCTCAAGCCCAAATGCAGCAAATGCAATCTGTTATAGACTAGAATGAGGCTAAACATGCATATATACATGCATACATATATATATATATATATATATATATATATATATATATATATATATATATATATTGGTTTCTATGGAAAAGACTATTCCCTGCACATCTAATATGAAAAGAATAAGACTAAATAAACAAACATAAATTATGTCAGGGATAGTGAGACCGAAGTGGAGGTTGCCACACATTAGTATGCGATGCAAGCATATGCATTTACAGTGTAGTGTACAGCTGTTGAGAGGCCTGTGCTTATAGCTAACCATGTGAGCAATAGGCCCATGAATGGTGCTGAGTTTTGGTCAGCCGAAAATATAATTAGAAACTTTATCCAGTCTTGGTTCTTGCACAAGATAACAAAATTAACATGCTTTTCGAGATCTCCAATCTTTCATTCCAGAGGAAATTTAAAATATGTTCTCTATTTACATATAAAAGTGTGGAAAAAATAGACCAAATAATAACAGATGTTTATATCACACTATTACATTAGTATTATTTCTTATGTTTCAAGACAATTTCATTACTAGTGACACTTTCATTACAAGACATGCCCAGTGACATTTAATTTTATACTGCTTTTTGAAAAATTCAAAATATGAAAAATTACTTTTATGTATATCATCAGCATTTTACATATATTGTCAAAAATTTTACATACAACACATAGATGGTGTTCAATTTGCAAAGATATCTGCACAGTTTTCTACTGCAAATCTTAATGTGGTTTAAGGGGAACTAGGGTGAAAAGCTAGTGAAAAAAAATGAGGTGAGACACATTTTGAATTAATGAAAGTTGTTTTACACAGAGGTAAGGACAAAAAGCCAGGAAATGCAGGAAATTCAAAGAAAAGGCATCTGAGTGCTTCACATGACCTATTTTCTGGCTTGTCAGTAAACAGTGTTTTGTATGTCTATTCACATATCGAATCAGAGTATCATAGTAATGTATTTTATGCTAATGATGCCTATGACAGCGTAGGTCAGTATACTGCATTACTTATTAATGCTTATTTAGAGCTCATAAAGGTTTTGTGTCATGCACATAAAGACATGAAGATACATATCAAAAAGTTATACTGTTCTAGTAAAAGTTTCTCTTGAAAGTCAAAAATACCTTTGGATAATCAGTAACTGATATCTGGAACTGTAGAATACCTTTAATTACTGGAATAAGAATATCAACATCAGATATTTTTTTCTAAACCCAGTCTTTCCTCTCAGAGCACAATACTTCATCCAACCCCAGTAATTTGCTTTTAAGGTGAATATAACAGCTGTGGATCATGAAAGGGAAATTAAATTTTCAGGGAGAAAAATAAAATTCATCTTCAAATTTCAGTCACAAGATATTTGTCACATGTTGACGTGCATGACAGCATCTAAATAGTCTGAAGTGGGACATAGTGTTATCAACATTTTTAAAAGAGGGATGTCCATCAAAGTGTTACTTCTAACAGCCACACAAGACAGGTTTTTCCAGCAATACAGTAGAGAGATTGGGCTTCATAAGTGACCACTATTGGCCTGCCAGTGGTATTGCTAGTCATAACCAGCTTCGCTGGGGCATGCATCTCAATTAATATGGTCCTCAATGGAAAAAAAAAAAAATATATATATATCTGCTTTTACCATCCATAATGAGCATGTAATTGTACAGCAAATTGTTTGACCAGTCCAATTAGTGCTGCACAATTAGCGGCAGCATGGCATGCTGGTAAGGAAACTCGCCCTGTAAAAGAGAGAAACATTTGTGTGTGGGACAAAAACAGAGATCACACACTGCTTTAATGGTCCCAAACACGGCTACATATATTTGTGCATAAGAAGGACACTTTGATCCCTGAGGACCTCTGATGAGGGTACCTGCATATACAGTAAGCGTATTGCAGGAAGATCGCTGTTTTGAATACCAGGTGGGGGCAAAGCTACTATGTCCAGCCTCACAAATGGATGATTGTGAAAATGTGAGCAACGTAAATTGCCCTTGATATGGGTGTCTGTAAATGGAATGTCCTTCTAAATCCTCATGGCTGCAGAAACATATAGATGTTTTTGATGTGGCATGCTTCTGTTAATCCTTCCCATATTTTCTGCATACATATTTCCTGGGGGAACACTGATCCATACAGAGGTCTTGACAGATTATAACACTAGTTTTAATAATAATTTTAGGAGAGACATGAGGATTCATAGGTAAAATATATTTGTCGGTCTCAGGAAGAAGCACAACGTTTTTCTAAAGAAAACACTGAACTTAAAATTGGAAAATGAGAAAAAATAAATATATAGAAATATTTGAAGAGATGCTTAATTTCAAAAGAAACAGAACTGTCTGTTAATGCTTGCATATTTTAAAAAATGGATTTTGGACATTATTCCACATTCCAGTACTGATTGTGATATTCTTGAGGCATGAGCACTACATCACCACTTCAGTCAGAGATGCTATGAGGCATAGATGATGAGGTGTATTTTAACCTTTTGAATGATAAATGTGATGAAAATCTGGACAGAAAAAAAGAGATGAGCTAGGAGATGAACATCTCTTGGGACAAGTGGGATGATGATCAAGAGCTGGAGATCAGACAGGATTTTGGTTCACCCCATTCTTTCCATCAGCCTGAGGTTTAACACACTGCTGCAAGAGCCCAACTCCATTTCCTAAAATGTCTACCCCAAACAGTGCCTAATGAAAGCTCATAACAATTTCTCTTTTTCAACATCAAGAGATTAAAAAAAAATAAATTGGGAAATTTGGTAAAGTAATTTAAGGCTGGAATGAGAAGTTAATGCAAACTGATTGCTAATGCATGCATCTAATAAAAAAAGGGGAAAAAAGAAGAAATAATCCAGGGAGAACAAGGGGTGTTATGTTTGCTAGCTGAATCAGAGGCTGGCAAACTATAGTTTAATAAGAGTCAGACCTTGCTTTCAAGATGCAATTACTGTTACATCTGGCCCTGATAGTACTTTCCTCTCTTTGCTGGAGCTGGGTAAATGATATACAGTCCACTCCTCAGCATTGTACCAATTCAGCACCTTGTTTTTTGCTAAAATACAGAAGGACAGAGAAGACAAAAGCTGTTATGATGTTGTCATAGGAACAGTCATTGCCACCAAACTAATACATATGTTACTGTTGCTTCGGTGTTATTACAAATTACAAGTATCCGCTTTAGTATTACTTTTAGTAACACTGGCTGTTGGCACCACTTGTATAGCTGCATTTGATTATTCGTTGACACTATGATTTGATGACGCAGATAAAATATATTCAAGAATAAAACTGAAATTTTATTGCAAACTGATGGGTTACGTTTTTTGGAATTTCCCACCTCATTTGGTATCTTAGCTGCAATTATGTTGTACATTCCATGTGATTTATTAGATTAGTACACGGGGCGGAGAGGGGGATGGCAGCAGCGGTCTGTTGCCGACTCCAGGAAAATTCTTTGGAATGTTTTTCAGTCGTTTTAAACAAGGCCATCAGATTGTATGTGTATTATCCTTTATAGAAAAAAATAACTACAAACTTTTCTGAAACTGTGGCATATCTTACGATAAAAATTGTCCACGACACACTTAAGAAGAGTAACTTCAGATCAAAACAAAATGATGATGTATGTGATGAGGGTCTTGGAGCCCAACAGATATGAGTGGAAAACTGATGAGATGATTGCCTTAAAAAGAATTCACAAGGAAAGGTCAATTTCACATAGTCACAATTATCCTGATTCATATAAATACCCCTTAATCCTGCCAATCAATGCATTACTTCTCATGCGAAGAAACAGCTTATTTTAAACCCTATAACAAATGTAAATATGAGAGAGAAATTAGTTGCTCAGTGTGTTTATTTATTTATTTTTCCCAACCCCATTTACTGTAATTTTGGGCTGGTGTAGAAGTGTATTTACATGGGTATAAAATAATGGAGCAAGGGTTTGTGATGGAAGTTTATATTGGGGTTGAAACTCCAGTAACTCCAGTGACTCCAGTAAATCTATCTGATTAAAAATAAACCTGAACACATATCTGCATGCCATAAATGAAATGTGTACAATGAATACTTGAATAATCTCATTTAAGAAAAAAAGGTAAAAAAAAAAAAACACTGAATACGATATCTATAATAAGCTCTGTTTTATTGAACATTTAAGATCTTAAATGTATGGGTTTATTTTAAACTCATCGCTTAATTTAAGACAGATTACATGCAAAGTGCTGGATTGCAACACTTAATAAGCAAGTGTTCTTTGTGCACATTCTGGCCCTTGACAGAATCACAAATCTCTCAAAAAGCAAAATAGCCACATGGCAGAAAATATCTCCTTTATAAGATGGTCCCTTTTGACTTCATCTGAAAACTTCCTCTGCCGTAAGACCCCGCCACTCCACCATGGAGTGACTTGGCTCCCTGTGGTGTCTAGGGCAGCTCAGAGCTGCATCCAGCTCAGTGCGCACAGTGACTTCCTTTCAGCGAGTCTCAGAGGGTCACGAGGAATCACTCGGAGGCAATTAGCCAATGTCAAGCACACTGCCCCGCATTCATGCGGTGTTGTTTTCAGTTGTGCCAACAGCCAGGCCAGGCCGCCCTCCACAAAACTAATTCTTAAAAGACAGACAGCGTCCGTTGCACAGACATCATGGGCGACGGGCGGGAGGGGGGTAGTGCAGAGAGGTTGCTGAGATTTTCTCAGCATACTAGATCTCAACCAGAACAAACTGTGTTAAGCATTAATTTGCAGGAATGTGCCAGAGGATCTGGTTTCAGTGTGTATGTTGTGGGAAAGAAGTGAGAGAGGGTTGTGTGAACTTGAAAACATAGTCTAATTAAAGGAGACTATGGCAGGTAGTAGTCAGCATTGCGACCAGACTGGAACTTTTTCATATGCTTCTGTGTGAGATCATCAGGCATGTTGTAACATACTGTAACAGTTTAAAAGCAGGCCTTTCTTCTACAAAAGACTGACTTACATCAAAATTACATTTCATAATTTAATACCACAAAATCATCCACCAAAAAAATAAACAGATATGTGTGAGACCAAAAGAGCCAGAATTTCTCAGCCCTGCCACCTAAACTCAGTTAAGCATACAGCTACACATTAGATGCCAAAACTTGGACGATTTCATGTTTTTTCCTTATCGTCTTAACTATCTTACTGCACATCCTTCAGTACCCCCTAATACAAGTTCTGACCATTGGTCACTCTTGTCTAGATAGGATTAACCTCATCATATTCGACCCACAGCTAAAACTATCCATTGTGACTAATTGCAAGGCAAAGACGCAGGACCAAGGATCAGTAGAGTATTAGTTAGGTGGTGTTTTCTGTGTAGTATCCTGCATATTTCTCCAGTATTGCTGCAGGCCAGGTCTGTGAGTTACTAGGCATTGGTGCCTGCAAGCTGGAGGACTCACGCAAGTAGCATGTTCAGTTTCACTGGGGTTATAAATGAATAACAAGCATTTTGTGAACAATATTATGTTGTAATTAGCTACAGCTAGCGAAATAACACAAAGTAACACAGATCTGAACTCAGATAAACAAACCATTGTTTGTCATCATCACCTCTCATATTTGTGGAGTATGACTCATATTTTATATCAAAGCCAGTTGCAGGTATTGATAAATACTTCAGTGGTCATAGCGTATAATTCTCAGCCCACTGTTCTTCTTTCTACTAGTTTTTCTAAAGGTTTAGTTTAGTATCAATATCAGCTGTTCTGTGTTACCTGCATTAGGTTTGGGACATAACACTGGGGCATGACCATCTGATACAATCCTGTTTCTCTTCTGATTCTGAGAAGGGCTTCTGTTGCTATTATATGACTCTACACAGTAGTCAGAGTTTAACGACTTTGGTTCTTTTGTGAGAACAGCCAGAGGGCTGGCAGTAATGCTGCTAAACACATTTCCCATACAATAGCCCGATTATGCCTCCCTTTCGCTTCCGGCACTGTAAATCACACTTTCACTTCACATGGGTAAGAGTGCATGCTCGCCCCTTCAGAACATTTTATCAGTCATCTGAATCAGAAGCTTCACATCGAAATGGCAATGTGATTCAGGAGGCAAACTTAAGAGGAATCACTTTAAAAAATGTGTTCATTTAAACATGTTTTTGAAAAACTGTCTATGAAAAATTCTCTGTGAAAAATCAGAGATGGTAGTATTTTTAAAGGGTCCTCTATAAGGCAGAAACAAGATCCCTCTCTATAAACAATCCAAATGCTTGGAACAAATGCCTGTAAACAAAAAAACGACTTGGCACTCATATATACTGTACTATAAACCAATGTCCTCGTTGCTCAGCTAAAGTCTAATGGCCAGTGTCATTACCAGTTGCTCTAAATACAATTTGCCCCTAGCTCTATTGGCAACAACTCTAACTAATCAAGTCTCAGGGATTGACATTACCGCTGAAACGACTGTACTACCTGCCAGCCTTTTACGCAGGACTCACACAAGCTTCTTATTTGAGCTCTGCTACACATACATGTCATTATAAGGCATGCTTGTGAAAGAAATCAAATGTTATGTAATTTAAATCCTGTGTCATTATGTTACGTGCCCTTAAGCACCTCATATTTAAGCATATCCTGTGGGTTATGGGCTGGGTTGCAGTGTGGCGTTGTGGTAAGGCCCATGGCTCATGACTAAAAGGTTGCTAGTTCAAATCCCTGTTGGTGCACTGCTGTTGTACCCTTGGGCAAGGTGCTTAACCCCCATTTGCCTCAGTAAATGGATACAATTGTAAACTATGTAAAGCACTGTGGATAAGAGTGTCTGCCAAATGAGAATAATGTAATGTAAATGTGATAGGCTCTGGTATAATTCCCAAATAGGTGCTCCATCAATGTTTGCATAGATTAATATAAATTCAGTACATTTACTGACACGCGCACACACAACTAATAAATAACTATAGTTTTTTTGTTACATTTTTTATCCTAAAACGGCCAATCTATTAATGCTAGAAGACAATTTCCTTTTAACACAAAATAAATAATACTTAAAATGCATTAATTGTGAGAAATATGACTTTTCTCTGTGCAATCCTGCTAGAAGTTCGGCATCATGTGACACTCTGGCCTTGCAGGAAGGTTGGATGCATGCTGCGGTCCTGGCCAGTGCATTGCACATAAGTATCTACCGCAAAAGGAAAAATATGCACATAAAATAATTTATTTAAAAACACTGACAAAACCAGAACAAAAGACAAACAAAACCAGCCTTGACACAGCCACAACACATTGCCCAACACTGTGAAGGACAACCTTCATATGCATCCCCAAAAACTGCTGACATTAAAAATTTGTCCAGAATGTAATGGTATTTTAAACTGTTAAATATTTGTATAAATGTGTTAATGGGATCCCTGTCTTTATCACCAGTTGCATTCAGTCAGCTTCACTGGAAACAGGTTCACTGTAACTTTCAGTGTTTGTTTGTGTGTGTATGTGTGTGTGTGTGTGTGTGTGTGTGTGTGTGTGTGTGTGTGTGTGAGTATGTGCGTGTGTGTGTTTACATGTGTGTTTATGTCAGTAACTGAGTCAGACCAGTCATTGGCTAATGAACTCCATCTGCTTGATTAGAGGCTTGTTAAATACAGGTGGCTGGAGAGCACGCTTGTGTTGAGTAGTTTCCAGTGGCTGTGTCAATGTTGGTTTTAATTGGATAATTTGGTTTGTGGTTTAATTACGTTTTAAGTAAATTACTGTCTGTACTTGTAATTGTCAGGTCTTTGGTACACTTCATAATTGCCATCATTGACAAAAAAAAACGGTCACAAACACCTTCACACAATCGCTTGAGAAAACTCATCACATTCTCTGACACTCTCCAAAACGACCCTATGGCCAAGGTAGAACATGTACCTTCACCATCACCGGCATTGTGAGCCCATTCTGCTGGGTCTTCAGCTAGTTGGTTGCATGGGTTAACAGCTGCTATGTTGACAAAAAAGTGCTGCATGAACTGAACAGCCTTGACCTCATCCAACCAGGAGAGGCTGGTGCACCATTTATTTCTTACTCCACACCTTCTCCTGACCTCTCTGTGTCTGGTGGAGGTGAAACAACATGTGTGATACTGGGCACATTTGCACACATGTAATATTTCCTGTCATTTTCAATCACAATCAGATTCTAAAATTATGGCAGTTAAGTAAATCAATCGATTATTCAACTCACTTGTAAGAAGTTAGCACATGACAACAATTTTCTATTAAGAACAGGTATGCCACACTTTGATGTCTAAATATTCAAGTAGCTTTAAACTCAAAACTTTTGTTTTATGTTATCCACCAATAATGTAGCAGGCATAATTAACATTTTATATTAATTTAATAATAGAATAACTGTTGTGTAGCGGAGTTCAGAAGCGTAACTGAGCAGCTGAATATTTACTACAGAAGGTAACATCACCCCTTGAGACACAGTAAGAGGCGGATTATTTCCCTTATTCCTGGGGACCTCGGTTTTTAACTCAGCAGCAAACCATATATCTCACTGAGCTGTGGCGATGGTTCACAATCAAATTTCAAAAACTGTCACAACGCAAAACAATTTTTGATCAACCGTCATGCATCATCTTTGTCAAGGAAGATGCGTCTCTTGTCCCAGTACTGCACGACCTCGTAGGAGGGACCAGTAAGGAAGAAGACTGTGACCTGATGACGGAGCCCCAGACATTAATGCCTTGTATCAATACGACTTTTGAGTATTCGTGTCACAGGCAGCACCCAGTGGCTTCCCATGCGTCCCTTCTCCCCTCGCCAGCCATGGGGATATCTGTAATAGTGACACTTTTTCGCGACTGAGACAAGTTTTTCGCGATCGAAGTCACTGAAATGCCACTTGGAATTATTTTAAACTAACTGTTGCTATGGCCTGTTGAATAAAGGTAAGCACAGGGGAGCGGAAACGAACAGCGTATCTTAAGACACCGAAAAGTTTGTTGATTTGGAGGGTACGCCAGCAAGTCTGCATGTTGTCCTATAGAGGTTAAGGTAAGCAACAAAATCCATCAATATATTACTTAGTTTGTATTTTGGTATCACTTATCTACTGGTGGCTGTGTATTTCTTAGTTTGGATGTCTTTCTTAGATTTACATTTTTACATAATTTACAAGTCCAGCTGTGATGTCACTTTCCCCTCTGATATGTTTGCGCGCTGTCCTAATAAACTTCAGCACGCTTTCAATTACCATGGAAGGCGTACACTACCATAGGTGCACAACTAATAATGTGTTTCATGTATTATTTTACAGATAACTAAGAAACTTCGAGCAGTTTCAAGACAATATGGCGAAAGGATTTTTCATACTTTTTCAACTATTTCTGGTGCTCGCGGAAACCCTGACTTTAGTCTGTGCTCAGACAAAGGATGAGTACCCAAAGCCCGCTGCAAACGAAGCTCTCCTCGCTGCAGCGACTCCGACGCAGGAATCTGGAAGCGACAGAGATAGCCTTACCTCCAACATTTCCAGCCCCTGGTCCATGACACCCGGGCGATCCAGACATCACCCGCCCATGTGTTCTGGACCGACTGAAATCAGGGATACGTTTAAGTATATTAACACTGTTGTCTCATGTCTTGTATTCGTCGTTGGGATAATCGGGAACTCGACACTGCTGAGAATTATCTACAAAAATAAAGGCATGAGGAATGGACCCAACTTCCTAATTGGCAGTCTGGCTTTGGGAGACCTTTTACACATTGTGATAGATATACCCATTAATGTGTACAAGGTGAGTTGGTCGTATTCGCGGTTGTAGTGCATGCAAACTAATCCCACCCTGCATTAATTTTTATATCTAATAAAAATGTTGTTATACTGCAGGGTATTCCTGCTCAATTATTATAATTGCAGTAGAGACATACAGTACTGCTATTTCTTTTAGAATGTTAAAGCTGAATTGTTCCGGTTTATAAATTATTGCTGGGCTGTACTACACGCTGTAGTATTGTAACCTTTAAGGAACAGTTTTTCAGGCCTACTCATCAGCATTATCAATATGTGGGGATAGTAGTGGTTAGTGTGCTAACGTTTTATGCATATTATCGAAATACTATAAAAGCAACTTAATCTATAATCCTGTCAATGCAATGTATCTAGTGGTTGCCCAAAAGAACTTTAAAAAGGAGAAAGCATATTATTTCCGCATAATTTACCAAAATCACGGTTCAGAAAGCATTATAGAAATTCTGTTTTTCATTATAACAATGGATAGTTATTTCATTTGAAAGTAACATTGGAAAGCAATGTGTGGTTAGAAACGTGTAACAAGTCTGACTTGGGCAGTTTTTGCAGACTGATTATTCTTGTAAAAAATATGTGTGCTATGTTTGAGTGTTGTGTGTATATGAATTCCCTGTTGGTTCCCCAAGAGTCTCATGGGTGTAAACATGTTTACATTAATGTCCCATAGAAGTAAAACCACCACAAGTTGTAAAGCAGTACAGAGTTCCATTTGAATTGTCTCCAGAATGATAGATAACCCTAACTCCATGGCCAAATTTAATAAAACCATGTTCTTTGAGTAATATATTCATGTAAGTGGTACTGTGTGTGACTGCCACACTCATAATGGCAAGTAAGAAAAAGCAAATGGAACACTTGGTTATGTGTGTCTCCTGAGGTGATGAGCAATGTTAGTTGATCTTTAAATGAACCTGGGCCTTAGTGAAGGGCCATGAAAAACTGGCCTTGGAATGGTTGCAATTACTATGCATGTATATTGAACACTTCCTCAATCCTTTACTATAGAACTAAGCAGTTCAGTGTATACCGGTTATTGTGGCCCTCACTTTTAGACATTAGCTTAGGTCTGGAGTATTGACATGAAAAACATTGGATTAACTAGGTCATTGACTTGCAAACTAACAGGCTCCTCTTTACCATCAGCTCCTGGCTGTGGACTGGCCATTTGGTGTTGGGCTCTGTAAACTGGTACCATTCATTCAGAAAGCATCTGTTGGAATTACCGTCTTGAGTCTTTGTGCATTGAGCATTGACAGGTATATAAATATTCTAAATTAACTTGAAATGCAGTGGAATTTAATATGTGTGCTTATTTTATCCGTCGCATCAAAAATTATTTTCCTGGTCATTTTTTAGGTATCGAGCTGTTGCATCCTGGAATCGCATCAAAGGAATCGGTGTGCCTAAGTGGACAGCAATAGAAATCACTTTGATATGGGTTATATCAATTATCCTAGCTGTGCCTGAAGCTATTGCATTTGACATGATAGCAATGGAATACAAAGGGGAGCATCTGAGAATATGTCTGCTCAACCCCATGCAGACATCCCAGTTCATGCAGGTAATGGATTCATGCCTTTGTAAAGACTGTTAAGCAATAAAATGAGAATTGGAAGATTTTTTTTTTTTTTGAAAACTTTTTTTTTGATATTTTACCTGATAAAAATCCTTGAACGTGTGTTTCAAAATCTGTATTAGATTTTATTACATTACTGTTCTATGATGAGCATATTGTTTTATATGGCATATTCAGTAAAAATATATCAGTAGATTACAATGTTTAAGACATGTATGACCTGACAGTGCAGTCCATAGACAAACAAAAACAAGCAACCACATTCACATTGAAAAATAAAGCTGCGCATAGAGAAGATGACATGAATCATTGCAGCCAAGCCTGGGCTATGCACTCATTTTGAAAATAAAATCCTTCAGAGTTTACCGGGGTGTATTAAGCACACACCAAGTAAATGTTCCTCAGCAGATGATTTTCTAAATGTTCTAAAGGATATCCAGTCACTTTCATTTGGTTTCATTTTCTCATAAAGCCACTTGTGACATCAAAAAATATTCATGGTCTGCTTTACTTGTCTGAAAATATATGTCCAAATGTACAGCAGCTTTTATGTTATGAATGGATGTGCTGTTATGATAAAAGAGTCAATGTTCTCCGCTGTTTTGTCCTTTACATCTGTTAGTTTTATAAAACGGCGAAAGACTGGTGGCTTTTCAGCTTCTATTTCTGCATGCCTCTGGCCTGCACTGCCATCTTCTACTCGCTCATGACCTGTGAGATGCTGAGGAAGAAGAATGGGATGCAGATTGCCTTGACTGACCACCTGAAGCAGGTAAGGAATCAGGTGTAGTGGGTCTAAGCACACAGGTTCATTAGATTTTGCAGTATGTTGTAGCAGGTAGGGAGCTGGAGCTGAAATGGAGTTGTTGAGGGCTGATATCCAAGGCGAAACACTCCTGGTGTGTCCTCGTGCAAAAGCCATAACCTTAACAGCATCAGTTGAATCCACATGCAAAAATTAATCATTGTTAACTGGACATCATTAATAATTGTACTCTGGACAAAGCTGTCTGCTGAGCAAATATATAATGTAAATAACCTCTGAGGATTTTTTTTTCCTCTTACCACCTACAGAGACGTGAAGTGGCCAAGACAGTTTTCTGTTTGGTCCTGGTGTTTGCCCTCTGCTGGCTGCCGCTGCACCTCAGCAGAATCTTGAAATTGACCATTTATGATGAAAAGGACCCTAATCGTTGTGAGCTGCTAAGGTAAGGCCCTAATAAATGACCCTTATAAGCAGTGTCCAACACTGAAGATCACTGCTCACATGCATCATTTTTGTGTCTCACCAGCTTTTTCCTCATCCTGGACTATATTGGTATCAACATGGCCTCTGTGAACTCCTGCATCAATCCCATTGCTCTGTACATGGTCAGCAAGAGGTTCAAGAGCTGCTTTAGGGTAAGCATCAACAAGGAGATTTCCAAGCTGTTACTTTTCTGTCTGACCAATAGGTTTCATTTCAGGGGTGAAGTCGGTCATGTTCACACAACAGGAATAGTATGACTGCCTTGCTGTTGTACTTTGGTGAGGGTGTGTTCTGACACATTAAGTAAGAAGAGCTCAATTGCTATGACAGGTGACTGCTACCTGTGCCTCAAGAGTGAGAGCGCTCTCCGAGATATGAATGGAGACAGAGAGAGCATACTATCATGATTTAATGGCTGTACACCATTCCATTTCCGGGAAACCACAATCAGTACACTATAGAATCTACTTATTTGATAGACATAGAACTGACTACTACATAAGGGCCACCTATTGGGGAAATGAACATTTAAGTCATGCCAATGTATGTATGTTTCCTACCTTACAAATGTCAAGTATGCTGTTTTTAAAGGAAAAGACATACTATCCAGTCAATTTCCCACTGTAGTGGAGATTCAAAATTTCCATTTTGGCTTCATCTTGAATGTTATGCAAGTATGACTATCAGTGTAATATAGTGGTTTAATCTGATGGGTTTTCGACAGCCACTCATTTGCTTTTATTATTATTATTTTTTTGTTTGTTTTGTTTTTGGTGGCATATTCAATCGACTAATGTGCATTAAATTGACTAAAATTTGATTCATGTCAAATCCTGAAGCTGTAGATTGCTCCACAAATGTGTCTTCTTTATGTGGAGTGCAAGGAATCCACAACAAATGTAGCATTTTCCAACTGCTTTGTTGTTGTCCTGTCATACACTGTTCATGTGACATGGCACTGTGATCTTCCTGCAGTCTTGTTTGTGTTGCTGGTGCACATCTGCGGAGATGCTGGATGAGAAGCAGTCATGCATGAAGTCAAAGATCAACGATCGCGGCTCGGAGCAAAGCAACTCCCGAGGTAGCAATAAGTACACCTCTGCCTGAAGAGGGCGCCATTTTGTCTGGCGTGTGTGTGTGTGTGTGTGTGTGTGTGTGTGTGTGTGTATAAGCCTTCTTGCTTTGTGGATAAATTGAGAAAGTCTGTAAAATGGTGGTAGCAAAGTGACATGACTTTAGATTGGCGTGAGTACTGGAGTAATGCTGTATGTGTGTCCTACTTGCTAAATATCCCACCAGTCTAGACACTGGAAGTTATAAAATGAACGAAGAGAATGAACAAAGAGACTTATAAAATGAATTCAGACACTTTTTCTATGCAAATCTGTTAACTCCTCTTGCTTGAAACTGTGTGGATGTGGACATAGCCTGATAGCTACATGAACATAAGGGGTCACAATCTAGAGGGGGCTGTTGTACTTGTTGTACTTATGTCATACTTGTGTTTACAGCATCACATTATTCCATTCTTGAGGTTTGACCATTCTAACAATTCACATATATTTTTTTTTTTGTTTCATGGTTGTTCTGCAGTACACTTTTGGGTATTAAATATACCTACTGTTAGATGACAACTGTTTTTGTACTGATTTTTATTATGAATTATTGAATAAGTGTTAGTGCTTAAAATGGCACTAAGGGCTGGTACCCTGTTTGAACTATTGAATTATATATTATATATTATACATATAAATGGGTGGGATTTATATGGCAAGACTCTAATCTTTGACTAGCATGACTTGCCTGGTTACATGGATTCATAAATATATAATACAGGGCATAGTGTGAAGGTCATGTCTTGCTGCACTATAATCCAGACTGATCAAATGATAAAATTAATGACAATCTTTTGAGAAACCCACATAAATAAATTTTTCAGAAAAGGACTACTTTCAGCTAGACACTGAAATAAATTTAATATTGTGTCTTTTTTGTGTTGGACAGTTCGGCTGGCTGCCTTCTAACTGTGTAAATTGGACACACAGTCAAGTAAGCACTGGCCTTTGAAGGACAATAAGTGTAAAGGAACAGCATAGTAATACTGCCATGGTAATAAGATTTTGTAGCAAATGTTTAATACAAGCGTATTGCTCAAGATTTTTGCTGGATGAAGATGAATGTTAAATATACAGTATGTTAAATGTATGAACTTTTTATCTGCAGTGTATTACTTGTGATTTAACATCTGCAACATTTCAGATCCTCCTTCACCTAAAAACAGATTTTAAGCACTTTTAAAATCTTGAACAAAATATTTTGAGTCTCTAGCAAAGTGAACATAACATAACATAAGTTAATAAAATTAACCACAGAAGAAATCTATGGCATATACAGTATCATATGTCTGGTTAAAAAATGGAGGTTGTTTAATGTATATAGACTTTTACTTACTTTTAGGTACACATTTTTAACAATTGCTTGTGGAGGCACTTTTTTTAGATTGATCATCTTCATGATCAGGTAATCTCAGTATTTTGATATTACAGACATACTCATATATCACAACAGTATGATAAATAACTCAGGATTCTGATGTTACCAAAAGTAGCAGATATTTGTTCAAAATCCAGAATTATGTATCTCCTGATCTTTTGATATTACCAATGGGTTATGTGCCTTCTTATGTATTTTTATGGTGTCTTGTCAAGGCCCTTTTTGGAGGTTCATATCTCAGGACACTGATGTTCTTTCAATTGAAATATGTCTCTTTAGAGAACAATTGTGGCTATATCAAAACCCTTATATATCATCATATAACAAAATAAATATGGTCCCAACGAGCCACACTTTTAATACTTACACAACCCCTGTTGTATAAGTATTCAAACAATAAACACTCATTTATGTATTATGTAATGTTATATAAGGAGCAAGCAGACAATGAACCTGGGCCTTACTGAATTCGTTACCCATGGTCTCATAACACTGTTTGTGCAATTGTGTGTGAATACGCACATGATACATTGAGGTAGTGTTTTTTATGTGTGTTTGTGTCTTTTATTTTACCCATGTTGAAAATGTATGATAGCAATATCTATTTCTACTTCCTCGTTTATTCGTTTTTTTTTTTTTCACTTCAAAAGCTCTTTAAATGCCTCATTACATTTAATTAATGATTTGTCATTTTATTTAATCAAATGTGCTATTTTTATATTAGCATTCTTGTATTAGTATTGTACACATTATGTATAGCTATTTTTTGTGTTTCATATTTTTATAATTGTGTATCTAAATTGTTAACACCTTACCTGTATCTATTTCTACTGTGCTTAAATGAAATTAAACAATACCAGAACTTACCATGTCCACATTACAAATGTGTCAATGTCATTGAAGTAAATAATAATAAAAAAAAAATATTCAGACACATTTTATTACAGTTGTGGTCTAAAGTCAGATTTTGGCAATCTTTTCAGAACTACTTTGTCTACTTCTTGAGCCACTTAAACTTCCTGCAGTCATAAGTGAATGGATTATTTATGACAAATTTTATATCTGGATGAAATATTCAAACAGACCCAAGTCATTATATGAGGGCTTGCAGTAAACTTGTCACAATGTGCTATTCCAGATCATTGATTCTGATTTTGATATCTGATGAAAATGTGTTCCCACAGTCCACGTTGTCAAATAGAAACATTTTTAAATGTTTGATATTGTAAAGATGGGAAGGATTTAATTGGGTCAAGTCAAATTCTTTGCAAGACAGGGCAGTTCCAGCTAAATAGATGTGTTGTGTCCTTTTCGAAACCACAGAACATCCTAGACAGAATGCCACAGTGCATTACTCATTTAGGTGTTATTTAACAGGAAAACATCTAGTCATTGAATATACCTTGTATAACAGGATACTGAAAACTTTGCAAGAAATGTACTCAGAAAGAAATCATGTGCGCATACACACACACACACACACACACACACACACACACACACACACACAACACAACACACATACACACACAAACATTGTATATGGATATGTCTTCTGTATCTCCAGAGAGGACATATCCGTAGATGACAATGTCACGTTGTCTTATATGGATGATTTTAACTGTTAAAGCTCACTCTAACATTCAGGAGTATTTGTCTAAAGAGTGTATTTCTTTGCTATGTGTCTTTTAACTTTTGGTCACAGAAGTGTATTTCAGTAATGGCTATAACCACCGGCAGATCTGTTTCCTGGTGTTAAGAATACTGTCTCTTCAACTCACTCCATACTCTCTACTGTTCTGTCAGTGCTCACCTGGTCCATGATGTCACCAGCTTCAATAAATCATCTTCATAATCCTCCATCACCATTTTATTCATTCAGGTGTGAACTCTAAGACCTTATCATACTAAGGCTTTTTTTCATGAAGATTGTATCTTGTCACACTTGCTTTTTTGTGAAAAATAATTAAACAAATCCTTGTATAGTATCCATACAGCAATGCAGACTAGCATAAGCAACTACTATAGCCAGGAAACTGTGGAGATAGCAAAAACATTTGGTCCTATTTGGTCCTAGGGGTACTATTTGTGCAGTTACATAACCTGTGGTTGTGAATGCAGTCTTTTTCTTGGTGTGTTTGTTTTCCTATTTTGTTTGTGTTAGAAATTATATAAGCAAGTGCGTTACAAATGACTGCAACACAAGGACAGTTATTATCTCCAAGCCTTCTAAGAGTGCTCATAATGGGAAGACATAATGGGATGGCTGGAAAAGCTCAATGGCATACAAACACCCAGAGGTTTGAGTGTGAAAATCAGTCCAATTAATAAAGAGAAATGCATTAACTGCCAAATGCAGTTCCGTCTCTCGGTGACCGAATTGATTGACTCAAATGTATTTCCAATTGATTTGTGCATGCGTTATGTCTTAAGACAGCTATGTCTGTCGTAGCATGAAGCAAAGAGATAGGGTGATAGAACTGGGTCAAGAGGAGGTGGAAAGGAGGGGGAGAAGCACAGAGCACCTGATCCGTCATGGCACGAAGCTAGACCAAGATAGGAAGATATCAGACAAACATCATATGCTTGAATGCCTCTTATGGTTACAGTGACATTTGTGAAACTTGGGAAGAAGGCTTATCGGCTTCCGATTAATTAGTTTGGAATATGCTTTAAATTTACTTTTTGTTCTGTCCAGGGGAAGTATGTGGACAGAACAAAATTTCTGCATTTTCATTGTACTGGAACTTGGAGGTCAAACTATGCTGCACTACAGCTGGAACTATGCTAGCTGGACTAGCTTTTTTTTTTAAATATATCAATCAAAATAGAAAAATTATAGTTATTCTGATTATGCACAATTATTTAGACAATGCATATTATGGGTGGAAATGTAAATTATTAAGTCTGAGTTTACCTGCTGTTATGTTTTTCTCACATAGGAGGTCTGTATCCTTATGTAACAGGGCAGTCAATAAAACTAAGTAATATGAATACATGGATATAACACACTACTAACTCCAGAAAAATGCTGCATTCACCACAGAAGAAATTTTCTGTTTCCTCTGATCTGCATAAAAAGCTGCAATTGTAAGCAACATATTGCAGAACGTCGCTATAGCCCTTTATTCATATAACCATGACAACAGCTTTGATACAGAGCGTTATGAAAACTTCTCTGAAAGTTTTATCTGTTATCTCTCTTATGAGTCATGTGACTTGAAAGCATGACACATGGGATCATGTGAGCGATGCTGATAATGTCAAGCTCTCTTGTGACCGTACTGTGTCCCCCTGAGCTAACTGTTCTTCATGCATGTCCAATTAGTCCATAAAAGCGCTTTGTCCCACTAAGTCAGACACCCCCCCTTCCTAGCCAAATTTTCAGTAATTGCTTACAATGGCTCCAGTCATACTGGCCACATCACTGGGTTCTCCAGTACTGTCAAAATATTTATACCTGTTCTTCTACTCCTACTTGACCGAAACTTTTCACATTCTGCTGTTGCCATTTCAGCTGTTGTGGTTTGGTTTCCCTCCACCAATTGTTTTAAATGTCTTTACTTCTCCAATTGTTTTACTGCCTCTAGCTGTATGGTGATGTCAGCAGCACTTGCCAAATCAAAGAAGCAAAACAGAAAAGTGTGCACGTGGGTATATTATTCCAAACTAGTACAAAAGTATGTCATCGCTGAAATTCACAAATTCCATACTCACTGGGTGAGATGGAGTTTGAAGTACGACAGATCTTACTGAGATAAAAAAAAAAAAAAAGTTTTGGTTGCTTTTGGAAGAACATTTGTAAAATGCATATGAACACCATAGCTTGGAATTTCATAAAACAGTAATACTAAAATGATGACAATTTCTTGCAAGCACCTTAATCAAAAATAGATTTTTTTTCAATTTTCAGCACAAAATTATCAGTTAGGCTTTTCTGAGAACTGCTCTGACAGAAATCAAATAAATAAAAATGAAGAGAATAGGCAGTGAAAAATTCACTACTATTCTTAGATTCTTGTCACATTTTTTTAAATGTTGCACATCAGATGTCAAATAACACTGACTCTTCATCAGACTAATCTTGTAATAACTGAGCACATAGATCCCCCCGCTACCTCTCAGAGAAGAACTGAAGGCAAAGCAAAGGCAATTTAATAAGTGAAAGAAAAAAAATCATAGCATTTTAATGAAGAGATTGACAAATTTATCATGGTCGTGTAATGCTCTGCTCAACAGCAATTCATTCTACCAGCCACGCTTACACTGAGTGTTGCCAGTTATTACAGCAAGAACTCACACATAGTGTACAAAACAGATAACCAGACAGGTGTGGCTCTTCAGCTGATGGCTGTCTTACTTCATGTACATTTCTCACACTCACAATGGCAATTAAACAGCAGGAAATGAAGTTAGGTTTGGTTTGCTGTGAGTAAGACTGCAAGTGGAAGTCTATGCATAGAACAAGGGTGTCTTGAAATGTGTGTGTGGTATTTTCTCCCAAACCAACCCCTTTTGGTGTATTTGGCTCAACTAGTTCTTTAGCCATATTTACCTCATGCTAAACACTCTGTAATCTGTAATTTTGAGAGAAGGACACAAATGCCACCATCAGGCAGCATGTTGTTTTGCCAACATGATGACCCTCTTAGTGACTTTATTTAGAAAAGAGCAACAAATCTACCAACTTTTTCAGACCAATGATGAAAATGTTAGTGTTCAGACTTCCAACGCATTTAGTAACAATTGTGGTTTGCCACAGCAGCAGCTGACAACCAAGCACATAATCTTGTTTAAGCAGTACTTTTCCTCTTGAACAATTCTGTCAGAGAATGAAATTGCATGCTGGATGGGTTGGGTAAGGACTAAGTGTGTCCCAAAATGAACATTTGAAACCTCCTCCCTTCCCTCTGATCACCGACTGAGTGGCCCATTTGATATCTGCAAATGAGGGAGGGAGTTGAGGGAGATGCGGGAGAAGCTTCTCAGCACAGCAGAAGTCATTATGAGGCGCCTCATAAATCACTGCAGCCACATTAGCCTGGCTGTGTCTTTGTCATAGGTACACTACTGAAGAACCCACAGAGCAGGCATGGGAGGGAGTTGGAAGTGGAGAGTAACCAGTAGGGGGTGCCAAGCCACATATTCAGGTTTCAGTGGTACACAAAAATGACAGGAGTTTTGGCATTGTACTGCACTCCATATTGGTCACACATAAAAAAAAAACCTTCTTATGTTATATAATTTTTGTATAGTTTCACAGAATTTCAAGATTTTGCTCTCTCCTGGATTATTATTATTATTATTATTATTATTGAGTCAGTGTGTAGGAAAGACATCATGACCTTGGCAAACTTGGATATAAAATCTGGCCAGAGGGTTGACTCTTCTCTATATGAAATGTGCATTGGAATATTCTGTATTGCTCCCTGTCATATGGTCTGTGTTTTGGGTATACTCAGGTGCCAGGACTTTGACTATTATGTTGCCAGACAATGCAGTGAAGCTGGAATCTGGTCATCTCCACATTCACATTGTATTATAGGTCTGTAGAGGGTCAGTCTCACAAAAAGAGAGTAATATTGTAAAGAAATTTCTGTAAATCGGTCAAAAATTACATGGGAAGCTCTGTTCTCCATATCTATTTTATCCTAACAAGGAATGCAATCAATGCCCACTAAGCTTTTTTTTCTGTTCTTTTACTACTATTGCGATAATCAATGTTTTACCATTAATTCAGTGATCCATTCCAATAAGATACCTGTATAGCAGCATTTTTGAATCTCTCATGTTTGGAGTCCTGCAAGAAACAGACAAACAAATAAATATCATTTTGGCATAGCTTGCCAGCAGGAAAAAATGTCTTTATTTTATAGTATTGGGAGCTACTGTCAAAAACATGTCAAGTTCTTTTGACCTAGTCTTCTGTCTGTATGTGTATGTATCCCATTTAAAGAGCTTGAAACAGTGATCAATGTTTAAATGACTAATCAGGAAAACTGAAGCTTTTATGTGCTGAGGCAAGAGTTCATGAAATATGCATAAATTGATGATGTTTTGCAGGAATATAGATGTGCCATGCATCTTGTAATGAAAACAAGTCCACAATTAATATACATACACAGATGCTAGTGAAAATTTTAAGTAACTTTTTTATTAGAATGACTAATTGTACTTGTGTTTAGCTAAAAAGTTGGATAACATTATAAACCTCTATGATCAGAGCAGAGTTAATCTGCATACTTGGTGTACATGTTTATCTTGCTTCTAATTCTAATTCATAATTACACTGAAAACAGGCGATACTGTTTAAAAAAGCAGATTTGGAGAATTTACATTCCTTTTATGTTGGTGAGAGTATGAGCTCTCACAAATGTGACATTGTTTACTGCTTATGTGCTTGTCGAGTGTTTTTAAACAGTAGATGACACTACTGAACAGATCAAAACAGTATATGCACATATTGATTTTTTCTTCCGAAAGTGTGACCTCATTTCAAGCTTTATTAATGTTCAGTGGAGTGTATTTTTGTATTTTTGTATTTTTTTTCATGTTTTGAAAACATTAAATTATTTATAAGGTATAAGAGCTAACTGATAACATTGTTTAGTCATGTACTGAATATAAATATGCAAAATTGTCATAAGCAGAATCAAGATGCATCTGATAAAGTGAGGCAAATAGAAATGGTGCCTTGTCCTTTGCTGCAAACGTGTTGTCACCAAACTTGGACTGGTCCTGGTTTCTGTTAAAAAGGTTTTTTTTTTTTTTTTTTTCAAATTCCTATTACTTCTCTGGTCTCCTATGTAAAAACATAACATAAGGTTTGTGGCATGCTGTGCTAATGATTATGCAACCATTACTTTGTGAACAAAAGACATCAAACAAAAGACTAATACTATTTAATAATATATAATATATTGTCCTGAATGTTGCACTTGTCCATATGGAGGCATGACTGGTGTATACAAGAGCTAGTAGTTTGGCTGGCTTGCGAGCTCTTGTTTTGCCAGCGTAGACCTTGTATAAATGTGCTCCTCTCAGAGATTTGTGACTGTGTTGTTACTCGTTTTGTCTGCCGTTTTGTTCACTTCACGTTTCTGCAGCGCGCATGCCCATTTGTTTTACAATTAAGGCAGGAACCGAGTATAAAACCTCTAATAGGGTAAACATGCTTGTTATCGCTTTTGTCAAATGAGCTCCTTTGAGTATAAATGCCCTTATTCTACAAATAAGGAATAAACATTTCTCTGTTTCAGGCCATGAATTATGATTGCTTTTAAAGGACAACAGCATAACAAAACATTCAAGCCTTGGTAAAGGAAAACTTGATCAGCCTTTATAGCAGTGGTGTCCACCAGGATTTCGTTAGCTTCTCAACTTCATTCTAGCTCAGGTCTAAGTTATTTAAAAGGGAAACTGACTGAATATGAACCTGAAAGACCTGTTACTTCTGATGTCTGCTTGACAAGCATTTCCAGATCTTGCCAAACTATGGATTTCTAAAACCAGGTGTGGACACCATTGTTCTAAAGCAAAACAGTCAACCATCTTAAGATCATTTTGGCATGTGTACAATGCTAAATGTAAAATTGCACTACCACTTGTAACATCCCACCTCAAATCAGCTGATGAGAATTTAACATCCCAGGTGTCTCCAAGTGACCTGATATTACAGATCATGATATCTTACCTGATATATTACTGTACTAGCTGATCTCTCAGATAGATGTCAGATAGACCCCTCTCCACTCCCCACCCCAACTCCCTAAGGAATGGTACAAACATTCTTAGTAATATGCAACATAGTAAATTTGCTGACTGCAGTAGCAGACACAGCTATCTAACATTTTGATATTAAAGCATGACACAATTCAGAATATGAGTCCTTTAGGTCCTTTACGGCATTGAAAAACATATTTTAAGATCCTCCGAGCTTGATAAAACACTCAAACCTTTGAGTTCCTTCATGAAATTAATGTACATTTAACAGCAGCTACCTTCTGATTTGCTTTGTGACTGGGGCTGAAAGAAACAATAAAAAACCCTAATATGTCTTTATTTATTCTTATTGTTATTAGTAGTAGTAGTAGTGGTAGTGGTATAGCAGTACTCTTCAGTTTGACGGAAGATTCCATTATGACATGTTTCACCACACAGGGGTGCTGTTTCCCCTCAAACGGTTCTGGTACATCTATAAATGTACCAATGAAATCCTTGCCAAATTATTACTCGCACACTTTAGTTTGTTACCCATTTTATCACTTAAGGAGTTCTTGTTGAAGACATTTTCAGTGTATGGTGTTGATTCTGGATCAGGGAATGCAAGTAGACATACTGGGCAAAGAATAAGTAGTGGAAAAGTTACAATTTGCAGTGTATGCCACAAACAACTCTGTGTGTAATGAAATTTAGATTAGAGGTTTCATTCAGAAAATCAAATAGTAAAACGTAAAAGCACAGGGCTGAAGTTTTCTTTTTTCCCCCAACAAAGATCATCAAGACCACAGTCCATTACTTTGTAATGTTTTACTCTCTCTGATAAGGAGATCACAGCACTGCTCACATACCCTGTTAAGCAGTTCACGCTTACCCAAGTCCACTTACCTTATAATTACTTCCTCTACATTATAGGATATTCCAAAGCATTCTAATTATGCATTTCATAGGAAATTGTATTATAGTATAATTTAATTAAAATATCATTTCTCTGTCTTGGTGTATGTTTTATCAAGCACTTTTTTAATGCATTGCCTTTTATTTCCAGTTATGTCCAGCCTACTATCATAGTTTCTTTTTTTCCTCTTCTTTTGTGCTGTTTGGGCCAATATATGGCACAGCTTAAATCAGGAACTTGTTATGACACATCAGTGCAATAGGGACCATGATGTCTGTCTCACCCCTGAATTACAGCACATGTTAATTGTTGTCATCACCCAATCAAATTAAATTTGTGTGAGCTTGGATAGCAGAATAGTACAAGCACATGCTCTTATAAACAATAAGCCTAAATAGTCTTAAAAAGCATTTCACTTTGCTAAACAAAGCGCTCCCCTTATGGAGTCATAGCTATGCAACATCACTGCATGTCATCGCAAGCAACACAAAATATTGTTTGAGGGTTTTTCATAGACTTGCATCTATGACATCTATGAAAATATAGTTTTGCCCTCTGGAGTTGGAAAAATGCTTTGGTCCTATTGCCTTTTTTTTCTCCCACAGAATCTATTATGTTGTTACATTTCAGATTTTGTCATATGCGCTTTGTTTTACTTGTTAACTTAACTGTTAACTTGTTGGCCCTTCTCTGCTCCTTTCTTGCTAAGATGTTTTTCACTTTTCAGTTTTAAGATGACAAATTCAGAGACACTGGAATGGAACTGCTGTTTGTTTTCCTGAAGATGAACAGTACCAGAAACTCAAGAGACCATCACAGGCATGGTGCAAAAACAACCCAGCAACATTAACTTTGAACAAAAGAGTTGTGGTATGGTTCCTTTTTCTAATCTCTCATCAAACAGGCCCCAGAAATCACTTCTCTTGATGGGTCCCAAGATGCCTGAGACTGCGGATTAATTAAACACTGTGAAATTAATAAAACGGCAGGGTGGCAGGTATAGGGACTTCATCACAACTTCACACACAAACCTGACAAGCATTTCCTGTGTAGTGGCAGTTATTAATTTGTCCTACATTTGATGATAGTATATGATTACATATGTGTGTGTGTTGAAAGCTAAAAGATTAAAAGGCATGGAAGACGGAATGTTACAAATGATGAAAATAGGAGCTCCCTGTATCAAAGTACGAACCTGTGTTTGATCTGTTCTATAAATTAATTAAAATTTTCACTGCTGTATAATAATTTGGTGCAAATTAGATGGAAATGAGATAAAATATTAATTTAGCTATCTGGGGAATCTGCCTGGAGGGCTTTTGAGTCTTCAGTCTGGCTCAAAATGCTGTCCATATGGCAATTATGTACAACAGTGTTGTGAGAGGATTGGTGTGATGCCTACTGGCAGAGCGAAGGCTTCCTGTGACATACTGCTGCCAGGATCTGATAGGAGTAGAGGGGGATAATGAGGCTGTTGTAAGTCTTAAGAGTAGAGTCTGCCCCAAGGGTAGCATATCTTAGTGCTGGCTCTTCATTGTTGTATGTACAGCCAGTGATTAAATTCAGTTTCTTTCCTCTTCATAAACTTTGGCAGTACTTCCACTGTGACTTTTGGACAGTTCATCTTTCATGTTGTGAGCCTCTAAATATCTGTTTAGCGTGGCTACCACATTGTTTATATGTTACTACACGTCAGGCAAAGTCTTGCTACAATGCATTTGCAGGTCTGTTGAGGAGCTTAAGGTCCTGCACGGTGTCATATTTATCAGCAATAGATTGAAGACCTTTTTATGTAAAAAGGTGAAAAACATCAATATAATTTGAATTAGGGCGGCAGTGTAGCACAGTGGTAAGGAGCAGGACTCAAAGCCGCAATTTTACTGGCTTGATTCCCCACTGGGGCCTCAGTAAATATCCAGCGGTAAAAATGGATGACATGTAAAAATTGTATCCTATGTAAGTCGCTCTGGATAAGAACATCTGCTAAATTCCAATAATGTAATCAATTGTTAAACCACAGAAATGATACATAACTGTCTATCAAACTATCTATAGTGTCATAAAGGAATGGATTACATCCAGGGCTTTCTCTTGGTATGTTTTTTTCACATTCTTTCATGCTGTGAGTATGTTCTTTCTTATGGGGTGACTGTAGTGGTGAAACTTTCACTAGGAGAATATTTTAGGTTTAATATCAGTCTTCTGTTCCTCTTAATTTTCTGGCATGCTCAAAAATCTCTACACTAAACTCAGAGCACACACACATTTGGTTCAAAGAGTCCTTGTCAAAAAAGGTTTTGGTCATTATTATTGGAATTCATTATAATTAGATTTTTGATTTGCTCAGTGGATGCCTTTAGGCAGGATTCAGAGAAAACACAGATTTACAATAAACATAGTAGTTTTAAGGGAATACAATAATTTCAAGTCGTATTGAAATAAAACACAAACAGTGTATTTCTGCATTACAAGAATATATCTTTATAGAATAAGCATAATACAAAAGAAAGAAGACTTGATAATGTAGAAAAAGGAACACACCATCATAAAATAAGTGATCAGAGTAAGCAGTGCACAAATATTTCACAGTGATCTGCAGCTTGTGGCAGAAGTGAAAGGCACTGGGCCGCTGAAATGGAACTACTAAGCAATTAGTTTGCATTTTGGTCCTGCATGTGTAGCAGGAAACATAGCTTCAGGCAGGGAAACTTCAGACAGACTCAGGCTCATACCGTTATGCTGAACTGCGAGCGGTCACTCAGCCATGGAATTAAAAATAATTTAATTCTTGTACCACAGCCATGCTAATTTCTACAGTTTATGATACACCAATCCAGTTGTGTTACTGCCCTTTTGAAAATACAGATAGGGATGAAAGTATCACAGTGCTCTAAGCGCTCTTACAGAGATGCATATGTATGTTTGCCTTTTTTGCATGCTGTTTTGAGGGCAACTGTACATCTTGTTTTCTCTCTAGGCACTCTAGCCAGTCAATTCAAAAAATAAAAAAAGCAATCACACTTACTGTGCAAACTCAGTAGACATTACACATCACATTACAGAAGCATCTATCATGAAAAGGGAATCTCTCAAGGGGTGACTGAAGATGTGTGGAAAGTTTTTTTTTTTTTTTCTTTTTTCAAAAAGTCTGGCAACATTCACGTTGAAGGAAAAAAAAAATCAATGAATGTAATTGTTGGAGAGAATGCGAGATGCCATGATCTTTGAAATGGCCACAAAAGCCTAATCCATGGAAGCTGTGAGTTAGTATGGCAATGGGCAACCAACAAACACACAATGAATACAGAGTTTAACACAGAAGTACCAAATGAAGAACAAATATGCGCATTCTGAATGGGGTCTCTAAAGCAAACAAAAACTGTTATGGGGTTACTTTTCGGTTACTCTTCACACGCAGACATTCAAACCGTCCCACAGACTTGAGTCTGAATCTCTTGCCTGCATTTAGTTACGTCATTTTGCATGCTGCAATGTGCATTGCCTGCAAACACCAGCAGAGTAAACAAGCTGGACCGGGCTCACCTCGGCGACCCTGTGAAATTCCTCTGGTCTCTTCCTGTTTTGACGGTTGACGGAGAGAGCGCGGCCGAGCAAGAGAGAGAGAGCAAAGCCCACAGCCGGCCGGCGTGGGTGGGAACTCCCCCTCCGCCAGTCGTGCTGGAATCTGGGTCTGCGCCTTCCCATTAGCACAGGAGTGCAGACTCCTGGTCCCACTGCCAGGAGCTCCGGCTCTGTGAGCTCACAAAGCCCCGTTTGTTCCCCGGGCCACAGGGCTCCCTGGGCACCTTCGGCTCAAAGGAGGGAGCCCAGGACACAAAAGCCATTCAGTTTCAGACACTGGAATTCCGGCTTTGAACGTTTGTTTCCCTTCTCCTCTCTTGACAGTGTCCAGTGGCTACAGAAGCAGATCTCGCTTCGGAGAGTGGCAACGCAGAGCAGATCGACTGATCAGAGTCTGGGGATCTTCACACCTCTGAGGAAATCGGTTGAATCAGCTTTGTTTCTTTAAAGCATCATTTCTGTAGCTCTTCTAAGCACGATTATTGCATTTATTTTTTTATTTTTCCTAGTTTATTACATGTTTAGTTTGATCAGTAGAATTTCATAGAAGATATCATGTGTGGCCGCTGACAAATTCGGGCCCTTGAAGATGCATGTGTGTGTGCGAGCCATCAGGCGGCCCTGGACATGTCGTGCCTGTCACCATCCTTTAAGCGCAAAGCTCGGAAATGGATTAATATTATATAGCCCACGGAAGCTTTAGGCCTGTCGTTACAGCTCTGTGTAACCACCTCCGTGCGATGAAAACCAGAAAAGATCACATTGCTGAGATATGCACGTCAGTTTTTTGTAAGATATCATAAAGTAAATGTCTCCCTTATGACGGGAAGAAACTTAGAAGGGAGTGAAGGGCACTTCACTCCAAATCTTCCCACAATAGGTTCATTCATTCTCAGGTGGCTATCACTGAAGATTAAAGCGGTCTATGCCATAAAGGTCATGCAAAAGGTTGAGTCATGGAGCACAATGTTTCCTTCTAATGTTTATGTAAATTTGTTTAAAGTTCTAATTCATGAATTACATGATAATTGCATAATCCCCTAGGCTATCTGCTCTATAGATGCTTGTAATTGTGTATTTTTTGCGGTGACATGTTTTAGTTAATATAGTTAGTTAGTTAGTATTAGTTATATTTTAGTTTTAGTTTAGTTTAGAGTTAACAGCTTATCAATAGCTTACAGTTCACCCTCACAAAGGCTTTGTCAACATTTAGTTGGCAACAAAAAGGAATAATTGCTTCTATTGCACATGATAAATGAAACAACTCACAAATGTATCATTTTTGAGACCTAGGTGACCTTATTGTGTGAAAACTGACAAAATCCTAAATATTTTCCCATTTTATTGAGTAAAATTGTCCATAATTTGCTTACATAAGAAACATGTTGGGAAAGAGATTGTAAGAATTCTGAATATCGCATGTCAGCAAACAGAGAAATTGATTTTTTCTTTTCATATACTCCCTCCTCTACACATCACATCACATCTAGGGTAACCAGGACATTATGGTGGGGTACATTATGCAGAGGAAGAGGAGATCTGGAAAGAAACATGACTCTTAATAAATGCGCCCTGCGCTCAAAAAGTAAAGTGCACCATGACCAAATCCTTCATAAGTGGAAGGAACTAAGTGATTTGTGTTTGATGTAGCTGAGTTTTCTTCTTGAGTGACATTACTGATTTGTAGTAAGTATGCTTCAAAGGGGCTCTATTATAAATGGTCTGCTGAATAGCCCAATTTTAAAGATGATGTCCATCACAGATGAGTGTTTATAACTTCAAAGTGTCCAAGTTTGGAAATAATAACTCTAATTAAGTCATTGTGTGTACAAAGAGAAGGTTTAGGCTAAACTGATGAGACGGGTCTGTCGTGGAGAAGTGACGAGACAATGTAATTTTAAAAAATGCCATGAATAGCTACACTAAATGATACCAGTTCATCTGTGATTAAAACATGTTGCAATTTGCAGTTTGTGACCTCAACTAGATGGCACTTTTTCTGTATTCATTTTCTTTCAGCGCTTCCTCCAAGCTGTCTCACTGCAACAAAGCTTCCAAGAGGGAACTCTGCATAACTGTGACATTGTTATGGTTAATTCAAGTGGAAGTGATGACCCACAGTAGGGCTAGCACACCACTTATCTTGCCAAATTCACTAGTTGGCAATTTGCAGTTTCAAACATGCCAAAGTGCCCATGTTAATCCACAATTAATTAATGGTAAGGAGAAAGCCCCTTCAAACATTCCAGGTCGCATTATGTAAAAACAACATTACCCTCAGATAGAATGAGTTTTACTTGCAAAAATGAATATAGCTTAACCGTAATCTAAGATTTAAGTCAATACAGCCAATCTTAAAAAAATAAAGGGAAAACCAGAAAGAGAACATCAGAACAGAACAGAGTTGTGTTTCCTATCCCTCAGCTGAGAGGTAGCTAGAGAGGTAGCTGTTAACTATTGATAGCCATATGTGTGTGTGTGTGTGTGTGTGTGTGTGTGCGTGTGTGTGTGTGTGTGTGTGTGTGTGTGTGTGTGTGTGTACTCATTACTCATATTCTTGTGGTATTTTATTCAAAATCAGCATAATTCCTTTCCTTTCCCACTTTCAGCTATCACTTATCAGTTGGTTTGCTACACTATGCTACTCATAACACATGGTGAATTGGTCCATTAATTCAGTTCTGACATACTGTGAGTACAACTTAAAGACACAAGAAGTCTTCTTCTTCCCCAGCAAAGATCTGAGCATTTACCATCCGCTGACAGTGCTTTTACATTTTTTTCAATTCATCCCCCTGCACCCATAAATTGATGACAAATGCTTGTTTTACACTTATTGAGAAAAGAAAGCAGAAAGAGAGAGTGGCAAAAAGTAACTGGGGATCAGACATCCTAATAATTTTCAGTAGACAGTGTGCATTGATATGGTATATCTATTTTTTGTTAATGCGCTTATTTGTTTTTGACTATGTATTTGAAAAGTGTTGTACATTTCAGCATTGTAGAGAAGCGGTTGCCATTAGGAGGTTTTATTAGGGTCATTTCTATTAGCATTCACTGGTAAATTAAACTGATATTCTTGGAAATGTAACGATTTTACACACAGTAGTTTCTCTTTTGTGAACCCCACTGGTCTCATTCTTTCCAGAAAATTCAGATCTTTGAAGGATTTCTCATGCTGTGTGCCATAGCATTGTTTTTTCCAAAACACTGGAAAAAACATACGGTAGATAATTTTTTCTAAGTCCCTTACTTAAGATTTCACCTTCATTTTATTTCAAATCATGTGATTTCTCAGGAGAACTGGCATTTGCAATGCATTAGTTCACTTCAATGAAGAAGCCAAAGTGTAAAGTAATTACCCTCAGCTTTGGAAATCAACCGCTGCACTCAGTGGGAGCTGCGATTTTAACTGCAGTATCACACAAGTACATATATATCAATTTGCCACAAACAGATCAAATCCTGTGACGCTCTGCTAAATTTTTAATTCATACTAGACGTTCATCTTACCCCTTGATCAAACAGAGGTTTTTGGCTTCAGTTAAACTCCAGAGTTCGTTTTTTTCCCACCACTTAAAGTCTGTTTCTAGCATCAAAAGAAATATTGTGATTACCATTATGGGTAGCTAACATTTCAGACCATGCAGTCATCATAAAAATAAAATCATAAATCACATTTATTAACCATTTGTCCTCTGAAGGCTGTACACACCTTTATGGTACCTTCATTTATTGCTATACATTCACCACGTTACAGTGCATCAAGCATTTGTACATAAACACAAAAATGTGAATGACAGAATATAGAATACTAATGCAAGGATTGTTGTAAATATACACTGTATACATAGTGTGTTTTTGAGGCAGTGTTGCCCTCATTTTTTAAATTGTTATGCAAAAAAAAAAAACACATCCTACATTCATTTATGAAAATGGACAGCCAAGAATAATGTAGGGCTTTATTAGTACATCAAAAGCAACATATTTGGGAATTATCATTTTCAAAGAGGAACTCTGTAGAGGAACTCTAAATTTACCAATGTTTTAAAGTAAACTACAGGGGAGAACAAAAAGTCATATTTATTTGCTAATTTATTTCTTGTCCTAACTGTTGTGTACCATCATGGTCATCCTCTCTAATGAGATGCGGTGAGTATCCATACATACTTAGCAAGCACTTGATTGTATCTATTTACATCAATGAATGAATAAAGAAAAGGATCTGCATTTAAATACAATAATATGGGGTAAAATTTCAATTGTTTGTTTGGTCTGTTGTCGTGAATATGCTGGAGACACTACACAATACCCAATATGCGTCCCACCCACCAACGGCAAGGCATGATCACTCGGCAGGCCACTCTGCAGCCTCTGAACTGATAGGGCCACGGCCAGTAGCCACCCAGCGGTTCACATATCCTCTGGCAGTGAGTGTGGCTACGCCGGCATTCTGTACAGCAGATTCCTTGGTGGTCTAGCATGGGGTCAAAGGTCATGGTGCCCTCCTCTCCCTCCAGATTGCGCTGTGTAGAGAAAGGGCAATCATCATTGGGTTATATGTTTCTATCCTTAGTTCATTCTTTCCAGCAGGAGCTGTATGAAAATAATTATCTTATTCATAGAACATATTTCATTAATTTTGTTAGTTTGGAGGGGACAGGAGGGATAGTTGTTTTTCCTTTTTTTGTGTATACATATTTCACCTATAGTCCAATGAAAGTCATCCATAAAGATATGTAACGCAAAAACCCACAATGCTGCTTGACTCCATGTATTCTCGCATCCACCTAGTCTCATGGGGATTTCTGGTGGTTTTTTACAGAGAATGACAGACAGGACAATGGGGAATGTCTCTTTCACTGAAAAGGGGGGCCATGAAACTGACTTAGGGTGACAGCCATTGCCTCTATGGGTGACCTTAGCAGCTGGGGCTCCTCACACAGCTGCTCCCTACAGGAAGCCTATTCTAATAGGACTGGATTGGAGAGGGGTTCGCTCTGTGCTGCCTGGATCATCACATGGCATAGTGCTGTGATGAACTTTCATTGTCAGTGCTTGAGGCTGGGGCTCTCTGTCTGATTGGAATGGACAGTACAAACAGAGACACACTAATATCTATCCCAGGAGACTTTTCCTGTGGTTTGTGAACTGTACAGGAGTAGATTTAGGTGCATCATTGATGCGTTAAGCTAGGTGCCATAATTTATCTTTGTTAAATGTCCTTGTAATCTTAACCTGTTAATTTAAATATAAATGGGAACATGTATACATAAATATCAGCAAACCTAAAGCATTACTATGGTGTGGAGATTTCCTCGTAACTTGTTATGCACAGACGGAAGACAAAGGCTCTTCACTGATTGAATGTTTTCATGGCACGCGTTGCTCGCACCACCAATGAGCCACATCGGCTGCACTCACATGATAGGGGTTCTCGGGGTTGTAGGTCAGGTCTTCGTCCTCAAAATCCTCGTCGTCATCAGTGGCCCTCTTAGCGGTTGCGTTCTGCCCACGGCCAACCGTATTCCGCTCCTCGGCCGCTGCCTCAAAAGCCTCCATGTCATACCTGGAGGGCTCCGACTGACGCTTCGCCCTCAAGACGTCCCTCCTCTTCCTTCGTCCGTCTGAAACCGCAGCCACAGTAAGCACTAATATCTGTTTAAATAGCCCTTATAGGAGTACACTTATTCAGTGGAGGCAACGCTATCATCTCCTATTCATTCTCAATATATCAAATTGGTCACAGGGAGATAGAAATTACAAATCAGCTGTTTCTTTTTTCTCTTTTAATTTAAGGTTTATGCTTGTACTGTTTTTATTGTTCAAGTTGATGGAATTTCCTCTTCTTTTTTCTTTATAAATGAATGGCCTTGTTTTGTATAAACAGGAATACTTTCGCCTATAATGCTGTTTTGATGACTAAAGAATTTTACTTTAAGAGTCAAGAGATATGTGGTCAGAATCATATGAATCACCTGCCAATTAATGAAGTCATGGTACATTACCTTTTGGGTATGTGGGGCGGAGCCAGAAGATGGGAAGGTCCCCACAGAGTTCCAAGATTTTGGTGCTCAAGAAACTGCTGTCCATTAAGGGTTGGTCTGCTGCCACCCAAATCAGAGACTCCTCATCAAACTTGACTGGCATGATCTCATCCTCCTGCAAAGATGAAATATGCCTCATAAATACATCATTATGAAGTCCAAAAAAGGCAGGGTGCAGTGAATCAACAGTCTGCTCAATATAGAAAGTCCCTCTCACTTTGCGTGACTGTTACAGCTTTTACAGCACTCAAACTACCACTCTAATTTAGAAATAGTTTTGGCAGCAGCATCGCAAACACTGGATTGAATGCTGCTATCAGGTTTAATGTCAGAGATTCACCTGATAAATCTGTTTTTGACTACATTTTGGTTTCAACTTGTACAACTCTTACATCTGTGCTGAAAATGCAAATTATTGGGGAAATTTGACAAAGTAAAAGCTGCCTTAAACATAGCAATGTGTTTATAGGAATGGCTTTTCAGTGTACGGTATAAAGGACAAGAAAAGAAGTAAGGATTCTTCACAACCTACCAAGTCAAACATCATCGACTCCTTCTTCAGTGTCTCTACTTCTGGGAGGTGTGCTTTGGCCTGAGTTTTAATGTAGCATTTCTCCCCTCCAGCAAACCGAATTCCAGTAATTCCCTATAACAACACTCATTTCCATTATTCAAAAATGTACTCAAAATGTAAACATTGTACCTCAAAAAAGGGCACAAAATAATTTAACAACTCATAGTCAGAATTAAATCCATCATGCTAGTAATGTAAGCACTCAAATTATTGGACATATTGGTGGTCTTCATTGCATTTGCTGCAATAAACTAATTGTAAAAAATATTACTTATCAAAACAATAAATATCCCATTTTCAAAGAAATCTCGATACAGGGGGAAAACACTTCAAATGCAAACTACTCCACCCTGGTTTTGACCTTAACATTCATGTCATTCGCTTTGCATTGTACAAATTGGAAAAGTGTATAAACTCACAATATGAAAATCGTGAACTTCCACGGCTTTGTCATTCCCACTTCCGGTTCGGAACCTCTCCAAGTTATTTTTGGTGTCAATCTCCATGGATCCTTCTTCAACCTTCCCGTTGATGCTCATACTGTAGTGAACATTGTAAACCTGCTAAAAGGACCATCATTGTGAGTAAAAAAAAATAATCTGTGTAACCGGTAGCTACTTTTTATGGATTTTCCTGAACTTTATCTGAACTTTGAACGCGTGCCCAGCGAGTTCACACAGAAGTCATGTGAACTTGAGAGGCACATTCAACTTGCAACTCAAAAAAGAATGGCACACCTCTCGATCCCAGGGTTACAAGAAGACCATCCTGGATGCAATCCATTTTCAACCTCAAAAAAATAACGTAACAGAGGAATCCCATGCAAATAAATAAATGCGCGTTAAATGGGAACAGAAAAGTTCTTACATGCTTGTCATTGACTTTCCAGAAATAAAAGGCGCCGATAGCTCCGAAAAGAAGAAGAGCGGCTCCAGCGATAAGAACCGCAGCTCCAACCTTCAGAAGACGGCCACTGTGGGATGGCTTCACTGTCACCGCAGTATATGCCTTTAGATTAAAACGAATAATAATTATTCTACATTTTATCCTGGACATAAACAAAACATGCCAAAAATTCTGACGTTTCCAGGAGATGAAAATGTTTTATTTAAGTGTGTCGTCCAAACTGGACAATATGCGCAAGTGATTCGCCCTCACTTTGGAAATGACTCTTAAGCGCTATATCTGGACTCGATCGTTTCTTGAAGTCGGTCAAAACCATCACCCGTACCCTATTTTAAAACAACAGCAACTGGCTAAAATTTCTGAGCTTTTCCATCCCATGAAAACCATTTGATGTCTCTGTGTTTATTGTTTATAGTTATGATTATGATGATGTTTTACAGTTTTAAAATACAAAAGTGACAGATACTTACAGGTGGCAAGCACTGTTCCACATCCTCTGGCCCAGCCATAGCTATAGGTGTTTTCTCCGAAGTCTCTGCCATGGCTTCGTAAAGACTTCTGAGCTGAGCTGTCCACTTGTTCACTTTCTGAACCTCCCCACAAATGAACGTGACGAAAATACGTAGCAGACATAGTGCGTGTTATATTACCTGCCTGTGAGGGTCCACCGCTGAAAAAAAAAAATACTAAAATCATTTGTAGATGGGGAATTTTACTGTCTCTTTTGTTTATCTTTTTTTTATTATTATTTTAGAGCGGAGACATACCCTAATCACATCATCATACAAATGATTTTTGGTGACGTACGTCAATTTACGGGATAAGTAGTCTACGCTATATTGATGCGTATATTCGTATTCTTAGTTGTCTGTTACAGCACACAACTGCTATAACGGCTTTCATTTGGAAATCACGGCAACAACATTACATAATCGAGAAGACTGGGGGAAATAAAGACTTAAAATAATAAATGATTGTTCTGAACAAAAGTATTTGACATGTAGGTGATCTGTGTCCACTAGGACTATGGTAGTATACATTCCCAAGATGAGTAAACAGAAGTTATTTAAAGGGCATTCAAGGGCAATTTGTATTTTCCTCTTTATTATCAGTTCTAAGAACAAGTTGACTGCCCTCATTTTTACCAGTCAGTGTATTTCCTCTTGCTCTTTCCTCTTTCTATTTCCTCGCTTCCTCTTTCTTTTAGCAGACTATGGTGATTTTGAAGGTACTCATTTGCACAGCGTGGTCTTGTGCAAGCAAACCATCTGAAAGAGTTGGCCTGGGTATAGTATTTATACCAAAGTCCTCTTGAATCTTGTTCAGATATACAACCCCATCTCTGTGTCGTGTTATCGATCTGTACAGTATAGTTGCTGAGACAAGTTGGGTTAAGTGCCTTTCTCAAGGGCACAACAGCAATGGCCCAGTAGGGAATTGATCTGGCAGCCTTCGGATTTGAAACCCATTATTTACCACTGCACCACACTGCTGCCCAACAGTGCACATCCTAGGCAAGTATTTAGTTAATTGCTGAACCATACAATCAAAGTTACATGTACTGTAAGGCCACAATATCCACACTTGTGTGAATGATCTTGTTTAAGCTAAACTTAACTCTCTCTCTCTCTCTCTCTCTCTCTCTCTCTCTCTCTCTCTCTCTTTCTCTCTCTCTCATACATACAGTGTTTTAAGCACAGCTGGTGTGGTTTGAAAAAAGCTGCTAAAGATACACTGCCAGTGAAATTTCAATTTCCAACTTTTTTATTTAACATCAAAGGATACGTTTGGTTTCAACATGTTCAGTTGTGCATTTAAAGAACAGGTGGTCACATTTGGTGCAGGTACATTTTGGATATTGATATAATGTGACTCAACAGTTGTAAAATGTTGAATATAATGCAACGAAAATGAACATAAAAAACAGTTTGTAACCAGTATTGCTTTTTTGATAAGAACTTTTCCGTACCATAACAAAAGGATGCTATATGATTTGTAACACTTACGATTTGCTCCCTTCACTAAAATAACATGGAACATGAGTTTGCAACATGGGGCAGGGGTCCTCGAGGGGTGGGGGGAGGAAAGGGGGTCCACCGTAAATGACAAAGGATTCCCTTGCACATTCTAAATGTACTGTTTATCCCATTTATCATTTTCATAGGAATTGTATTCTGGGAACTTTTAAATTTTATATACAGAGAAACAGCTCTGTTTCCACAGACAATACAGCTTACTTTTTGCCCAGACTTCCTTGACATTTAAAACATTGAACATAAAATATAACACGTTGTCTGCAAATGCGTTCCCCTCAAAATCTGACTTTACAAGCATCACTGTTTCAAAACGCTATTAAGGTTACATTGAATCAGTCCTGAAGTTTCTTTCACGGTAACTATAACACAAAAAATACCCATTTGGTGCTGACATGCTGTACGCTGCATCCTTCTGATCAACAGCGCCACCTACTGTTTTTACATCTCCGTGAAATCAATGGTAGACGGAAAGGTTTCTGTCATGCAGTGAAGTCTAATCTCTTAAAATGTGACTTTCGTCAGCACTTTTAATAGTGAAATTCTGACATTTAGCGTTTACAGCAGTCAAGCAAAAGAAGTTTCAATATTTATTTTCACAAATATAAAACAAACACAGTCACATATTGCATTCGGATAGTTTTATACTGTGTTATCAACTTGATAAAGAATGTTTATAGCCTTAAAGGCCCATAAGCATAACCATGATTCCAGGCTCCTTTCAATAGTAAGCATGCCTTTGAATATCAATAATAATTCTTTAGTTTACGTTTTACATCATTGTAAAAATATTCTCTGTATTTACAAAATCTTAAAATATACATAGTATGTTTAACAAAGAAAGACTGGATACAATCAAATAACAACTTACATCGACTTTTAAAAATGTTAACACAGCTATTTACATGTATTTGCTAGTAAAGATGATAAATTAAATCATTACAAACCCTGCGTCGCGTGCTGTATTTCATACCATAACCCGTCTATTTTATACAACGTTAAACATGATTTGCATGACAGCGCGGTGTATTAGGCGCGTATACAGGGATTACTATTTCGTTCATCTCTTGTGCCCTGACAGGTCGTGGCGTAGAAACTAGTACATAGTCGTGTTCATTGTGCAGAACCTTCTCATAGACACTCTGCAGGCCGATTGTCTTGGGTATGTGCGCCTGGTAGTAGTTGTCTCGTCGAAGAGTGTCTCGGGGCAGAGACGCCGTCTTGTCAAATGGGGAGAGGTGCTGTCCATGGGCAGAGCTGGCGTTGGACCTAACTGCAGATGGGCTCCAGCACCGATCTGAGTGACCAAGAATCTTGCATTCGCTCGTACATGCCCACAGTCCTAAGAAGAGCAAGCAAAAAGAGTTCTGATTCAACTCGTACAACGCAAGGATGAACAACTCCTCCTGGACCAGATCTTTTTAAAATCATAGTTCAATTAACAACTAAAACATGTTACAAGGGTAATCCAAACGTTTTTCATTAAACTAGGCCTACTGAAACATGGGGTATAAACATTACATTAAACGAACTCCATTAAACGAACAAATTTTGCTCAAAATAAATAATGCATAGGTGTATAAAAGGTGTGTCCTTACCACTCTGAAGGTCGGGTGGGGGGCAATCCTTTTTGATGCCATCTCCACTTATGTCAGAATCGCTGTCATTAAAGTCACTGTCCCCTTTCCCGCTGTCCTTCCCACTGAACTGAGGGTCTCTTGCAGAAATAGTTGTGTAAGAATTGCCCTTCCATATTGTAATTGGTCTGACAGCTTCTTTGCCATATCCAGGTAGTGTAGAATAGCCCTGCGAAAAGACAAACCCGGTCAACACCAATATCGCACCGAACACAATAACGCACATTTTGCTGTCAAATTAACCACAACTCACCTCATATTTGGCACCCCGGATTCTGTTTTCAGGTGAGTACACGCATGTGGTCGCGCTGCCGTCTTCACCCACGTTGCTCCCCGCAGTGTGGGAATGCGGAAATGATGCGTACGGTCGGACGTCGAATACATCGGCGCTGTGGCTAGAGATGAGCGGGTCGCAGTTGTTTTTCGCTCTCTCCAAGTCCGGTACGTCCACTTCGTCCTGGAAGTCGCCACTTTTCTTTTGCTGTTTGCGTCGATTACAAGTAGTTGCGATTAAGATAATGGCCAGCAAAAGGAGGGAGCAGCTCCCAGCGAGAACTACAATTATGATAACTGACATGTCCCACTGAATGAGGTCTTCGTCTGTGTTGTGTTTGACCATAGTGTGGTCGGTTGGGGGAGCTCCTGCAATTACAATGAAGTGGATAGTAGCTGTGGAAGCCAGTGAAGGTCTCCCATTATCGCTGACTGTAACTGAAATTTTAAAGCTCTCGTTAACATCACAGTTTATTTCACGGTTTAAATATATTTGTCCAGTGACTTTATTCATGGAAAATGCGTCCTCTCCCTTAGAAATACTGTATGACAGCTCTGCATTTGAGCCCTCGTCAGCATCTGTTGCCTTTATCTGGGTAATAATATAACCTGAAGGCGCATCTTTCGGTAGAAGTACTTCGGCAGATCCATTATTTAGGACGGGTTGCGTGATGGAGGGAGCGTTGTCATTCTGATCAACTATTTTTAGATTGATGACTGCGCTGCTTTGCAGGGGGGGCGAACCCCCGTCGGTTGCCTGAATTCGAATTTCCAGCTGTTTCATGACCTCATAGTTGAAACTTCTGAGTGCATAAATGGAACCTGTAGCTGGATCAAGAGACACAAATGTTGACGCTGGGGAGTCCATGATCTGAGTGTCCGAAAGCCTGTAGATGACTTTGCCATTGTGCCCTAAATCAAGGTCCCTCGCCACGACTGTGGTGATGTACGCGCCTGGAGCATTGTTTTCCACCACCGAAACTTCATACACTGGCTTGCTAAACAGGGGGACGTTGTCGTTCTCATCGTTCAGCCTAATGGTGTATTGTGTTATTGTCCTGAATGGAGGAGACCCCAAATCCTCGGCCACCACAGTCAAATTATATTCGGCTATCTTTTCTCTGTCCAGCGGTGCCGTCGTTACGATCATGTAACTGTCCTCGTACGCCTGCTGAATTTTGAAGTGGTCGTGTCCATACAGCGTGCAGTGAACCTGCCCGTTCGCGCCAGAATCCCTGTCCGAGGTGCTGATTAGTGCCACAAAGCTGTCTTTGGCTGCAGCCTCGCTGATATACGCTATTCCCGCAGTGATGGAAGTCATGGGCGTAATACTAATTTCTGGGGCATTATCATTCACGTCTTGGACGTGAATAATTATTTTACAGATGGAAGCTGATGGGTTCGGACCTAAATCAGACGCCTGCACGTCTAATTCGTACGTTTTCTTACTCTCAAAATCTATTGGGCTTTCGAGTGTCAAGCGTCCTGTTTTACGGTCCACTTTAAAAAGTTGTCGGATCTCAGCAGACACCTGATTTCCAAACGCATACACCACTTCTCCGTTTAAGCCCTCGTCTGGATCAACCGCGTTTAAATCCAATAAAAGGAACCCAACTGGTGCGTCCTCAAGCAAATCTACTGAGAAATTGTTCTGGTCGAAAACTGGTCTGTTATCATTAAAGTCTTTAACTTTGATGTTTATCCTTGTGGAGCCAGATTTCGGTGGATTTCCACCGTCGGTAGCAACAAGCTCTAGAGCGTAGGAGGATTGAGTTTCCCTGTCCAGCTCTTTCATTAGCACCAGCTCCGCATATTTAACCCCGTCTGCTCTGTTCAAAACGTCAATGGTAAAATGACTGTTCACTGAAATCTGGTAGCTTTGAATGTAATTTATGCCAACATCCTCGTCAACAGCAACATCTAAGGGAAATCTGGAACCCACAGAAGAGCTTTCAGAAATTTCCAATGTAGATTCCTTGTTCGGAAACTCAGGTGAGTGATCATTGATGTCCTTGACTTCCACTTCAACGTGTATTAATTTAAATTGCTCTTTGGAAAAACTAACAACATCGAAAGCGATGAGACACTGAAGCGTGTGTTTGCAGATTAATTCTCTGTTGATTCGTTCGCCGATGGAAAGCTGTCCGTCGCTTTCCCTAAGTCTAATAACAGAAGTGTTAAATTGTTTCATCATCCTGAAATTCGTCTTGGTACCCTGTGAGGGACTCAAAGACATGTCCTTGGCGAGGTTTCCGATCACTGTGTCAGGAGCATCTTCTTCATATGTTTGGTATTTTATCGTCTTTCCTTCAAATAAAGATGGTAAGATTGCCATGTGTGCCAGAGTGAACACGAACATCCATCTGTGCCGTATAGTTAAATTTCCTGGTGTTCTTTTCGAACCCATGTTGGTTGGTTAACTAACCTAAACCACTTCACTTAGATTAACTGTTTATTAAAACAAAACACTTGTCAAGTTGAATTTGTCTCTGCTGGGCACATGCGCTTCTAGAAACCACAGAAATCGCTGCTTAAAGCGCGCTCTGTGCTCCTCGTTCTCTGAAGCCTTTCACACAAGTCCAAAACCTGCAGGGGCGGGGAGGTTTATAGTGAGCCGTATGCAAATGAGATGAAGCGTGACCGATCCCACTGCTTTGAAATTAAGAAATGGGACTTCTAAAAGACTTCTAAGCCTATTTGAGAATTCCTTGAATGTGGAAAGAGCTAGGCAAGGGAAATTATAAAAAAAAAAATGTAATGGTTCTTCTAGATATTTTATACTACTTATATTCTTCCTTGCTTGTCCTAACTGTGTATGGCATAGATATAATCTTTAAGTAACTATGTGTATATATATATATATATATATATATATATATATATATATATATATATATATATATATAAAATCTTTCGTTGTCCCTCTCCCTCTTGACAGAATGAAATAGAAAGGGTATGTTTTTTTTGTCCAAAGCTGTGATGCTTATATTTTACTATGTGCAAAATAGATACATGCACGCAGCTCAGAATATGTACACGATAGATTAACTTGAAAATGTATTTTATCAAAATTGGACTTGAATGATTTACTTACGCGATCTCGTGAGCGGAGCTGCAATTTGCTATTGAAAATTCTGCTGTTGGGTAGTTTTAACATGCATGTCACTGCTAATGCGGCTTTTCTCTAACCTTGCGCCCGCTAGCAGGTGAAGAAACCCCGTTTCAAATAGGATTTAGCCTAAGCGCCAGGAGATTTAGACGTATTTCTAAAGTCAGATTATATCAAGGGCTTATGAACCCCTCGTTAGCTGTAGCGATATAATAGCATGGTGGGGTATCGCACTGGAGGCATCAACGTCTGTATTATTAGAGCATGGCAACCTATAGGGAGAGGAACGTCCAACGGTCTCTACAGAGTACTGCTCTTAAATGGAATATAATGAGCGAGCGCCACATGCAGCCATTGTACCACTCTTTCAGACCCCGATCACTGCCGTATCTCTTTGACTAACCGAATGATGGGTGGGTGCATTTCGCAAGACTTCGACTTCGTATTACAATACACGTCGTCACACATATTTAAGGATTTTTTCCCTTTTGTTTCCTTGAGACCTCGCGGAGGCGCAACAATTGCCGCCCGACAGGACAGAATACCAGTTGCCCAACGGTAATGGATACATCTGCTGACCCCACTACGAAGAGGCAGAAGACTTAAAACACCTCGATCCGAACCAACCAGCCAACTAGGCAATGAGTGAAATTCAGATTTTTTTTTTTCATTCAGTCTCAATAACAGTCGCTTATCTGTAACAAGACAGTCCTTTTCATATAATTGCACATATATACTTCGTGTTTCTATAAAAAAAAAGTGCATTGGAAACACTGCAAGAGGGGATGCGAGATGGTGTTCGAATGCAGTAAAAGCTGACATACATAGTACTAATAACAAACAAAAAGATTGTTTCAAGCAGTGCACTAATCACTCCGGTCCACAATGTGCCCGAAGAAACGAAATGCTAATCTACATTTGTAGCGCGCGTTGGGCGTCAGCGTCTTTGAGAAAAGATGGCAAATTACACTATGTTGAATCTCCGCTGGACTGATGAGCTTACTTGTGGGAGATCCCGTGCTTTCAATATCTCTTTAGAATGCCAGACAGACTTGCTCCAACCGAGCTGCCTTTTGTGAAATCCCTATTAAAACTTCAGTATACAACCATTCTCCCACGTGATCGCTGTGTCAATCTTGCCGTCTGCACGCGAGTTCTACAATTGCAGAATTAGACAGAGCCATGAAAATCCATCCTTTATTCGTGAAGTACATTTGCATTTTCCTAAAAAAAAAAGAGAGAGAGAGAGAGAAAGCCGGCCATTGTGGCTACGTTTGTTCTCATGATTGCCAGGCTGTGTCGTCTAAGACGCTCGTATGTTTTTTTTTTCCTGGGAGGGGGGGGGGGGGGGGGTAGTCCTTTTGGTATGATAACGAGGTTATTTGCCCTTTGTTACTTAGATGAGTGATGGGCAGTGGGGTTTTAAACAATCGATCCTTCAATAGATGCGACGTTTTTTGTGAAATCACCCTTTTCAGAATCTGGCGCAACCCCACTAACCCCACATACTTAACTCGCGTGCCATCACACCATCCACTAATTACCCCTTAACTCAATTTATAGCCAATTTAAGGTATTTGTACTTATTAGGCTTCTTGGCACGCTTTAGATAAGCATCCTATTATGTTACCTTTGTGAGGGGCTAAATATTTAACACTAGCTGTGCAAAAGACGAAGCAAATGTCAGTTCGTACGATTTTCTTAGAGAGCTCTTAATGATGTGACAGCTAAATGACAATGGTTTGGCTTTTGGCAATACGTTTACCTGACTAAAACACAACAGACAGACACTATATATATATGTTCAATTTATGAAAGAAGAAAGGAGTAAATAATGACTTTGAAAATATGGCTAGGCTGTGTGGCAATGCGACAATAGTAGGCCGACACACATACCTGTATCTTTACTTGGTAAAAATCCACCTGAGCCCAGATTGTTAAAACTGGTATGGAAAATGAATGGCGGGATAATTGTTATTTACCAACTCATCTATTAGCCTACTTGTATCTAGCTAGTAGTGGGCGTATTTGTCTATTTTTAGTTTTATGAAGCAAAAATATTCCCTCCATCTGCCCCGGAAGTAAAATAAGGCGAAGACATGATGGTCATGAAAGTCCTTAACAAGTCAAGAATACAACGTTAAACAGTGTGGAGGGGACCAAAGTAAAACCTCACTTCACGAGCTTGGTCTAACGCAAGAAATCTGTCTCAAACCACACCCTCTTTTTTCCAGTTCATTTCCGGCATTATCCTAAGAGACAGCTTTTTGTGTTTTATGGCTGCAATCTGTGGCGATCACCCCGCCAGGTTTATAATGATTTTCCAATGATGATTTAAGTCCACGGATTCTTTCATTCGTTATCGGCCTTTTGTTCACGCTTTGTCTAATCTTCGCCTCATTGACTTTATGGTTATGGTGTTTTGTGAAAACTGCAGCAAGGCTAGCAGGTCACAAGTTAAGCTGAACAAAGAATAGCAATATGCTTTAGTAAGGGATCCCATTATTTCTTGCCGTTGCCAAACACGAAAGCCAGACACATTCACGTGAAACAAGACGTTAAAGTCTCAGCTCGTCTAATCACAGTGTGCTCCGCCCTTAACTTTGCGTACTGAAATAAAGTGTTTCATTTTTTATTTCAAATATCATGAGTTCACACATCGAAATGAAAGAAAATGCGTCATTATCGGAAAAAAAAGTAAACGCTTCAATGCGTTACTGACAGTTAAAGGACAAAGTGCACTGTGGTTGAACTGAGTCATCTAAGCATCAAATTTGTCATCGATTTTTTCATTAGGGTACCTTCGGCTCTGGTGGTTGTATTGCATTGCTGATATTTCTCATCATAAAATATACTTGACTGGGGGTTACGCAGCTTCAAAGGCACATAAATGCCCTTTACCTGTATCTCGTCTGGCCTGCCTTCTACCCGTTTTTTGATTGCTGCCGAATATTTCGGCCCGCTGCGCTTTCATCTGAACTTGTTAAGGGAGGGATACACAGGGTGGTTTTAATGGATTCTACAGTCTTTATGATAACACTTGACTCGAGTCTCATCTGTTTTTTACCGAAACCACTGTGGACTCCACCTCGATCTAGGCGCTAATCACGAACAGGCGAACATTTCCAGGTGAGATGGAAAGTTAGGGCCTTGCGTGAAGAGTAGAAATGGGGCCAGAAGGAGCACAGGTTAAAACATTCCACGTGATCGGATTTTAGCCGTGTCAGGAAATCGATCATCGATCATCACCATACCCCTGTTCTCTACGCTACATACATTTCTTAAGTGAGGGTCAAATATTGAATAAGGTAGGCTATCTGTTAGCTAAAAGTGACCCCCCCAGGGATGTGAAGACACGACGGTTAGAGAACCAGGAATTGAGTTGGATACTACAGATTCAAAATAAGTGTTACGTGGAGCCTGTTGGTGAAATCTTCACGGTGCAACTGGATATAGAAAAGAATGGGAGTAAAAAGCCCCCGAGTACCTAAACGCAGAAGGAGTGGGCCACGAGAGTATTGATTCTTCTGCCGCTGCTTGGAGAAGCCTCCGGTACATACACGAATGATAGACAGTACAGAACAGAGAAATTTAAAAGAAAACGGGGGGAAGAATGTAAATCTTCAATTCCTTACAGATAGAGGGAAAACTGAACTAAAAATGAACACCTAACTACTGCAGCCTCAGGATCATATTAGTACCTGCCAGATCGCTATCTTTCTTTGAACGGAAATCTTAAATTGTCCAGCAATATCATGAAATGAGCCAAACCTTTAACTATTTGAAAAGCAAATACTAAAGGTTCTGTTTTTTTTGGGAAAGCTTCGTGTTTACTTAAGTATATACAAGTAAGTTTCAGGTAAGTCCAAAGAGTATGATCTAGCTAGTTGCCATCATAGGCATACTTAAATTTAAATCTCATGTCAAATCAACGTAGGCCTACTGCATAACATCCTAATCAACTCTTACTGTGGGAGTCATTCCAAAAGGAATGTTAGACAACAGCGCTTTTTTCGAAATTAATGCTTTTGCTACGTCACGCTCCTGAAAACAGAAAAGTCTAAACTAAAATGGATTCGCCCTGAGGTGTAACAGTAAAGCCAATCGACAGTGCCATTTCCATAAAGGAACGTTTTCGTTTACAATAAAAATCGGCACACGTAATGGAGAGACCAAAACTAGTAAAAGTTGTAACTTGCCAAACTAAGGGCATTTTCCCCACCAAGGTCACTGGCTCTTGTGATTGTGTGTCGGTTTTCTGTATTAAAACAGCTGTTTATAAAATTTATTCATCTTTGTTCAATTCATTTGATGAATTGAACGCACAGCAACAGTATTGGATTCTGATTGGTCTTCAAAGCAATTACCGGCCATTACTTTGTTTACCTTATTTAATTTAAGGTATTAATTTGCCATTACCGGCAGCGGACGTTGCCTGGGGAATATGCAGACATTGTAGAGAACACAGGCTTCGTGCGGTGTCTTGGCGTTTTTTGTGAGGTATTTGGTGCTTTCACCAACTAACTTCGGTAGAAATATGATTTTGTGAAGTGTTGAGTCTATCGAAAAGGGGCAACAGAGGAGAACGGCAAGCTCGCCAGCTACGTCGAAACCAAAGGCGTAACTTCAAGAGACCACAGATGTCCTTTTCAGTCTTCGTCTTCAGTTCAACCTGAATACATTTCCTTTCATAATGCACTGACTCTAGTATATAGTCCCTTGCGCACCGAAAACAAACGCTACATACGGTCCCGGGACAGTATAGAGGTTATACTGTTTTAAATCACAGTATATGCTATTACGTTATTGTAAACGTTTCACCTACACTTTCCAGATTGCTACTCAAAATTCTGTAGCTCCGTTCGAAGTCAGACAGGGTAGGTCTTAAAGTGCCATGACACGTGCGACATCTAATTATGATCAACTTAATTGTTATGACGACTAGTCTTAAACCTGATTCCAATTAACTATCCTTAACAGCAATCAGCAAACAATCAAAAACTCGTGAGTATTTTGTGGCACGTCCTTTCAGATCCCCAGGTGAGTTTCTCAATTAAACTCACTGCAGATGTTGAAATGTAAAAAAAAGTTTCACGAGGGACCAGGAAATACGTAATGTATCGTATCTCAGCAGTTCATGACACAGTTCACAGTTCAGGGCGCATGGATTGCCCTATGCTATCACATAAATCACGCCCAGAGAGAGATGGAAGCCCTTGCTAGAGCTAGTGTAGTAAACAGAGAACCTGTGACAGGTTTATAAGGCACATGCCTTACCCTGTTGGACAATGACAAAGATAATGAGCAAAGATATTCTTAATTTTAAGGTGGTTGCTAGGCACCTGTAGCAATCATGCGAAACTAGTAGTGCTGTTGGTTCACTAGCATCTACTAATGTGAACCAACAGCACTACTGGCATTTTATTGCCTGGTTTTACTTTTTAGCTTTATATCTGGCAGATATGATATTGAAGGTGGCCATTTGTATGATAACACAAAATAAATAACCAACATAGACCGTGGATGGAAATATTGTGTGATATACTCAAGCCCGTCAAATGTGGGTGGCATTGGGCTATCAAAATAACTCATTGTGTAACCTAACTTTAAGTCACCTGTACTATTCCTACTAGATTTGTGCATACGTTAAAAAAAAAAAAAAAAAAACTATTCATAACATACCAGACCAGCCTAGAGATAGCTAGTCCACATGGAGTGTTCAAGCATGCCTTCATAATGTTTAACCAGGTCTTTGAGAAGATGTATAAATTAAGCCTCTCTGTTTGAAGCAGGTGAAAGTTGATAATGATCCAAGACTAAAGTGATGAAGTCACGCAATGGGTTGTCTTTTTTTTCTTTATTTTTTTGGACAAAGGATATCATGGTGTTTTCCTCGCTAAATGCTGTACAATAGGCCGATACAGCATGACTCCCATTATTCTCGAAATACCCATAGACAAAGCCAGTGACTGTCTAACTAATGACAGGACTCCAACCTGTCACTAACAAATCGGTCACTTCTTCTTTGAAAAAAAAAAGAGGGCTATATTTCATCCATACAATACACGTAGCCACTGGGAAATACACTGAATTCCTAAAACACATGTTGTAAGGAAACACGCCTATACATAATAAAATTTAAAAAAAAAATAAAATAAAAACAATAATAGATCTCTGTCATGCAATAGCCGTAGTTAATGTACAAATTTTTTGAAATCTGCAGAGAAAAACACCCTGTATACTGCATTATTGTATATTATGTCACCCTTAGAGAAGACACACGGCAAAGCAAAAAGGATGTAGTACTTGTTTACAAATAACACTAATATTATCATTATACTCTAAATTATATAGCTTTACTACAAACTTTGACTGCTGGGTTGAATACAGTTCAGGCTATTAATGATGAAATGATCTATGGCAATCCACAATAATAGCTGTGTTTGTGTTGTATTAACTTTCTGTAAATTTGAAGTTTACAGCATTCACTTACAACAATATGTATGTAAAACATTCTGAGCCTTGGGAATTAAACCTCTCAGTGAAGATTTTTGCTTCCTATATATGTTTTACCTGTTCATCTAGCCATGTTTTGGAATGGGCACCTGTACGCTAGGCTCATCTCTCATACTCCTGACTTAGGCAGGAGCACAGAGATGAGAAGAATGCAATCTTCTGACACAGATGGTTATTTTTCACACTACAAGTGACACAGCACACTGTGGCAGAATGTTTGCTCATTGGACGATCAGTGCTATTCCACTGACATCATTTGAACAACTGTCAGGGTGCCTGTGAGCAGTGATACGGGTGTGAACTCATTTGTTCTGTCACAGTGGGATCCAGGTTGTCACCAGCTGACACTGAACCCAGGCTATAAAGCTCAGCTCGTACTGAAGACAAGTGTCTTATCCATTGAGCTACTCAGGAGCCCCAGAAAAGATTTCAAATCATGTGTGCATGTATGTATTATTATATATTATGTACACAGGTCAATAGAGCACACAAACACATACATACATGCCAGATTTATAGTTTACAACATATTTGGGAAATTGAAGTGACAATCAGAACAAATAAAACTACCTTAAGATGTTCAGACTGTGAGTTTCTAATTTTATACAAAATGGGTAAGTTTCACACTACAAATAATATATTTACTGGAACAGATGGGCCAAGCAAACACTTTCACCATACAGGGTCCTTCGCCAGAGGGGTTAAACATGTGATAATTGATCACACTCTTCTGCGAAAAGCAATATGCAATCTCAGGCATGAGGCTAGGCTCAGAGTGGGTTGCTAAAAGGGTGGTGTGCATTTTACAAAGAGACAGAAGATTATGCAAATTGCCTCTGAGAGACATCCCAATAGTATCCCTCCTGCTGGGTACACTGCCACTGAGGTGCTCAGGACCACAAAAGTGCAATCTGTTCTTCAAATGGGAGACCATTATTTACTTTTCAAACTCAGACACATGGCAGCAATGTTAAATCATTGAGTATGAATACTGTGACACTTTGTAAACTGAGTGGAGGTCTGACAGATAGTAAGAGTACTACCTTCTTTTTCATTGGTCTACAGCTGTTACTGTTGCAGAAATTTTCTATCATATTAAGTTGTTTCAAGTAATTTTCTGAAAGACTCAGAATTGAATTACATCTATTCTGTGATAAAGTGACGAATCAATGTACAGGTATATGTGTTTTAATGTCTTATTGGTATGAACACTTTTTAATCTGAGAACAAATTTTGCCTTAGCATAGAAATTCATAAACTACTTAATTCAATCAAATGTCCATGAGCCTCCCAAGGTCCAGTAATACTAAGAGTCTTATGTGATGCAAAATGTCATGCTTATCATATAAATATTTTAATTATTACTAGGTATTATTATTTACTTACCAGACCACCTTATCAAAAGTTACTTTCATAGCATATACTTTACCCATCAAGGAATCACACCTGTGAACTTTAATGTATAAAGCAAGATCATTAATTGTTACACCATACTTCCACCTGATACCATCCTGCAACATTAAACGTTTTATCAGCCTCTAGTTATATCTGACTTCCTTGTAAGGATGTCCAGTAGCTTGTAGCCAGACTCCAACTAGCACTGTGGCAAAGATTTCATTCTTATTCAAATCAGTAATGTGGCTAATTGTACCTTGGGTAGAAAGGAACCTAAAAAAGAGAACGAGGAGAGCAGCGTAACCTTCAGCAAAAAGCATTATTAAGTAGATTTCTTGCTCATGGGAATCTGTTCTCGGTGTTTTTTGTTATCTTTTTTTTAAGCCTCTTGCTCAGGGTTTTTAAGCATTCAGTCAGACTTCAGGGCCTGCTTATGATGTTAGAAAACATTTCATAATATTTTACAACTGAAAATAAAGTACAAATTACTTCTTTAAAAATGCCACAACAAGTGGGCAACAAATAGATGTCCATTTCACTTATTGGAACAATAATATATTGATAAAGTGCTGTCATGTACAGCAGGTCATGCTCAATAGAAGTTTGCCAGTGGCACAGTGGAAAGTTTCTTTTCTCTGCCCCATGCAGCAGGAGGCCACCGAGCTCAGTGGATAGCTGTCTGAAACTGTTATCCTCATTTGTATCATGCACCAGGAAGAGGCCTGGGTGTGGGGACATCAGGGCTGAAGAGGTGGCCTTTATTCTTTGTTCAGCAGTGATGGAACACCTGTTGGGTCTGTGGCACAGAGGCCGGGAAATGCTTTTGAAGCAGCAGACTTAATTTTACTTGGCTGAAAAAAAAAGTATATAAAGTATATATATATATATATAAAGTATATATATATATATATATATATATATATATATATATATATATATATATATATAGGCATATGAATTTGTATGTAAATGTATGTCAACACAGGAAATTGAGTGTTTGTTCAGGGAATGCAGGATGTTACATTCTACAGAAGGACTGGATACAGTCATTATCATTGTCAGTCCATGAGACTGCATGAATATCTGCTAGACTGATAAAGTCTTGTATGATTCACACATAAGCAGAAAAAAAATACTCTCTACAGTACAGCCCCAGAAGGGCTTTCTTCTCTTGTAATTCCATCGAGCGCACAGTCGTCAGTGCATGCATGTCTTTTTTGAGCGGGGTACACTTTTTGATTCTGGAGGGAACCAGAGAAGTAAATCAATGTTTCCTTTTCCCTTTATTCAGTAGTAGTCAAAGCACGTGAAAGAGGCGAGGGAAGAGACAAAGAGGAGACAATTTATCGGGGCTGACAGAAGGGGCTTGGAGTGCTCTTGTGCGACACCCCAGCCTTGGAAAAAAAAAGCCCTAAAGTTTTTTTTTTCTTCTTCTTCTCTACGTTTTCCCAGGATGAATGGGTTTTTCAGTGTAGAGAAAGTGCAGGATGAAACACAAAGCAAGGCTCATCTCTCAGGGCTGAATAGGAGAAAATCCTCAGGCTGTACAGAGAGAAGGGAGGGGGGGCTGTGCCTCTCTGATTAGACCCTGGGCCAGTTATGTTCTGGGTTTGCCGCGCAAACATCAATCCTCCTCTCTTTTCTCCTTCCAAAGCCTTTGAACTGCTGGAGACTATTTTGTCACCGTAAGGGCCGTTTTCAGAAACTCTCTCAGAAACTGTTAGGCATCTGTGTTATTGTATGTGTGATTGCAACTCACATTTTCAAGTGCAGATTTTTATTGGATATGAAAAGTGAGGAAAATAGACTGAGATGTAAATTGAAGTTTGGTCCTTGGGAGTAAACTGTCAATTGTTCAGTCTCTTGAAACTTTAAAAATAAAAAAAAGCCCTGTGGATCAAATGAAAGAAAGAAAATACAGTTCATAAACTCAAAGACAAAAAGAAAATCCAACACTTGAGAAATAAAGTTGGCCCAAGAATGTGACAGTGAAAATATATGATGAATGCGAATGTAGGTTACTGTCTGCTCTAATACAACTGCAGAAAGACAAAGACAATACAGTATATGTGAAAAACAGTTCGAAAGCTTCTTTAGCGTTAAACAGTTACAAATAAGTCCTGAATTTTTCATGTTGCCTCGCATACACCTACTGCACTAACCATTGGCTTTCCTGGTGCCCACTGAGTAAAAGAAAACCCTCAAACACCACAATCCCATAAACGTCTTCCAGGCATGAGATGCACGTGCCATTTGTCTCAGTCAGTCATTAAATTTTCATAGCGTCATTTAGAACAACATTGTAACTGGAAAAAGCCCCTTGGTATTTGTGCATGCAGCATAAACTGTAGTAAACAACTGATCCTGAATCTGATTAAACTTCCGCATCTTTCTAAAAGATTTAAAATAAAAGGAATTTTGGAGCACTCTAGGATACAGTGAAGTGTTTTGTTAAAATGGCCACTTGAAGGATATCCTCTGTTCTGACAGAGTGCTCTGCATGTATCTTTTATGCAATTTATTAAACTGTCTGAAATGTAAACATGCTCAAACAAAAAGATTTGTTTGTAGAGCTGGAATTGGTGGAGAAAGTTGGAGATGTTATGAGGCTTGCCATCTAAAAGGCAGCGCTTTTTAAAGATTAACTATGGGGAGATTTTTCTTTCCCTACTCTCTTGAAAAAAATATGCTCCGTATGTAGCTACCACTCAAAGATGCTAATACACTGGGTGGAAATGACTAATGTGCCTCTGAGTCCACTTTACCTGTGAGGTGCTGTCACCCACATTTAAAAACACTGTCAGTGTGATGGGGGAAAACATCTCTCGTAACTCACAGTCAGGTGCAGTTCTGGCCAGAATTCTGAACTCTGTGGCAACCAAAGGAGACATTTCTGTACAATTTAAAATGAGATATGTTTCTTTTTTCATGTAGATTCATTTTTTGGTCTTAAATTGGACACATATGTGCTATCCATATATGATCTTGTCCAAATTTGGACCTCCTTTTGTGGTTAACATCAATCATTCTGATGTGGAGAAAAAAAGCTTTTCCTTAACATGCCAGGCAGATTCACTTTATAAGTTATATATCAGGATTGTTAATATATTGTAAGGATCAGTGGATCTGTGCATGTCATGCAGAGGATTGGCAAAATGTGAATGGAATGGTGACTTCTTAACTGAACATGTCAGTAAGGTTATCAAGCTCTGCTGTGGCTTGGCAGGATGTTATGTTTAAATAAATAACATCCAAGAAACACTAAAATATTTAATTCATTTGAATTTTTTATTAAGTGTATTATATTAACTTGCTTTGACAGACTTTGTCAGAATTAAATTAGTTGCACTTATAATTCTTGCCTGTCGGCATGTTATTTTTCATAGTCTAATTGGTGTGTGAAATCGATTTTGTTTCCTTTCAATCTGTAATATTAAAGAATGCAGTTTTTATACACTCCTTTTATGTCATGTCAACTGGAGCCAACTTTAGATATGCTTGCATAGGTGGGTATGATCTATAAAGAAATAATTCAGAATAGATATTCTTCTCAGAGGAATATTAACAGGTAGAACTGAACCAGAAGCCATCTGGTTGCAAGTAAGACCCTGTTTTCATTGCAGTATGGTACTGGAGCTGTATATCAGCTTGTTGTATGAAAAGGGAATCATAATTTCAGTGGCCTTTTCCACCCACCACTTACTGGTGTATGATACATGGTAATCTGTAAAAAGTAAATTGCTGCTTAAACAAACAAACAAACCCCATTTTTAGACCAAGCAACATGTCCTTGGCAGACACTGGAGTGTGTTGATCTTGTTGTTGCAAACACAAAGACAGGATTGTACTGGGCAGTGTTTGCAGACAGCACTGCCTCTAGTTTCTAAAAGCACACTCTGCTCATTAAGGGTAGGAGCTGCAGTAGGGTGGTCTCCTTCCAACACAGCTACAAATTGCTCATGAATCTTATGGGCTGTGAGTGTTAAACTGGGTGCAAATCTTTTCTGCCAGGGTGATCCTGTGACCCCCAGAAAGGGGGGGTGGGGGGGGGGTGAGGTCGAGTTCACTCAGCCAAGCAAAATACAAAGAACTGGGGGCCGTGAAAAGAACTGCATTCTCAAGAGGCAACACAAAATGGTGGAACTGGGGGAAACACTCCCCTCCTAAATCATCATTGGAAAGTCATTAGAAACCTGGCAAAGGGAGAAGCACAGATTGCAAAGGCACAACACAAAACCCTGCTGTTTCACCCGCACAATGACAGTAATGAAGTGGAAAGTGAGAGGCGGGGCTGTCGACCACATTTCCTGCGTCTCACACTGAAGTTGCGTCTACCCCTCACACCCACCACATTCATTTGCAACTTTGTTAAGATGTGCTAGAATTTTATTCACGTGTTGTTAACCATTGTCAGCGCGTAGCAACATTTTATCTGTCTGACCCCGACCCCAGCCATATGTTGCAGTAGGGCCTCCCTTCTTGTGGGAGTGGGATGCAGCATCTGTGCCCTGACAGCTTCCATGTACTGTACATAATGTTAGCTGCTGTCCTCATCCAATACACACTATTCCTGTTCCTAGTTCCCCCCAAAGGGACATGTTAAACCTAATCTCATCTTTCCCTCCCTAATCATACCTTTGTCCAAATCCAAGACATGCTGTGTTCAGCAAAATATGACAAGAATGGAGCCTGTAGGAATGCAGTGAAAGTTTTATCATTTTTTATTATACTTGGTGGCTTAATCAAAGACATTGAGGTTATTAGACTTAACATAAGAACATTGTGGTGCAGAGGCTGAGCTCCTGGACCTATGAGTTAAAGCTCGGAAACAAAACGTAGCAATGAAGATCCCGACAGAAGTTGTTTTGGATAACAAATGTCAGCCCGGCTGATCATCATTTGAAATGTGTTGGGCGACGGAGTGCATCAATAATGCTCAGTCCATCTCTGTTGATTTTTAGCTGTCTCTCTAAAGAACTCACAGTTCAGAGCATCTACATCTACTGGAGATGGAAAGCGAAGATATCCGTGGTGTTGTGTGTACTGCGGCCATATCACAGGAGAGCACTACATTTTGTTGGCAGCGGAGGGAAAAGAGCTGGGTCGGACCAAGGAATAATTTATTTTGCATTTCTGTGGAAGTTGAAGACAGTGACATTAAACAGGAGTAACCAAATTGCACCATTAAAGCATATTTCATTGTACTGCAGTAAATCACAGACAATAGTAGCAGTCAGATTCTTCCATCCCTGTTCATAATTGTGTAAAAAACGATACTATAGCATGCATATTTGATTGGACCTTGAAAAATGAAATGTAAGGCTGCTGAAAAAGGTGAATCTCAAACAGTTTTTGAAAATAAAGCTGAGAAAAAGAATATACAGGCAAGCATCAAACGCACACCAATGAGTGGCCTTTCCGAGGCTTATGCATGTCTACACATCCGCACATCCAACCTCTTTCCCTGGGCTTGATTTTCTCATAGAACCACCCTAGTTGCCTTTTTTAAGCTCCACAAAATCAGTGGCATTGATGAAGAAGAAAAATCTCTGCAACACAGCAATTATTTTTTACTATAAGCAAGTGCCAATGAGCAAGCAGCCTTTCTTCTTTCTGGGATGCCTCAAAAAGTAGAAAGATGAAAACAGTCTACAGCTCCGGCTCGGCTTTTAAAAATGATCGTTGACTTTCTCTCACTTGAAGGGGCTTTGACTTCAGACGCTTGAAAATATAATTGGCTGTGAAGAGTGGTGCATGGCTGGAGGTAAAAAAGGAGGGTGAAACGATTGGGCCAGAGGCAGAGGAAAGGAAGGAGGAGAAGCGAGGGAGTGATGAGGACTGACAGAGCGGCCCTCCCTCGGTTCACGGTCAACAGCTCCATCCAGTGCGACACCAGCTCCCAGCCATGATGCAAAGGGTGACATATAGGAGCGTCCAACCGCACAGCGAGAGGGGGCACCTCTGCAAACTGGATGTGCAGTCACACGGAAGAAGCTCAAGGAAAATAAATATGCCAGTAGTGCTCTAAATTAGTAAGCTTTAAGGATATAGGCTTCCTCGTGTTGTGCTCGGAATCCAAGCAGATTTAAAATAAGAAGTGTTCTATTTACTGAGCCCCAAAATAGCTCTGCCATCTTATGGAAAATGCCTACCGTATAGCTACAGTCTGAGCCTTCTGCATTAGAGGGAAGAACTAGTAACACTGAGGTCTTGACCTTATGTGGGGAGAAACTTTTTTTTTTTTGCAGAGATGACCAAAGGAGGCACCTATTAAAGACAAGGGATGAGTGTTGATTATTCTGTTTTTCATGACTGAAAGAGAATGCTTGAATTGGCTTGGTTAGGTGAGGGTGAGCAATCAATATTCTCCATTACTTCGTGATATTGATTGTGAGGTTTTCAGCAGGAAGCAGTGTGTTCAGGAAAGTGATGCACTCTGGGTAGGATTCTAACTAGAAATATACGTATTTTGTCACAGAGGATCGGAATGACAGATGCTCTGAATTGCAGAAAGCAGGTTTAAATATTAAGCCACATTGTCTTCATTCCGGACTGCTTAAAATGAAAGCCAAACTGCCCACAAACTTGGAGGAATGAATGTCTTCCTACTCACAGCTGATAGGGAACCTGGAGATAGCAGGCACATAGCTTACTATAAAGATAATATATTTCAGTAGGGAAGTGAACTATACTGCTGCTACAGAAAATAGCAAACTACAATCAGCTTTAACTATAATTATGTTTTTTTGTTTTTTTGTTTTTGAATAAGCATTGAAAGGACAGGCAGTCCAGACATAGTGTCTAGGAATAATGTAATTTTCAACTGGACTGAAATAACTGATAATGATTCACATTAGGTCTATATAATTTGAGTCCATTCTGAATTCTGAAATAATTGTGCTAGAACATTGCCACAATGATATGGCAACAAAAGTTAATTCATTTGAATTATTTCTAGCAGCATTGCACTGAGTGTCTGTGAATTGTCAGACAAACTATAACTGAGGTCAGCATATTTCTGTTCTGCACTAACCTTCACTGATTGCCCAGACTGTTGAAGTTATACAATGTTCCATTGGTGGTCATTGTTTTGACTTGAATATGTAATTGTTTTAGCCTCTTAAACTTAACTTCGCAAACACCTGAAACTCCTTAGTGGATAGCTCCACCAGCTTTGCATTTACATTACATTACATTATTGTCATTTAGCAGACACTCTTATCCAGAGTGACTTACATAGGTTATATATTTATATAGGTTATATATTTATCGAGTTTTTCATGTTATCCATTTATACAGCTGGAGTAAAGACAAATTAAAATCAGATAAAAGACAGAATTACACAAATTTGTGTGGAGGAGGAAATCTATAGAAATCTATAGAATTTGCCGAGTTATTTATTTAATGATTATACATGAGGAATACAGATGAAGAAGAGGCAACAGCAGTGTAACACGGTGGTAAGGAGCAGGACTCGTAACAGAAAGGTTGCTGGTTCAATTCCATGGCGGGGCACTGCTGTTGTACCCTTAGGCAAGGCACTCAACCCAGAATTGCTTCAGTAAATATCCAGCTGTATTAATGAGTAAGATGTAAAACACTGTAACCTATGTAAGTCGCTTTGAATAACAGCGTCTGCTTAATGCCAATAATGTAATGTAATGTAACTTCTCCAAGCCTAAAGGAGCCACTATATAATCTTTCCATGCAAACAAAGAGAAGTAACAGTTGGCCAATATAGTCTGTAATTATGGTATATTGAATAAACTGTAGCCCTGATTAGCTCCTGAGAAAACAGACAGACAGACACACACACACAAACACACACACACACACACACACACACACACACACACACACACACACTCATTTCCTCTCTGCCCTTTGCATAATTCTTTTCCAGTCCTGCTCCTGGGAGACCAGGAGGGCTAAAAGCTGCCACAACCTGCTGGCCCCGTCAGAGTGGTGCCGCAGTTGCTGCGACAGCTCTGCATCAACAACACCTTCTGTCCCACTGTGTTCTCCACCCTGACATGGAAATGAGATTTTCCATCTCGCTGGATTTCCACTGCTTAAATCCCTCTGAGCAGAAAGCTGCATTGTCTGGGCTGTTAACAAAATTCCCTCCTGACTACTCTTCATTACTATTAAATAGGTAAGAGAGAATAGAGCCTTTGTTAATTTAGCAAAGAGAAGAAAAAAAAAAACAAAAAGAAAATTATGTGATTAATTATTTGTACATTTTGAAAGCATCAGTTCGCTAAATTATGTTATAAAAGTAAAGAGCAATCCTTTAATCATTCTTGGTGATGAATGTCCATAAACATTAGACAGCTATTATGCAAACAGAAATTCAAATTGGACATGAGGAATTAATTCCTACTCAAAATTATTCTATTCTCTTCACCTTGAAGAAATACAAACTGACAGCGTAAGCCAAATGTGGTTTTACAACGTGAGTTAAGTCAATTAAGTCAAACCTGCTTGTTTTAGTTAAGGAATACCTGAGAACTCTATCCAATTATAGTCAATCAAATCCCAAGGCTGGCTTAGCTCAGAATATGAAATTATCTTAGCACTAAAACTGTGCCTGGTTGCCCAACACAGGAAACTGTGTGCATGTTGAGGAGTACAACAGAACTCAAGTGTAAATGCCTTAAACTGAGACAATTAAGTATTGAGGTTGCTAAAAACCCTTCCAGGGGAACTCAAGAGGAGTGAGATACTCTTAAGAAATTCACAAAAGGCCTCTTTTATCTGCTCTTTATTCCGAGAAAGCATTGAGATGTTTGATTCATTTTTAACGAGAGCTCATTTCCACTGAAAGACCCCCTTTTGAAATAACTGCTCCTTATAATGGTGTTAGGATCTGATTAACCTCCTCTTGCTGACACAATTGCAATGCATCCCGAGACTCTCAGCGTTACAATGGAGGCCTCTATCACTGACCAAAACTCCAATCAATCCTTGCACCGCAAGATCCAGTCTAGCCATAATCCCCTCAACTGTGCCCTGCAGTACACACACAGAGAAGGACAACAAAACCTTTCCGAGCGAGTTCCCCTCAACGCTAATCTCTGATTTTCTATGCCTCACAGAGACCAAACCTGCATTCCATCCACTGGTAGGCTTCCCATGACGCTGAGAGCAAGACTTTGTGTTTACACAGCAGTGTTTGCTGGTAGGAAATTACCAAGATAGATGCATATGTTTATGTTGAAACAATCATTTGTAGAATTTTTGAGGATGTGATTGATGAGAATCCTTCATTTGAGGAGGGATAAGATTGGTTGGTGGGTATCGCTAAGACCATTAGAGTGTCATATTATATTTACATCAGTAATGCAACACATTTATGATTGGTTTTAATACTATAATATACCTGCCAACCTTTTCATCAATTATTTTATCACCATCCAGAGAGAGAAAGAGAGAGAGAGAGAGAGAAAGAGAGAGAGAGAGAGAGAGAGAGAGAGAGCATGAGAAGTACAGAATGAACTGCCTTTCATGTTTCTCCCTGTGTTTATCTGCTGCAAATCCCAGTATAATTTTGACACCTTTTTGCTTTTCTTCAGTAGGCATGTAGCTCACTTCACAAATTACCCAATTTTAATTGGTTAAAGAGAAGGCTTCGGTTCTAGGGCTAAATACAACCGGTATCGGAAATAATGGACTGAGAAACATTCCAGTACTGTTATTACTTTTCAGAATTACAGTTTTATGCAATTACACGTGTGAACGTTTGTAAGGTTTGTATACGATGACAGTTTGACACATGACGCATATAGCCACAAATAATTGTCATTGTTTGGATTTCATTTAGTTTTGTTATTACTATTACTTAATACTAATACTATTATCTTTTGCCATTTAAAAAGGCGATGTCTGTGGAGGATTTATGGAAAAGGAGAGTTATTGCAGATCGCGTCTAAAATAGACTATGAGCGGATCGTGTATGCGTAACAACCCAGTGATACTCATCCCAGCTAACTCGTAGATGGTTAACAGTTGCAACTGAAGGGATGAAAAAGCTGTAACAAGACAGGCGCTAGAGAGCAACGTCTAAATGCGACAAACCGTAATTTATTAAGAGCAAACATTCATTATTTTTTTCCCCCTTTTAAACATGTTTGATCTCAAACTCCACTGTGTTGTGTCGTGTCTACCTCATGGTTGCCATCTTGCGGTTGAATATTGCGTTGCATACCTCTGCCTGTCAAATGAAAATAAATCCATGCTATGTTCACTTTTATGTTACGTTATGTTAAGGAATATAACCAGATGCCAAATTGCAGTCATAAATTGTGTTCCGCGTTAAGCGGTATTATCAGAAAATGGCTACAGCCGTGCTTTCATTTTATGAAAAGATATTACAGAAATGTTATATACTCGAATTGCCTTACTAATTTGTTGTTTGCCTCGCTGTCTACAACTACTTCGATGTAAATACGTTTATACTACTACTGCTACTGGTAATAATAATAATAATAATAATAATAATAATAATAATACAGTTGATTCAAGACACAGTTTGGTTACACAGATAGCATTATGTTACACCAAAAGCCTGGTTTGCTTTTTCCAAATGTCTTTTTTCCTGTGCCTGTTGGAGATGCTCTTTACAGGTGCCAAATTCTTCACCTTATGGGAGAGATTTGTTCACACCCCCAAAGCTGCCAGTTGGCGCACAGTGGTTTCTGATGTGTGAGGGACTGTCACGCTAGACCAAGCAGGCAGCAGGGGTGGCAGAGTGGGGAGGCATAGTTTTAGCCACCCCTGCTATCCAATAGCTTTTTCCACAGCTATCAGATAGGAACCAGTAGGAGACAAATGCTAGAAGGCAGAATCTGTTAATCAAAATAAATGCAAAAAGAGTTAAAAGAATTCCCCAAAAGATAAAATTAACCAAAAGAAAACAGAAAAATGCTCTGTTTGTATCTATTGGTGCACATAATACTATAACACTTACATTTACATTTATTCATTTGGCAGACACTTTTATACAAAGTGACACAAGCAAAAAGCTTTAAAACTTCAGCAGCATTAAAAACAATCTATTAGAAATTCTAGGAACATCCATGTCTCCCACTGTGAAGGAGGGAATTCCATACATAATTTGTCCTCTGAACTTTAGGCAATGAATTAAAGCTAGTCTTATGATTGTTATTCATATGTTTTGCTAGTTACAGCCAGACTTTTGATGGTATTGACTGTATTATTAAAACTGAGTTTCCTCAAGTCTTGTTTAATCTTATTTACACCTTGAGTGCCACTGATTCACTTTTACATATGCATTTCAACACAACCCACAATGCCTGCTGGAGAGTGCGTGTCAGAGTTGTTACGAGCAATAGCACAATGGTCCTTTTGAACACTCTGCAGAGCATCTCATGCACCCCTGACAAACAAAAAGGAAGATAACTCTGTCCTCTCTGAAAGGAGGTTCCACATGCATTTATAACCAAAGCAGACAGCAGTGGGTGAAATTTGGGTTATTGGAGCCAGTCTTTGAAGGAGAAGGCAGTGGGGAGCCCGCGATAGGGAAGCAGGCAGGGGCATGGAAAGGCAGCCAAGCATGATTTAATTCAGAATGCTAATGTGTCTTTTGATCTTCCCCTGTTTTCAGAAGACTTAATACGATCATAAGCCAATTCCTTTTTTTTGTGTCCCTCTCAATTCCTCATTAGGTTAGGCCTTTTGAGGATGACTAAAAAAAAAAAAAACACATATACATATACTGTATACACCCACAGTCAATTGTGTTGCGTTTACTCTTAAGCATGACAAATCCACTAATAAACAGTTGCAGAGTTGTGGAGTGTCTTTTCAGTTGCATCCTGAAAGGCTAATTAATTTTACATGCAAAATTTAAATTACTTGATATTTATGAAATGTTACATGCATTTCATTACAATAATTTGTCTTTGTTGTACAAACCCATTTCAACTTTTCCTTGACACACAAAGAGGGAAAAGGAGATGTCTAATATTACACAGGAAGAATCAGCAAAGGGACCCATTTTTGTCTTTGTTACCAAACTAAACAGTAGAATAAACAAAACTGAAGTAATCTGAATTACATGTATTATTAATAGAGGACTTTATGATTTAATTTGACTGTTTGTGCAACTGTTTGATTAAAATACTGGAACTGTGATATAATAACAAACATTACTTCTGATTATCTTTGTTTCTGGATGTGTGAATTCACAGCCTCTACAGACATAGTGTAGATTTTTTTTCCCCATGATGTTCATTTCAGCATGACTTGGGTACCCTGCTCTAGTAGACCAAACTTCTCTCTTGACTATTTTAATAAAGAATGAGAAGTACTAAGCCTTTAGTAATCAAAGAGCCCCTGACAACTAAATGAGCATGTTAGATTATCTCTAGTGTATTTTCAAGACATGGTAGCTGTGCATTTGACAATAATATAAATGAGAATAAAATGACAATGATTTGATTCTGCTCAAATGTGTTGGCACATTTTGATAAAATCACTCTACTGCCAACAATCTGAATATTATTTACCAGTAGTTGATATGAACAGATGCAGTCTTGTATATGTCAAAAATAACAGTGATTCGGTTAATAGTATTCCATTATGATGGCAGCTGTATACACTAGAAATTGCTCAGCTGAGCCTGTTCACATGGTCCTCCCCCCTCAGGTCATCGGACTTTGCCACCTAGACCACCGGCCAGTCTGTCCTCTGTCACCTCTACATCTGCTTGACACACACCCACCCATTTGTTGGAAAAAACTCAGTCAACATTCTGGCTATGCCTAAGCCTTATCTGGCTTTCAGCCGACCCAAATGGCTTACATTAAATGTTGCCACTGGGTATCACAAATGGCCCTGTGTCGCTGTAGGGGGAAATGAACACCCCAGATTATGGGAGCAATTTAGATTAAAAAAGGGGAAAAATTGATAAGGTGTGGAGACCAGGCCTGGAAACAGATTGACTGAGTTATTATCACGGCAATGTTGTTATCACTGTATATTTGTTTCTTATTTTATTTCATTTATGCACATATGGATTCCTGGAGACAACAGACTCTTCTCAGCTAATCATACTGGCCAGGATTCCTAGCCTTGAGGTATTTGATGTGTATTGCCTTTTTCTACAGTGCCCTGCCATGCACAGGATGTCTGATAACAGAAGATCACAGAATTCAGCTAGGCTCATGTGATTTCTCCCAAAGGCAAATTCTGTGGCTTTGTTCCAATGGTAATCCAAACACTGGCTGCCCATAGGAATATTATGCCTATGAGAGGGAGTAACTCTCATTAATTGAACACATCACATACACATCAACAATTTGTCTTTACAGAATCTCAACATTAAGATTACATGATGGGAAATGGTTATATGCAATATATGCACTAAGTACTATCATCTAAGATTTCATTTTACACACAAGATAGGACTGAACACTTACGAGCTTCTTAATGACAAACAAGTCACCTGGTCTGAATGTTAGGACTGATGTTATGACATCCATGAAACCATCTTACTTTATGTACGTTTTAATATATTATAGACTAGCCATCATTATTTCTTTTTATGTCAATTCTTATTCTGTAAGAAAACTATCTTGCTTTGATTAGTTATCAGGTTAATTCCACTAAATTCTCACTGACAGCTAGACTTGTTATTGAACACCATCTTTAGTCTTGCATTTTTCATCTGTAGCACATTTCCTTTATCTGTCGCAGCCCTGTCGAATGACCAAAATGACCATTTGTGCTATGGTAGAGTAAAAACACAACAATTAATATTATAATTATAATTATAATTATTAATTAAAGAGTCAAGAAACAATAAAAATGCCCTTGCATGAGAAAAAGGTTTTGTTAAAGTGAAAGCTAGGCTGCAGATTTAGCTATCTGTTAGATAACATACGTTAGTGTAGGCAATAGGTTACCAGTATGCATCTCTAAAAAAAATATTGAAAGGGATGTTATTCAATAGTTTCAAGCCATAGACTTGATAATGAATGCTCTTGAGAGTTGGGAAGATGGGAAAGGGAGATGATAAGAAATAGTTTATGTCTAAGAATCTCACTTAAGCATGGAAATTTGTATCTGGGAGCAAGGGGCTTTTGTATGTGTTAGATCGATTACCAAGCTTTGAACAAATGAAAATATGCTAAAACACTTGATACTTATGAGGTGTAACAAGATCATATTTCTAAAGCAGTGGCTCCAAACTCTGGGATGAAACATACCAGTGCAATGAGAAATATTTGTGGTCAAGCTGGGTCATGCCATATTCAAATGTACCTTTATGAGTGAAAGACTACCTTTGGATAATATCTGTTTTACTTGGTCTGAATATTTTGGAGAAAATAAAAATAAATAAATGGACACCAATGTCTTTCTCTAATGTTACTTTAAGGGTCCCTGTTCCACATTTAATCATATGCATTACTCAATTATACATTACATTACATTCATTTAGAAGACACTCTTATCCGTAGGGACTTCCAGCACAATGGAACATAAGTGTATACATTCAAGTTGAATGAGCAAGTGTCAGACCAGGCCAGTGAGTGTGAGCATAACACTATTCAAGCCCTAACCCAAGTTAACTTGTGCAATGCGACTAGACAGGGGAAGCCAAGTATACTACCATACATCAGGCACTAGATCACAGAATCAAAAACACTTCACAATACTACACATAAAATAAACAGCAAGTACTACAAGCAGCAGGTGTTACTTTTGTAAAGTAAAGGGATTCTCATTAATATGTTATGTCAGTCATAACATTTTCATTTTGGGGTTTGGTACCAACATGTGTAGATGTTTAGGCCACCTAGAGGTTTGAGATTTTTGTTGGAGTACTATGGTCGAATAGAGGTCCAAGTTTATACTTATTTTAATATTCAATGAGACATAGCGCTCACATGCATACACGTTTTACAAACACTTCACATAACACAAGCCAATTTATATCTGGAGTGTGACACATGTGCAGCAAATGTTTCAATATGTTCCAAATTTTGAAGCCGTTTTATGGAACAATTTGAAAACCTGAGAAAACAAATTGCAACAACCACCAGCCGCACCGACGCTGGACAAGCGCCATTTGGTGGATCGAGAGGATCAATCATTGGTCAGCAGAGTAACTGATTTACATAATGCATGACTTAAAACCAGTAGGCGTACTAGGATCCTCATTCTCACAAAGAAGACCGTGAAGGTCACTTCCTCGGGAGTTAGGAACAAAATACAGTAAGACAAAAAAGGGCTTAAGAGTTTCATTTCCTATTATTTATTGCACTTATTTTTTCCTGTTCTGCTGTAATTAAGAAGAATTGCTGTAAAATGATACTAAAATGTATATACGTAATGATTTTGACTCTACTAAACACTGTGGAAAGTACCACTGCAAAGTACAAAATTTACGAGGAGGAGGCTCTGGGAACGGAGATTGGAAATCTGTCACGGGATTTTAATATCAATCCTGCTGAGGATACTCAAACAAGTTTCCGCTTTATGGAACAGGCGAACTCATCCATGATTCACGTCAGCCAGACCGACGGACTTTTAACTGTTAGAGAGGTTATTGACCGGGAGCAGCTCTGCCCTGGGGCACTTCGGTGCCATATAAACTTCGATATTGTAATCTTCTACAAGGAAAAGTATCAACTGATCCACGTTGAGATCGAGGTTAAAGACATCAATGACAACTCGCCGCAGTTTCCGCACAGCGAAACGTATCTCGAAATTTCCGAGAGCGCACCTGTGGGCTCACGAATCCCTTTGGACATTGCAGTCGACCAAGATGTCGGCAGTAACTACATCCAAAGTTACCAGGTGTCGTCTAACATCCATTTTGGCATTGATGTGTGGGCCGGGGAAGACGGAATAAAACACGCCGAACTTGTATTATTACAAGGATTGGATAGAGAAGTACAGGAGTTTTATACAATCCTAGTGTCCGCTGCGGATGGAGGAAGCCCGCCCAGGTCGGGTTCAGTGACCGCTCATATCAAGGTACTGGATTCCAATGATAACACTCCAACATTCGAGCACAGCTCCCTCAAAGTCGAGGTCCACGAGGATGCACCTGTGGGGTTTCTTCTGTTGAATGTGCATGCGACTGACCCTGACGAAGGTATTAATGGGGAGGTCGTGTACGGATTTGTCGAAGAATCATCCCCTGAGATAAACCGCTTGTTTCAAATTGACCCTTTTTCCGGCGCCCTGATCTTAAAAGCGTCGGTTGATTTTGAGGACAGGGGGTCATTTGAACTGAACATCAAGGCCTATGATTTAGGAGTAAATTCAGTCTCGGCTAAATGTAAAGTTATTGTAGAAGTAGTAGATGTAAATGACAACGCACCAGAAATTAGCATCAAACCGATGACTTCAATGAGTGACGGGATCGCTTACATCACTGAGGGAGCAGCTGAGGAGAGTTTTGTGGCTTTGATCAGGACCTCGGACAGAGATTCCGGTTTAAATGGGGAAGTGCGCACCAGCTTGCAAGGGCACGAGCATTTCAAACTCCAGCAGGCATACGGTGATGCCTTTATGATTGTAACCACCACAACCTTGGACAGGGAGAAAATTCCAGAATACAATTTGACCGTGATAGCTGAAGATCGAGGATCCGCACCGTTCAAAACCGTAAAACAGTACACCATTAGAGTGAGTGACGAGAACGACAACGCCCCCCTTTTCAGCAAGTCAGTGTATGAAGTTTCTGTAATCGAAAACAATGTACCCGGGTCATATGTTACGACTGTCGTAGCACGTGATCTTGATGTGGATGACAATGGCAAAGTCATGTACAAACTCGTGGAAAGAGAAGAGCCTGGGGACATGCCGTTATCGGCATTTTTCTCTGTAAACCCTCTTTCAGGGTCTTTATATGCTGTGAGATCATTTGATTACGAATTAGTAAAGCTTATTGAAGTGAACATTCAGGCAACCGACAGAGGTTTTCCTCAACTGTCCAGCACAGCCACAATAAGAATCAGAATTGTTGATCAAAATGACAACTCGCCATACATTACATACCCAGTTTTACACAGTGACTCGGCAGATGTGCCGATACCGTATAATGCACCTTCTGGTTACCGTGTTCTTCAGGTCAAGGCTCTCGATGCCGATGATGGCGTGAACGGTGAGCTCACGTTCCAAATTTTAGAAGATACACAAGAACTTTTTCACATCGACAAAGACAGTGGGGACATTGTTTTAAAACACGACCTTCGATTCGTGTGTGGAGAGATATTGAAAATTAAGATTGCGGTCAGTGACAAAGGGAGGTCGCCGCTCTCGAGGGTCGCCACTGTCCGTTTCTTAGTCACAGAGATGCAGCCCATTGAAGATGTGATTATAGATGTACAGCAGTCAAATGACGAGGAGCGTTGGAGCTTGGATATCTCCTTCATAATTATTGTCATGCTCGGCGGGGGTTGCGCGCTGTTACTCATTGCAATTGTGAATGTCGCTTTCTCCTGGAAGCACAACAAAAAAGAGAGGTACATAGGCAAGACAGATTCGACCTCTGGGCTTTTTGAAAAGAGCCCCCGACTGAAGCGCAACCTAGAAGATCCAGATGTCTTCACTGAGACTGGTCTGACCGGTCTGGTCAACGTCCAAACTGATCCATGTCTCGATGGCTCGACTTGCCTTTCCGAGGACAGCAGAGACTCGGAGACTGAGGTAAGGCTAATAATTATTGATGTACAGTGACTTCGTTGTAGCCAACGTTGTATGACGCTAGTGTCAAACTAAATGACCATATGATGCTAGATTTGCTGTTATTCTAATAGTCTGTTTGATTCCTCAGGTTATCCTTCCTTCTAAGTCTTTTGAACCAGAGAGCCGTTGCATTAAACCTTTTGGAACAGAATCTCTTTGGCAAGTTGGCAAATACAGTTCACAACTGAGGTAAGACAGACGGTGTACTCCTGGATCTGTTGTCTCATAGACTTATGATTATATCTGAAAAAAAATGATCCCTTTTAGGTGACATACAGTATAAACGTACAATTAAAAATGAATTGACATCAAGGTCTGACATGTCTATAAAAGAGAAGAAAGCATTAACTATATATAAAAAAACTGACTGATAGTATGTAGGATTATCTGTGATCTGTGTATCTGTGATTAGATATGTCCTTTGCCAAAAACTGGTAAGGATTTTGGTTAAGATTTATGCGATTGTAATTTATCTCATTAGTGTGGGGCCAAGCCTACAATGTAGGCGATTTTGTGTGTGAAATAGACAAGCTGTTACTTTAAAGAAACTGTCACTACAGCAAGTATTTACACAATGTTATAATACATACTGTGACTTATTGTTGTTGTTATGATTTAAATTTACTTAATGTGACGCGCACAAAGGTAATGTTTTGTCATTTTATGAAAAGTGAAAATGGACATAACTGCCACTTACATTGACACACTTCCGAACCAAACAAAACATTTGTTTCTGATATGATATAATGGTATATATTAAAATAAATGAAGAAATTAGAGCGCATATTTCACACACCATCTAAACTTTTATGTAACTTTCACAGAGGTGCTGGGACTGTGGATCAGCTGAGTGTAGAAGACAGTGGAAAAGGGGACAGCGATTTCAATGACAGCGGTTCTGATATTAGTGATGGGTGCAAACAAAATCATCACATTGTTCTTCCACCTGGAAAAAGTAAGTATCTGTGTTCTGAGTGCAAATTTGAGTGGATTTTCTAATAACTTCATCTTGTGTAAAGCTTTGCATACATCTGTGGCTACAGAATCAATTTATATTAAGTATTTAAGTACTTTTTAAAACAAATTTTTAAACTTTTTAACCTTTTTTACCTTTCTTAACCAGCATTATGATATTGTGATAATGTTGAATCCAGTCTTGAGTCTCTTTGAAATATCTTTGATACACATTACTTGATAAATACAGTCTTACAAAGTCCAGACTATATTCATTTATAGCAATGTTAGTAGATAACTTACACTTTCAGTTTAGTTGGTTAGCTTCATGTGAAATAAAATTTATTTGTGCTCTATTTCAGGTTCAATTCATACTATCAACACCCTTGGTATGGACCAGCAGGGACGTCATGTTGTAATCCAGACACACAGTGCTGCCTCCTGTAGGAATGGATACACAATTGCCTTTTCCCATGCAACAGACAACAAAAATCATTGTGCTCATCCTGCCTTCTGGAAAGTCAATGCCAATGGAACAAATGTTTCCCCAGTTAAAGGCTTGCTACCAATGTTTTCAAGGACTGGCACCCCAACTCCTCATTTCTATCATCACAAGAATGAGACAAGGACCCAACCAGATGAGCAATGGCAACAGAAACACAGATTTCAACAGCACCAAGCACCAAGAGTTAAATATTAACAGATTCAATTTTACATGCGGCCCTCGGGGAAGAATCTCATTACGTTGTCAATACTGGTATGAACTGAAATATATTTAAAAAGCATTTTTTTCCTGTTTATCACATTTTTTCTATTCTAAACAGGACCTTTTGAAATGAACCTTTTGGTTCTCTTCATTTGAAATATTAGCTGTATTAACAATTGCACTCTTGAGAGATATATGTTTGCCATGTTAAGTGATGTGCTTTGCATGCAAATGTGAATATTTAAGTGGATGCCATGTATATTAACTGTGTACATACTGTATCTATATTTGTGCTATTATTTATGTATTTTCTTAAATTATTTTCATAATTTTAATATAATCCTTGAAAGTAAATTGAAGTAAGTTTAAAAGTTGTGAGTTACTTTATGGATACAAATTTAACATCAAGTAAGTATTGATTTGTTATCTGTATGCACAGAGAAATAAAATTCAATATATTAAAACACAATTCTTTGTAAGTACAGAATGTTTTTATTATTTATTGTTTCATTATTTCATTTTTCTACAGTAAGTAGCTTGTTTCCACACCCCAGTTAAATTGTGCACTTAAAGTTAGTGGTTTATCATGATTATGGAAGTTCCAAACAAAAATTTGAGATCATAGATCCAATTCTTTTCAGACAATCAATTTGGAATTAATCTAGACGAACCAATCCCATCCAGGACTATAAAACATTACCTACCACGTCCTTTTTGTGTCAGCTGTTCACAGCATCCCTCCTCCACCTCATCTTTCAAATGTCCAAAGAGGCCAACAACCTTGGCCCATGACCAGTTCCAATCCTTTATCACAACCTTTACCACTTTGTTAGTATGGAAATTTGGTATTGTGGCTGGCACTCTTAAAAAGATGTTTATACATTTATACAAGATCTTATACATTGGTGTTTTACATAAACAGTCAATAAGCCTGCTGAGGAGAAAGTTCCCCTCCCTGCTGAATATTCAGTCATATTCCTGTTCCTCTATCTCCATCTAGTGGCTACTGTAGACCATACTTTTGCACATTGATGTAATTTTATTTACTCAGTAAAAGCCCCTAATTCAGGATGACTTATGCATCTTAAAAGTCCATTTAAGGAGATAGTTTAAACATGCATCTCTCTGGTAAAGAAGTAAGTTCCTACAATGTCATATCATTTGAATAGAAATAAACCATTTTTTTGTATTTATAGGCAGAGTCAATAAAAATAAGGGTAAATGAACTACAAAAGAAAAAAGTGAAATGGAAAAATGCCATTTTATGGGTTTCCTCTATGTTAACTGAGTCTCTCAAGTGGAAATTAATTTACCTTAAACCTAGCTGCAAATTAAAATATATTCACCAATAATTGCTCCATTATATAAATACACAAGCTTATGTTGATGGGCCAGTTTTCTGTTCTGCTAATCATTTTAAGGCTTTAGCTTTTTCAACTGTCATTAGTGTACAATTTGAGAAATAAGGCACTGAGAATTGAAAACTTTTTTGAGATCAGGAGAGTAACTTTAATGGATTTTCCACTGAGTATTGGTAGCATCCAGTTTTCAGACAACTGCATCTCTGCATTTTCTGGAGCTGCCTGATTGTGCTGTTTTATTTACAATGCAGATTGCCACAGTGATAAACTGTGTGTAGGGCACAAAGGTAAACTGAACAATGCATGAATGGGAAACGTGCTTGTTAAATCAGTCTGGAAGTTTTAACCTCTAATTATCTGAGTACATGCAAGTAAATAAATGGATGTTAATGAAGCTTGCATCTGGAAAAGTCCTGTCTTCCACATTTCGGTTTCCAAGACCATGAAGCCAAGATGACATTCATTATGTGTTCCATGAGAACAGCTGTTTTCTTGTATTGTTGTATTTATTCACGTTTATCAGTGGTGTCAAAAATGTTGTACCACAGCGTAGTCGCAGTGAGGAGGCCCCAAGCTCAGGTGCAGCCACATAGCACAGTGGTGCTTGCACAGTGAAGCCTTTGGCCATGGCCATTAAACAAAAATAAAATCAAAAAAGAATGTGTTGCAGGCCATTCTCTATATATTTTTTTTTTTCTGGTTTGGATCTTGTAAACATGACTTTATTGACCTCCTGTTATTTTCTACTAGAAAACTGAAAGAGTTGAAAAATGAATATGCTTGATGGCAAAGCAGAATTAGCATTAATATGTAGACTGGATGCATCTCTTGCATCTACATCCTGAAAATCTACTTCCTGAAAATGTATTTGATCAATTGCATTACATTATGTTTTGTAGTTCATATTGTATATACGTGATTTCATGTATACATACACTATTTCATATATCAATCTATCTCTGTATGTTGCAGGTCATGAATATAGAACAGGCTTCATACCATATTTTTTGAAAACTCTAAATCATGCGATCATTTTCTTCCTTCCATCACTTTGTGTGATATTCATTTGAACCACCAGGGGAAGCTAAAGTACTTTTGAGCAAATGCATTTGTATAACACATTATTCCAGAGTAGCTGCATCATTATTATAGCTGCCCTTAAAAGAGTGCCTGCTCACTGAAATTTTCATGCATTCTCCTCTTCTTAAAAATAACGGGTTATAACTTTAAAAGTATGATGTGGAAATGTGTGGTTTTGATATTGCACGAATGAAGACACTCGCAAAATTACCAAGAAATGATCAGAATCAGTTTTAATGTTTTTTTTAACAGGAACACAAAATATTACAAAGTCCCTGCACTAATAAATATATATGTGAATGTCTAATGTGATGTATCAAGACTGGTAGAAACTGGGAGAAGTAGTGTGTGTATTTTAACACTTTTCTTTCCTATATTGTCGATGCCATTGCTGTTCGTTTTAGTAAAGGTGACATTGCTTTGCTTAGCAAACAGTCTGACTATCAACAGTCACAAAGGCCATAACTCAAGTAATGTAACAGACATCAACCCTGGAAAATCACACTTTGGGTAGTGGCTTGTCAATATAGACAATACTTTGGATGGCATATTCTAAATGTCTCATAGGACAAACCTCTGCTTTGGAAGAAACAGACATCCATGACAGCTAATAATCTGCAAAACTGGCACTGAAGATGATGCTGTCCATTACCAAAATCAATTGTACTTTTGATGGTTTCAGCCGTCCTCACTTCCTGACTGTCCTGGCTGTCCTGCTTTCATGAAACAATGTGTTCCTAGAAATCCTGTCCCAAACCACATCATTGGGAAATGAATCTTTCACACAGACACAATGTTAGGGTGCACAGTTATGTTCCTGAATGATTTCAATTACAAAAAAAGCAAGATAAATAAACACATTAAACAGAGTAACATATTCACAGTCAGGAGGTTTGAAATACACTTTGTATTGTTATGAACCAGATTGTCTTACAGTGCGGTGCTTGATTTCTTACTGAGATCATTCAGACTGATTGACCAGAAAACAAACACTTGGGAAGTGCAGAGCATTTTTTCATGGATTGCTTCCATTTCATAACTTTAGAGCCTTGCTAGCTATCTCTGCTAGCAAGTACCGCACATTACTTAATTCTACTAATGTTCTCTTAAAAGATGTCTTTGGATGCCATTCTGAAACACCACATTGCAGAAGAAGAAAATTGCTGTGGCGGAACTACAACCTTGCACTTCTTCAGCTGGAAACGAATGACATCCATCGCCTTGCCACTCTGTGTCACCTGGACGTGACTGTGGAATTCTCTGGTAAAGGGGATGTTGTGGGTTATTTACCATATTCAAATCTCACTATAGAACTCTGGAAACTGGAGCACTTTTCACCTGACACTACATAAAACATGTTCGGTCATTGTGGCAATAACATTAACTATAAACCTGCACCAGGTTTTGGCTGCTGGGAGGGGCACAGGGCAGGTTGAATATAACACACATATGCAGATTTATAGACATAAATGAGAAATACAAAGCTTGCTCTGCAATTAATGATTCTGGAGGTAAGAATAACATTACATCCAAAACTATATTTACACATATGTTTGACCTGTGGAAGGAATTTGAGACAGACCTGAAATGAATGGTGACAAAGGTGTGTGCAAATGTATCAATTACTTGTCTACCACTCAACAGCTCTGTAAATACAAATATCTCTATTTGTAGCTTAGAGACGACAGTACATTATTTGCTATGGGTAAACCTGCATTCATCAATCATTCATTATTGGCTGAGATACTGAATGAACGCATACATATCTTGTGCTATCCATGTTTCTCATGACAACTGCTACATCCTTTTCATAGCAGGCTCCCTTCTTTAAACAGTTTGGTTTGTGCTGTGGCTAGCTGCTGCACATAGAATTGTTGTTCTTCTACCATAAGTTGAGGTGCTAGAATGAAAATAATAGAGCCTGTTTCAAATGTACCTTTTCTTTTCCCTTTATAAGCAGGGAGGTAACTTAGATAATGTGGGTAAATCATCATAAAGTATGGACTCTCTCATTTACACACCTTGGAAGGACCTTTGTAAACCTTACCAAGATTACTTTACGATGACAAAGGCCTAAGTGTCCTGGAAATTGGTTAATACAAACATTCTGCACCCCGTGCCCCTGAAGAGGCCTGAGAGGAACTGTTATAGAATTCAAGAGTCAAAAGCACAACAGATGGCAAACGGAACCAACATTTCATGCTATGTATTGGTCTCAACAAAAGAGAGTGGGTCAACTTATTTCTTTATGAAAAATAAGGTTTCCATCAATACAATAAACAATTCTATCACAAAATGCTATAATATGACGTGCACCGACCCGCAAATATATTTGCTGTCTCAGGAGCAAGTGTTTCCTCAGGTGTTGCTGATCAGTGCTGTTGAGTCAAAAAGTCAAAACAGGAACAGGAAGACCTTTTCCATTCAGCTCAGAGATCTTCCTATGCATTGGATGTTGTAAGTGATACTTGGATTTCTTGTGTTTTTCATTATTGAATTTTTGTCAGAGGATACTCATCCAGTCATTCACTGTCAACTCTACCCTGCACCATAGGCTGCCTGAATATGCCATGAGAATGTTCTAATTGACACAGGTCAGTGCTTGATGATGGCAACAAAAATCCACTTCTGGAATTAATAATTTACCAAATTATTTTGACATTAGTATTTCAAACATATATTTAACACTGTTATGATATTTGGGAGAAATTGAAACAGATGGTACTAGATGATTCTTTCGGGGGTATCAAGCTAAAAGCATTCTCTGTCATATTGTGCTAATATTGTGTCTGGTGCTCAGTTTCTTACAATCCACTGTGTGGACAATGTGGAATGCAGCAAAATGAACCGTTCTGCCTCACCCATCCAACGGCACTGCAGCCATTCCCATCGACCGTGACAGCACCCAGACCGTGCCAGTGCAATCCAAAGCCCAGACTGAGTAATGACCCCGCGCAGATGCTCACTTGTTGTGCTGCTTGGGTCAGCTACTCTTTCTCGAGGTGCTAATGGAGCAAGTCCTCCAAGACCCCTCTGCCGCCAGTTAGCTAACGAGCACAAATCAAGATGTTGTTCCCCACCCCCCCCCCTCCTCCCAAGAGTGAGAGGAAATGAGAAAACTAATATGGTCCATCAATTAATCTAAGTGACTGGGCTGTCTAATTAGCTGGCATGCTGTGTGCCTCATGTTCCCCCAGACCGTTAGCGGTTTGTAGCCTGCTTGGGAGGGAACGCGTTTTGCTCCTTTCATAGCAGACGGTGGAGGCAAGTCTGTTGAATATTGATTGTTTTTTTTTCCTCCCTGAGGGATGAGCATCCCCCTGTGTATTCCTTTTGTCAATCAAATGCCCATTTCATCTGTTGTAATATGTTAGTCTGGTTACTGCTACTTTTGTTGTCATTCCTTCACATTTTAACTGAAAGCCGTGGGATTCAGACACTTTTTAAAGAATCCATGTTATTGACTCTGTTTAAACATCCACCCTTCTACCTGAGTGCCATTAGGGGTTTTGGAGTTGGAATTAAATATCTAAAGCGATGTGATTTATAGTCTTTAAACTTTAGCAATTTGTTTGAGAATCATGCTCCCCATACACTTACATTGCGGAATGTTCAGAATTCCACTCTAGATGCCGTTTGTGGTGATTCGTGCACTTCATAGATATTATATATTTTCTTGCTTTCATAATGTCTTTCATAGTTGCATACTGACTTTGTGGTGATTGCTAGACTTCATAGACTAACTATATCTATTTCTTTCATACTGTCTTTCATTGTTTCATATTTTCTTTATGGTGATTAATACACTTCATAGACTTCAACTATGTTTATTCCTTCCATAGTCTCGTTTAACAATGAATTCCAGCTTCACCTTTTAAATATATATAGGAACCACATAGTACGGCCCCAGGAAACACCCAGTGATGCCCGGCAACACCCTAGGAACCACCTAATGGTAGTCTGTAACAACCTGTATTGTTATACAAGAGCTGTATTGCTCGGAACCCAAGCATTGGGCAATAACCTCCGTGTAGCAGCTAGCCCACTTCACATTTTCTCCAGGAAATGTACATTTTACAAATAAATAAACAAATATTCTGAATATCATTTTTTAACAGTATGTCGTGGTCCACCTTACCTTGGTCACAGAATTCATAGTTTACTCACCTCTTTTTTTACCACTACACCCCTGCATATGAGTGATTTGTGTTGTTTGTGCCTTTTTCTAGACACTTATGTGCCTTGTCTGTAAAGTGCTGCTGGTATAATGTCCACCAAACAAATAAACATAAATGACTGAGGGGAACATTCATTTGAAATTTAACAGCACATATTCTATATGCTTTAGTCACACATTTAAGCATGCATTTTTTTTCCAAATTTTACACTTATACATCACAAATTTGTCACTGTATGACAATACCAATTATACATTGTGTGTAATATGAAAAACAAAAATCAAATGCTGCGGTGAAATTTGTTATGATTTCCAAACAGGAACTAACAGAAGCACTCTTGTTGTTGTCCACAGTACAACATCCTGATTGATTCAAATATCTGGCACTGAAAGCAAATGGCAACCCACCAATCATGGATTAAGAAGCCTCTCTCCTCATAAAAGCATATTCTTCTTTCATTTGGAATTTGGATGGTCCTGACTTTCCAGCCTTTCACTAAAATGTTCTTTATCTTTATGTGGTTGGGCTTTTTTTTAAATGAAGACCTTGTGAAAGATGGCTATTCACAGCTAACTCATTTCCCCAGAGTACTACCCTGGAAATGAATTCATGCATCTCCAGCTTCTTCTGGTTTAAACATGTACTAAAATAACAGCAATATAAGTTGGCTCTCAGCATCATCGCTGAACATATTGCCCCTTTCCTCCCTGGGATATGATAATAAGGAGCACGGTTACTTCATGTGTGCCACTTTCAGGAGAAACTAGGTTCTTTCTCAAAGGAATTAAACTGGTGCACCGAAGCTGTGTTTGGTAGAATGACAGAGACGTTGGCATGCACATGTTCAGTAGTATTCATATCCTTCTGTTTGCCTCTCTACAAATAAGCGCTGTTGGATGTCATGGAGCATAATACAGGCTGGATAGATGTTTTTGATCCCTGTTTAACACCCATCTCTCTCCTCGCCTGCTTGAGAGCATGTTATTATCGGTATGTATTTGTGTGCAACATGTTCACAGCCTAGTCTCATCTTATTGTTTTAAACTATATTTTGACACATAGCCTTGGGTATTCATGATCAGTTCATATCGGTATGACAGCAAGACTTCAGCACCACATGGTGGAATAAGTCCCCACTTCTCTAGTTTACACGATAAAAATGTAAAACGATTTGCAGGGGAGACTAAAGTAACAGACAAAAAAGAGGAAGAGAATCTCAGCCAAAGAGTTTGTCAAACCTACTTCGCCAAACGCTCACGTTTTGCCACAGTGTGTCAAGAACATGTCACATTTCCATTGGGTTTTCACCTCTCTGAACATATTGGGTATAAGAATTTAAAACAATTATTTGTCTAACAGATTGGGGTTCAGAGAAAAGGATTGGTAAGGAACTGTTCACAGAGGCAGTCTGAGATGAGCAGTTTGTGCAGCTACAGAGGATAAGCCCAAAGTCCAGCAGGGATGCCACCATATATCCTTGAGTGGGGAAAAGCCCAAGAGCCTGGGAGTTTTTGTCCATCTCATAGTTCCTGCTTTCTTTTCTTAGAAGCATCTGCTAGGCTGCCATTAAAGTTGTGAGTGTCTTGTGGATGAGTTTTAAAATAAGAGGACATGGCTGTGGTCACCAACATGTTCTCTCAAGGGAGGATTTTAAGACATATGTGGGTGTGCAACTTAAGTCTGAATCCAGAAAACTGAAAAGCACATAAGCGAGGTTGTGCAAATTAAGCTTTCAGCACTCCTAGGTAGGAATCGTCCCCAAAGTGAACAAAAATACAGTGACAAGCAGAAGCACAATCATTCCTCTACCAATGCTGTGCAAATTATCCACTTGTAAGAATCAGCAATTCTGGTTAATTTGGGCCTGTTTTGTATGTAATGCCATTATCAATTTAGTGCAATGGTACACTTGCAAAAAAGCAATTAAGAACATGAAATTTTAATGTGAATCTAACATCTGGAATTATTCATCACAGCACTTAGCATGTAAAATAATTTTATACAATAGGTTTTGAATTTAGCAAATGTTTTTTTTTTTTGGCAGTTTACAAGAAAGATGTCACTTTCTGCACTTTCTGCACAACTGTGAAGGAGGCCTTCACTTGTCTTGAAAAACTGACATTAAAATGCTGGTCAGCAATGGGCACTATAAAATACATTCTGTACTGTTTCTTACTGTGTTCATGGAGGATGCAAAGTGAGTGAATGTGTCAGGTAGCCATTGATTGGTTAACAAGCACAACCTGGGTAATTGAAGGCTCAATAAACATAGATGTGTGACTGGAGGGAGGTGTTTTTTTCAGTTTGTTAGCTTTTGGCTTTTGTGTCTTTTAATGTTTATGTTGTTGAAACTGCTGATTTGTTCTTCTGCAGTTTTATGGGGGGGGGGGGGGGGGGGGGTAAAAAGTGCATCTCTGTTCACTACATGGCCTGTTCAGTAAGAGGCAGACACCAAAGTTCATGTTTCCTACTTATTTGTTTCTCACGTATTCTCACTACGTTTTCAAGCTAGCTAACTGGCTAGCTAGTTTGCTTGCCTGAATGCACCACTAATATCTATGAAGGTTAGCTCAATTCATTGTACCAAGCTAATGGCAAGCCAGGCTTACTATTAGTATTCTAAATGACAGCTCCAGTACACGTGTTTCTAATTGCTAACTAGCTACTTTGCAGAGATAAATACCAGGCACACTTTCATTCATACCCATGCCTAGTTATGTTCTTTATTAACATTATTTAGGTTAACCACAACCAAAGTATTGAACATAAATTCACTTTTGTTTATTCTCACAATGAGGATGCACAGTCATTGCTATCATTGGTATGTGTGTGGATACTATTAGCAGACGAGAATAGGGGAATCCTCTATAAAAAATCTCAGCATTTCACCCTTGTAACATTATTCTCAAAAAATTATTTTGGCTTTTTTTCCCTCAATATGTTATTTGACTTTTTTTCTCAAATTACTTTGTCTTTATTTTTCGAAAATGCATACTGAAATAAATGAATGAATGAATGAATAAATAAATAAATAAATAAATAAATAAATCACATCTCATCTGGGGCCCTATCCAAAACAAACCCTAGCCTTTTATACAGTTACATATTAACACAAGTTATGTAACAGCGTAACACTTAAAAATATGCAGCACTGTCTTGGAGCCATAGCACTTCTTCACTTTCCTACAAAGAGTTCAAATTGGTAAATGCTCATCTTCATAAAATGTGACAGAATGGATGTGCATGCATTCCTTGCATAAATAAACGGATGCAAAGACTCTTTGAAGTACTTGAAGAGACACCCGGAATATAGCAGCGTTAATGATGCATCATTTCGTCTTCTGGATACTAATTGGAAATGACTAAATGGTTGCAGAAATTGTAATAAAATGGCGGTATACACAGAAATCACACCTTATGTTTATGGAACAGAAACCTTGCTAAATATTTAACAGGAGAACAGGGGAATGCACTGTAACATAGTGGTTAAGGAGCAGGACTTGTAACCAAAAAGTTGCCAGTTTGAATCCCCACTAGGGCACTGCTGCTGTACCCTTGGGCAAGGTACTTAACCCACAATTGCCTCAGTAAATATCCGTCTGTAGAAATAGATAACCTGTAACCGAAGAGCATCTGTTAAATGCCAGTAATGTAATGTAAAGGAGAATGTCTCCAAAGTAGTCTGTACATGGTGTCCTCTATATGTTCTTGCCAACCATCAGTCTGTCCATTTGTGTGTGTGTGTGTGTGTGTGTGTTGGGAGGGGGGTTGAACAGATGAAGGAATTCTATTAGCTCCAGTGTGAAAAATGAATGTCTCTCTAAGAGGTCAGAGTGTGTCTGGAAGATATCATAAAGCAATATCCTGCTGGAGCTTCCTCTCTGTGGCCGGGCAGGCATATCACTGTTAGAAGGCTCTGGAACATCATGCTGATAGGCATCAGCCCTCACACATGTGCTACTGGAGGGGGAACCGTGCCCCAGAGTAATATAGCGACCGCTTTATTTGTGAAGAAACAAGGAACCGTGACCCTCTTATTTCACAAGCGGGGTGATAACCGCATAGCCCGAAACTCTGCAGATCCTGACCTGATATCTGCTAGGACTGTACTGACAACAGGATGTTTTCAGAAAGGAACAGTAAATGATGGAACAATTGTGTCTGCTGGGGATAGGCTCCCATCTCCTACTGCAAAACAGAGATTACAGGATACAGCCCTGCATCTTCCCTGTCAGTGTCAGCAAATCTGATTGGTAGTCTGGAAAATGACTGCTCCGTTTTGTACAATGTAAACACATCAGGACCAGATCTAAATCACCTAACCTGTTTGGCAGTTTATGTATTGAAATGGCTCTCTAAAGCAATACAGTATGATCATTTTGGTTCTAAGTAGTTCTAATTTTAGAATGATTTTCACTTCATTATAGCAATGTGATGATTTTTTTTTTTTTTTTCAATTGGACTAAACCAATTAAATAATCAATTGAATTGGGATAAACATGAGCATAAGCTTTAAACAAACAACAGCAGTAGTACTTTCACACAAAATATCATGTAATACTATGTAATACACGATGCAATACTACAATGTGAACATTTGAAGAAACAAAATAATAAAAAAAAATAATAATAATTTATAAAAAAAAGTCTACACTGAATTTTGGATTTAGTCATCTTTATGCTTGATGACAAATTAATGAAGAGAGGAAATGAACTTGTTTTGTTGGGTACGCATGTGTCTGACTGCTTTATTCCTATAGTACTGTCATTGCACTGTGTAGCATAGGTTTAAAAACAAGATATATACATCTGACTTTTTACTTAGGGCAAGAGTGCCTGTCCTTTTATCTTCAAATGCACCTGGTGCACTGTCCTGCAGCCATATCGCTAAATACCTTTCAAGATATTTTGCTTTGGGGTTGAAAGTGGGTCTTCAAAAGGATGGGAAAAATCTACAAAGCATCAGCCAGGCTTTAGAAGTCAAAGCTCAAATGACCATCAGACCACATCATGATAGTTCTGGGATGAAAAATCTGCACTATGTTAAAGCCAAGGAACTCCGGCATGAAATACAACAGTAATAACAACAACAAACTATCTGACTAAAAATGATCAAATATACAGTCAAAACTGTCATGGCATAGTGCAGTCCTCACATTTTAACAATGGTGAATGTGCATTTGCAATAGTATCTGAATTTGAATAGTTTCTAATTCCCCTTCTTTAACCAGGGTTAGTAAATGCTAAAGTACTGTACATGTCATCAAATATGGTGTTTAAGAGCATAGTTCTAATCATGATCAAGAGCCCATAACCAGTAAAACCATGAATATGTTTCATAATATTGATTGGGGTGAGCACCCTAAACATTTTTAGTTGTTGATTCCTGTGCTTACTTCTGACTAATGAATGTTGTGTACAGGGTAGACTGATTATAAGTGCATTACTACTGGCTGTTTTTACGTGTGATTTTTCTCCTGTGGAAAAAAACAAAAAAATATGTTTTTGACCTTGACATAAAAGATGTAAACACCTTATTCTGGTATTCATAACCAAAATTAGCTAATATTGTGCTTATTGGAAGTGTAAATGTGGGATAGTCCTCTACAGAATATTGAGTCATGAAAACACCTTATTCTGAAGATTCTTCCAATAAGCTTACTTTTTTGCATGCTAAATATTGTGCATAGCATTTTGGGTCATAATTCACTTCCTGTCAACAAAGGCCCATTTGTTGTTTAGTTGCTCACGATAAGCAATTATAGAAAAATGTTAAGACAAACAGTATTGCTAAAATGATAAAAGATTTTAAAAGATAAAGCAAAAACAAGCAACTTCTGAGCCATTCTCCCAAATAGAATAAGTAATGGGAAAATGCATGCAATCTTTTACAGTGCTTATTTGATATAGTCTTATTACTTTGTTTACAGGATTATCAGGGATCATATGTGTGGAGGTAATTTCACTGAACACCAGACTTTAAGTGTCTTCCCCTTTTGCACTCTTGCACTGCTAGGCACATAAATAACTACTCAGAGCTCCAAGCCAAGAATCCTCACACTCCAAACCACCCGGCAGCAAGCCTTCCTTACTCACTGTTTCTTTCCCCATTCCCATCACTGCCCTCTACAGGTGGGGAAAGATGCTGCAGTCAGGCAGTCCACACATCACTACAAACACCACAAGGGAGGGTGTAGAATTTGCCCATGCCAGGTCTATCTACACCACTCTCCACCACCATTCCACTGGTCCCCCTGTCCAGCTTTCCCACTCTGGTGCAGCCAGAGCACATTTCTTACTGAGTGGAAGGTCTCTCCCAGAACGTGCTGCTGTGCTCCACAAGCTAGTACCGACAACACCTAATCCTCCTAACTGTCTTATTGTCACAGGTTCTTTCTTCTGGGGGTGCCTCTCCCTCACCATGAGGCACACTATCAGGTATGCCACCATTATCACTCATACTCACATTCACCCTGTGGTAAAACCAACACAAGCACAGCTGACTTTTACAAGTTAAAACATATAATGTGTCAGCTGATAGTCAGCCGGCACCTCTCACTGCAAGCCCTTACAAAGAGCTACCCATACTTTTTTATCTTCCCCAAACTTTCCCTGGTGTGCTCAATAATTCCACAGTGCCCCACCTCTCACTTCAACTGCAGTTTCCTCCCCTGCCATTTTTTTCTGCTCCCACTGACAAGACTGTAACCAAGGTAAGGACCATTATGTGGGACACTGTGTGAATGTAAATGCAGTCACTCACAGGAAATGACTCCCACATAGTTTATGGCAGTTTTCAAAGCTCTACAGTCCATCTGTTCACAAAACCAAGGCCAGTATATTTATAGCTGGAGGACATGAAGAACTGTGTGCCTATAGATTGTAATCTTACTGAGAAGTGCCTCTTAAGCACTTGTTAACCACTTCTTCTCTTGAGAGACTTAAATATATTTCAGACATACCTTATACCTTATTTATTATCTGATATAAAATTAACAGTACCATTCTGAAACAGCCTGGTTCCTCAGATGCTGATATTTCTCCACTATTTTGTGCTGTCCAGTACTGGATTTTAATTGAATTCGCCTTAATCACAAAGCAAAATAAGGCACATATATTTCTTCACTGTAGTTTCTTCAGTCCATCTTCTTGCATTATTTTTCATAATTTGAAAATGATGTTTGCTTGAAAAAGCCAGATTACTGGTCTTCTTCGTTGTCTTCTTCTTCTTCGTACATATCATTTTCTATTTGTCACTCCTCTGAGGGCTACACTTAGAAAAGTAAGCCAATACTGTCAGCTTGTATGAGATTGTGTTGCTTGGGCTTTCTGTGTTAATACCTAAAAATAATTTTTTGAAATATTTATGAGTTTACGTTTTAATTCCCCATTAACTAACATGGATAGTACATTCAGAATGTGATGCAGCCCTTCCCATGACCAGAGCTTGTTACCAGCTGCTACCCTGCTAGGCTTTTTCAAGCCAACGTAAAGTTTATCCTCACATTTTCATATGTTATTAGTCAAGTTATTTCTTGTGTGAAGGATTAACACTCATACAGAGAAATGTCTTGTCAAAAAGATGGGCTGTTAGCAAACTGTTGTTATCAGTTCATGTTTGGGAACAGGGATGAAGATTATACATTTCTTGACGGCAGTAACTTCCAACATATGATTTGGAAGAATACTTGTCTGACAGCATTTACAATTTCTGTGATAATAATACCATTTCAAAACAACTGTCAAGAAACTAGGAGACTGCAGTGAAGCCTTAGGAAGTGTTTTTCCTGTTCCCTATACAATGTATACATAACTCTTACACTTACATTTTGTGAACACTTTGTGACACACCCCTCGTTTGTGTGTACTTGTCTGGGTCTTGTCATCATCACGAGTGACTGGGGTGACCTGTACACTCGGTACACACCTGCAATGGTTGTCACCATCTTATAAAACCACTGTCACTGCTGCTCCTGCACAGTGCGCAGGTATGCATGTTGCACATTCTATGACTGTGCCTGTCAAATTTAACAACGGGGCACCATCCATTCTGTTGTTTTTTTTTTTTTTTCAATATAGCGTAAATCATTATTCTGACTTATAATAACTAACTAATCTGTGTTAGTTTTCCCCCCTTCTTTGTTCCTTGAAAGCTGCTGTCATAAAAGATCAAGATTTATTTCCCTGTAATTGGCTACAGCGCAGCTGCGTGAATTGGCCCGGCTTTGAAAAGCGGCTCCTCCAGCAGACTGGCTAACATTTTCTATAAGAAAACAATCCTGGGCTGTAATTCTGTCAGCGCGGAAGAGTCTCACCCATGATTGATTGCTTGTTCACCGTACAACTGCCTGACTCTAGCAGAACAAACACTTAACAAAATGTTATTGCTCTGCTTGCTGAAGGTAAATTCTTGCACGTTTACCCTGGTTATTGACGACATTACCACTGAATGAAACCGTAAATATCTTCTTGTACTGCTAAGCTTGACAAAAACAATAAAAGAAGTGTGAATTAGCAATCTTCCTGCGTATTATTAACACTCCTCCTTGAGTATTTCTAAATATTACAGAGTTGTTTTGGTTGTCTATGCACCTTTTCCCCAAATAGATCTACTGGAAAAGATATAATTCAGGTTTCTATGTGCAGGTCAACTAGTCTGCGATTTTACATGCAATGTTATGATTCTGCAGCATACAGAAAAAGGTTGTTAAAGTGCCACTCTAACCCATAAATATTGATTGTCATTTGTTATCCTGAAAACTGTCTGGAAATTTTTTTTACCCAAGCGGTTAATAGGTCTGAATATTACCAAATACAAACTGTACAGTGAAGGAATTTTATACTCTCTAACATGATTGTAATTGTTGAAAAAGGCCTGCATCATTTTATCCTCTTGCGCTTGTTTTAAAAATACCAATCCACAAATTTCCAATGCAGTATTGGTCAGAACAACAGTGAGTTCGGAGGGTGTGTTGGTCTTCCCCATATTGTGGAGGGATGATGGATTTGTTTTCCTTTTTCTTTAATTTCCATAACAATTTGTTTTTTTTTTCCATGCCCCTTGGCTCCCTTGACACATGCAAGAAGGCTTATTAAGCTTAAAGGATGGAGATGGTGATGTCTTTCAACCTGCAATCATATCAACATGGCTCAGAGGACATGCACCTCTTTCACTCTGCTGTGAGAGCAATGCCGGTTTACATTAGTCTAACATGAACTGACAGTCAAAAACATATGAACAGCCTCATTTTGGCAATTTTATTTTCTTGGACAAAATGTACTGTTTCAGACAAGTATCCAGTTCTGACATGCACAAAATGATAATATACATAGCAGACAATTTGTTAAAAGTGTGTTATTCATGCCTGTTATTATTGCTAATATTTATTTTATCTTTACCTGACTTAATGAAATCCTGCCAATTCATTTCTTCTTTGCAATGAAACCATCTTCAATTTTAACTGGTTAATACTCTCAACTGCTGTACTATGCCCTCATTTCCTTATATGATATACATTATTCTCTGCAAATATAAAATATACTTAATTCTTTGCAATTTCTTAGGTGGATCATTTCATTTTTGTTATGTATTATACTGTTACATGTAAGGAATGCATTCTGTTTACCATTTTTTCATCAATATGGGTCTTATCCTGAAAACACACATAATGCTAAATTTTCAGGGAACTGCTGGTTTGACACAGAACATAATTTCACCTTTGGAAACTGTGAATAATTATTGTCACTTGCAGCTTGGGTAACCTGCATGACCCCGAGGAGGAACCAGAATTTATCTGTGTCATTGTCAAAGACATAAAAATATATATAAAATGGTCAAACTTGTAATAAGAAAATATTAAATATAATGTATTCTATTAATAACCCATTATACTTGCCATAACAAGGAAGGTATTCACAGGTCTTATGCATGTCATAAAATGACGGGGATGACCATATTTGTACTCGCGCTGGCATAAAGCTCTTGAAATGACTTGAATGACTGAATTTTTGTATGACTTGTGTATTGTGTGGGGAACAGTGTTCCACAGGGCTTCCGTGAGGTTAGTTGTTCAGCAATTTTTGATTCACACTGTAATCCGGGGGCAATATTTTCATTCAAAGTAACTTTTTTCTATACACAGTATGCCACACATTTTTACCTTACAGTTTATGTGTATTACAGATTATTCATTATACAGATAGCCATTACAGATGATCTGCATAACATTTTCACTAATTTCACCACCTGTTGAGAATCTATTTGGCAGGACCGGCAAATATACTCTAAATTGAAAAAAAAAACAAAAAAAAACAAAATGATATCAAAAATATATTGGCAAAATTTTAGTGCTCTGTTGTAAATTTGGCAAATATTATTGGCAAGTATCAAAATTTGACTACCATGTTGGATCTTGTGGCTGAATCATTTTTGCTGTGGGAATCTATGAGTTCCAACCAGATGTTTCCTGACGCAGTGGAAAACATATTGGAATAAATGGTGTACTATATGTGTGAATGGGGTGTGTTACTATAGCATTTGTTCAAAATATGCTGAATGTGACAGTCAATGCTATTTATCTCAAGTTTAATTCTGCAGGTATTGAAAGAAAACAGTGTACAATTGACATATGCAAATATGGTTCACTGTTGAATTACAAAATGTGCTCTCTCAGACAGACAAAAAAAAAAAAGCGTTGCACTGAGCAAGTCAGTTATCCTGTTTCATGTAGCATTTCAATTATGTATTTATAAATTTTGAGGTTACAAATATTGATATTGTTGGAGATAAACAGGGTAATATAATTTGTCCACTGTTTAATTTGAGGCCCAAGCAAATATATTGTCTAAATCATTTTTTTTTTTTTTTTTTTGCACAAATGCAACGGACGGGGTAGTGTGGGCTATGGGGTGTTAATGAATGTCTGTGCTCAGATGTATATTATACAGCATCATGTGAAAACTCGGTTGAATGTATAACACTGTGGTATGATAACCTTGATACCTTCATACACCCCATACAAACACACCCACACATACAGTACCATGATGTTTCACCAGTGTCAAAATGTCAGGGCTGCATGAGTCAAAAAAGCTCACAGAAAAATAATGCAAATATTATTTTATATTTGTTGTTAATCTATGAAATATGAATACAGCTTACAGCAATATAATGTCAAAATGAAAGCTCTATGATGCTGAGTGCATCATAGGTGACTTGTGGAGTTGTGTCAGCTGAACAGTGTAAATGCCTTTTGTGGCTATGTATAAAGAGTGGTTTTATTCAGACAAAGCCTGAGTGTGACTTTCTTTTATCATTTTCCTTCAGTCACATTGGAATGAAATACCTTTCAAGATGTATCAAACGAGCTTTGAATGCAAGCAGGTTATAGCTGGAGGTAAGTTAGTGTGTGGGTGTGGGTATCAGCAGGTCCAGCTTTGCATCTTAACATCAGTCTGAAGTACCATAAAACAACAAAGGGTTAATATGTTTGCAAGTGGCCTTTTAAAGTAGATGAGGGATAAAAGGAAGATCTTGCCACATACATATACTGTACATGAAGCCCCTTAGAAGAAAGAGTTCAATAGCTTATTTCCAATTTAGCAATTAAGATCATCGATTTATCAATCTATACCCATGGTTTAGAGATTCATAAACTCAATTTCTTAATCTGTACCCACTATTTAGTATTTCATACTCTCCATTTATCATTTCGTACCTCACTTTATCAATCCAAACCTGTGTCTTGGATCATTCTACCGGATGTGTTTATGATCATTTCTGATGCAAGCAGAGTGACTCAATTGAAATTTATTTGGAGGGTACAAATTACTTAACCATCAGACATGGGTACAGATAAATTGAGGGCACAAATTAGAATTAGAAAAACATATTTTTCAGCCATGTCCTTTAAGGGGATCCATACATATATTTCAGTAAAGAAACTGAGAAACATTTGAACCCTTGAGCTCGAGTCAGTGATACCAACAGACATTTTGCCACACAGAGGCAGCTGTTCAGCCCTTTACCCAGACTACAGCCTGTATTTTAGCACACCTTAATCATGGAGCCATTTAATATCCATTAGTTCTGTAAAGAGTCTCAGACTATGGAGTTGCTAGAAAAAGAGGACTCAAACTGTATACAAAATATTTAAAGTACAACAATGAATAAACATGACCAGGAGTTTAAAAAAAAAGATAATTATTATTATTATTAGTAGAAGTATTAACTTGCCAATTTTTTTGTGAAATTGTTATTATACATATCTGTCAGTCCTGCCTCTCCCTCATGTATCCAGCAGAGTATTAATCTGCTCAGTAATTCCTGTTCCTGCTTGTGACTCAACACACACAAGGCTCAGTATAAAACAAGCTGCAGGGGACAACTGAACCACCTGCAACCTTAATTTGCTGTTCTAGTAATTTTCCATCAGCTCCCACTGCTCCACTTCTGCTCAAGCTGTGCTGGGTGGCTGTGAACTTTCCAATGTCCATGCGGCCACACCAAACTGATACAAAGCTGTCCCTTCATCTCGCCTTCCTGCCAACTCCCACCTCTTCATCAAGACAGTGTCAACTTGTCTGTTGATATCTAATCTTATTGTCAGAATTAAAATAATGGTCAGAAAAGAATAAATTACAAAATGAACTAGAGGGTAATGTATTTACTCATCAAAGAAAGGGTGCCAGTTTCATATTCTCATCAACTTAACTTCCCAAAACTCAGCATGCCACTTGATTTTTTTTTTTTTTTTGACCTTATCTGATTTCAGCATACTTGTGCAAGCTGTGAATGAGTTGGCAGTTAGCTCATATGATAATGGTTTGCCTTTTGTTTTGTCCTGCCTCTTTAAGAGTTGTTATAAACATCGTTGTACATTTGTTCAGACAGTGATGCAGAACTGTGCAGAATGCAGGGAAATACTTCTACTTCTTGCACTTATTTTCTTTTGGAAATTTTGTTTTTGTTTTATCCCTGCATGGAAAAACTGTGACAGAAACACAAAATGGGCCATTATCTACAGTTCCAATGATTTCTTTATTAAACACTGAGGTGCACCACCACTCTATGGATGTCTGCCTGTGCGTTTTATTCTCTTAACACTCACTTAAGCAAGGCAGTGGAGTCTGCATGATTGTCTAGTCTTCCTCACCTTGCCGCCATTACTGCGGGGGGGGGGGGGCTCTCTACCTAACAAAGACTGTCACATTACCAGTTTCATTTTGTCTTTCTTTCATACAAACACTTCTCTCTAATATGGACTCGCAGTTGTTCTTCGCATACAGGGAGAACTGTGACAAAAATTAGCATTGTGTGGTTTTCTGCAGTTTTTTTTGGTCAGATCTGTGTGGCTGAACTATGAAACAACATGGCAGCAAAGCCAGGTATCACACTATTGTAGGTGTCCTTAGCGCTCATCATTGACTTAGGCTGTTTCGCCACCAACATGAATCAGCCATCTAAGAGGTTATACAACAGAGTAGTGACACCCAGACACTGCAGTCTAAAGAGGACTGGGTGTCTTTCTCTGTCATTCTCCTCAGAAAAGAACTGCAACCAGTCCAGTCTCAAAAGAATCAGTGAACAACAAGAAAGGTCATGAGAAGTTATGTTTGTGGCAGTGAACAGAACAGTGCCTCAAAAGTGTGAAATGCACACTCTGTCTTGTCAGTCTAAGCAGGTATCCTTGATGGGTGAGCTTGCTTTCGGTAGCAAAGTGGAGGATGAATTGCCGACAGACCCCCTACCCACCCCAAACCCAAGTAGGGTGAACAGGTTTCCCGCTTTGCGTTGTACTGCGCAGCATTTTGACCCTTTGTCCCGCATCCCCACCCCCTCTGAGAACAACTCCTTCACTCCAACCCTTCAGACACGGGCTGAAGACACACCTATTCAGACTCTACCTGGACTGGCACCCTTGCAATTTTGACCTTGTAAATCGAAGATTCTTGGCTTGTACTTGTAGCTCTATCTCTTACCTTGTATTTGTAGCATGTTTTTGTCTAGCTAATATAGCGGTACTTTATTGTCCCAGTGATTGTATTCGATATATGTAACCTTAGATCAGAATAGCTCTGGCCCGCTGTAGCGACCTTGTGCTCAGCTTCAGCACTATCTGCATTGTATGACCTGTACACATCTTGCCCTTGCGCCTGTTTGCCCACTATATGCACTTGTGTATGTCGCTTTGGATAAAGGCGTCTGCTAAATGAATAAATGTAAATGCAATGTAAATGCATCCTGCATATTGAGATAATGTCCCGCATTTTCATTGGTCATTTGGTTTTTAATTATCAGAAATAAGAACACATGTATGCATTCTTTTACTCACCCGGCGCATGAGCTGCTCATGCTCTTGCAGCATAGTTTCTACTCTATTTAATAGCGCTACATCAAAAGCAGCAACCTGGCTTATACAAATGCAACATAGCCACGCTTTTCTAAAAGCCTGGCTTTCATTCAATGGCTGAGAAGAGAGCAGTGAAGGCGGTCACCAAGAAGCTGTGACGGCCTTCAATCAAACTGTGCAGACGTTGGGCCAGTGAACTCCTCTGCTACATCACAAAAACCAAACTTACATGTTATGTTGAAAAATTTGTGTGCCCTTGGGATAACAAACAGCACTGTGCTCGTCATATCTTTCATATAGCAAAAGCTGTAGCCTGTATCTTTTATGGCCTAACTGGTGTGCTGTGGAATTGACTAGAGGACAAACTATAGGTGTTTCCGAGCCAAGAGGCAGAATACAAATGTTTCTTATTCAGTTAGATAGACATTGCATCAAAGTTTTAGGTTACCTCTCAGTGTTTGTACTATGTCCCACATTGTCCCATACAAACTTACTACTCGTCCCACATTTGGTCTGTTCCATCTGGTCACCCTAAACCCAAGGAATGTCTCATCTGCGTGTTTCTGCCAGTTATTTACCACTTCCACTTTCTTAAAGTAAGGTTTCAGGACATGCCAGCCAATGGCAAATCCCAGGTACAATGCTTCACTTTGTCTGACTTGAAAATTCCTAGAGTTTGTAGTGAGGCTAGCCTGTCTCAGACAGCAGTCTTCTCAATATATTCTTCCCAAGAGCAGATATGTGATCTCAACTGTCTTAACAAATATCCTTTTATAAAATGCAGCCAGTGCTATCCACACAACAAAAAAATATGTTTTCGCTCTTAACTTGATTAAATATTTTATGCTCTCTTTATTGTTTTTTTTAGTCAACTTAGACATTAAATGCACATACTTATTCATATACATGCAAATGAGAAATCTATGATCGACAGTTGTTTTCTTTTATTTGCCATCTTGTGTCATCCTCATGTAAGTAGTTAGTTTCATTGAATGTGCCATTCATAGTTACTGTGTGCAGGGCTATTTGAGTTTATAAGATACCCCCACTAGGGGGCGTAATACTTCTATAATATTTTTACATTGTTCATTCCAACTGACACTAGCATGTGACCAAACACTGCCTGTCAGATTTTCTTTGCTCATGGATGGCATTTCCCAAAAACCCTACAGAGCTTGTTAATTAGAACCGTCTTATTAGATCGGAATTACAAATGCAAACACTGGAATTACAAACACATTTTAATTGCTATGGAGGTTTAAAATTAGATTCCCTAAAGAGGAGCAAAAAAGATGTAAATGACTCTGAGGGCCTTGTGACTCTCTTTCAACTAATTTTATGTATGCCATTATTAATCCTCATAGAGATATCCACTCTATATATCATGGAATCAGCACTTTTCTCAGTTATATCAAGTTACCATCATCTTGATCACCATAGAGTTGACTGATTGTTTACCATTTTGCATGATGATCATGTGTGATTATCCTGTGAGTATTCTGTTATGTTCCATAAAAAATTGAATGTGGACACAATGAATATTCAAGTGTGAACACACACACACACACACACACACACGCACACACACTCACACACACACACACACACACACACACGCACACACACACACACACACACACACACACACACACACACACTTTTACCCTAAGTGAGTGGGTGCGCGCTTTTCTAGGGGCGTGGCGACATTGCTACAGTCACAGTTGTGTTGTATGTTCACTTGTCTCTTGCTTTTTAGTATATTATAGATTCATCTAATGCAATGTTTTGCCCAACGATAAACTGCTGACAGAAGAATGCTCACTTGAATTTCTTTCAGTTAGATGGTCAAGTTCAACTACCATGTTTTATTATTATTGCCTTTTTTTTTCATTACAGTGTAAGTGAATCCAAAATATGGGTTCTTCTCTTTGCTTTCCACATTGTAGTCTGAAATACATGACATCTCTAAACAGGATGAGTCAATAACAAATAACCATTAAAGATTGTGAAAAGGGCTGAAAGGATATACAACTCTAATGCAGATATAGTGCATAGTTTGTTTGGATAATAATTTTGCTAATAACTTCCAATATAACAAGATATAATAGAGATGCTATTCTCAATGTATTACAATAAGTGGTTGCACAAACATGGTATTTATTAGTAAGCAGGTAAACGTATCTTTCGTAACATAGTTATACTGATATTGTAATGTTGCTTAGACAACATACTTGGAGGGTGCATGGTGTCACGATTAGGAGTAAAATAACTTTATGACGTGGAATTTACCTTAAGATGACTAGCTTCTAGTGTTCCATTTGAAAGTACTTGTTTGCTAACTAGCCAGCAATAGGTGTACTAGGCACCTCATTCTGCCATGCCATGCCTGCTGCTTGCTAGCTAGCAAGCAGCATAACATTAGATAGCTGGCGACACACAGTCTGACTACATAAAGGAGACATGTTGGTCCTAGGACATGTTATATTCTGTCTGTCATAACCTGAAGATTCCTTGGTTCCATGCATGAAGTGGAAAATAAAAAGGTAAAATATTTTTGGATAAAAGTCACCCAATAGGTCATGAGTGGCTATGTATAATGAGCACGATCAAAATGAACAATACTCAGTCATGCTGTGGGCTAAGTTACAAGTACAGCTTGTGATAAAATGTCAGTTGTGAATTTCTAAGACTGTACAATCATAAAGTAAGCATGTGTCCATGAGCTGATTTATGGCAGCAGTCACAGTGTTAAAGAGTACTTGCGTCAATGCCTTGTCTGCACTGGGTATTTACTTAGCTATCTGAAAGTGTAATACTCTGTAATCTACATGTTTGCTGTTGCTGAGTGCCTCTTGTCTGCTCTCACTGAGGCGGAGTACTCAGAATGAATGCACATTAAATCAAACAGATTCCAGGGCTAAAGAGATTAATTTCAGAATGTTGTACAGTTCACATCACATCACTGTTCTATGTTATATGGAAGTCTCAATTTAATAATAAAAATGATTCTTTTTATGAATGAATGAAAAATGAAATTTTGGAGCTCACAATTTAGTTTGATGCTGAAATTACCATGTCTGGAAACCACTCTAGGCTTTTTGCATTTGCCACTACTTCAGTAGTCAAGAACATCACATTGAGGCAAAGTGAGGCATCCATTTATTACTTTCTGTTTTTAGTCTTGGCATGTTTTAAAGAGCTATTCAGTAACAGAACTTTGTCAAATCAGTAATGTTACAAACTTGTATGTTTTTCATACATGCCATTCACAGTTGGTGATGATTGACAGAGTTCATTTAAGTGCATTAAAATACCACCAAGGAACACAAATTTGTCCTCACAGGAAAACCTTAAGTTTGAATCCCAGACATAATTAATTTCAGCAATGGACATGAAACATATTGCTGATAGTGGACTGGCTCTTATTGTGAATCAACAACAGTGATGGCTCAAGACCAAACACATCCTCCACGTTTAGAACCATTTATGCTGATTTGTTGGCTTGGCTGCAATTAGGCATGTACTAAAATGGCAGTTTGACTTACAATCACTAAACTGCTTTATTGTCTCCCTTAGGCACTCTGGATTATTCCAGGGAAGACCATCAGAGGCAAAGGTGGTAAGGAATGGGTGTTAGTACGACATGCAGCTGCAGTTTTAAAGTGTAATCAATATCCCGGATCATTACCTGTCTCCCTGCAATTCGCTTGGAAAATAAGGAGTTAGAAGGTACAGGACTGCAATCAAACACCTTCCAGAACAGCCTGGGTCAATGTACTGTGCTTTATGAAAGATGTATTGTGAATCTGTATAAGTTCTTGGAGTGCAGCCTATTTATTATTCTATTTGTGTAATTCAGCACTATGCAAAAGTAGCCCCTGCATGTTAATGGTTCTTATTTCTGAAATCAAATCAGTTCCATACTATCTGTTCATAATCATCAATCAAGATGCTCAATATTGTATTCCTCATTTAAATACTAAATATTTCATGCCAGTGATGCTCACATCTTGGAATAAATAAGAAAGTAAGGGATATATGGCACTATGGTGGCAGATGCTCTCATTCTCTGTGAAAAACAGCTTAATGGAAGTTGGAAAGATTATAGAAAGAGTATACATGCATTAAGAGGTTGGTTGACCAAAGGAAGATACATATAAAAAACAACAACAAAAAGTCCTTTAAAACATTTAAGTGTTTGAGCCACGTTCCCATCAAAGTGTTCACATTCACCTCTGAAAATGGAGGACTATGCATTTTGGCATTGAGTTCATTTAGTTTTGTTAGTGAATAGCGATACTGTATTTGTTACAGAGAATATAATACATGCATAACCAAAGTTAGTAAATGCCCAAAATGCCAAATGCTGAGTATGAATATGAGCTGTGATGTCAAAACAGATGTTAAACTGTTGCCTCAGAGATGACATATATACACATAAAGACTACAAAGAAAACTAACATGAAGTTGCTATATTGGTGTATTTTGATATTGAAACAGATAGGGCAAGAACAAGTTGGACCATGATTAAACCAGTTGAAATAATGTGACGTTTCTTGAAACACCAGATGGTGCGACTTGGACACATCATCAATGATGAACCCAAGGTCAAAGGTTGTTTCGGGTCTTAGATCATCAGACACCCTCACCCGGGCAACCCAGCAGTTAGTCCCCGGCTTGTGTCCAAGTAGCGTGCTACACCATGGATCACCCCTCTTGATCCACAGCCACCTTGACGCTTTTTCTGCAGCTTCAATGATGTTCTTGGTGGCTCTTCTTTCCTGCAACCCTCTAATGCCAAGGATACTGAGTGTCCAATGTAGAGACTGCCCGGCAAAGCCCCTGCAGCCCACCTCAATGGGCTTGCCGCAGGCCTTCCACCCATGCCTTCTACATTCCTCTACCAGTTCAAGATATTTGGTCTTCTTACGCTCGTGGGCCTCCTCTATCCGGTCTTCCTAGGGGACAGTGAGTTGCAACATAACCACGTGCTTAGAACAGTCAGATGTTAAGACCAAATCTGGCCTGAGTGTCATCCTTGGAATGTGTTCCGGAAACTTCAGCTGCTTCCCTAGGTCAGCCTTTAGCTGCCAGTCATGAGCTGAGGCTAGCAGCCCAGTTGAGGCGCTGAGCTCCACCTGAGGTTTTTCTCCTGCCCTGACAAAGGCGATGTTGTGCCTTGTTGGGAGCTGATGTTTGCTCTGTTGGATTCCGGTGCAGATGGTATCAGCTACTGCCTTCAGCGCCTGGTCATGGCGCCACCTGTACCTCCCCTCTCCCAAGGCTTTCGGGCAGCAGCTCAAGATGTGCTCCAAGGAACCTCTTGCCAGGTACAGTGGGCATGCCGGGGTATTGGCTAGACCCCAGCAATGCAGGTTGGACGGGCTTGGGAGGACATCATACACTGACTGGATCAGAAACTTGAGTCTAGCTGGTTTTGACTTCCAAAGTACTGCCCAGGTGATCTTACGGGCAGTTGTATGCTCCCTGCATGTGCATAACCACTGTCCTACTCCACCATTCCTCTTCCACCTCTGCACGGATCTCTCCCTGGATCAGCTGACATCTGTCTCTCCCCCAGGCTTTGTCAGAGCAAGGTCTTGGTTAGCTGCCAATCCTGGCTCGTCCGGCTGCCACAGAGCCGTGACTTAGCCTTGCTTCTGCCTGTTTGACTGCCTCCTGTGCCCGCCACTTCCTACCAGTTCTTACTTTGTTGCCTGTAGAGGAGACTCTGGTGTCGGTTGAGTCTCTATAAAATAGCACCTCTCTGACTCTGGTGACCTTAAACTCCTCTGTCAGGCCGTTGAAAGGAAGTTGCAGCTTGTTGGTGTGCCCATAAAGGGCAATGCTGCTTAGGATCTTTGGTAGGCCCAGCCACCTATGAAGGAACTGGATGATGTTTCGCTCAAAGCCCTCCACGAAGGTCATTGGAACTTCATATACAGTATCAGCAGTGGCCAGAGAAGTCTTGGCAGGATACCATGCTGATAAATCCATGCCTTGAACTTCCCTGGGAGTCATGACTTATGCACTGCTGATAGCCATGCTTTCAGCTCCATACGAGTTGACTGGACCGCCACAGTGTATCTGAGGGTGCAGTCGAAGATCTTCCCCAGGCTCTTCACAGGCTTCCAGGCCCTGCTCCTCCTCCATCTCACCAGGTACAGTGCTGGCCACTGATTCTGTGTGTTGCTCTACTTGCTTCCTCCTTATGCAGCCCATCTTGATCTGGTGGATCCTCAGACCTCTCAGGTTCTTGCAAATTTTACCGCAAAAACAGGTTGCTCTCATCGTCGATAGTCCATTGCCCATATTCAGTGCCGGGAAATCCATCCATCTGGGGTGCTCACCCCTCCCCCCTCTCGGGCACCCCTGGGGGTATCTTTCAGAAGGGCTGTCCGTAGCTTTGTGTGGGTGATCCCTGTCTGGAGCTGCAGTTTGGGGTGCTAACCCTCACTGCCCCGGTTGCCGCCTCTCTGTGCTGTCCACTGCCTCTCCAGTTGCCACCACACTGTAATTAAATAACTTTAATAAATAAAAAGTGCATACATTTGGCAGATTATTTCTGTGCTTGCATGTTTAAAATCAGTGTAGCTGAGCAACTGGCTGTCTGGGCTGGCAGAAGACAGTGATGTAATTATACAGTATCTAATGGGAAACATAAGACAGATGTGGTTGACAGGAATTATATAAGATATAATGGCAGCATTTCTGGTATAACACCCAAATCAGGAAATACTTGATCCTGCAGATGGTTATAAACAGGCTCAAGGTAAGACTATATCCATCACCTAGAGGTGAACATACACAGGAGGATTTAAGGATGCCACTAAACATAGTTATCTTGCCTTTCATCTGCTGGAGGAACCCAGCATACCTGAAAAACAACCCACAAAGTTATGGGGAAACCAAGAAAACTCCATGATACACAGATCCATATTAAAACCTTGACCTGGAGCTGGAGCTGTTGAGCAGCAGTGCAACCTACTGTGCTTGCAAATCATGCCTCATATTATCCAATGCATGCTGTGAGAAAGACTTTGGATTTTATATTGACTTTTTTGTCAGTTACAGAGTTTTACAGCATGGTGGAGCTGTACTCACAACGAGGAAAACATGTTTCGGGCATCAGGGAGATGGAACCACTGACCTTACATACACCTTGACCACTTCCTACCTGTTGCTGCCACAGAACACAGCTTTTATTTCTAATTGATTTTATACACACACAAACAGACACCCCTCACTCAGTGACACCCCTTCTCTGATTTTAAAAAACAAATACAGACATGATGCTTAAATTATGTCACTGTACATTGTCTTCATGTCAATATAGTAGATCTCTGGCTCTCTCTATTGTATCATCCTCTCTATTGCAGTACTCCATGTCACCACAGTCCTGCCCTGGTGTCATGAATAAATCCTCTGGGAACATGGGGGCTGATAATGTAGTGCTCCCTGCTGAATTGCTGCTGTAAGACCAGCCAATCAAATCTGTTTTTTTTTTTACACTGTGAAAGTAACAGGTCTGAATCATCTTTGGGTGAAAGTGGCCATGGGGAACATCTGCACTGACGATTTTTGATAGCGAAAGAAGAAATCAGATCCCAGAAATTTAACACATCAAGACATTACCAAAGCATATGAATAAATGCTATATGTTAACCATGGTGACTGCACGCCTCCAAGAGATTTGATTCAGTTTTCCCTGTGATCACTTTTTGAAGTTTTGTTACATATTTTTATATGTAGTCTGGAAAACCAACAAATTGTGGAAACATTTGAACTCATTCAATGAAGTATCTGTGAAAAAGATCAGTACTGTCTTGTCTATATTCAAGAAATTCAGCTCCCTGGATAGGTGAAGTAACTGCTGCATTTTGAACTGAACAGCATTGCTGTTCTTCAACCATTGAAATTTACTGTCAATGATGATGGCATGAGTGATAGTTGCCTGAACGCTCATTGTTTTTCCTGAAATCAAAGACCATATCCTTGGTCTTATTCACATTAATCTCAAGAAAGGAGGGTTTTAAAAACAGTAACATGCCGTCTAAAGTTATTCGCTACTGTGCCCAAGCAGCCAATTCACTTTGTTAACATACATAAGTGATCTAAACATTCAAACATGATGTGCTGATTTGGATTAAAGAGTAACATCAGCATACAGTCATTTCAGAGGCTGCACAGCTGAACCTGCAGCCTCTGAAAAATGAAAGCAAGCTTCAGCCTAATCAAACTTACGTTTGGACAGAGTGACCCTGATTCACCCTACATTGGCTGGATGTCACAGGGATTCAGAGATGGATGAGGAAGACAAAGCGATGAAAGTGATGCCCAGACACATGTAGCTGCTGCAAAGAGAGAAGAACAGTCAATTATTTATCAAACATTTCTGAATTCCTGTTGGGAAGCTGGGAGATCTTGTGAAAGGAATTTGCCAGACAAGCGTTGGGAGTTAGGAGGGCATCCAATATAAAAAAACGTGGTCTTTTAACATTCCTTCTTTACTTTGCTCATAAGGGGGCAAATATTGTGCTGGAAGTCGCTCTGGATAAGAGCTTCTGCTAAATGCATGTAATGCAAGGTAATGTAATGTAAATAACAGATATACTGGTCCTGACAACATAACGAACATGCACTCCATTGTGAAATGGCCTGATCAAGTAATAGAGGAAAAATCATAAGGAAAGATGTACTGAGAGTCAACATCAGTGTAAAGTAATATAATTAACTTACATGCAACGGGCCCAGCTTCCTGTCCCCTGAATGAAATCAGCGTGCATGAATGTGAAATACCAGCATCAGATCATGCTGTGAGTGAAGGCAGACCTCAGTGCCACTGAAAGGCTGGCAGCAAAACAGAAAGGCTACATCTGCTAATCCATACTTGAACCTTTGAGTGCCGAGCAGGTATCGACCATTGCCAAAACACAGTTCCAGACCGGTGCCCAAATGAATGGAAGGTATTGAGTTGGAGGAGTGAAACAATACTCTCTACAAGCACAGGTCAGAGGAAGTCTGTGGTGAAAAGTTCAGAACTTCATTGACAGATGGCATACACGAGTGGCACCCAGATCCAAAAGGTAAACAGACAGTTTGGTTTTATATAGCAAGCATTGAAGGGGACATGTACATTTTCAGCTTCAGCTTTCAGCATCCAACTTAACGGACATTGAAACACAAACTGACACTTTGGACAAGAGAGGACGGGTATAAAATAGAAAATAGCATTATTATAACCTGGAATGGGGGCATCAGTAAACAAGTCAGATGGAGGTTGGGTTACAAGCATTCCTAGAATAGTCAAAACCATAAAACTGCCTCAGACATCGACCACCCAAAGCTAAGCCATCTGCTCCCCTATATTTAGAATTCATTTCATCATTTTAGAATGTTTCGAAGTGGTGAATACGACTGAAAAAATAAAATGACATTGACAATAGGAACATATTTAGCAACATGACAGATGTTTGGGGAAAAAAAAACATGATATTGTGTACATGCTGGTTATCATAAAGGACTATTCTTATGTACTTTGAGAACAGTGGTGCTCCTGGGTGTCTTTCAAAAGCAAATAGCCAAGAGAAAGAGATGCAAGCAGACATTTTTATGTGCCTCTATGAAAACAAAAGCATCCCCAATTACCATCACATTTGAATGATACTATTACAGGGGGAAATATGTGTCCGTGCGGTGTAGAGTATCCAGCTGCTGGCATGAATTTCAAACTGCTCATTTTGCTTCAATTGCCTGAAGATGTTTTTGCCAAATGGGACAGAAATTACAAGTTAAAAGATTTGTCAGAGTATATCAATATGTTAGAGCTATGCATTCTTTGATTTCACTTGGAACTATTAAAGGCTGTGTGTTCAAACACAGTGAGAAAATTACACTTTATATTTACACACAAAACACATTTGTATATATTAATTAAATGGTGGTTAATCATAAAATATAGGCTGAATCCACAAGCTAGAGAATATTATTGCATTTTCCACCAGTCCAGCACAAACTATGATGACTTGAATCTACTGTCTTTTTCACCTTCACATGTATGAAACAATGCTAAAGCATTGTACAATTTTATGTTTCTGACCAGGAGTTCAGTTTTTTTTTTCCTGAAAATGCTAATATACACACATTTAAATATATTAATAAAATTGCTGACATAAAATTTAAAATTTTCACCATTTTCTTCACGCAAGATATGGCTCAGTATTACTTTGATCTTTCTCAGCAAGGCACTGCAGTAATTGGTGAAAATTATCACTAATAGTGCATAATTAGTATTTAAAAGCAAAAGTGAATCTTCCATTTTAATGAACATTTTTTTTTACCATTAGCCTACGAAAAAAAATAAAATAAACTAAAATAAATAGAGGGTGGGAAATTCATGAAAACCTCTTGAATTTACTGTCAATTAGTGGAGCAGCTGATATTCTTAGGAATCTGATAATTAACTCCATTAATTCAAGGGCTTCATGTTCCCAGAGCCATATGGAAACACACACTATTATTATTATTTTTTTTTTTCCATATCATACTTTGTTTGAAATTAATATTACATAATTTATTTTCATCAAGCAAAGCGTGTCATCATGATGTCCTTTAACAAGGGAAGACTGATTTTGGTGGATGGCTTGAGATCAATCAATGTGTGCTGATTGAGCACAATCGGCATATATTTAGCTGTTTTATATTTTATATTAGCATACTAATATAAAATATATAAGCAATGCAGAAAAAGGTCATTGTACATAATGACAATTGATATTGACAAAGGTTATTTGCCAAAGAGCTATGCCTAAAACATAAATATTTGAAATGATTTTTATTTCTCATCTAATGTTATCTCTATCTAATGACATCTGTCTAATGTCACTATGTATCTGGCTAGCTGAATAGCTAGTGCAAGCTAAGTCAGTACTTCACCTCAGTAGCTAATGTGAGTTGGCAGGCAGTCTATACATAACACAGCAACCCGACAACTTTGTAGGGAGGGTGAAGAATGGGTATTGTGTTTTATACTGTGCATTGTGGTTCAATGTGTTTTCTTGTTCAGTCAGAATAAAGGGGATGTTGTGCCAGCACAATGCAAAACGTAGGCTGGCATAGGATGGCTGGGTGGGTTAACTTGCATCCATTTAAGCAATGCTGGAAGAAGGAAAATGCACTCCCGATTCAGTTAGCTTGTATGCTAGAGTGTGTAATTCCTTCACTGGGGGAGGGGGGGGGGGTGCACTAGAGTGATACATTTGTATCTTTGGTAGAAAGTACCTGTACACTGACATGAGGAGTGCACTCTTAGGTTGTAGGTGTGGATGTGGGTATGGAGAGGTAGGAGAATTGGTTCTGCCTTCTTCTGTACTCTTTTGCAAGTGCACTGGCTTGTTGTATTATACATTACAAGGACAGCCTGTAATGACACATGGATGTATTGTATGGCAAGGCCATTGCTACAGCGCTTCACTTCTTGGCACTGTCATTTTGCAATGGCCTATTCTGGTTGGAATCTGTCATTGAAAAAGCCCCATGCGAGAGTTTGAGGAGATCTCTAAGGCACATATTGCTTGTCTTTGTTGGGAAAGTCACTTCACAGGGAGTATTAATAATCAATACCATGTAATAGATGACCACAGTTTTTGAATTGTGTGTGTATGAGCACCTTTGTATGTTGTTCTATGGTTCATCGCCTTTAAATTGAGTTCATTACCAGAATATGTAATGTAATGAGCTTGTTCTGTTGCATCATTTCTATAGTTTGAGTTAAGCAATACTCTACAAAAAAAAAACAAAAAAAAAAAACAACTAAGTTTCAACTAGCCTTCCATTTCTCAAAAAATTATTTCTGCAGTTTATTACAAGCACAAACCATATGTCTGTGCTTTGAAAAGGCTGCCACATAAAACTGCAGACAGTCACATTCATTATTGACAACAATATTCCTGCTTCTGTTTTGCACTGTATTCTCAGAATAGAGTGAAATATCTGAAGTCTCCAATATAATTAAACAATTGCACAGGCATTAACAGTCAGTATTTTGCTTTTGTAGTGACTCGATTCTGTATAGCTCTGCAACTATGGCCATTTTAAATAAATAGTCCTACTGAATTTGTATTTGACTTTGTATTTCCTCAAAATTATAAACTGACCCAATCTCAGACCTGCTTGAATTATTGAGATATGTCAAGATATGAAATATTAAAGTCTGCTTCAGTCCAAAAGTAAAATGTGAGAAATGCATTCAAATATCTCACCCCATTCCATTCTAGTTTCATGAAGGGAAATCAGACAAAACACCAAACACTCAACTTGATTGTCCCGAAATAAAATCTTACTAGCAATGTTGATTTAAAATATCTTAAAAAATACACACACAAAATCAGGGACCTGTTTTAACTGACAAAATCCAGATACTGGATATATAAGATAGCAGAAACAAGGTATAACATCATAAACATATATAAACTGTATTCCAAACATTGGTAAGTAAAATGCATGGAACATGAAAATACCAATAATTTCAGTATGTATACCATTTGTACAGTATATGTACATTATTTTGGTTCATTTTCATATCTTTGTGTTAGTAATGTCTGCTAACCCAAGATGTAGCAGTGAAAGTCACATTCTCTTCATATATAGCTCCCCTGATCATGTGTCATCACCAATGAATGACCTGATTTCCTTACACAGGAACCTCTGTCTTTCAGTCATTGTGGAGACCAGTCATAAAATGGTCATTTCTTCATTACCTTAAACTAGAACCGCTAGCATCATTGCTCATATTAATGACAGCTCATTTGCTAATCAACAAGTAAGTGTTGATTCTCTATCTGAAAAACCAGGCACCTCTTCCAAAGTTAATCTGTGATTTTGTGTCAGCTCTTAGCTTTGAACCTTACCCTAACTCATATTTTTGTGACAAAAAGAGGGGGATGGGGTGGGGATGGGGTGGGGGGGGGGGGGGTGTACAGCAATGACCACTTTGAATGACAGGATAACAGGGTGTCTGCCCCGACATTGGTTTCAAACAAAGTGTCAAAAACATACAAACGACATCAGAAAAACAGAAATCACATTAAGATTTCTCAAGTCTTTATGTCTTCACTGTTCACATAAGGATGAGCTGATTAACACTGCACAATTACCAGTATGTGAAATACAGCTGTGGCTAAATGAAAAAGAGCACTTGACAAAATGAAAATCCAGCCTATTGAATACATCCTTGGTAATAACAGATAGAGAGTAGTTTTCTGCTTTGCAGAATCTTACGTGTGGTGTATTCTTACATGATTTTTTTTTTTTTTTTCATTCCAGAGCCATTGCGATGTAATGTACAAGATTTTGATTTCATGTTCATGGTCCGATGAAAAGCCACTGTAACATTATGTTCACACAGTACTCCAGCTGTGCTGTTCTAATCTCAAAGTGAAGGCAAGTATGGCACAGAACCTTATTTAATGAACAAATTCCTTTCACACTCAATAAATATGGCATTGTACACTTATAAATGTTGAGTTATATAGTGACGTTATGAGTAAGTGACATCACCATTCTCTTTTTGTCAAATAACATTAGTAATATAATATTCTAGACAGCTGTTGTATTGTGTGGCATATATTGTATGTGTGTATGCTTCATACAATTTGCAAATTTGTGCATGTTATGTGATTGGTATAGCACAGAGAGCATACACTGAAAACAATGTTGCATGTATTCAGTGTAGCATCACACAAATTGTTTTTTTTTTTTTTTTTATGAGAACTAGTTTGTTTTATGGTGACATTTAAATCTTGTGTTTGGGAATGTGTTGTTCTTAAAATAAAAATGCACTTGCTTCAATGTCCTCAGCATTTTCTTGTAAGATAATCAGGGAGAACTGCAAACTCATTGTTTGCCATTAAATGTCAACTTGATTTTTCTTCTCTTCAAAAGTACAGAAGTGTACCTATCATAAGAGAGAAGCTTACAATATAGAAAAAAAGGAATACAAAGGCAGTGAGAGCTACCTTTTTAAACTTCTTTTTGGATTCAGGGAGATTGCACGTAAAAATATATAACAGGGTAACAGGAGACAGCATCAGTACTTGCCACGACACAACAGGTTTATCATTTGCAACATGTGCCTTGAACATGACCAACAAGCAATAAAGATTTACACAACCAGGCTTGCAGCCATGTTGCCTAGCAACAATTGCATGGTAGCAAAATGGCACACTTGCAGAAGGTACCCTGGTGTGCACTTACCGACATGAAAAATACACAGCCTGTGGGATTATGCCTCAAAGTCACAAACTGAGCTGGTCACACCGTTCTTTACATTATCCTGGGTATTTGCTGAAAGCTGAAGTTGACTGTGGATTGAATGAAAGATATCAAGCTTAAAAAAAAATGTCAGAACTCAGATTTGCAGCTTTGTGTGCTTATAGTTAAAACAAAACAAAACAAAAAAAAATGCTGCCCAACTATTTATGCGATCTACAAACGAATGAGAAATAGAGAGAGCAGGTATCATATTCACATTCTGCTAACTATGTACAGCATGAACACAGCTCTACAGGCAAGTCTGCGCTCCACAGAATAGCCAGAGGTGTTGTTTACCGAGTGAAATGCTTGCCTTTCATGAACTGTTTCAGCGGTGTTTAGTGATCAATTGATTTGGAAATGTTTGGCTTTCTTTGAAGCCTGCACAAACTGGAGAAGTCATTTTATTTGTATTGTTCTTTCACGCTGTCTGGTGGGCACCGCTGCTTTAAGATGTAGACATTTTTTGCCAATGAATAAAACATTGCGCACCACATTGTCTTCCCTTTGTTGTTTGCCTAGAGTACAGGGAGCAGCTATATTTACAGTTGTATTGTGTTTTGATTTTGCACAAACACGAGCCTGGGGACAAACATCGAATGCATTTCTTTGTATTCAGACAAGAACACTCTTTGAATTAATTCATGGAAACAAAAGTCCATGAATGCATGATTACGTCAGGATCTTACTCCATTGTTACACACTGCTGCTCCTCCAATTTGTTTGGTACCTTAAATTATTAGTGAAGGTTTAAGCACTGATTATATGCACTCGGCGGCTTGTGATGTGTAGAGAATGGATTATTCAAGAACAAACGGATGTAAAAAAGTCTTAGTCATAAAAACTGAATGTTCCAAATGAACAAGAACAAGTATTCTCCGTGTGTCCCATTTCACATACTTACCCTAATTCATTCTACAGATATGTAAGCATGTTTGTCTGTTTGTGGAAATGTTGCTGAATACTGTAGTCCTTAGTCCTAAAGCTTCAAACAATATGTTTGTCCAGTTATGTAAATAGGAAATAATACATAAATCCACAAAGCAAGTGAAATACTGTAAAGGAAATGGAGCATAAGGCCCTTAACTGTAATCTGACTCATTCTCCCACATCTGTCATAATCTCAGTGCTGACAACACTTACTACTTACTTTTATCAGCACAACGTTATCCTTATTTGACAAAAGCACTGTACAGAGAATATTAATTATCTGTATTCTGTACAGTTAAACAGGAAATGATAGCTAGATAACTAGTTTTTAGCTACCAGTCATCTTGTTCTGATCCTCAGTTTACATTTTGCCATCTGGCTAGTGGTTTGGAGTACAAACCACGTCCACCCATGATGGTTTTTTTCAATCCAGCTAAATCTGAAATGTTGCGGTTTTAAGGAAAGATTAAATATTAGTGTACCAGCAAATTGACATTTTCTTAAGATTTATAACGTCTAAAGGAAGGGGTGAAACACAGGAGCACAGAGGAGGGTCCACAGACATCAGTGACCTGCGCGGTCCAAGGTTTTCACACAGCACTTGGGTGTTCACACTTGAATGCATGCAGTTCCAGCACAGATATCGTCTAACTTGACCTTGTGCACATAGCTAACCTGACCTTGCACACATAGCACCTCTAGTCTACCTTCCTATCTATCTATTCCTATTTTCTATTTAAAATAAAGCACACTACACCAGTTTTACACTTAAATCAGTATCCTACTGACCTCTTGTAGTACCTTTCGATAAGTACTCTTAACATTGCGATGCACTTTTTTGGAAGTCACTCTGGGTAATAGCATCTGGTAAATGACATAATGTAATTGTAATTACATGTAATTAAGAAACTGCTGGTAGCCTTGAAGGATGCAATGCCTGGTTATAATTTTCTGTATTATGGGACAATAAGGCTCAATCCCAGACGATCTGTTTACAACAGGGGTCTAGGAACACTTTTGTTGTAAAGGCAGAGACTGTGTGTACCTCAGAAGCATCTTGTTTGTCGCCATTTTCTGTCCAGTCCTAGGAAAAGCAATGCTCAAAGGTGAATCTTCATTGTGCCAATGACCTCTCAAGTTACTTCCTTTGGTAGCAATTCAAGTTTCCTGAGCTAACAGGCTTAATGCAAATGAAAAGTCTGACTTCTAATGCTAAAAGCTAAGCTTTATCTTTGGTTATTAACAAAATTAAGTGAGTATTATTTTGATAACTCACAGCAACAATTGCTTAAATGAATATGCATCTCAATTATTGAATTGAATGCATAATGTAAAGAATTTATTTTTTGTGAGACATCTCTCCAACCTTCCAATATGCATTACTAAGGCTGTGCGTGTCAATAACTAATGAATATTATTTGTATTCATGAAATGTATTGTCTGTCTGAACTATATAATTCATTGTGGTCTAGTGGTGAAAATTAATTATACTCATGATTCCCGTTTGAGTTCTTAGTAATTATAACCGTCAGTTTATTCTTGCTACCTTTTACAATGAGTAAACAAAAATACCATTATTGTTAGTGAACATAAAATGAAAATAAAATATTATCTTTAATATGCCTCTATTTTCCCTCCACTGTATGTATTATAAAAAAAAAAAAAAAGGCTTGAGGCAGTTTACGAAAATACATTCTTTTTCTTCCCTGTTTTGTTACATCAGTGGACAATGACAAGTATTGTGAGAGAATCACAACAAAAAGGTGGTTCCTTGAAATGGGCACTGCCTTTTTGGAATAATGGAAAGCATAAGATGAAAAGATGAGTTACTACTTAGACTTCATGCACCAAACAGCCCTGGTTTTAGCCTGGTTCTTTTCTTTCACTCCTCCCCCTAAAGCACTAGAGTAAGGAAGAGGGCCACATATGCCAGTGGGGGGAGTAAACACTGCATTTGGGGGGGGGCAAAGCTACAGATAGTGAGAGAGGCGTGGCACAGAGGGGTGCACCCGAAGCTGATTTTAAATTTAGGTTGGTGGTGAAGAGAATAAAAAGAGAGGAATTTCTTTCTGGGTGGGAAAGCTGCTGCCTGTGGAATGGAGAAAAAAATTTGGTTATAAAAGCAAATTTGGATTAGTGCCTTGTGCAGTTTTAAATCTTAGTGAGAGAGCGAGAGAGAGACAGAGCGAGTGAGTGAGTTAGTGGGTGAGAAAGTGAGTGAATGAATGAGTGAGTGAGTGAGGTGGCTCCAGGCTGAAGCACCGTGCAGGTCAGAGCGGCAGCAGGACCAGCAGGTGGAGCAGTGTCTGGGGTAAAGCACAGAGATGAGCATTGGGAGCCTAGCTCCCACTGAGTAAGGAATGTGCTCAGATGCTGTGGCAACATTGTGTGCATGGCATTACAGATCTGCAGTGTGTAGGTGGTGCATGACTGGTTGGGGTTTGTCTGGTGAGAGGCCTGGGGTGTGGGGTGACCAAGGTCATAGTACTATATATAATAACATGTCTTGAGGTACCCAAGTGCTTATTGGCTGATCTTACCTGGTTTGCAGGGGTGTGTGTGGCCACACTTAGTGGTTAGAGTCTGAGAGAGCAGAGTGGTGTTCTCGCCATGACACATATTTACACATTGTCAACCATGGCCTATTTTTACATATTTTATATACTGAAAGTACACTAGTGCTAAACACTTGCAGGTTTTAACTGATTCTTTAAAAGCCATACTGATGGGTTTGACTGATGTGTTAAATGTGTTAATGTTAAGTGCTGGAGGAGAAGAAAGTACAACTCCTACTTTCAACAACTTGTGCAAGTGCAGTAAGTCAAACTGCCTCTGTGATAATTGCTGCTGTGTAGGCTACAAAACACTGCTGTGTACGGCTGAAGAAGGTGGTACTTCTTTCATCTTGGAATAACCCAGAATTGGTGAGTATGAGGACAAATACAGAATGAATAATAAATAAATGACAAATGTTATTGTGTAAAAAAATAATATATAATGCAATGTGATATGAAAAAAAAAAAAAAAAAAAAAACTGTTAGTGTTTGCAAACAGCCACACACAGCTAAACACACTTTGCCCAAGATCATAATCTTAAAGTTTACAAATATGGTAGCTAATGGTTAAGTAGTAAGCTAAGACATTTTTCTGATCAGAAAATGACTGTGAAAATGCCTAGAGTAACTTGAGAAATTGGCTATACAATATCATTTGCAATATGGACAGTGCTTAACATTAACAATTTAATGTTATTTCAATGTTATCTCAATTTCTTTAAACAAAGGCTTTGGGGTGAATTGCTGTGGTCCTTGATTGCCTGTTGTTCCACCTGTTGACACAGTTCTCTCCTTGAAGTCCATACATAACTAAAAATACAGCATATTGATTGACCTCCACAGTTATGAATGAACTGAAGCCAGGTGAAAGAAAATGCGAGTGAAGAACCAACTGTTCAGTGCAAACCCCACCAATTTCAGTTGAACTCCACATTTTCCCAGTCTAGCTAAGACAGGCCACAGACAGCCTAGTAGGGGGGAAAATATCAATGTGTGAATAATGGATGTGTTTAAACACATCTCATACATGGTCAACTCCACTATACTCATGATGCGAGTATTAAATAACAATGTTGTGCTTAACGGATTAGATCTGTAGCTTAAAAATTCAGTGCTAGTTGGTTGTTCCAGGAAGGTCACAGGTCATGTCCGCTGGAGGATTCTAGGCTCTTGCAGGAGAGCGAGAGAGGCAGGCAAGGGAGATCACTCATTGGATTGTTGTTGGGAAATAAATTTCCATTGTGGATGGCATCAGGCTCATATTGAAGTAAACAAATGCAGTGTCCAGGTCTGTCTCTCAAGGTCTGCTTCTTTTGTTTTTTTTTATTGCCAGCTACAGTTGTTGACATGGGTAAATGTTCAAGAGATGAGTTGTGTTTGGATTCATAAGAACTGCCTTTCTTTGCACCTAACAGTGGAGATGCTATATGTACAGAACATCTCAAGCGTGATAGAGTAGCATTTTCTAACAGCTGCGTCTTCTAACTTCCTTGGCAGGTTGAAATGTCATCGACATGGGGGAATGACAAACAGACCTGGTTGTCTTCACATTCAATCTTCAGAGCCACCTCAGAGAGCAGCCTCCAAATTTGTGTTGAGTCATTTTGTCTCCAATGGCACATCAGTTATCGATGAAGGATTAGCTTTCCAGAGATGGTCATGGACTCAGAATGAAGTGTGTCTCTTGTCAAGAAGAGACACATAGCAGTACCACCACACATAGCGGTGAGTTCAGAATACAGGGTGCATCAGTTATTGGGAGTGTCCCCCTGACAGAGCTATAAGGGTCTACTTTTGATGCAATGTTCCATTGTTCTTTCTGCACCTATATAGTACCATATCAAAGACTAGGTACGTCACATGGGCATATTGGTCCATCACTGGTCAAAAACTCACCCTTCAAATTGCCACATGATCTGATTGAATAATAGAAGTCCAGGTAGATGTTGTGTGACAAAAGACCTGAGAATCTGAAATAATTGTATTTTGTTGTATACATACTGTAAATGACACTTATACTGGGCACCAGGATGTCTGTGTTTTCTTAATTTTCTTAAAGTGCAATACAAAGTTTTTTTTTTTTTTTTTTTTTGAGATGGCAGTATTGCTTTATGGCCTGATAAAAGTGAAAGGTCATCCAGAGCACAGTATTTCTCATTAGATGTCCTGATTCAATATACCCTATGCGTGGTATCTGCCACAAAATAAAAGATTACTTGTATTCCAATTCTTTTCTTCTGGGGTTGTCCTGTATTACATATTAAAGTGTGTAAGTTTTGACTGGTATGTGCAGTGTGACATTAACAGTTAATTAACTGCTTCTAACCGGTTGGTTTGAGTCCTTGGTAGGCTGCTGCTATTGCACCTTTGGGCTTTAAAGCAATTGTCTGAGTTGATTCAGTAAATATCCACAATTCTAGTCAAATTCAGCTCACTTCCTTTAGAACACCACTGACAGCACTCACAGACTTCTCACATAAACAGTCTAATTCACCAATAGACCAACTCTGATATTGTCCTTACACCTAACGACTACTTAATAGGCTGACAGTCCTCTGGCAATGGGACTATTATAGTTCATAAAAATGCATGCTTTTTGACAATAGATGAGATCAGAATTTTACTGTTTTGCCCCCATGTTACGAAACGTACACCGTCCATGAAAAGAACTGACATTACCTGTAATACTGTGAACTTTAATACTGCAATATTGTTAATAAGAAAAGCCATAGCCTCTGTACATCAGATGAGACAATGGAGGAGTTTTGAGGGAGTGACATGTTGCAGTAATTGCTGGATACCACCTTTAGCTGTTGCCTGTTTTGCTCACTACGCAGCAGTTTAGTCATTTTGGAGCAGTAAATTATCTTTATTTCTCAAGATGTGCTGTCGCAAGCTCACCCCTGTTTTGCATTGCCTACTGTGTTATTGCCTTCCAATGCTTGCTGCACAAAAAACAAGACTTCACAACTTGTTACTTTTTATGAGAATTTATATCAATTTAATTCCTACTCCTCGGGTAATGGAAAGAGAGAAGAGACACCTGCTCTCAGATCTAAAGCTGTCATTTCCAAGAACTGATTGGATGATGGTGCTCAACTGTTTACTGCATTTTTGCCTCTTCCCTTTTGATAACAGTTCAATGGGAATTGGACCATTTATCAAAAAGTCTTTGCAGAACAGTATTGAGTAAATAAATCATTCTGTCGAATAACGGCAGCTTTAATGCATTGCTTTAAACTGACTATGCACAGCATGATGTGGGAGGATTTCACAGTTTAGAAAAGAAGTAGCCAAGTTTACATCAGTTAAAACAGCCCTTGCCATCTCAGGTAATATATGGGCCAGGAGGAATATGGTAGGAGATTTCACCAGCAAAGTTATCAAGTATTTTGTCCACTGGTATGATTTAGTGGCAAATTTTATGAAGCTGAAATGGCAACCTCATTGTAGGAAGACTCCATTATCCAAAGACAAGGGAATCTATATGTGGGAGACCATCTAGGGAGGCCAGAGGGGGTCATGGCTTACATTGTCATACCATTTCATACCATTACACTAGCGTTAACATAGGGAGGCCCTCGGTGTATGTGCTGGTATTGTATTGGAATGGTACACTCTTGTCGGGTGCAGTATGTTGTGTTGTAATTGCGTGCTGGGCCAGGTACACATTTGTGGTCTCAGCCTTGTGTGAACTTTTGGTTGTTTGCTGTTTGATGATGGGATGCTCCTTTCTCCCTTCCATGTTTGCCATTTCAGTTTTGTGAAACTGTCTGCTATGCAGTTTGCAAACTGCACCCAAAGCTTACCTGTGAACAACATAGAAGACTGAGGCTGGTACAGCCCCACAACAGGTGCTTACAACATTCAAAGCAAGAACAAAGCAAGCTGGTTGCTGGTGGAAAGGGGTCAATAAACGACACACAACCCAGATCTATAAATAGTCCATCACTTCAGGTGAAAGGAAGTGGAACACAAATGAGTCGTCTGATCACGGCAACTCAACTCGCCACCACCACTCAAGCTCACAAAAACAACCTATGGGAGAAGCAGGGCATATTCAGCAGGCAACAATTTCCTGTGGGATTGTGCTGCAGAGGACATTTCTGAAGGGACAAGCATGCATTAAAGAGAGTCATGCTCTTCATGTTCTGCATCTCAAGTGGAGGAAGGAGCATAAGGGCTGAATAATGAAACAATGATGAGGTATTAAGTATGCTGGGGAGGTTTTGTTCGAGAGCTCTTTGTATTATTTAAAAAAAAAAAAGGTTAGTCTATGAATAAACATGCCTCATCAAGGTCTTTTACACAAGGAAAGATATGCCAGTGAATTACAAAGGAGTGATATAAAAATTAATGTAAATCGTTTTTCGTAAATCAGATCATGACATTTTTCTGGCAAGGTTTCATTCAGAAGATAAATATGTAATTGCTTAAAAAGTCAGTGATATTGAAGGTTTTTTCAACCAAAGCTTGAAGCAGGTTGTATATCTGGGGAATGAGGGTCTGAATGTACTGTGTGTGTGTGTGTGTGTGTGTGTGTGTGCGTGTGTGTGTGCGCGTGCATAGGTTTGCACACATACACAGAAAACCAGTTACCATTATTGTGGTCAAAATACTGGTAAATATCTTATATGTAAAAAAACGTAAAGGTAGAAGGTCAAAAAGGTAAAAGGGAATGAGTAAAAAAAAATCCAATAGGTTTGTACGGAAGCAAAACAATTTTAAAAAGACTACTGGTATTTGTCACAGAATGACATCGGTGTAGCCACGCACTGATTGTACCCTCACTGAGAATTAGAAGAACACAAATAAAGTGACAAGGTTGTGGGTTTCCTAGAAATGAAATGTAGGTGTCCTTTCATCACTGTGTACCTCGCCTTGAAAAGTGAAATGATTGGAATGGTGGTAAATAACATAAAATGCCATTCCCTTTCATTTTATCCATTTTTCCTAATTTAATTCTTCAGATTCATTCCTTAGGCATTGACATGTAATGTGCAGTGCTGCGTTCAAGGCTAATGGGATATGTCATGTCCAGGCTTACATTATAAATTTACAAAATTATCTGGACACGGTGGTTAATATTTTTTCAGCGCTGCTTTCTTTTCCAGAATATGTTGTGAAAGCTGTTATCTAGCTCAAGGATAGCAGCCCCTTTCGTTTAGGGCTGCAGTGTGTGTTGATTATTGCTCTGCCTTATCACTTTATTAGATTTTTTTCCCCTTTTTTTTTCTGGGGCTTTGGTCAATTCGCCTAATATTCAAGGTTGCCAGCTGAAGGGTTTTCCACACGACAGTCCATTCAGGAGTTTCTACATGCCGACTTACTCCATAACAAAAACGTACATATTTGGTTGTCATATTTTTGTTGTTACATGAAAATGCACACTAGATACAAAAAAAAAAATGTTAAACTGCAAGCATTATATCATTGGCTCAGTTTATTTTGGAAAGCTGAACTATATTTGCAATATATACATGCAATCAAGTGTTTCACCATTGCTTATGATACAGGAATGACACAGGGCAATAGGTGGTAATCACTGATGCACCTTTATTCACAGTTCACCATGCTTTGTAGCCCTACAGCACTGCTCACTATGCATGAGATGATGCACTAATTGTAGATGCAGTACTATAGGTTTCACAAAGTGGATTTCAATATATGAAATTATCACAAAATAATATTCCTCTGAGAAATAATGCTTATAGGAAAACATGATTGAACAAGAAGTTTTATTTTTCTTTCCTTTATTATATTAAAGCAAAGGAGTAGTGGCAGTACAAATTCATTCATCTTGTTGAAAATAAAATGCTTAATTGCTTGAAAAAAATACTGATTTGGATTTCAGATTTGACCAGCTTTGAAACTTTTAAAATGACATACTCAGCAGATTTTCTGGCTCAGTCTTATCAGAGCCACTCATGGTTCTGCTGTCTTTTACAACAAGTAGTGGTGATACATGGTGATGCTATGAAGAAGCAGTTCAACTGACAAATGACAGTACAAAAATGCAAATAACATTCAAGAGGAGAAATGGAAACAAAATGCAGTTCATGATATGAGGGTAGTCATGTGGTAGTTTGATTTTGTGGCATGTATAATGCAGCCAGCACTTATTCAGCATCCATACAGCCTTGTATTGCTGTAAATAATGTACTGTGTGAGATTTCACTGACTCAAGACTTGAATCCTAATTGAATTCAATGAATCCTAAACTTTTAAGCAGGGATGGTATCAAAGAATGTGGGTAAGTCCCTATCGTACCTGAGCAAAGCCTGGTTCTCTACCATCAGCAACGTCAAAATTTCAATGACTGTATTGAAAGTGATGTTCAGTTCACCCATTTTATAGTGTAGGCCAGCCATGTGGTGCAGTGGTTAGAAGGAGGGTTTATAATCAAAAGATTGCAGGTTTGATTCCTTGGTGGTGCACTGCTGTTGTATGCCTAGGCAAGGTGCTTAACCCACAATTGCCTCAGTAAAGTTCCAGCTGGATAAATGGATAAAATTGTGACCTGTGTAACCCACTCTGGATAGAACCATCTGCTAAATGATAGAAATATAATGCATGAGGAGAATGGGGAAATGAAATTATCCAAAGTATCCAAAGAAAGTACTGTGTACACTATATGCAATCTATCCAGCAGTTACCACTTGCTCATTCCCTCTCAATAAATTAGCAATATGCATTTCTGTCTTCACATGACAAATGCCCTGGTAAAGCGAGTTCACAAGTACACAAACAAAGGTTTTAAAGAACATAATTGTTTTGGAATATAGAAAATGAACGTCACACACCATTGCGTCGCTCATGAATTTATAGCTGAGGTGCTTGTGCCACAAGCTGTCACAAGTAAACACATGCTAGCGTTTTAACTCCCAGGGAAATGGGCAGTATATCTATGTTAGTTACCAAGCGAGAAATTGTAGATAACTGTTTTAGTTTTGAGAAGAAATTGACTTATGTTGTTTTCAAGGTTACGCTGCATAATATTTTTTCAAGATGTCAATTGTGTTAGCTCATCTCAGTTACATTGCATTACATTACATACATTTAGCAGACACTCTTACCCAGAGCAACTTCCAGCACAATAGAACATAAGTGTACCCATTCAAGTTAAATGAGCAACAGTGTAAGACCAGGCTAACAACACTTACAGGCCAGTTATCGATTTGTGTGGCATCTATTTTGTCATACCATTCATTTAGATTATTATGCTGTATATTGTGAGTATAGGAGTGGTGGGGTACCTATGAAGTAGAATAAACACTTCACTTTTTACTTCACTTTTAAACATTTCTTTTTTTGTTTCTGTCTTCTTTGGCCCTCATTACACACAGCTTTCATCATTCTCCAAATAACTATACATCTGATCACAGCCTTACTCTGGTAAATCCCCTAAACTGGCAGGCTAAACCTGGTAGTGATAGCTGACGTATCATGAAAACATGTCTCATAACAGCTTGTCCCCATTAGTCATATTCAACATCTCCAGGAGACACACAGCAATCAATGTCAAATTGGACATTATCACTGTTCGCTTTGATGTGCTTTTTTCAGATCTCAAAGCCAAAAATAATTTCTACTCTCAGTAAATCACACTATTTGCATAGCATTGTGCCAGGCTTAGTTAGTGGAAATGAGTCATGAAATGAGGCTTTTTCTTTCAATTTTGCCAGACCTTTGAGTTTTTTTCTGTCTTTGTGAGTGGAAGCTGTCTAAGTTGACCCAGTGAGCATAAAGGCCGCTGTAGAAAAGCACTGTGGGGAATGTGAGCTGTACCTCCAGTCTCACACTTTACTCTGTGGACCAAACTCTGCTTTTTCTCTTTTCTATAATAACCTACCATATTAAATTAAGCTACATGTAATAACAAATGATGCATTCCAACTACCATTCATCAGTTCTGGTTATGGTGATTCTCTGTTCAAGTAACAGTACAGTAGTTTTGACTACACTAAATCCATCCCTGTGTCCTGAGCAGGAAAGCAATGAGAGGAGTGGTTGAGAATATATATGCCTCTGTGTGTATTCTTAACTTGATTCAATAGCAATTTGGCATGAAAGAATCTGCTCTGAGAAACATGGTCTAACCCTCAACAGGAGGCTGTGGCAGTAATATATGGACATTTCCTGTGGAGGTGCTTGTTAAGAATGGGGAAGTAACTGAAGAGGGATTACTGCACAGTGGAATAGCGCACACTGTTATTTTTACAAATGTGAACAGGAGATTTATGCATATTTGGAATAAACCACTTTTGGAATAAACAATCAGACAATTGAAATGTACCTGTGGCACTATTAGAAGAAAATATAAATGTTTCAAAAAGAAACATTTTCAAATTCATTTTTTAATGAGAAAAATTATCAGCTGTTCCATTCAGAAGAAAGCCTTTATCATATCATAAATGTATTTATTTATTGCCCTGAAGAAAGGTTCAACAATGTCTGACCTCTGTAGGAAGTGAATATTTTAGACATGCTTCCAGAGTAATGTATAGCAGGACGTGTGTTTGGCAAATCCAGTAAGGTCTGGCTAGGTGCCTGAGTCTCTCCCTCAACAGCCTGCTATGATCACCAGGCCATCTGCCACTGTCTACAAAACCTCCTGCAACAGGGGACTAACACAGCTCTGCAAAAGAACAGTGCCTTTTGCTGTCCAAAGTGACTTCCAATCTGGCACCCAGAGTGCATAGTATAAATTTAACAGGGTGCATATCAAATGCTCATTGGCTGTTCACCCAGCATACATTACACATGTAAAAGCTTGCATTGCCTAATATTCTTGATTGAATATTCTTGATTGCAACATGAATTTTTTATTATGTAGGACGGAGATGTACAGCGCTACGTTACAATTAACAATCTATTAGAGAATGCTGTTTGATTCATTGGTGTTAGTGTTGCATATTAATGACACAACAGTTAAGACAATGGTGAGCTTATTTTGAAATGTGCAACATTCCATTTACAATCTAGTTATTTGATGGTGAAATTAAGATGGGCACAGGTGTCTTACAGACTCTGCTCACCAGCACATCACTGCTGGCAGGAAGATACCACCAAAACATCACTTATTTTTGAATGAAGCATCCTTCCATCCACATCCCTCTATCTAATTTTAGACCTTTTGACAATCAAACCTATAAAAACATCACCCCTATACTCAACAAATCAAAAAGAAAAATTTAATAGGGTGGGTGGGCATGGAGGTAGTGGCGGGGGGTACAATGGGAGAGGCACAGCCCTATAGTGCAGTTAAAGATTAGTGATTAATTACATTGAAGGCAAGTGTCTATTAGAATGCACAAATTCATTGTTGGTGACAGAGCTATTTCTCCACTTTTTTGTTTGAAGTAAGTTGAGAAAATGTGGAATGCTCAATCAACACTTAATGGAGTAACGTATTGAAGAGACCCAGAGGCATGATATAAATCCAGCAGTGCGATACCTAGAACGATCCCCTCAAAAGCCATTTCACACCCTTTGAACATTTCACTGTCTCTTTGAAATATGTAGGTTATTTCATTTGCAGTGCTGTACAGAAAGCATATATTTATGACACGCATATGGTTGTGATGCAAAGTTTTAGATTATTTATAATTACAGGGAGTTTCCATTTCGCATGACTTTGGTTCATGATTTACAAAGTTTATTAAAAACAAAACAAATTCATTATGAGAGAGAGGCTGGAGAAAACTTGAGCAAGGGAAAGCCAGACTGAAATTTAAAAATGCAGAGTTTGCGTAGTTTCTCTCATTTTAGTTTTTGTGGAGGGGATAATATATATTCACATCATTTTCAGGTATTCTACCTCTGCTTAAAACAGTTTCTGTAAGAAAATATAGAAACAGGACTGCTGTGATGACATGATCAGGTGCAACCTATTTTTAAGGAGGAACGAATGAAGCCATGTTCATAGAAACACCGTTTTACAGGCACCATTCAATTGAATGAGAGCTAAAAGGTTGTCCAGGCATGTTAGTATCTGTTTCACATTTAATGTGATCGCCACACTTTAAAGGGGTATGAGTGGAACATAATAGTTTTTTTTTTTTTTTTCCCTGATTAAGATGATGTCCATCCCTGCCCGTATGAAGACTTTTCCAATCTCAACCATACATGGTAGATGAGAATTTGCACTGAGGACAGATAGTTTAAGAGTTCTGGAGCTGGGGGAGAGGTGTTTTACTTGTGGGGACAAGAGGGGAGCCAGTGCAGAGAGCAAAAGAGTGAACAGCAAACAGCTGAACAGTGTGTGCCAACAAGTTTAACATACGTAGCTTACCCTGAACAACAGACAACAGTGGGGAAAAGGATCCTGGACCACCCCTAGAATTTAGAAATGGACCATTCCAGTCAGATAACTGGGAAAACTCCATTAACTCTTAGAAAGGGCTTATGATCTCACCAAACCACCTGCCTCCACTGGTGTTACTTCCTTTGTTGACTTGCGTCATACTACTTTCTCATGATTAATTTTATCCCACACTGCCAAGTGGGAAATACTCACTGTCTTCCGTGTTTTGCATGGATAAACAGCTTCATTTACATGCCAATTAAAACATTTTATTATGTTTCTGCTTTAACAAGGAAAATACATTTTCCTAATTAACATACTTTGGCAATTCAAGGTACTCCACTTGCTTATCAAAGTCATTGTGTGAAGAGAAATCCCCCACTCACAGTTGAATTAATAGAACCAATGTTTAAATAGTGACATTTCCCTTAGTCCCTTTGTATTGAATACGGCAGTGGAAAGAAAACTATTCTCTTATTTGCTGCATGTCTTGTGGTGTCCATCATGTTGCACAGATAAACAACACTGGAAGTCTGAAAGTAACAACATTTTTTCTATATCAAAATTAACTCGCACTTATGAATATTGACAGTGAATATTGTCAGCAATGAAATGTAATATAAGCAATGTTTGTGTTCTGTTTTTTATCATTGTTATTAATAACTATTAATAACTGTCTTGCATTGCATACATTTTCGGTTTGTGTCTATAAAAGCACATCTATCATCTTAAATGTTAGTATTTATGCTCTCCAGTTTGAGGATCCATTTTTTCATCTATGTATTGTAAACTGTAATACAAATTCTCTGCTGTTGTACCTTAGTATTATGAAGTTTAATAATCTGTTGCGTTGTGCAAGAACCAAAGAGTATATATTTTTTTTACAATAGACAATGTGAAGCAACAATTTGTTTAGTGTCACATGCAGATGTGTGTAACTATATTTTGAGATTGCTGTTTTTATCTACTAAGGTGATCTTCATGTCTGAATCAATAGTTAACACATCTCAGCACTGACATAATTCATAGCTCACAGAGATACAGAAGCATGCATGAGTTCTTCTGCCTTCAAAATCCCAATCTAACCCATGGAATGAATTATTGGATTTCTGTCATACAGAATTCAGTATACATGAATTATGCTATAACACTGGCTTTTTATGCATACAAATAAAAAAGACATAATTTAACATGTGCATAAATTAGTTAAAAACAGCCTCAGTGCTTAGACTGAATGCCTCCTCCTGTTTCCAGGGGAGACTGGGCTGACCAATAAAACACAGATTGCATTCAGAACATCCAACAAAACTGCACCTACCTACCTAAGCTCATTACTACAAGCCTATGTTCCCTCCAAAGCACTATGCTCTGCTACCAAATGGAGTCTTGTTGGGCCTGTTACATTGTTCTGCTGAGTCCCTCACTACCCTCCAGAAACATCTGAAGACACAGCTCTTCCATGATCACCTGAACACCTGAAACACTACCACCTAAGGGAATTTCTTATGTCTCTGCTTTCCTTATTTAAAAAAAAAAAAAACAAATCTATAGTTTCATGCACTCATATCTCTACCAGCTAGCTTGTACCTTGTCTGGACAACTATTGAAACTTTGTCATGCAGCACTTCTAATCATTCTTGACTCCTTTTACAGCTTTTTGCTTGTGTTGTGCTCTGCCTCACTTGTCAGTTGCTTTGGACAAAAAGGATCTGCCAAATGAATAACTGTAAATGTAATGTAAAGACTGTTAGCTGATGATCTGATGGTGATGACAGGATGAGTGTGAACCTATGGCATATAAGCTGTGGCAGCAGATGGGGAAATCGTGTACACAGCAGCTGCTTCTTTCATTATCACAGTCTAATGAGTAACAGGCCGCATACAGGTTTCTTCAAAGGAAATAAGGTCACTATAAGAGGAAAAGGCCTGAAATATGTCCTGCTTATTCTCTGTAATTGTGCCACACATCTGCTGAACATAATGTTCTGGTTTTAGTTAAGCAACATTTCTTTAGTTTGGATGATAGGTTGAGGTATTCTTTGCTGTCTACATTTTGTATTTGTCTTTTTTTTTTGTTTTTATTTGTAAAGTGCTTTGACCTGCAATTCTTGTGTGTAATGTACTATATAAATAAAGATTATATTATTATTATTATTATTATTATTATTATTATTATTAGTAGTAGTAGTAGTAGTAGTAATAGTAGTGTAATTATTAGTCAATTATTATGCAGCTCTATTATAAAAAGGTAGGGAGTTGTCACTGAAACTTGTGCTCAATCATACCTCCTGCCTAGATGTATCTCTCAGATGTTCTGTACAGTGTATTTCCCGCTCGGACAATATTTAAAGACATTTTTGACAGTGGCAATAAGCTTGTCTTGTTTGGGGACACTATTTGCTTCTACATTACTAGCAAATGCCATTATGTGGGAATTACAAGTTGAACTGAATATGTACTGAATTCGGCAACAAGCTTCAATGGGTGTCATTGTACAACCCCAATTTACTTAAATCCATTAAAAAATTCATGATACAATCCTCTGAGAAGAAATTGACAGAGTTTAGCCACATTATATCATATATAACGACTCTGCCATCAGCAATAATTGATTCCTTCTTCAAAACCAACAAAAATGTTGATTTATCTGCTGATTCATCTGTGACTACATAAATGTTGTCAGATGTTTTGATCAGTTTTTTTTTGATGTTGATGTTATGCAAGTCAACAGTCTGCAGCAGATGCAGAATGTGAAGTTGACAAGCTGATGGAATGTCCCTGTCATCTATTACACGCTTATTGAAAAAATCCATAATTTCATACCACTTTTGCAAGTAGTATTATTGCACAGATCAACATTTTTGAACATGTCAAATTATGATCAAAATTCAGCTGTCACCCGAGGCTTTCTTCTCCCCTGTATTCATTCACTGAGGATCTCTCTCTCTCTCTCTCTCTCTCTCTATATATATATATATATATATATATATATATATATATATATATATATATATATATATATATATAAAGAAATGCTTCTTGACATTGTTTGTGCATCAGTGTTTTCATTTCCTTCCGTACTTTGAACTTCCATTGTAACAATAGCACTCCATTAATTTAGCATATCTTCTCTACAGTGACTTGTTGAGCATGCGTGTTATGTGTGAGTTATGTGTGTATACAGCTGGATGCTTACTGTAGCAATTGGGGTTAAGTACTTTACACAAAGGTACAAGAACAGTGGCTCACCTGGGAATCCTTTGGGTTAGGAACCCTGTGCCTTACTGCTATGTGACGGTGCCACCCCGTATATAAATAAACCAGAGGTAGACGGCTTTAACTCTGGAGAGCCAGAGATATTTCTGTTTTTTTTTTTTTGTCTGCCTGAGGTAAAATTAGCCTCAGAGTACCTCCAGTGCAGAGCCACCTGCATTAAATTAGCGTAATAATGAATCCAATTATGTGATTATGAGCATACCTTGCAACAAGGATGTCTTACCTATTATATCCATGGCCGTAACCAGAGTTAACCAAAGTAACCAAAAATAGTGAGGTCTGGGGGTGGCATTGGTGTTTAGGTTTTGTCAAAATTACTCATATAAACATTACATACATAAAAGGAGCCCCGTATTTATAAGAAACAAATTCACTTATATTCATTTCCAAATTTGGCTTTGAAATGTTTCGTAGGCCTACTATTATTGATACTGTTGCCTGCATATGCAGTTTTTTAATGGTGTTGTGTGAAATGTTAGCTAGCCTACTAATATGAAAGAAATACCCTATCCTTCATAATGGTCAGAGTATGCATGTTGAACATGTTTCAATTACAATTGCCTTTACTCCAGATGCTGTTTTGAATGTTTCTTACAGATAATGGCGTAACGATCATTGCTTTATCTTACCGAATGGTATGCTGCCATTTCACACACAAGCCACCTGCTGCTGCCGACGTGCGTACATTCTAATTGCTGCTGTCAGTGGAAGTACTGATGATGCAAGGGGCTGCGCTCGTGCCCTCTCTCACAACTCTCGCACACAGCGGACACTAAATAACAATTCTATACCAAATTAAGCACGCACTCGCACTCGGAAATGTTGTTCTCAACCACTGATTTTTTTTTTTTATCCAGTTATATTTAGCTTCAAATCTTATTTTTAGCTCTAAAAAATTACGTCATAGCTGGTTACGGGCATGATTATATTGCCTTATATTACAGAAGGCTGCTTTACTGCTCTGTACACCAATTTTTTTTGTCCTAGCAATGTTTTAGTTAAACTACTTCATGCACAGACCTCTGGTCACTTATGCACATCATTCCAGACTATGAAATCAACAGAGGAAACAGTCTGACAGTGACTACACCGTGCTGAGCAAATACTCTGAGCCAGGAGCAATTTAATTGACAGGCCATACATAATTCAAGCGTATAACACTTTGCCTTTCACAGGAGCTTGATCTTAAATGTCAGAATAACTACATTGCAACTTTGGAGTGCAAGTCCCCTTTACACAATATAGTGAAGGTGACGTTTGTTATGTCTTTGTCTGGGTATCAATATTTCGCTCCACACATCACATCAGAGAGAGAAAGTGAAAATATTTCTCTCTCTCTGATTAAGGAACCCTTAATTTTCTGTGTGTAAACAAGCAAAGGGTTATGCAGCTAGCACCCTCCCTTATGCCTCTGACTTTCTGGAGTGTGAAACCTGGTGATTGTTTGATATCCGACCTATGCTGGCCTCATTTTACAACCTATAGGCCTATAAGGCATGTCCAAGAGAGATTCTACAGACATTTGAGGAATTTGAGAGATCTGAGACTGAGTTGGCCAAGGCACTCAGCCCTCACCACATGGTAAGTTGTTTCCTTTGTCTCCTCAACAAGAAGCTGGCATCTGGTGAATGCAGTAGCCAGCATTCTAGTGTAGGTAGCTTGCGATAGTGGATTCACAGCGAGACTGTGCCAACCTCTCTTCAGCATTCAAGCTTCAGGGAGACACAAAGAGAGACTTTTAAGGAACCTTAGCTTGAATAGAAAATCTGTGAGCTAATCCAGACTGCCTCTGGGTCTAATCAAGAGGGTCCACAAACATCAACAGGAGAGGAGCCCACAGTCCTGTTCAAAGGGGGACAAAGAGCAAGGGATCCAGCCTTGTCCATCTGCATGCTGGGTAGGGCTGGATTGCTGGCCTAGCTCTTCTGTGTGGGCCAGAATAGGACAAGTCCCATGGAACTTTCGGGCTCAGCCGAGGAGACAGCCTGACAGAGATTGACTGTAGCAGGTCAGTCTGAAAGTTGCTCAATGTCTTTAACTGCTTCTCTCTGTCTTTAACAGCACCTATTCACCACACTACCACTTACATTATATTTTGTAAATATAAAAGTGTTTGTTAATACTTTTTTTTTTGTGTTTATGAAATGTATTGCCCCGATGTAATTGCAAGGATGGTATCCCGATAATTCATTTTGACCATTTATATTCACCACATTAATTGGTGTCCCATGTGAGACTACCTATATCCACAATTACAAATAAATATTTATTTCCTTTATCTTTCCTGCTTTGTAAAGCCATTCCATTTTCTGTATTTGTTTTCTGCTATGTCATCCAAGATATAAAGATAAAAACAGTCTCCAACTGACATTTAGACCACAAATTAATGTTATCTGTTACACTTTATGCAACAGCTGGATGTACAAAAACAGGGACACAAAGTGTGTCCCTCCCATGTTGAACTGATTTGTAGTCACTTTCTCAAAGTCTCTACTGATTTTCCACTCCATTGGACACTTGTTGTTTACAGAAGCTAAACACTGCAGTCGTTAAACCGACCCCTTAGATTAAATGTAATTACCGGAGCTCTGCAGCTGTGTGATATTGCCTTCATGGCAGCTCTGAAAGGGAGAGTTCTTGTGATTCACATTGTCAGCCTATCTCTTCCATGATGCACATATTTTCCTTTATCAGCCCCAGCAACTGAGTCTTTAAAACAATAATAGCAACTTTCAAACAGAGGATAAAATAATGCAACTTGCTGTGGGCTGCGTGTAACTATTCAGTGAAATTTAAAACAGCAGCATGAGTGATTGTAATTGATTCTCGAACTTTGTTGATCCAAACTTGCACCCTGAAAAAGCTTGCTTTTTTCTTTGTCTTGTTTTTGTTGTTCATTTGAGAAGTAAAATTTAGTCAAGGTAGGCAGACAAACACTATACACATAGGTTAACCCATTTTATAACAGAACAGTACCTATTCAACCTAGTTTAATCCTTTATAGTAACAAATCCAAAGCAAAACGTGTAGCCAATGGCATTCTAAATCACAGAGAGTCAAGAACACAATAACCACTGCTGAAACTGATAGCATATGTTGCTTAGCTTCCACAGTTGTTTATGAAAATACTGTAACTGTATATGACTTTTAAACTATCTTCAAATACATCATTGAGTTAAAGCATATTTGGAACACATTTGGAACAATTTCCAGAAATTGGAAAAGCTGTTTAAAGGTTTGATGGTAATGATATAAAAACATACATCAGCAGAAAAATTGGACTGTGGGTATCAGGTTTGTGTATTGTTAGAGGGCATCTTCTATATAATCAAATATACTGTTATTAATTAATGTAACAGTATGTTGTGTAGGAGTTACATAAGGTCACTAAAAAGCTTTATCTTTGTTAGGGCTGATAGTGTGAGAGTGTAAAGAGGAAAAATCCAGATCTCTATTTTCCATAGTATGATCTTATTGTGTTAATGTTCCACTGGTGACATAGCTTAATAATAGACATTTTATTGTGAGTTAGAATTTGCTGTCTAACCCTGTGGTATGAGTGGATAAGATTGCTGAAGAGTACTCATTTGCATTCACCACAGGGGCTTGCTATTATCCAAATCCCTCTGGTATTGGGGTGAATTGACAAAATGACCAGAAAAGCCTAATTAAAGCTGTTCAGCTCAAATGCATTGATGTATTACATCTATTATACTTCAGTTCAATAGATCTGCCCTGCCAGGACTGCCACAGCCTCTAAGGCCTGCAAAACAAGCTAAATAAATAAGGTAGGAGAGCTAGAGGAAAAGCAATTGGCCCCAATACCCGGACATGCCGTATCAAACTAACCCCAAGATTTACAGCTCTATAAACTTAAGTAAAAATTCAATATACTCAGAACTTTAAGAAAGTGGGTTTTTTCCACAAACATCCCTGAAGCAGTAGGTCTTGTAGGTGTTTGCATGATCATATGCTATTTAGTGATGAAGAATGAGGTATTTCTCTCCCTCCACCACTAGTAATTGCTGAAGTGTTTCTGAAGAGGGTCCTTAAGAGGGTAGTCCATGAGAACATGCTTACACATGCTACTGAAACCAACTTAAATTGATCCACAACATCATCAGCATAAGGCCTACACGAGGCAAGAATCAGTGGGTTGTGAAAACCGCAACAGAATCATATTGATAGTTATTGTGTGAAGGTGTTGTCCTAAGGGGAGGACATAAAGACTAATGAATTTTGCTCCCCAAAGATGTAGGTATACTGTGAAGGTCATGGCATCAATATTTTTTTTGCAGTGTCATGCAAACATGCATTCTTTCATTAAAATAACAATTAGTGGCTCCCGAGTGGCTCAGTCGGTAAAAGCATCGAGAGATCACAGGCGGAACGCGTCGGCTTCCTTCTGCCGGGGATAGGGGTGGGCTTTGGTCCCATTAGCAACAGCGACTCCTGCTGGTCGATCGGGCACCTGTGGTCATGAAATGTCTTCCTCCAACTCATCTCTATGCTAGCTTAGCTCGTGGCCAGTGTGAAAAGAAGCAGCGGCTGACATCATGTGTCTCGGAGGAGGGCACATGCTTGTCCACGCTCTCTCGGATTGACAGTGGGGGTTGTACAATGGGACTGAATGATAACAAATTGGACATTCCAGAATTTGGGGAATTGGGCATTCCAAATTGGGGAGAAAATGGAAAAAGGAAAAAAAAAAAGTATCATTTGGCTCTACATTTTCTCTATTTTAAAAAACGGGAATATTGTTTCATTATTGCTACCATAAAACCTCTCACACAGATGAATAGACAGACAGATTGATCTACAGTGAGATCATAAAACAGGAAAGAAACCGTGTGGATGGATTGTGTGGACGAATCAGGGAGGTATTTATGTCAGTACAAGGGGGAACAGATTTCTAAACAGGCTCCAGCAGCAGTCCCAACCATGGCAAGGTTGGACAACTCTGATAGTGTTGGTTCACAGTAATAAACACTGAAAGGAGATCTACAATTTACTATGAGCACAGCTCCTACTTACATTCTCCAGAGATGCACAACAGTATTGACATGCTGGCTGTAGCACAAAAAAAAAAAAAAAACTCACTTGTCCAAGTCTCGAGGGCACATGTTATCTGTACTTTATTCCCTAGCATTTCAGGTAGAAACAGTATGTTGCTTTGTGTCACCATTTAATTGGGCTTAATTATATATGTGTGCTAAATGACACAGTAATGATAATATGACACAATCCGTTTCATTAGCCCTGAAAAAACATTTCATGCATAAAATGGTAATTTAGCGCCTCAAAGTCAGATTTTTTTATTAATTGATTATTGCAAAAACAACATAATGTACTCTTGCTGGAGCCAGTGAAGCCTCTGTGTACGTGTAAACAGAAATGTTATTGCTAGCATATAATGCTAGATTCCCGTGTGTAACTGAGGCCCCTTGTCTGGCTTGACCTTAATAATGATGATAATTATGCATGTATAATGTCTATGGTAAGAATGCATACATAACTCTGTGGTAATCTCAAAATGAAAGTAATCTTCTCAAAAATTAGACACGTCACCTGGTTTCATTTTGTCACTCATAGAATATTTATAGCTAGTTGAATATAGGAACTTTTTTTTGTTAAATGAATGGATGAAATTGATCATTTATATATATTTACACACACACACACACACACACACACACACACACACACACACACAGAAACACACACACACACACACACACACACACCAAAATCCTGAGATGAATAAAATAAATAACCATGTAAGTGGTTGGTGGATGTACCTAGACATTAGTCACTTCAAACGTACCAATAATGTGTACCAATTATGTGTGTGCAGTACCATGTATGCACATGTAGTATCATTTCTACATATGGTAATTTATGTTGCTATCATCGCTGCTTTGTTCTTTATGCATTAGTTTATGCTACAGATGGAGCTAATGTGTATAAACTGCAGCATTTTGTTTAAAAGATTTCTGTTTGTATATACAGGTTGTTTTTGTATACATTGTTATTGAGCCTAGGCACATATCAACATTCCTGCTTTCAAGTTATGTTACAAGGTGAGGGGTTAATATTGTCAGAATATCTGCCTGTGAATAAATATATAAAGAATAATGTGTACGAATGTAACAGTTGTATGACGTGTGAATACAGATATGGAAAGGGAACACGGCCACATGCATATTTATTTCCATATCAGCAGCTCATTTCAGCAATTAGAGAGGGGAAGGGTTATTTCTATAGCTGTTAGTGGTATGCTTTTACTGTTGTCATCTGTCAAGTGAATGTGTTATATTCTGAAAGAGATGTTATCCACTGTGACTGCCTCTTCTTCCTTATGACTCTAATAGCATAGTACCTTTTTCATACACTATTACTATTACGGCTCTATTCATGGTACAAATTCTTTATCTTTTACTATAAACTGTTTGGTTTTTGAGAGCAAAAGTTGCACTTATGAAAACGTATTAGTGCTATCTTGTTTACAAAAAGTACTGCACAGGTTTTTTCAACTGTGGATGAAGTTTGTTGCTTGTCATGGTAAGAGCTGGTGTATGAAATCTCAGCAAAAATTATGGTGAAGTGGCTGTGATATTTAATGTGGAATTTCTCCAGTTTGAATTGCAAAGCTGGGTCACAGTTAAACTATAGCATGACGATCATTGTTCTGTTATATATTGTCAACAATTTGCCTTTATTGTCATATCAAGATATCAGTGCTTTGTAGTAACTGAAAACTTCATTCCCACAGGTGTTGAGAGAGCCATAAACATATACAGACACACATCCTTGACCTAGTAATATATATATATGTATTCCTGATCTGGCTGTGCTTAAAAACAAAAAAGTATCAAAAATAAAATGCAAGTGCTGGTGATGACTAGCTCCTTCTGAACCGAGACAAAACGGGTCTGCATGGAGTTTACCACTTTGTGGTACTGTATGTGGTTCCATGTAGGCCTGGACCCAACAGCTATGGTGTCTAACACTTTTCAACCTCAATCTCCTGAAGACACACTCAGCTGTTACTAGTAAAGATAAGAGTAAAGCAATGATGAAGCTTTACCTAGAGTTACCTAGAGTAAAGGTAACTCATGACTAAACATGATGTCATAATGCCATTTAGGTAAGAACTACTGGTCTTTTGAAGTTGATGTAATGATGTTGAAAAAAATTGTGATAAAACAATACTTTTCTTCTCTGTTGATTGCCATATTTTGTATTGGTGGCAGTGTTTCTTAGAAATACCAAAGCAAAGACGGATTTCTGTTCTCATCTTCACCTGAACAGCTGCAATCACTTTTGCTTTTATTTCCTCAGGTGGTGCTAATGTAATTCATGTGAGGGTAACATTCAATACCAATTGGCAAACCCATCAATTACATAATAAAACCTTTTCCCCTCTGAGCAGTTCCGAGTGGCTCAGTTGGTAAGCCCCCATCTCCCCCCTCCCCCAAATTGGTTCATTTTCATTGATTACAATCTTACTGAAATATATTCTCTATGCAAATGTTTTGAATAATAAATGTAATGCTTGGTGGCATCAAAGAAGCTGGTTGAACTGTAGAAATTATATCAGGCATATTTGTCATGTAAATTTTCCTGCACTGTACTCCCCAAAGCAATTATTTAGAAGTGGTGCATTTGTAATCAACAACAGCCACTAGCCAAACTAAGAAGATACATGAGAAAATTACTTGTGCCCTTAATATTCATACCACAGGCAAGCTAAATGTACAATGTGGCTGTGTTGTCATTTTTCCCGTACAGACTCTAGTGCTCATGACAGTTCAATTAGTCAAGTGTAAAGAACTGTAATTGCTTTTCTGAGACTTATCAGATTAGGCCCTATTTGGCACTATTGATTGCGCTTTGTGGTAACATAGTATATTCCTATAGAGATTCACTCAGCAAGAAGGAGAGGACTTGTTCCTACATCACCCATTATCCTACCTACAGAGACCTGATTTATATCACTTAGACCCTTGGATATCTGCTACTATTGCTATTCCTACAATGAAGTAATAAAAATAATAATAAAATTCATCATATTTCTGTGATACAAATGAATCTGTGAACTGTCAGATGTTAGATTTTTACACAGACCATACATAATATTTTGGAGATTTTTAGAGGACAAGTGCTGTTACAGTGTTCACTGTAGTAGGTTTTCAGACTTATTATAATTATTTTTTATATTTGGATTGGATTGTTTGGACTGACACCCTCTTTGCACATAAATCCTTTTGAACTTGGAATTTGCAGTACAAGTAACTTCAATTCCATTGACAAATACTAGGCTTTTTACCTAATTTATGGACTGGCAGACACATTTACTATTCTTGTTGCTACAAGTATTCAATAAGTTACCAATGATTTTTAAATATCAGAATCTAGACAAGCCACATGGAATGCAACCATCCACACATTGCAGTTAAATTATCTCGATTTAGATTACATTAATTTTGCCTAGGGACACATTAAATCTGCCAAGGAATATAATAGTAATAGTAACAATAACAACAACAACAACAATAATAATAATAATAATAATAATAATAATAGAAAAGAAGAAAGATGTAAAAGCTGACAGGTCGATGATTTGATAAAATTCTCAAATCTTACTGTTAATTATTTTTTATATCGTAAGTGAAATGTATCTCCATGCTTGCAGTACAGAACTAAGCTGATGGAAGCTAATTAGAATGACAGATGTAAACAGATCATATTGTGTGCTAAAGTCTGCATCAGTTAATTATGTTTCCAGGTCAGATAGCATCCATTGAGAGGAGCTGGAGAATGTTAATCATGTCCACTCAATACTCTGCACTGCAGACCTCAGGGGCTGAAAACTGCATGCTGTCCATGCTTGCCAATGAGTTTTTAATGAGGAATTTGGTAAAGCCAAAAACAAAATCTCAATATACTGTATACAGTGCCCTCTGTATTCATATCCCTGATTGAATAAAAACACAAACATATAGTAGAAAAAATCAATGTTTTTTTTTTCCCTTTAGGGAAATAGGAAACCCTATTTTGGGGTCACTGATTTTATACAGTGACAACCAGTGTACTCCAATAGGAGTGCTGAGGAAAGTTGAATGCAATCCTCCAATCCTACACACACAAGCAGTCAATGGCTATTTTTTACTACAACTACAAAATAGTGGTAATCATGGCAGGGTAATACAAATTCTCTCAAATAAAGACAAATTATTGAAAACTACAGACTAGATTTGCATTCAGTCTGGAGAAATTCCACATAAAAATGTATTTGATACATGTTATTACATATAGTATTAAAAGACCATGATTTTATCTCATTTTATTATTTTGGGATGTCCACTTGAACATTTCATATAGATTAAGTACACAAAAGTGTTTAAAATGCAAATGTTCCATCTTGGAATCTTTTTTTCATGTATTGCAGGACTGTTGGAAATAAGATGTTCCTATTCAGACTTTCTGTTTGGCTTAAACCACCAGAGTGCTTCACTTTCACTGTGTGTTACTGTGTTTTATGTTGTTATTTATTTCTTATTTTGGTAGTGTTCTACTTGTCTACTGATGTGCAAATTTCTTTCATGGCAGTGAGACTGCGGGGGTGTGTATCCTTTTGATCATTTTCTTATTCAGGAAGATTTCATGGGCATTATAATGAATCTGAAGTTGCAATGAATAAGTTTCTGTTAGCTGTTCTAGCTTGATGGCATGATCAATAATGAATGTGAATTATAATCATGGATCATGAATGAAACAGTATGTTGTTTGGTTCACTACTGCACCATCATATAATGAATATTTGTTTTAATCCCCCCACAGCCCCCACCGGGCACCCACACACACACACACACACACACACTCCTACTCATCTAATTTGAGGTAAGCTGAGTTAACCATGTTTTGTGACTCATAAGCAATTATAGTTCTGCATCATATTTAAAATGAATAAATGTTCATTCTGTTTATTCCATTTCGTGACTGAAGAGATTTCAAACAAATAGCACAAACTAAGTTTTTTTTTTTTTTTAATTACTGTCCATGAGCAACACTTAAAGGTCCTACCTTTGCCATTTATCAATGCCTGCTGATTCAATGCATGGTTTGAATACAAGAGATATGGCGAGATGATTGGATTTGATGGAAGAGGTCTACAATGGCAGCAAAGAAAATGGCAACATGAGTTTCATAAGGAAGTAGAAGTGAAAAAAAAATAAATAAATAAAAAAAACAATGCAAGGTCACATTCACTTTCAGTCTGAGAATGTGCCATGAACATAGAGTGTCATTCCTCCATGCCTTGGGTTTTGAAAAGCCTGTAATCACTCTCAGATCAGTTCCATGCTGCTCTTGCTTCCAGTTTTCAACTGGTTCCACAGAATTGGTTTACTTGGAGATAAAATCTACATGGACCAAATTTATATGCTGCAAGTGACAAATTTCTATTTTTTTTCCCCCAAAAACAGACATTGAATTACATGTTCAGGTACTGATGATTTTGCAAAATTGTAGATCAAGTTGAGACTGAATGCTATGACATTTACATTACATTGCATTATGTATCATTTAGCAGATGCTCTTACCCACAGTGACTTCCAAATAAGTGCATCACTATGTGAAGAGTAGTTATCGAGAAGTATTACAAAAGATTTGTAAGATAGTGTAGAAGTGCTAAACTAGTGTAGAGTGTTTTTTAATAGAAAATAGGGATATATAGAGAGGAAGGTATACTAGAGATATAGCTTGAAGAGATGAGTTTTCAGCTTTCTCTTGAAGGCACCCAGGGAGTCTGTTGTACCAATCTCAGTTATGCCAATTGAATTTGTCCTTCTTCAGAAGACTTTACCAATATTATATAAGAATTCTCAAGCATGAAGAGCCAAGGAGTAGCATATCATGATAGTCAATATGGTATGTGGTGGAGTGATTCTATTTTACATTGAAGTATACTGCAATAGTGAATATGATATGCAGTAGAGCACTGATTCTCAATCCTGCTCCTGGGGCCCCCCTGCTCTGCACGTTTTCCATCTTTCCCTGCTCTACCTACCTGACTGAACTCATCAGTGGCACTTTTGATTAGCTGAGCACACCTGATTTAATCAAGGGCATGTTAATCACACTTATCAGGTGTGTTTGGAGCAAGGATAGAAGATATGCAGGACAGTGGGCCTCCAGGAGTAGGGTTGAGAAACACTGCAGAAGAGTGATATGGCATAAAGGTTCATGTAGTTGAATGTTGCTCTATATGGTGGAGTAATGATCGTTTTTCAAGTCAGATTCCATGCTTTAATCCCATATAAAGCATTAAGTACTTGATTTTAACTTCTGAATTGCAAACATTAAAAAGGTAATGAAAAGGACAATATCATTTAATGAGTTAACATTGGTTAGTTATGTTTATGTATCAGGGACATTGTGCAAGTAAAAACGTTAATGAGGCAGTGAATATGGCCATCCGCACAAGGGGGGCACCATTAAATATAATTAAGTACAGCATTCCTTGCATGGATATACATGGTTGCAGCACGTATCTGTCTGTCAGTTGAGGAAAATTTGACCCAGCCCTCTCAGATCCTGAAGGAGTTTGTGATAAAAGTTGATAAAAGTTGATAAAAGTTTTATCACTTGATAAAAGTGATTCTGTCAGTGTGCATTGGATATGAAGAGCTATTGTGTGTACAGTGAAGGGAGAAATTTAATTAAATGTTTAATTTGCCATTGTTATTTCAGTTCTTTATTTTTATTTGAGGTCTCATGAGAGTGAGCCATAGATGATTCTCACTTATTTCTCTCTCATCTTGCAGACAGCAATACATATTCAGGCTATTCTTAAAGCAAATGCTCAGGATGGTTTTTAAACAAATAAGCATTGAATACAAATTGAAAAAACACAGTTTTTTTCAGGTTTTTACTAATAAAGCATTTCTCTGGACTGGACCCCTGTCCAAGTTTTGAACTCAGACACATTTGTAATAATAAAACAGTTGTAATAATTGTAATAATTATTGTCTTACCCTAGTGACTTTTCATTGTTTGGCTACAGACCTGACAGCTTGTGTAAACGTCCTATCTTGCTTGTTTACCTCAGGTGGCAGAGGGCCATGAGAAATTGTGGCTGCTCCAGCAGAGGCACAGTAACAACCTGGGGGGTGGGGAGGTGGGGGACTGATGACTGTATTACATAATAAATAATGACATACCCACGCTAACAAAGAAATCAGCTTTTGCTTTTCATTGTACAAGAACAACTTCTCATTCCTTTAAAAATAATTTAGCATACTGCAAATCAGACTTTAACAATATTTATTTGCTCATTTTTGCTCCCATCAATTAGCTGTTTGGTTTGTGTTTAATCCTTTTTACAGAAAATATCATTCCACTTCATTTGCCTCAGTGAATTCTCCAAGTCATTCAAATCTTTGATGTTCTGTGTAAATATTGGTGTTGCTTTCTTCACGCATTAAATCTGCCTTTCATCAGTTCTCTTACCATTAGAGTTTAATAGTTGTTTGATAATACAGTAATAAGATTACACAATTTGGTCATGCTGATACATGATTTCTGTTTTTTTTTTTTTTTTTTTTGGAGTAGGCCTATTAAAATTTTTAAAGTTTACATATTTCTCATTTCTTTGAGAACTTTATCTTTTATCTTTTTAGCAGATTTATGAGCCCAATTTAGATTTAATTCAACAAGAAGGATGAGTTCCTCCTAAGGGTCAAATTAATTAAGATGTTCAAAGAACATGTTGTCTGATGAAGGCAGTTGATGCAATCCAAATATTGTGAACAAACTTAATGTTAAGACAGTTATGTGTATACCAATACATTCAAGGCATTTCCATGAGTAAACATTATTTGCATGCATGTCATACTCTCTTTTATTAATTTACATGTGTTTACAAAGATAAACCTGTCTTGTCTGAAGACATGATGTTCTGGTACAGTATAGGCACCAAAGGGAGATAACCTATTTAACCAGGTCTCCAGACACAAAGTCCAGATTAGAGCCAGTCAAAAGTTAGTTTGCACTTCAGTACTGTGCCCCTGTAGAGTAAATGGACCCAGGCCATCTGGTAAGGGAGAAAAAGGACCACTCACCCACATCAGGCCACAAAACAACACTATTCCATCTGAAGAGGAACTCTGTTTGCCTTGCGCTTAATTTAAAAAAAAAAAAAAACAGATGTCCCATGTGAGGTACTTTACAAGTCTGATGCATCTTGCACTTAAAAGGGGAATTCCAGCACCGGTCATTCAGAGGTTAATGGCTGCAAGGTGGGAGTTGCAGTAGTCTAGGTGGGAGAGAGCCGCAGCTTCTACCAGGAGTTGGGCTGAGTGGGTTATGAGCAGGGGGAGAATTCTTCTGATATTGTAAAGGTAGAATCTGCAAATCCTACTGAGTGTTGCTATGTGGTCCATGTTTGTCAATCAGGTAACACTCCAAGCGTTTGACAGTCCAGGAGGATGACACTGTCTTGTTTTCCATGATGATGGTCAGATCAGATTGAATGAAGAAGTCTTGGCCTGAATGTACAGAAGTTTATTCTTGGCCAAATTGAGTCTCAGGTGATGTTTAGACATCCACAATGAGACATCAGCTAGGCAAGCTGAGATGTCAGCTGGGCAAGCTGAGATGCATGACAAAATCTGAGTGTCAGATGGGAGACGAGAGAGAAACAGTTGGATGTCATCAGTATAACAGTGATATGAGAAGCTCTGGGATGAAATGACATAGCCAAGTGATCTTGTGGACAAGAAAAACAGAAGGAGGCCAAGGATCGAACCCTGAGAGAGTCCTGTTGATATGGCACTTTTCCAGGACACTTTCAGGGTGCACTAACCCTGAAAGGTAGGATGAGATCCAGCTGAGAACGGTGCCTGAAATGCCCATCGCCAACAAGGGAGACAGGAGGAAGACATTTCTACCTGGCAAAGAAGCCTGAGGATGCAGCTAAATGCAACTCTTTTAGGCTCGAGCCTGCCCCAACACTGAATTAGAGGCTGATTGGAAGATGATGACATCTATTTGTCATCCCCATGTCGTTTATACAGCTGGATATTTACTGAGGCAAGTGTGGGTTACCTACCTTGCCCAAGGAAACAGCACCAGTACCCTAGTGGGGAATCAAACTGGCAACCTTTCAGTCGCAAGCGCTGCTCTTTAACCACTATGCTACACTGCCACTCCACAGGGATGTATCAGCATATATCTTCACAAAAATGAAAATGCTTTTGTTCTGTCCTCACTGGGCCCACAACACATTTAAAGCTGTACCAACACAGCAGTCCTAAAGCTCAAAAGTTCTTTTATAAAACAAAAAGGTACAGTGGGAGCGCATCAAAAGATGAATACAATTCCAAAAGGTGCTCCTGAATTCCAAGGGTCACATATACTAAGAAAATGGATCAAAGATTCTGAAAGCAGTAAGCTGGCATTTGACAAAAGAGATCCAAAAAACAGAAAAGCCAAATCAAGTAGAGAAAATATAAAATGCTTTTTCTAATACCCTTGTTAATTGCTAACACGCATTGTTAGGATAAAAACAATGAAAACAGCAGCCATGTATAACTTTTTTTTTTTTTTTTTTTACCTGATGTTAATAGATACTGTAACAAGATAGTGACATCATATTATATAAAAAAATATCACATGTGGGTTCACTTAATGAAAGATTCTTTTCCACCGATAATGTTTATGCCTGGTGTGTTTTCTATGTTCATATGGATCTTCTGAATGATCTAAACTGAAGAAATTCTTGGATTTTTCAATAACACAAAAATCATATTATTGCTCAGATATCCATTGCCTCATTTTGGCAAGAATGTCATCTACACAGTTCCCTTCTCATAGTGTCCTTTGGATTGATTCCTTTTTTTATTCAGAACAGCTGTATTTTATCATGAAATTTAACAATGGCGCATTACTGTGTCAACAGGAGGGTTAAGCACAGCTGCACAGTTACAGGGAAGCTGGTGTCCAGGGATGGGGAGGAGCTTCAGGCCGTTCCGCTCCCACTCCGCCGGCCTCAACCTCAGGGATTGCAGTGGGGTCTTCAGGGCCACGGAGGCCGGTTTCAGCCTTACCGACAGTTTCCCGCCCTCTTCCTGTCCCAAATCACTAATCAGCACAGCTGTGCAGAATTCCCTCACCGGGGGGGGGGAATGAATAACAGGGTGCATGGCCAGAGGAGCAGGGGGGATCGGTTGAGATGAAGCAATTGCGGATTCCTTGTGCTTGCTAAGATCCTTCTTTTGAATATTTTCCAGCGTCCTCAAATTGGGAGACACTGCCAAACCACTGCATTGTGCTAATTTGGAAGGCTCAGAAGCATAGGAGTTCAATGCCCCATTAGGTACTGCAGAGAGATGGAAATCTGTCCTCCTTTCAGCTGAAATATTACTTTGGGTTGCTGAAATCAGATTTGTGTCATGTTTTATTTTTACCCGTTCCCCCCAACCATGCTCAATAAGGTTTTTGGGTTTCTAATGTAAAAAATATATGAAGATATATGTAGATATACCTATGTAGATATGTATATATAAACATATGCACGTATGTAGATGTGTAGTACTTATCAGCCACTAGTCTATGGTGTAGTAGTTCATAACATATGAATATTTTATGGTGCTTTCAATCTGTGTTTACCCAGAAACCAGTTCATATACAAAAATAGGTCTTCCATTCAAACTATTTATCAAAGTGATATCAAGTTAAAACTAACAAGGTGGCCTACATTATTTCATTATTCTCTTTCTTGCTGGCACAGATTTATGTGTAGATAAAATTTGAAATTCATTAAAAATAATAGGAAACTAGTGTCAAAATATTATAGTTCTGTGTCTAAGAGTACATGTTACCCCTGCTTTGAGCAATTGTAAAGTTTTGCAGAATGATTTACAAGCATTTCCAAATTAAAAGACACAGAGAAACTTTTCCATTACAGCTCCCTCTCCTGGTACCTTATCTGATCATGACCTCCTCCAGGATCTATGAATCACCCCCACAAACATGTCCCCTGCACTTTTTCTGCCCATCTCTTTGGAACCTATGTGAAAGCATATCACCCAGCGTTTTAATTAAACTGCTTTGTGCTTTGCGTTTGTAGTGTTTCCTACGAAAACCAACCTGCCAGTTTTAACACACTGGCCTATAGCACACTGTCCTATAGCAGGACCCTTATTTAAACCATATTGGCAGTATTCAAATGCAAGACAACACTCTTGTATTTACCCATGTGCCAAGCTTTGCCTTACCATGGACCCCAGAGTAGTCCTCACATGGAGCAACGGGCTTTACTCCCATCATGCACACTTATTCAAGAATGAATGTTGGATGTTAAAAAAAAAAAGTGTGTTGCTATGGATTTCCCTCAGAAAGGCAATCCATAACAACATTCTTCAGCCTTGTAGGCAGCCCAGCTGCATAGTTGGTCCTTTAATCTTACCTTCACTGCTACTTTCATACCTTATTTATGCCATTACAGAATGGCTGGATGAACTCGATAATGTACAATCAATATCCATGCCTTAGCATCATTCATGTTACATTAGCTTAAATATTGTCATTTAACAGATGCTCTTATGCAGAGTGATTTACATAGGGTGCCCATGTATGTCTATTTTATCACAAATATATCACTAATGCATGCTGATATATTTTAATTGACTTATTATTTTTCTTTATCTGAGATTCATGAGCCATAAGTACTGTGTTCTGTGGTACAAACTTGTCTGCCTTTTTTGTTTGCTTTTGTGTCATTCAGACAAATCATGTTACATCATTCTTAAGCAAACACTGCATAAAAGACTTACAGCATTATACCTAATATAGTAGAGAGTACAAATGTATTGAACTACAATACAGTGTTGGCAAATTGAAATATGTTGCTCATGAGAAATTTAATGTTCCGATTTTATGAAATTCCATGTCTTAGTAACTCCATCTTATTTCTGTAGAGCAATAATTATTATTATTATTATTATTATTTATTTTTTTTTTTACAACTGCCAACTTACTGCAGGTTGTTAATCTTGAGAACGTTGGCTAACATACCATTGTGTCCACACAGTCTTCTGTCACTCTATGAATGTGTGTGTATCCACGTGTGCTCTGATCATTCCTCTTTATGATTCTGCGCCATGGAATAATCCATCCATAAAGTTCTGCAGTCATCATCCTCTCTATTATATGAGATTTCAACCCTGAGTGCTAGTCTAACCAAAGAGAGCTCAAACTCCAGTGAGCATCAGGTCAGCTTGGTCAGATCTCAGTTGTGCATCAGCACATAGAGTGATATCCAATAACACACCTACTGCTTATATGGTGCATTTGTCATTCCATATGAGGAAGGACAAAAATATGTACTGTCAACATAATAATGATATACCTTTATGATGGATTTGCAATCTGTTCCGTGCAAAGTAAAAATAAACATGGGGTGTGAGGTTCAAAAATCTATGTCTAGTATGCGTCAGTGATGCAGAAAAATGTGCACGCAAGCTGTAAAACCCAATATTGGCAGGATTTTCTTTCCCCATGTTCTTATCCGTATCATTAATCTCTGGAGGAGCAGAGGGGTGGCAAACAAAAGAAATTATCTTGGCACGGTGTCCTCTCTCTGTATTGACCGGAATGTAAAAGTGATTTTTTTTTTCTCTCCCAAAAATATACAATTTAAAAATACAATTCTCCCTGTATTTAAGAGTGGTCAAAATTACTAACACAATTGCCCATTAGAAAAGGTGGCACCATTGGCCATAGCCTTGATAGAGAGTGCACCTTGCAGATATCAGTTTTTTTTTTTAAACTCTGTCTTAGGTATTGCTGATTGAGAATGAAATTTACCAAAACAGCTATTTCACCCAATATGCATCTTTCTGAAAATAAATAAAATAAAATAAAATACAAAATAATCATAAATAAATAAATAAATAAAAAATAGAAATTGTATCCCTCCTGGAAGGCACTCAAATGTGTTGTGATTTTGATTCTCATTTACTCACTCATTTTTGTCTATAACATAACCGTCTCTGCTGGCCATGCAATAACATGCTTCAACCAAGCTGTTAAAATGACTGCACACCTTGTCAACCAATAAGAAAAAGGCTAATGTAGACCAAGTAAATGTAAGCAAAATAGGTTAATTAAATGCAATTCAGTTCATTCATCCATTACGTGAATGAGCACAACAATATGACAGCCCTTTAACTGCATCTGCAATACTCAAAAATCAATAGTCTGCACAAAGCTTAGTTAGTTCACTTATTTATAAGGTGAAGTATTCATAAGTGGAAAAAGACATTAAACATTTCAGGGGTGAAAGGTCATTCTATTCTCATCCAAAACATACCAGTCTGTGGTTGGCGCAGATGCTTCAAATGGTCCGTCTGTACCCATTGAAGCAAAGCATGCACTGTGTGCAAAGAGACGCAGAACCGAGCTTGCACTGGTAATTTTCACTGGCCAGACAAGAGTTACAACTTTATATCTTTTATCTACCATTCATTTGAGCCCAGGTCCTTGTTGAGCAGTTTTATGTGCCACCTAAATAGAAATCTCATGCCTTCTATTGATTAGCATTACTGCTTACCTCAGTGGCTGTGCAGACTAGTACTCATTATTAATGAAGACATGGAGGAGACACTGTCTATCCTCATACTGATTGTGGTTCATTTTGCAGGTGAGCTGGAAATCACTTTAAAATGTGTAAAACCTCATTGTAAGCAGACTTGCCACCTCCACTGCTTCTAGCATTATCAGTCATTTGTGGATTTGTTTAAGGAGAACATTTGAGGAAGAGCCAATATATATAATTTCATGTTAATAGGGCAGATGACGAAAATAGAGAAAAAAGATAAACTAGAAATAATGACACATTGACACTGTTGATGATAGTACCAAAAAATATTGTATATATGTAATAAAAAGCAATGATGGTTAAAAGGGAGTTACACATAAAAACAAAACCTACCCTAGTAGATGTGGCAGTGTAGCATAATGGTTAAAATGCAGGCACCATAACCGAAAGATTGCCAGTTTGATTCCCCACTGCAGCATTGCTCTAGGACCCTTGTGCAAGGTACTTAACCCACAATTACCTCAGCAAATGTCCAGCTGTATAAATTGATGAAGTTGTGTATTAAAAAAAAAAAAAAAAAAAAAAAAAACCAACGTAAGTCGCTCTGGATAAGTGTGCCTGCAAAATGCCAATAATGTAATGCTATGAGCATGTTAAAATGTAAAAAATGAGTATAGAAAAACTATAGAATATTGGGAGAAGGCCACAAGTACACAAACACTGACATTGCCTAAACAATATTGAGTGTAATAATTCAGTTAAACATTGGCAGTGGAAACCCACAAGATAAAAGCATTGGTCAGATAAATAAGAGAGTAGCTCAGGTAAATATAGTCTTCAGCTGCCTGTTTAGTTAAAGACAGTTATTAAATTGAGGGTGTGATCCAGGATGTACTATACTGTGCATCACTGTAAGGTCAGTGCAGGGGTGGAGAAAAGTAAATAAAATCCCTTAATAGCTGTGTTTGAAAATTAAGTGTACAGCACTCCAGAACAAAAGGAATGTTACTGACTAAAAGAAATAAGAAGAGATGATTGCCGTTCTCCACATAATAACTATTCAAGGAAAAACGTCAGATTTATCCACTGAAGAAAACTCACCTACTCAAACTGAAAACACAAGCACCCAAGGTAACAACAATGTATTTCATTTCATTTCATTGTATCTCCTTCAAGGCAATGTCATTTGTAGTAAAAGTCTTAGTAGGTTATTTTGGCATATTAACAAGGCACTAATTTTACTAAGATGTTAGCTTCCATTGTATGCCTGGTTACCATAACTGACATGGTATGCTATGGTCCATCATACAGTACTTGCTCATTTTCATATTAAAAGTATTTCTTTCCTTTGAAAACATGCTAATGAGACCATGTCAAATCTGTAAAATGACACATGAAGAAAACAATGCCACTTAGTAATGGGGAAAAAAAAACTCATTGGATTTGAGTTTAGCTCCATGAATGACAGCATGCTGTCAGTAAACATTTATTACAATTACTTATACTTCATACGCAGGGGTTCTTTTTTATCTGTGTTATTCCATGACGAATTATAAAAGGAAAATAAATATACACGTGAACTTAAGCAGAACTGCCATTACAAAGTATATGCTTCAATATAAACCAGCTTGCAATTACTATGACATCTTACTGCAATAGTAAACTGCACAACAAGTGCATTTTTAGTTCTTACCTCACAGTTAAATGGGGATCCAAATGAAATGCACCCAATCTTCTCCAGGGCAAAAGGTTCCCTTTCAAACATAAGTGTTTACTTGTTCTAATGCCAGAAAGTTACATTTTCCCTCTTCAGTAAATTATATGTGAATGTACCCTTCATTTCAAACCCCTTGCAACAAGACCATATTTCAAGAGGATGTTCTGGCAAATTTAGCCACATATTGTTCTGTGGATCTTATTTCACAACATCTTTACTTGAAACTGTAATCCTTTCAGCTTTACTCCGTTCTGCCTTCAGTTTCCAGCATGTACAATAAAGTAATTTGCAATCTCTCAGTTCATAACCTATAATGTAAAAATTAGGGCATGTTTTCTTTGTGTTCTAGTTTCACCTTTCTTCCAGAAGAATCTAAATCTCCTTGCTAAGTTCGAAATTGAATGCTGTCAAGAAAATGGTGTCAAGAACTCAAACAGAATTTACTGGAAGATGAAATCCAGGCATACAGATTTAAACCAAAACAGAAACAGAGAAATGCAGGGAAAATTAGAGCTGGCTGCTGTAAGTGAAATAAAGTGTTGGCTATGCAGTAAACTACTGATACGCTGAAGTTCAGCCATAAAAAAATGTGACAGATGTCAGGGTCTATGTGCCAAGTAAGGTAAATGTCAACAGAAGACCAATGTCTGAGTGCAGTACTTACTGTAAAAATAACACCTGTTGTTACCTTTGTTGAGCAGATTTGCCATTAGACCACATAAGCAAAAAGGCCCATATTGGCTGTGATGTAATCATCAACTTGTTAAATACCTTGCTCTGATCCTCAGTTAATCCTTAGCATACATATAGATCAGTTGGCTCATGGTCTGGGCTATTACCTAGCAAGCTAATAAGCTAGTGGTCCAGTGGCTTAGAAAAGTCTTCCTAATGCTGTATCAGTTCTCTTGGTTTGCTGCACATGCCTCTCTCCCTTGTCTCCAGCAAATATGTTAATCTTTTTTTTTTTTTTTTTTTTTTGCTTCACAATACGATGTGTTTAGATGGCAACAGTCATCTTCATAGCAACAGGTACGGGGATACAAACAAAGGGAATATTCACACATCAAGCATACAGATGAGATCAGCTTACTTTGGCCATTTCATACTGTATGTCACACCTGATTCTTACAATAGTAGCCAATTTTTTAGCCAAGGGTTTATATTTGAGCCTATTTCCTCTCTACCTCTCTCACTGTCTTGTTGTGGTCATGAGAACCATAATCTCATTTTGCTTGGCTGTCAGTGTTTTAGTGTTTGATTAATGAGGACTATGGGCTGGATTGGATATTGCTGTTTATGCAGCCGGCAAAATTAATTAGACAATGTTACAAACTACATAAGACAGCTCATTTCTGGATTTTTATTTCATTGTCGGGTAGGGTGCCTGATTACATTTAGTTTAGATTTTCAATTTAAACTACAATTGAAAAACAAGCAATGTTATGATTGAAATTATTAACATTGTTAATTAAAATTTAGTGTTTGTCAGCAGATACCTTTTTTGGCATTTCTCACAGTTTATCCATGGTTTACCCTTATAGTATTATTACCCTTATTATTGGCCGCTATCATAATGTCAGAGTAGACACTGCAAACTCAACACGCGTTTTTTGTGGAACGCATTGACATGAAATTACCAAAACCCACTGCATTTGCTGTCTGTACTGCGCTTTTGTGCCATTAAAATTGGCCCTACTGGCGCAGTGGATTTAACTGGATTACATGATTAATTGTGGAATTGTGTAAAAGAGAGAAGCTGTCCCTGAGAAGCAGTGATTTTTGCCTGTGTCACATCTTTTTATCACTGGGCAATCACTTGCATAAAATAGACCAAAGGCTTAAACTACATATTGAAGAGTATTTAGCAACATGTAGATATTTACACTATTTGGGGTTGATCCTGCCATGATTGCAACAGGCTGACCTGCTTTCTGTTCCCAGTCAGCCTTTTCCAGACCAGCTGGAGCTCAGGGAGCTCTTTTTCAAATGGTTCCTCCTGGGCAAATCTGTTACTTTGTGACCTTTAATTGTATCATAACAGTCCAAGCCCAGCTGCTGCAGCATCCCAGCCTCCAGCCCTGGGTCCTGGGGGGCTACACATGTGTGTGAAGCCCTTGAGCTGAGCTTCAGATGGGGGCATTCCCGACACGACCTTCCCCAGAGCAGGACACCAGTGTCCAGCCTGTGCTCTGGAAAGCATTAGCAATGTCCCTGTAGGACACACAATCCTTACATGTTGCAACTGCAATATACACTATATTCAGGCTAAATACCACTGCCACTATGACACACTGAAATGGAATATAGGTTACACTAACACCGGCCTTTCATGATATTAAACTGCCAAGCAAGATTGAAGATATAATTGCAAATCAAAAGCCTGTATGAAATTGTGTGTTTTAAAATAATACAGCAGGCAGCACGAAGCCACAATCCTTCAGTCAGTTAAAGAGAAAGACCCTGGCATGACATACCCAGAGTGCATGTATGTACAGAACATACTGTATGTAAGGCAATTATTAAACAGATGTAACTGTGTACCAACAGAGATGACCGTTGAGTCAAAATTCACACATGAGCTTAAATGCAGAGACTTGTCTGAATTTACAGAGTTGAACGGAGAATGGATATGAAAGGTTTTGTATATGAAAAGGTTTGAAATAGCAAAAATTATTCTGGGCTGTACTGGTCACCATCTTCTGAGGACCCGATGCAAATGTCACATGTAGAAGCTGTGGAGCAGCTCACACAGGTTACAATATTTACATGTTATCCATTTATACAGTTGGATATTTACTGAGGCAATTCTGGGCTAAGTTCCTTGCAGCAGTGCCCCAGCAGGGAATCAAACCAGTAACAACATACACTATGAAGTATGCACTAAGCTCCACTGCTGTAAAAACAAATGTTTTATCAGAGCAATTGAAAATTGGAGTAATCATTTTCATATATACATAGACAAGCCCTATGGTATTGAAAATACTTGAGCCTTTTTCAATGCATTATCATTTTTCATGTACAGAATGGTCTAGAGTGGCCCTTTGGCTATCCACCTGAGATGCTTGCCTAATATTTTATTCATGCAGAACTGGTCTTCCTGACTGTAAGAATGCAAGATTAACTGATTTATTAACAGAGACTCATTGGAGCATGCAGATATACCTGTTTGTTTTTTGCAGAGTGGCATACTGAAAAACTCAAATAAACCTGGGTGGGAAAGCTTAAGGTTGGTTTGAGAAAGCAAATGTGTTGCTCATGGATTTTGTAAGTTTAATACTCACATGATTCTTTCATTGTGAATGTGATAATAATAATATTTTAAAACAAAATATTTTATAAATGAACTTTTAATTATAATAATAATAATAATTATTATTATTATTATTGCATCAAGTAGAAATGAACTGTTTCTCATTTCTTAAACAACAACCTTTTACATTATATACACAATACTTTTACTGGAGATGTACACATTTTTTTTTGTTATATTCCATCCCAGGTAGGACATAGTCATGCACTTTTTAAAGAAAAAAAAAAAAAAATTAGAGATTCTCTGTCTGCTGTGTATACACAACAAATGTCTTTTGTGAGCAGAGACGGCCTCAAGCTCTTTTCTGCTGCAGTGGACAGAGACGCCAAGGCTTGTGCCAGAGTAAAATGGTTTTCATCTGGTGCCTCTTGTCATCCCCCTTGCACAGTGAATGCTCTGCTTGACAGTCGTCTAAACAATGTGATCTGAGCAGTTCCTACAAGGTGAGTTTTTAGGTCACTTGTCACTTAGGATGACAATGGAAAAAAATGTGTGAGGCAACTTGACTGCAAGTATGGAGGGCAACTTATGTTAAATGACAGCCAGTTTTCTCTCCTAATCCAAGTCTTCTTCTGGTGTTCTCGGACTGATATGTGTGGCCTTATCCTGTCTGTTCGCGAGATTTAAATTGGAAGTGTTTCCACTTTGGTTTTCATCTCTTATGATTCTTCTTTTCAAGGACCAAAGTGTGTGCTCATAGATGGAATGTTCTGTTTACATTGACTTCAGTGAGCATTGTCATTATTACAAGTGGATGACAACTTAATGCCACACATTTGAATATTTTAAAATTGTTTTATGAAATGTGTCACTGCAGGAACAGTGGAGTTGGCAGCTTGAGAGTCATCAAGTGAGCGAGTACAGTTGCAGCAGTCAGAAGAAAACAAACAAATAAAACATTTCAGGACAGAAGTTTCTTTCACCAAGAGCATGCAATGTGGAACAAATAAAAATAGTTCATTTGCATTTTTGGAATTACCTACAGCACAAGTGGCACACAAGTGTATCAATAATCATAAATGATAAAGTAAGGTATCGATTAGGATATGTCTTAATTTATCTTAATTTGTTTTCTTGGCTATTGTCAGTTAGAAAGTCTAATTGAGATGGTAGGGGTGTGTAGGAAACTGTCTGTAGGACACAGTTCTTGGTCCTTTGAACAACGGAATCCAAAGAAATTTTTCAATTCCTTAAAGACAACCAGCTCACGAGAACACGAGAACACACAAACAGTGCACTCCAGTGCATTTCTATGATTTGTGCTTCTAAAAGCATTTCTAATGTGATTTAATGAAAATTGTATTTATTTATTTATTTATTTATTTATTTCATATTGATTGTTATAGGGCATATTGCAATTTAATAATTAGACTTTCATGAGAAAACTGGGTCTGAATTAAACAGAGATTAACGCTAATGTATTTAAAAACTCTTAGTTTTTGTATCAAGTCAATCAAAGTAACAAGACATCTATGGGCATGTTACAGCAGTACACATCCAAACTCCCAGAGAAGCAAACCAAATTATTGTTGAATTAAATTATTAAATATTTTATTTAATGTCATCAATTCATTCAAAGAAATATGAATGCAAGTCAGCATACACTGAGGATTTGGAAACTGTGTCCTGTCATTGCAAGAGGGACAATAGTTTAAACTTTACTTGCCTCATTTGAATTTTTCATATTTACCAGGGTATGCATATTTGAAACTATATTTTATATTTTAGTTTATTTACTATCAGTTTATTTGTTGTTATAGCATTTGTCCAATGTGAGGAGAAAACATGTAGTTCTGTTATTTTTTATCTTTTAAACTGCAGCTTTCATCGCAAAACCGCCAGCATTTTGACAACTGTAGGAAGGTGATGGATGGTGGTCAAACAGTTTAGGACACGGTTGTGAATATGTAGGGTACAGTGGTATTTTGGGCACAACAAAGTAGTCATACAGGCAAGCAGATACAGTGCAGCTGGCAAATGTGTTTGATGAGGAAAAATGGTAAAACATGGGAGACCTGAGAGAGGCATCGCTTCATGGAAACCAAGATTTTATTAACAAGGCTTATAATTTCAATGAGAGCATTGCATGTTGGAAAAAAATAAAACAACTGTAAAATCTACAGTGGGGTGACAGTTTGGTGTAGTGGTAAGGCAACAGTAAGCTTGCTGGTTTGATTCCCTACTGGGACACTGCTGCTGCACCCTCGGGCAAGGTACTTAACCCAAAGTTGTCTCAGGAAATATCCAGCTGTATAAATGGATAACAATTGTAACATACGTACAGTATATGTAAGGCATTCTGGATAAGAGCATCTGCTAAATGACAATCATGTAATAATGCAATACAGAAAACACAATCTCTAGACAGTTCATGAAGGTAAAAATACTGGCTTTTTTAACAGGCCTGTACGTGGTGTTCTCTCCAGTGATCCTCCAAGGAAATGAGTGGCATCAGCACAATTTTAGATTGATCTATTTCAGGCAACAGTAACAGTTTTCCACTCATTCAGGTGAAGTGGAGACAGACGAAAATAAATAGCATTACATGACATCACATTTGCGATTCACTATTACTCTGGATCAACACACACCCAGGTGTCCTTGTCTTATAATTATGAATACAAGTGTTAAGTGTGCAAAACCTCTCAGTTGGCAGTTGAACATGGCAAGTGGGAAAATGAAATCAAATTAGCCATGACCCTGAGGGGGGGGCAAACCTCAGAAATAAGCATTACTAGCTACATCTTCATCAATGAATAATCAATTACATCTCTCAGTCCAGAGAGGCAAAGACTTACTGCTTTCAGCATCCCAGAAGATACTGGATGGTCAAGTGCAATAGCATCTAATTAAATTCATGTCATCCTATTGACAGATGTAAAACTAATTCTGACCAACAGTAATTAAACGTTGGATTCATGATATGACAACGAGAATAATAGTTTTAAATTGTTTGTGATTTAATATGTTGACAATCATTTATATCATCACAATCACATTATATTATGATCTCAAAGAGCCTCACACATTATATACACATCATACAATGTTCATATTTCATTTTAATTTTACACAAAAGGGGGATAGAAGTACACCCCATTATTTCTGAGGAATGTGATATGAAGTCATTACTCTGCCACTGGCACATTTTCATGTTTGTCTTTTCACCTGGGAAAGGATGTGTGAAATCAAACAGAGCTAAGCGAGGATATGAGTTACACTGCTGTCTGTATGACTACTAAATTTTACACTAATTCTTCTCACCAAGGGGAATTCAGTTATATAACCATTTACATGCCAGGTCCTAAATATGTGACCACATACACATTATCACTATTACAAGTGATTTTGTTGATCATCACTGAAAGTGATGAATCAAATACCCCGAACTGGGTAAATTTGCCATGTTTCTCCAGTTCATATCTAAAATCCAAACAAGCATGAGAGGCACCACTTTTTAAAAACCTCTTTCATCACACCTTTCTGAGGAATCGATATGTCATTCTTGTCATCTTTATTTGGATCTGCTGTTACGGGGGCTTTGATCTATTTGGCTAAAAATTAAGCAATTAAAATTGGTACCTATTTCTGACCACTTAAAACATTTGGCTTTGACATACAGCAGTTGGTCATAGTAAATGTACTTAAAATATTAGTACTCTTTAGCAATAGTTGTTGTAGTAGTACTAGTACTAGAGTCATTTTCCAAGTGAGTAAAACTCCCAGTTCTGAACAAGAGTATCACTGCCATAAGCCTGAGCACTCATCAGTTGGAGAATAAGTGTCTGCCAAGCAAACACGAAGTAAAGAATGACAAGGCATAAAGCAGTTTTCACAGATCATACAAAGTAACAACGATAGTGCTGCAAAGTGCTGTCACCTTCTGTAATAATAAAATCTGTAATAAAATACTACACTAATCTGTATTAATTTAATGCATTAATAGATCATTTATAAGTATTTAATTCTACAACTTGTCATGCTGTCAAGAAATATCAGCATAGGAAAGCCTTGAATAGAAAACATGCATATGTTGCATCTAAGACTAGGATTTGTCAGTATTTATCCCATGGTATTAATGATGCTTTTATCATCTTCCCATTATAGATAACATGCTTAAAAATCAATGCCAAGCCGAGTGCCAGAAATAGACAAGCCAGCATGGCTACTTGCCTGTCCATTTCTTCTAACATTAGAAATGCCGGGTGTCCACCCATCTGTTTCAGACACGACCTCACTCTGTCCTTTTATAAAGAGTTTGTGTTTGAGCTGATTAAAAGCATCATGTCCAGTGTATGGTAAACTGTAGACTCTTGAAGTCAACTGCCTCTGGGGAATGATAAGAGAAAGTATGTAGCATACCAAGACATGGTTATGGAGACCACAATGTCTATTTTTATTATACCCAAGAGTGCACACATGGTTACGTGTCCAAGTGTTGTTTTGTCTTTTTTTCCCTATGGCTAAACAATGCAATGAATGAGTTGTATTAGTATTATAATCCAAAGGAGGTACATTACATACATTATATGACAGATAAAGGAGACATGACAGAAGAGGCAAATGACTGGAGAAATGTCAGTGAGGAAACCATATTCCTTCTGCGTGGTTTTGTATGTTAGTTAATGAGTGAAAACCAAAATGGTGGCAATCCAAATTGCAATGGAGCACATGTTAGCTAGCTTGCAAGCTATATTAGGTGAAGAAAAAAATATGCTCCTTCACGCTTTAGATAGCTAGCTAGTGAGGCATCTAATGAGGACACAGAAAGCAGAATGCAGTAACTTGAGTCATTTTAAATTCAACTCCCTGTCATCCTCATACTATCATACATACATGTGTACATGCAGTCATGTACAGTATTATGAGCACTGTAGTATTTCATCACAGGAAATACTGTAATTCTTCCATCTCTTAAATAAGCACCCCATTTACTTATTTGTCAATCAACAAAACAGCTATTTATTCCAACTGAAATAAAAACTTTGCATGTCTGTGTCCAGGACGGCTGTTTGGGTTGACCTTGTTGCTTTAAAGGGGTCAAGCTGTGCAGAGATGTTGGATTACTTAAGTATGCAGAAACTCAGTGATGTACAATTCAGATTGCATTGTGAGTTTGGCTGCCTAACTGTGAACTATTTTGAAACTGCAGTGTGTGCTGTCTATGGATAAAATTAATTATCTCCCACAGTGGCCAGTGGTGGCTTTTCCCGTCCTTGCCCATTGCGCAGAAATATAATAGGATATTAGGATCTACATTCTGATTGATACTCTACTCATTGAGTCTTCTGTACTTTTTATTATTGACTTCCATCCTTCCATGTATTGCACATTTACTATTTGGTATGGTCCACATTAATATGGTGACGATTCTTTGTTCAAAGGCAGTTCCTGTGGATTATTTGGTGTGATTTGCATTACTATGGTGACATCTTTATTCTATGGCAGTTCCTGTGGGGCATTTGCTTTGGACCAGATATACCATATACCTCTGTATTTGACATTGTTTGAGCAGGTAGATAAATGTGCATTAGATAAAAGGATGGAAGTCAATAATAAAATGAACAGAAGACTCAATGAGTGGAGTATCAATCAGAAAATAGATCCTGGCACTACTTAGGGATCAGCATGGCAGATATTTTTGGACATTGCGTTTGTGAATCTAAAGCCTATTCTAAGAGTGCTACTTAGTAGGCTAACATGGCTCTACTGTGGTCCTTTTCACAATTTTCAGAGATTCTTTCCTATCCCCACAGCGTCATCACATGTGCCTGTGCCCCTGTCCACAGATCACTACTGACAACCAACTCATGCCTCCTTCCCCCATCTAGGTCACAGCCCTTGCTTCTGAACTTCAGTCCCATCATGACCCATATGCTAATATTTTCTTCACAGTCTCACACAAGGGTCTTTACACTGCTTTGATTTCTCTACAAATGTGTTCTATTTCTCTGCTCTTCCAGCCTACAGTGAGAAGTGCCATCCAGTTTGAGAATGTGTTAAAAATGATTACTTACCCTTTCTCGTGGACCTCTTGTTCCGTATAAAAACATTCTATAAAGTCAACCTAACCCATTACAATTTCTAGACAAATCCTGTTGGACTCAGAAATGGCATTTGGATGTGCTGTGGAGTAAATTGAATTTTGTTTTTTCTACTGAAGCCTGTACATTTCAAAGATTTGCAGACTCCTGCTAACGTGGCTCCATGCATGACATGAATCACTGCTACCATGTTCAATGGTTACTGCAATCATTTGTGACTAACTTTCTCATCCAGGGGCTTTAATGGCTTTAAAACAAACATTCAAAATCCATTGTGTTGCTTGAAATTTAATATGATGCAATCTTCACCATGGATCTTCATCATGTTCCTTCCTGTTTTCATCTGATTTATGAATAATGTGTTTGTGTGTGTTCAGGGCCCTGTGTTTTCGAAATATTATAAACTTTGAAAAAAACTAAGCATTTCCTTATCATGTTCACCTTCAGCAGTTTGGATGCATGGGAAAGTGTGTGCGTGTGTGTGTGTGTGTGTGTGTGTGTGTGTGTGAGAGAGAGAGAGAGAGAGAGAGAGAGAGAGAGAGCTCAGGCATCACATAATTAGTTAACATCTTTACTGATTAGCCACACCCCTTGGGTGATATAAATGAGAGATGGATTGTGAGGAGAGGAAAAGAGACAGACAAGAACAGAACTAAGCAGGGTTACTGTGAGGGTTTATTTATTTTTTAATCCCAATTTCAACTCTTTCTGTATAAGCCTGTTTTAACCTGAGATATTTATAATAATTTATGCATCTTTTCAACATCTCCAAACTTGTGTTTTTTTCACAGGAAAGCTTTTTATGTGGGAGGTGTTCAGCTAAAGGCTTCACACTTAATGTTTTAATTGGTGTTTGCATCCATATGCTATACTCACATTGAAAAGAGCAGCACCCTATTTGCTACAAAGAATACTGGTAGCTTTGTGAACTCACAAAACTCAGAGCTGCAAACTGCATATTCCTCTGTTCTCCAAATACCCTGTGTGAACTACGCAAAAAAGTTCTAAATTTAACAGCTGGATGTCCACAGTGGCACCAATGCCTCGGGTTATGCACAGGATCACAATGGATATCAGATAATTCCAATGCTTATAATTAAATTTAAGTGAGTGGCATCTATTTTGAATTATGTAGTATAATTTTTACATTGAGTCACCAGCACTCCAAACCATTGCTACAGCATCTTTTGTCATGAACACCATTTCCTTAAAACAAATTACACAATTAATTTAATGAGTTTTGGATTTAACACGTTGGTAATTATTACTATCCCTGTTAGAAAAATTTATATTTCAGGTTTTGTAGAATGATTTATTCAGTACTTTGCTGCATGACTTGTCATTTGGAGCTCTTCCCATGTAAAGATATGATCATAAGAAGAATTTCCTACTGTCATAACATAGTCTTTATTTGAATTTAAAGTGCACTAATGTTAGACTTAAACAATCTTTAGCCGTCTCTCCTTAATTTATCTCAATAAAATGCAAGTGCTGTTGTCCACTCTTGTCTTTGTTTGCTTTGAAAAAAGTAATGCTGACATTGATTGTAGGTCAAAGTTTAGAACAAAAGTCAATTGAATCAAAAGGTGAATATACATTCCCTGCTTGAAAACACTTTTTTTTCCAAAATAAGATTATCATGCTGTCAATCGAACACCGACAAATCTACAAAGTAATATGAGAAAAGAAACATATTTTTTATTGATTTTTTTTATGAATCCTAAATACTATAAAGCAAAGGAAGATAATCAAACTGATAACGTATTGTAAATATGAAGCATTTCCTCTTGTATGTAAATCTCAGAAAAGCGTAGCATGAATATTCACACTTGCAAGACAGGGTTTACATATTGATATGTGATTTCATGACATCCACATCTATTTGTGGGCAGATAATTGTAGAAGGTGATTTATGATATGTATTATTTTTGATTCAAATGAGAATTAACGTGAACTCATACAACATCATCTTCAACATCCTCCTTTCTTATTTTATAAGGGAATGGTCATTCTCCTCTTTGAAGTCTCTGATAGGATCAGCAGCAATGTAGGAGGCAATAAACACCACAAACATCAGGTGCTCTGGCCAAAGAGGTAAATCTCTTCTCTTCTCTTTGCTTTGAAGTGAAAGCAGATGATAGACACAGGTGTATACTAAAGATTTGCTGCTTTTCTGATAAAGCTGACACACCTCTCTCCAGTCATTTTCATTACCTTGCTCTTGTCTGCATGGGTAATGTATCCTCTGTCATAAACCTTTCTGCCTTTGATGGAATAAATGTGGAAATTAGCTGGCATCACACCCACGGATGGCAGAACTGTATTTCCCTGGCAAACCATTTAGTGAGATGCTGAGAAAACAACATAAATGTGTTGTTTTTTTTTTTTCTTTGCCTATTCTTAGGATATTATATTCCCTTAGCAACAGATGCTAGATGGCTCTGTTGTGCCGACAGTGATCAGAGGCAGTAGAACTGGTTTGCATTTTCATCTCTGCAATTTTAATTAAAAAGTTTTGCTTCAGTACTGTCCCTTGTGATCACCTTTCCGTCATTTGCAAATCACTTATTGTGGTGTTTGAACAACTAACAGCTGAGAATGACTGAGCACTCTTTGTGGTGAACACGTGAGCAAAGATGGTCCATCTGTCAGATTTGTGCAAGCTGAATGCTTGAGAAGGCATAAATTCAAATCAGATGTCTCTAAACTCAAAATCAATGCTTCAGAAGTGCTTATTTCAGAGAACTTCTCTATTTTTGGCATATTATTAGTGGTAGTGTTTTACTACCACTCCTTGTTGTATCTGTATATAATTCAGTGAAGGCAAAGACTTACTGGGTAATGGATGTGTTGTTAGGGTTCAGTATTATCTGCAAAAAATGCCAACCATTTAGCTGTGTACAGTTAAGATGGGTCTAGCAGTTTAAAGCTATTAAACCTATATAAAAAGGGAGAAGCCAAAGGCTTACCTCGTTGTCTGTTATGTAACAAGAGGAAGACTTAGTAATTTCACTAAAAGCCTGTCACATTAAAATGGTTCCTTTTTAATAGAACTATAAAGTGTATTCCTTTTTGTGTTTGTCATACACTTTCTCCTTAACGGATAGTTGCATTTTTCTATTAAATAAAGCATTTATACTGCACTCGGCCCACTTTAAAACGAAGTCATCGTGAAATCATGTTCTTTTTCCTGTATCGTACAAAGTATAATTGGAAGGAAATGAACACAAAGTTTCTTGATTCATGTGTTCTGCCTTAGGCTGTGTGCTGCATGTCTTTCCTGATCAAACAAAGCAATCTATAGAAATTAATTGTTATCATGTATGTATTCATGTTCAGGTGAGAGGTGAATTATTGCATTTGATGAATAGAGATGTTCCTCCACTTCATGACCATGACTCTTTTTTTTTTTTTTTTACATCATACTATTGCTTTGTTTCCGTTTTATGGCACCTCTCATAATATCCTTTCATGCACTGATATGTGATATCAGCTGGAGGAAGGAGCATTGCAATTTGACAATATTGTTGGAGTTTGCTCTGCCTTATAATGCCATGTAATTTCACTAGTCTCTCCATTTCAATGTAGCTTTTTTCCAGATGCACCTAATAGCCAGCCCTCCCTGTCCCATCCTGTTTTTTTTTTTGTTTAAGCATACTAATTTGATATATGTTCATATCTCTTTTAAAGTTTTCAATTGTGTGATGATGCGGGTGTTATAAAGAATCAGTCACTATTGGCTTATTCAATGATTATCAGATTACTCTTTTAGACAATAAAAATTATGTTGTGATTTCACCTGAGGTTGGAATCTGTTTTTAAAGATCAGGGTCAGTGCCACAAATTTGATACAACCAACACTCATGTAAGTCATTACAAAAGTAATTACAAAGGCTTCCTGTTATTCAAGTATTTGATCAGTTAAGTAGTGCAAATAATTATTAAATTAGCTTGGAAAAAAAAAACCCACTGTTCTTATTATTAAGCTGGCTTGGACACAACAACTTACTGTTCTTCTTACTTCTTTATCTTCTTATTCCATTTGTGTGTAATTCCTCCTATAGCTTTTTAGCTGCACTTATGAAACATAGCCAGTTCCTTCAGCTAGAATGGGATTGCGCTGTTTTTTGTCTTAATGAACAAACAATGAACAAACCATGAACTCCATGAACAAACAATATTCCAAGCTAACAATGCACAGCATCCTCTCTACCTAGTGAATATTATTCAGTGTTATTACAATGTTCAATATTCAGTGATCTTGCTCCGCTCGATGCCCCATGCTCTGCTACAGTGGTAACAAAAGCCATTGCCTTGGACAGCAACATCATGATCATTGTTTATTTATTCATGTTAAATTCATTTTCATGTAGCTTTCATATAGCAGTTACCCTGAAAACTTACAATCAGTAATGTTTGAATCATGTGGACACATCAGATGATGAATGTTTATCCCCTGTCCTACTCAGATGTGACCACACATTCTGTTTGAATTGTAATAAAGTGGCAGTGTCCTTTTGTGCATTGTTTTAATGACATGCAGTTCAGAAATGGGGGTGTTTTTTACACTGCTAATGGATTAGATGTATGCAAAATAATAAATAAATGTATGCACTTTTTATATTCTAATAATTATATTCTTATATTTTTGTGAGCCTGCTATAGGCACAGTGTAAAGAATCAGTCAGCTAATGTACAGCATTTATTAGGAAACTTTTATCCACAGTTTAGGCGAGTGAATCCAATCATTTTTTTTATTATTATTAGTATTTTTTTATTATTATTATTATCATTTTCACTTTTGGATGTAGTGATTTCTTTTGTCACAGCAGATAGCCCTGTCATATTTTTCCAGATACTGATATTCAATTAAAGATGTTTCCCAAAAAATTCCTCAAGGAAACAAACATCTTTTAAGCCTTTAAAGTCTTTAATAGGAGACATCAGCAATACAACAGCATAACACAGACCCAGCCGCTACAACAAGAGGTGGAACAGTGCTGAAAGTGTAGCTGACAGCCAGGATGTCGAGCAATTTAAAATTCAATACTGTGCCACATTTGCTGTTTATCGTGTGACCAAGGAGCATGTTGATATCTTATCCTTCAAGAATTGTGGATGGAAAGTTGGCTGATTTGGATAGAGATTGATGCAATCTTGAGAGCCACAAAAGCCTTTCTCCCACATCTACATTCAATAGGAGGAAACTTTTACTTTTGTTCTTGCTTTCTCCTGCACAAAAAAATGGCATGGGCTCAGGGAAAAAAAAAAAAAAAAACATTATCTACAAGGAGGAAGATGAGGGTATGAGGAACGAGAGAGGGAGAGTGAGGCTTATCTGGAGGGTGATATGGTGAATCAGCTAACCCACAGATGAGCTTTAGGTTGAACGATGAGCAACATTCTCCTGGAGCCAAGCCGAGACCATCGGTAGTTACCTGGGTTGCGATGAGAGAATCTTAAACAGACATCAGCATAACAGGCACCAAACCATGAGAGAAGCAGCAGAGCTGACGCAATAGTAATCAGAGAACAGATTCATAGCTGGCTCTTAGTGTGTGCTGGGCTCAGCACAGAGGGGTATGACTGATCAATGTTAGGCTGGAGAAGATTGCAGATGATGAAAGAGGAAGAAGTGAGAGCGGTGAAAAATGTCCACCTGGACTCCTAAAGCTGTGAACAGAATAACATCTTTGGTATGATTAAAAAAGAAAAAAAAAAACGAACAACAGCAACAACAAGAACTTGCTTAGTTCAGCCTATCTGCGCCAGAACTGCACTGATGTGTTAGATCTGCGTGTACAGCATACTGGTCAGTACTGGTCTGGGAAAGGTGTGTTAGGGTACTGGTCATTGTGTTGTTGACTGAATTGTGAGTGATGAAGATGACCACTTTCAGCCACTCTTTTTAAATTCTCAAGGGTGATTCCAGAATAGTCTTTTCAGTACCAAGCAAATTAAGCACACTCTAAGACTGCTCCATTGCCAGACTAATTAATAACCAAGCCCATGTGCGCTTATGAAAAATACACAAGGTCAGCCTTAAATAGCAACTCGTTTTATTCCACAACTGCCTACTGTCACAGAGAGAAGCGTCATCCGATCCTCATGCCAATCATCAATTTACTGATGGCTAAGGTCATTTTAACTCTCTGCAGTGTTGGATTACTGGCAAGCATACATCATAGGTAGGCCAACCATCCAGTCAACGCAATAAATCTGTGACTTGCAGGGTCTAAGACTCTATAAAAACACACATATGTAGTGGCTGGTGACAGTGGAGGACAGTCAATATCAAATACCAAACGTGGAGTGATAACGAAGATGTGGAGGTGGAAAAAGCATCATATGGATAGAGACAAGTGGGAAGGGATGATAAGAGTGTGTTATGTGATGAGACACATTTGAGGCCAATTTTATTCTGTTGTCAAAAATTGATGGAATGCCCCAATACACCATACCTATACAAAGCACTTGTGCATCGCTGAATTTTTCTGTGTGAGTCAAGACAAATAACCTTTGATTGAATTGATTTTAAAACGTATTTATAATTTTGATTTTGTCATTGCATTTATAATAAAGAGAGATAACTGGTGACACTGGGACAGACTCGTATAGAATCTGAGAAATAGGATGATTGGCACTAGCAGTGTTAACAACAGTCACCACATCTAACACCTTGTTTTTAATTCAATCATCTTTCAATGCATTTCATTCTAACAGCCTCCACACCTGCTGGCTGAAGAATGCTGATTTATGAAATAGGCTTATTTAAGCAGCTAGAAAAATGTACATGCATCAAAAGCAATAATGCTGTATGACCCTTAAATTGTTCCATAGTTTCACCTCTGTAAATTCAGTCTTAACTAGCATTATACTTTTGTTCTCAAGTATCATCATGAGTCTGGATTTGCGACATTATTATAAATCCATTGATGATGTCCTCTATTTCTTTAGAAAACTTAATCTGTCATAAAGTAAGTTATTTCATTTTGTCAGCAAACCTGTAACATTGTTTCTAAATAGACAGGCAGTGGACAATTAAGAGGGCAGGGAATGAACTGATGAAATGTAATCATCAAGTCTGGCAGGCTTCAGAGTCACTCAGTGGTTAACATGCTCATTTTGAGTGCAAGCAGAGCTCTACAACTCATTTTTGAGCCCACAGCAACAGAACAACTTGCTGTTGTTTTGCCTGGGATAGGGGCGGGTATGTCAGCAGGGGTTGCTCATCTCACCACTCACAGGTTCATCAGGCTCCTGCTAGTTATTCAGATGACTTCACTGTGGTGTGCTGGATGACCTGTATTTTGAAAAAAGTCACTGTTGACATGAAAACATATCGGAGGATTGTGTCCAATATGCCTAGTTCTCCTGTGTGAGTGCATCAGGTGTTACAGAGGAAGTGTCTAGCATGCAATTGGGGCTTTTAAACTGGGAATAAAAAGTGGGGAAATGCAAGAAATTGACACGAGCTTGTCTAATATCATTATATTTCACCCAGGGATTGGTGCTGGGACCATTGCTGTGCCTTATTTATGTAAATGAGCTTTGGAATACCAAGGAAATTAGTAACAAGATTAATTTGCTGATGAAAGAAAACTTGATTGAGGGAACATTTACTAAAATAAGTCACAAGGATTTAAACAATGGAACAGAATCCAGATTTGTAGATGTAAACAAAATCCAGAACTGGCAGACACCAGGAAAATTAAAATTGAACATAGCCTGAGGTTTTTTTTTTTTTAAATTACTTCATTTACTGTTTATTTGTACTTACAGTATGTATTGATACTGCATAATTATTGAATAATTTATGTTAAATAAATTAACTGCACAGCATCTCAATCTGATGCTCCCTTGTTGGTCTGGAAGTGAGAGAAAAGAGCAACAAACACGAATGATTGACAGACATAATGATTCATATTATACACCAAATGTACACTTAACGTCTCTCACTGTTTCCCGGGATTTGTCATTTTCCTTTTGCAACGGGTAAGAGAATACTTTTTTTCAGTTTATCCAATATAGTCTCATTTAGAGTTTTCCTGTTTTTATGCTCTCTGTAAAGCACTCTGTGACAATTTGATTGTGAAAGGTGCAATACCAAATAAAGTTTGATTGATTGAACATGTCAGAACAATCAGGACAATATGTGGTTCTTTCCTAAACAATGGGCCTCTGATTTTTTTTCTATTATTTCAGCTTTTTGCTCAATATCTAAACTCTATCTAAAGAATTTTCACTATTCATAAACCATGCACTGTACAAAAGTCATACAGCATGCACAGAGGACAATCAACAAAAAAGCATTTTTTCCACAGAGTTTTGTTAGCTGTATTCACTCCACTGAATCCATCGCTGCCTGACAGTTATGCCTACTTGAGTCATAATCCTAAGCGGGGGGGGGGGGGGGGGGGTTGGGATTGGAAGTTCAAAAATATCTGCGATTAATTTATCTGGCACATCATTAAATATACCACATTATGAGTTTTGACTGGATTTACTTTTTAAATACTAATGTCTATGGTTTCATAATCTGAAAAGAAAACAAAAATCTATACTCCATCATCTGCTATGGAAACCCTCAACTAAGGACCAGACTAATCAAAGTATGTGTGCGTGTTGAAATTTGCTGCGTAAGTGGACTGATAACAATATGCAATGCATGTGCAAAGTCGGACGATTAATAGCACTTAATCATCGGAAGCACAATCCCCTGTTGTAAACAGAGAGATAGTCCCCAGGAGCACGCATGTAGAACAGCCCCACTGGCAGCTGTCACACATGTTTAGCTTATCCCTAAGTAGAAGTCTGGTAGGGGACATCTGTAGGGTAAAGTGACAGATGTGCCTGCTTGCCTCTTCGGGACAGTCTTTGCTACAGCAGGGACCACTTATTAATAAGAACAGACGTTTCAAAAATATATGTCAATAAACTAAAAAATCTTAAGTCCGATCTAAGGAATCATTAATGACAGGTCTCTGTCTGTTGTTCACTGCAAGTGGTGGTTGCTGGGATACCGTTTCTTTATTTGATTAGTTTTTGGACGCCCAATCAAAATTATTATAGCTTGTGTTTAAAAGTAATCTGGGCTATGTTTAGATTTCAATAACGGCAGAATATGTGTGAGGGACATTTATCATCGCTTAGACTGTTTTTCTTCTACTCAGACCAGCACAGATACAGAAGAGTAATCATAATGTATAAGAAGATACTCACAATAGGAAGAAGCCTTTGCCATAGTCAGTCCAACATTTTCTGGCTGTGTAACTTCCACAACAAAATAAATAAATACATAAATAAATAAATAAAAGTCACAAGACGGTTCAGTTTCCAGTTTCCACGAAGTTACTAAGATGGTTGCTACCTTGCCAGGATGAGAAAATTTTGCACGAAAATTGTCTGTTAGGGAAAGAAACTGTTACACAGCGTGCCTCTCTCTAAATGTGTAATGTGTCACATTTTCCTATTTTATAAAGGATCTTATGCCTCTCTTCATTCTAACGACAATTCTGGTGCATTCAACCACCGCTATCTTCTATAATTTTGATACCTTAACTACCCTAGGAAAAACTTTAAGCTCTCAGGTATGCACTCCAGTTGCACAGGCATACATTAAGCATTTTAATCTATGAAAACATAAACACAATGCAACACATATCCACTCAAAATACATCTTTCACACAAATTCCAAGTCTGCATTGTAAATACCATGTACCGTGAGTGCCGAACCTTTGTCAGCCAGGCTATGTACATAGTGACATTACAGCAGTTAATAATTTGCGCTCAAAGAATTCATGCACTTTCTCGAATTAAGGGAAAGATGGATTTACAGGTACATATTGCTATTTTTGCTGTTCTAAGAACCCCAGAAAGAAAAGAAAAAGGTTGAAGGAAAGAGGTTGAAAAGGGAAAATGATTAGGCATACGTCAACATCTACAAGATAATTAAAGGGTCAGGTCTGGCTATATCAGTCTCCAAAACTCAATCTGAACACGTTAGCTTCAAACACCAAAAAAGCAGTGGCTGTAAGCAAGAACAATGAAATCAGAAAAAGTTGGACAAATTCAACCATGAGGAATGGTCAAGCATCTGAACATCATTAGATGAATGTGTCTTCTCATTGTCATGAAAGTGAACAGGAGATGTCTAGAAAAATTAGTATTTAAATTAGTATTTTTATTAGTACTATTTATTAGTATTATTTATTATTAGTATTTGGCCACACCTTTTCAGGGTTTGGGCTAGGCTCCTTATCTCCAGTGAAGGGCAATCTTAATGCTTCAGCATACCAAGACATTTTGGACAATGTTATGCTTCCAACTTTGTGGCAACAGTTTGGGGAAGGCCCTTTTCTATTCTAACATGACTGTGCCCCAGTGCACAAAGCAAGGACTATAAAGACATGGTTTGATGAGCTCAGTGTGGAAGAACTTGACTGGCCCGCACAGAGCCCTGACCTCAACCCCATCGAGCACCTTTGGGATGAACTGGAACGGAGATTGCCAGCTAGGCCTTCTCGTCCAACATCAGTGCCTGACCTCATAAATGCTCTACAGAATGAATGGGCACAAATTCCCGCAGAAACACTCCAAGATCTTGTGGAAAGCCTTCCAAGAAGAGTGGAAGCTGTTATAGCTGCAAAAGGGGGACCAACTACATATTCAAGTATATGTATTTGAATACAATGTCATTACAATGTAATGGGGTCAGGCGTCCAAATACTTTTGTCCATATAGTGTATCTTGACATACAAAATGACTACAATTGCATTTTCTTTTGTTGAGTCATCTGATGATTAATTTTTGAATACTGGTAGTAACATATTTGAAAATAGGTGTATGCTCATTTAAGACGTTTAATTAATATATTTATTGCTTCAAAGCTGCATTAATAAAGAAAATTTCTGAACAGTAGCTTGTGCTTCATGAAGAGCGTCCAAATAACAGGTGCACACATTTTTTACATGAGTTACCAAATTCAGATTTGAAATGTTCACTTGACCAGACAGCTACCCAACAATTCATACAGGCAGCAGTGTTACGAAAACAAATTTAAAAAGGTTTCCAGATGGGCAATTTTCATTCAAACTCCGGTAGCATGGCTATGCAAAACAATTTACATGAAGCTTTGTAGAATTGTTTAGGCACGACCTTTTGCTGTGGAATAGAACAATTCAATTTGAAAGGGATAACTCCTTTCACAACAAATAATCACAGATAAACAGATGGATGTGGGTCTTGTTTTTCAGACAGAAGAAAATATAAACAAAAGCTTTTGTTCCATCCCTTTTCTGCTTTGTTTTTTTTTTTTTTTTTAACTGTACAGGAGCAGGAAAAAAAAAAGTTGACAGCTTGATATAACTGGGCAATGCTAGTTTCCAAGACAGCTGTGTTAAAAAGCTAGTTGTAGCTTCCTTGTACCAACACAGCATGTTGTTATATAATCTTAAATTTCATATTATATTAGATTTGACTAATCATTGAATGATAAATTCTTATTCAAAATGAAACAGAAGTGTACCAACTGGTAGTAGGTGCAGCAAAGAAGTGAAAAATTAGAAGGTGTTTCATGTCTGCATGTACCTTGGTTTAATGTATTTGTAACCATATTTCCAGTGTGCCTGACTCTGCAGTGAGGCCACAGTGACCTACATTTCAGTACCCTCAAGAACTTACTTGTTTGCTTCAGAGGTAATATAGGTGAAGACATTACTGAAACGGACAGCAAACCTCCACTCTTCTGGTGTCCTCAGGGACAGTCGCCCTCATGGGGTAATGCAAGTGTCAGAAACGATTTCGTCTCACTAGATAAGACACACAATGGCATTCTTTTTAGAATTAATGAGTGGTTATTATACATACTCTTACTGTGATCCCAGACTGATGTCGGAATTAAAACTCTGCAGCACAACTATTCATTGTCGGCAACAGTAACCAATTAGGCTCATGTGTTACCTCAGGCAAATGTATATAGGTAGCCATTTCGGGATTCCTTCATCATATATATGATCATTTTAATAGCCTGTTTTTCTTTTTTTTTATCTTTTTATAACAAATGATGTGCTTTTTTTGTATTTATGAATACCGATTATGCAAATATTAACCAAGACCAGCACTGGTGAAAATCATACATGTTTTTTTACACCATTTGAGCAGGTTCTGTATACCCATGTAAATTCAATGCCATATTAGTTACCTTTGGGAAAATGTATACAAAAAAATGTATTAAAAAATTATTTCAAGGACCCAGTTGAAATATTATTCATAACATCACAATTGAATTGGGGCATTCATATTCTTGTGAAGGTGAGACCACCTCTTCAAATGAGGACACATACCGTATTTCAGAATTGTCAAAGCCTCTGAGAACCAAACTTATAAAGCAAACAAATGCACTCTCCGACTACATTTTTTTCATTCATTCATGCACTGGCTTTTTAAATGTGAACAAATGCTTATTTATTTACATTAGTAAAAACCAGCCAGTTGAAGATGTTTTATGAATTTGTCTTTCAAATGAACAGCCCCTGCGCTCTATCTTTTTGTCTGTCTTTATCTTTTCTCATGAATGGCAGTGATTAAGTAACTCTGGTTGAATTTGTTGTGTGATGTGTGCATCCATCTTAATTCAGGGAAGGAGAGGGAGGTAGTGCACTGTATAAACCTCAGCATCATCACGCTGTTACTCTTGGTCACCTTGGTAACATGGTGCGAGGGATTAGACAACACCTGTATGGACACCATAACAAATAAATATGTGAATGATACCTTTATGTTACAGTCCTGTGGGTTAATGTTTTAAGCAGCAGCCATTTTTAAAAGCTTTATGCCTTTATGTATCCATAAAATATATATGTATATATATATATTTATTGTATATATATATACATATATATATATATATATATATATATATATATATATATATATATATATATATATATTTGATTTTTACCAAAATAAATAAATAAAAACTGGTGAAGAAATGAGAAACACACAAAAAAGGAAAGCTCAGATTTTCCCATTTTCCTCCATTCACAAACATGTTCTCAGCCTTCTAAAACATGTCTATAACAAAATACTTACACCAGAATCAAAGCAGAAAACCTGAACGTTTTTTTTTTTCCTTCATTTTTTCCAGGATTATCAAAACATTGCTGTGTGTTTCTGATTAAAAGGTTTATCATTTAACACAATTAAAATAATGACAGAATAATACACCCTGTAGAGTCAACTATGTGTGTCCACCTCTATGTACCAGTGCTGCTATGGAAACTGAAGTTGCTGAGGAAACATGTTTTTTTTTTTTTTGTCTTACTTCTTCCACTAAGAAATTGGACAGCTTCAGAATAGCAGCAGGGTGCCAAACATCAGTGTTTTTTTTGTTTTGTTTTTTTTTCTCTCTTTCTTTTTTAATATACTGCCAGATGCGTGTTATGCATACTATCAAGGTGGTTTGAATCCTGAATGGAAAAATAAGATGTTTCATGACTTCCCATACGGAAGATGTGGCAGCCCGTGTTTCACAGGAGATCAAACAAAAACATGTATAACATGTTCTGGTCCAGCATGAGTCAATTACTAAATTATCAAGTGAGAGGAAGGGGTTGTGTGTGAGTGAGTATGGTGGGGGGGGGGGGGGGTGTAATGAATAACATTTCTCAGTCTGACGCATTTGGATGAGTCAGTACTATTGTAAGTGATGATCAACTAGCACTAGTGTGTTTAACAGCATCACTAGCATTATTATGTGTTGTTTTTTTTTTTTTTCTTTTTTTGAATGATGATGCAATATGTCAGGTTGGAAACAGAATTGATTCATTTCAGATGTGTTCCTCTGTGTTGCACTCAGGGACATGCATAGAAAAATAAAATGTGCATCAGTTCCCTGGGTGAGGTATACATATAGTACAAGGTCTAATTTTCAAGGAGGCAGGTGAAATGATCCATATGTCAATGTAATCACTTTCATTTTTGTAGGACATGTACTTCCAAGTCTGCATTCAAATTATGTGTTAGGTGAAGACTGACAATCAAACCTCCACATCTCTGCATCAAGTGCTCAGTCCCCCTTACCAGCAAATGATAGCCTTGAACTTTCAAATTCATACTCTTCTTTCTTTGAATCACCCCCATACCCCCTCTTAAGAAGAAGAAGAAGGAGGAGAAGAAGAAGAAGACAAAGAAGAAGAAGAAGAATCTAGAAAAAATTGTGTCATTCATGGACACAAGTACAGAGGATGGCATAAAGCATGAAACATAAAAAGCAAAGTGACAGTACAGCCATGGTTTTTCATAATCACAATATACATATTGGGCAATTAATGTTTTTAATATACTGCTATCTGAATCTGCAACTTGTTGACCTGCCTTCGTTGTAATGTTGAAGTGTTTTCCTTATCATTGTGACAGACCCAAACCTCTTTTTATTCATTTGAATCTTAAATATGTTTTGAATTGGATCTTTTAGATTGCATTAATTGTCAAGCTTACTTTCATTTTCATTACTGCAAAATTTAATAATAATCCTGCACACTCCCTGATTTTTTTTTTTTTTTTTTTGGAAATGAATTTAATATCAGTCATTTTAAAGACATCAGTTTATTGTGAGACATAACTGAACCAAGATGTCACAAAGGAACAAGCAGAGGATGTGAAACATTAGCTGAGCTATGATGAGCTGACCTAATTCTGAAAGAAGGCATTCTAGAACAAAAAAAGAAGTTGTAGCACATACACAGTTTGCTGCTGCTTCCTGTCCCATTATCTAATTACAGTTGTCAGTACATGGTGGGATTAATTGTCAAATGCTTAAATAGCCATTATTTCCTGAAGTGAATCATTACTTGGCGATTAAGTTATAATCACTGAAAACATCATGATTAGATGTGATTGCAATGAATTTTGAGCAAGGTGCAAACCCGTGTGTGTGTGTGTGTGTGTGTGTGTGTGTGTGTGTGTGTGAGACACTCATTATACACATACTCTGAGCCATCAATGTAGCTGCACTTATCTCAAAATAGGTTCAAAACAGCATGTGTTAACAGCTGATTGTAAGAAACCATCGGAGAAGTCAACAAATGCATACGCCAGCATTGATGACGAGCATACATAATTCATGGTGATGTTGCCACAGCTTTGTCCACCTACCTTGCTCCCCAAATTATTTTATTTTATTGTCCATATTCCTTGCCAAATATTGCACATTATGCCATTACTCTGATGTTACTCTGATGTACGGAGCTCACTATACATTCACTCAATCTAATCAATATAAAATTAGCTAGGGAGACAGCAAACTCAATTCATTTTCAGCTTTATTTACTAGCTTGCTAGCAAGTTGGCTAGCCAGCTCAAGAATGAACTGATATTCAACCATACTTGCCAAGCTGGCTGAAAATTAAATTATCTTCACAACAGTTGGAAAGTCAGTCCGTTTTCAGCCTTAATTGTCAGATAACCAACTGGTGGGAGAGCCTAACACTCTATGTTGTATATGTATTGGGTATAATCCGCAAGCCTGAATGTCCATTTAGACATTCAAATATGAAACACACGCACACGCACACACACACACACACACACACACACACACACATATATATATATATATATATATATATATGTGTGTATAAAAAAAAATCCCTATAAACAATATATATTCTTATGTTGTTTGTAAGGATCAGAATGCTAGACTCCTATGACAGGCTTAATGCCTCATCTAATAATCCTGTTTCAGTATAGCAGCAACAACCTATTCCCTGGTGTGGGGGATTGTATCTTAACTTAATACTCTGAAACACTATGAAATGAAATCATTACTTACATGGTCAACCTTTTTGTTGTCGACCTTGTGAAGGATGTTTTTGTTTCATATTGAAAAGAGGACAAATAAGATTAGCTATATCTCTTTTATATGTCATCTATATGGACTCATCTGGACAAGACTGAATACAAACAAGTCAATACAGAAGTTCAATCCTATTGTCTTGATCCAGTTAAGAGATAATTGTGTGAGATTTGGAAGTAATGCCAAATAATCGCAGAAAATTGCTACGGTCATCACACCTATATTTGGATAGTAACTGCTCCCAGGAGATCAAAGTAGATCCATGGCACCTTGGGAAAGAGGATTGTTTTATTTGCACAAGAAGCAGTGGGGAGGCAGTGTGCACTGGAGGAAGCATGGTCTGCAAGCAGAACACTGCAGGTGTGAATACTGGATGATTCTTCAATGCTAATTCCCATTGTTGTGCCCTTGAGCAATGACCTTGATCTGCTTTCAGCCAATTATCCAATGGTACAAATAAGTAATGTCCAACAAAATGTCATGAGTAAATGAACAAGGTAGTGAAAATAAGACCAAGGCAAGCTCAGTAATTAAGCAAAGAAAAATGTACAAGATAGCTGTGGAGACTGCCGCTATATGGAGGATGAAAGTTAACTAATTTAAAAATGAATGAATAATTAATTAAATAAATACAATATTGGAGAATAAAGACATAAATAAACAATGAATGAATAAAGTCTGAGAGTAAATAAGTATGAAAAACAAATAAATAAATATGGATAATTTATTTTTTATTCATTAATTAATGCATTAATTATCCACCTTCGATATGACAATGAGGTAAACTGGTCTTACATGCCATTGGTTTATTGTAGACGAAGAGTGACAGTTAGCTAAGGCCAATACTGCAAACCATCTCAAGAGACATGTGGTTGTTACTAAATCAAACCGTGTATCCAGTGACTACGCCCTATTTTGCAGGGAGGGAATTAGGACAGTTGCTGAGGTGGATGTAATTAGGGTAAAATATAGTAGCCATAGAGATTGTAAAAAGCCAGGCTGTACAGCGACCTTATCTCTGTCAAGCTTCACTCACAAAACCGACAATGCTAGCCAGTGACATGACTAGACATAACCCATTCAATGAAATGCCTTTTGATCGCTGTTGATACAGAAGTTCCCATTCACTGGGCTTCTGGTCGACATCAGTCACAGTGACTGTGACAGGGGGACTTCCTACCTAGTCTTTGCTGCTGCAGGGAAAATGAAGAGGCAAAATCAGAGGTCAGCAACCTGCAGCTCTCCAGTACTTAGCTTGCTAAACAGTGGCTGTCTGATGTCAGTAGGTCTACCAGTTATATCACCTAACTGATATGCATGGACAGAGGGAACTTATACTATCATGTTGGTGTGACACATCCCGGAGCATTTGAGAGCACAGATTTGGAATATTCATAGAAGCAAGATGGAATAAAGTCGATTACCATTATGGACGATTATGTATGGCACATATGTCTGGTACATGCTGTATCAATGGTCCATTCAGGTTAGTTCAGTACCAGGCTGGGATGACACACCACATACTGGATGTAGAACTACAGAAATAAATACATGTAAAATGTAGACATACATACATGAATACATGTAGACATTAATAAATTCATTAGTAAAGAAATGTAAATATGAAAGAACCTTGGTTTAAATAAAATATTGTGTTGTCACCATTATTTCCTTATTTATTTATTTTTAATAAATCAGATTTTGTTATCCATACAAGTGTGTTGCACTATATTTAAAGGTTTTATCAAATGCTCAAATGCAGGTGTTTGATGGATACTGGAATGCATCTATTAAATGTAAACTCCCTTGAGCTACCACATAAAACACCTCCAGTGCAAATATGCGGTGTGTATGTATGTGACATGGTTTCAAAAGGTGTTGACAACACCCGGGGGGTGTATAGCATCACACCCCCAATCACGTGTTCTGTGAATTTCTGTGAGAATTTGATAAGTCCATTTCTTGAAGGATTCCGGTTAGTTGCATCCCATTGATCAATCTCTTCAGCACATCAAATAGCCTTTTGGAGATAAAGCCTTGCGGATACAAAGTCTCTGAACTAATCATGCTGAAAGGTGTGTGTGTGTGTGTGTGTGTGTGTGTGTGTGTGTGTCCCAGGTGCCTCCAGGTAGTTTATGATTGACGAGACCAAAACAAGTCCTTTAGACACTCCTCAAGAGAGTATTCTGTTTGGATCAGTACAGATTCAAAGAGTCACTGAATGTTGGTACAGGTACAAATCATATGGAAGACCTATGCTATTGCTAAAGGGATTATTTATACTTCTAAGGCTTTTTAATACTCCATAGAATTACCTTGCTGTGAACCACAGAATTCTACAGTCCCTACATTAAAAACGGCAGTGCTTGGCAATGATACTGAAGACAGGAACGGTAATCACCAGGAAAGCTTTACAGGATGCATCTAGATATTCCCATATATTTCTGCAGAAGTGGCATACCTCACAAATCTGTGCAGAAGATGATATGCACAGAGGCTGTGAAATGACAAGGAGCTGCTATTTGCAAAGATGTTTTAACTAACTCAGCTGATCAGAAAAAATACAACATGAAGCTATCATTTTATACCTGTAACAGGTGGAATTACAGTTATCAGGACCAGACTCTCTGAGTACTTTCATTGCTTGCATTTTACATTATTTCAAACCCTCTTAAAATGAGCACAGTTGACAGAAGGTCTAATGTTTTCATTCTCCCTGGGTCAACCGTCTAACCTTTCCTGGATCCATCCTGAACCAGAAGTGCAGTCTGGGCCAGGAGGAAATCAGGAGGAGGTTGGCATGCTGCCCCAAACTCTAACTTTAACTCATAACTGCAATACCTAAGAAACGTAACATACAATAAGACAAACGTTTAAGAGTCTGAGAGTACAAGCTCTGCTTCCATCCAGGTTGAAGCAGCATCTCACCATCCTCCACCATCAGTCCACAGATCTCTGCGAATGGGTGTGGCTATGCAGAACAGTGCTCAACCTACCCATCTCTCTCTCTCTCTCTCTCTCTCTCACACACACATACACACACACACACACACCACTGATGCTTTCTGAAAGAGCAGGGACCCTGTGCTGAACCTGGCTCAGCTCTCCCCGTCAGCCTGGCTGCTCTGTCACATCCAGAATCTCTGCTCCAGATAAAGATCAACACCATTCCCTAACTTACCTGGTTGCCACTTTCTCTCGCTCCACAGATACAGGTGTACCTTGTTATCTCCTAGACAGTGAAAGACTCCACTCATGACACTCCACTCCACCTCCTTCCATTGGCAGGTAAGCCTTCCAGCATCTGACACATGCATAACAAATTTTAAGTATGTTTATATCAGAATTTTTAAGTGTGTCTTTGTTCTGTGTTTTTGCAGATTCAGTCAAACTGCGATTTTTTAATTTTATTTTATTTTGTCTGGGGTGGATACAAGAAAATACTTTCAGATCTGAACTTTCCAATTCCACTATAGAATGAAATTGGATTTCATCCGACCCTGAACTTGACACTTCAACTTGTAGAAACTGATTTTGTGGTGTGACATATGTCATCCTCTGTTATCATCGTCTAGTAGCAGGTGCAGTCTCTGGCTGGCATCCAGCTCTGTACTTCGAATGCTAGATTATTTCATGCAGGAAATAAAAATCCAAAACGGAACAAATGATTCTCTTTTTTTTTCAAACAATTTACTTTTCAAGCCATCTACTTTACTTAATAAAGACCAACCTTTGAAGACAATGAGCACAAGCTTAAATAACAGAATAATGCAGATTTTCCTATAAACATCTCATATTGCAAAGGCTGTGGATATTGTAATATCAGATTATTATGTACAGTGGAATGACCCATCTCCTGCAGGGTGGCAATTGTCTCCCTGGAGTTTGGGATTTTCAGGATCCTCTACATCTTCTTGGCACCTGGGTCTATTCTTGAAGGCAATGGCATGATGTCATCTGGGATGTTATGTCATGTGACATGTGATGCTTCTGTCAATGATGAAATAAACACAAGCCTGTACAGCTCTTTCTGAACAGAGGCAACTTTTGTAACAAAATGCTTACAACAGTTTTAACAAATGCAGTTGCTGACACCAACCAATTTTTTACAGGACATTCCCATTTCCTTACAAATTTTTTGTTTCCTTTTTTGATAAACTGACCAGACATTATATGAAGTTTTAGTAATACAAAAAATCAATAATAACTTTAAAAACATATGACAAAGTATGCCTAAGAGAAAGTGTGACCTAAGTATTACTAATGGGACTCATAGTTTCTCAGTGTTGCTTGACATAGCCTGAATACAAGTCTGAAGGCAAATTTAATGGCGCCAAATTATCTCTATTGTTCAGTAAGGCATGGAAGGTAAATATTTGGACCTTTTGACATTTTGGCATAGCAGTAGTGCAGAAGTGTCATATGAGGATAATATTCCTGCAGTAAATATGTTCGATTGTGCTTCATCACTGATTTAAATTGTTTTTATAACAGCCTCAAAGATATAAAACAGAACATAAAGAACAACAGAGAAATGTGGCTCTAGATTTATCCTGATAAACGTCAATACCTCTGGCTCACACATATACACACAAGCACACAAAGACACGCATACACACGCCCACACAAACACACACACACACACATACGCACAGGAGGTTCCCATAATTATGGCCATGGTTTAATCCAGCTCAAGACTAAACGACAAGGCCTGTTTTCATGCTTTTGCCTCTGCTGACACAGAGATTAAGGCCACTGTGAGACTAGAGTTGTCAGCGTCTGAAAGGAAGTGGCACAAATCGACTAAGGCGTCCATTCATTCAGGTGTTTTATCTCTGAAATTCCTTTAAAGCCACCCAGGCTAGCTCGGTTATATCATTACTACAGAATGTCTTTCTTTTCAAAGAAGCTTAAGGGTATATAGAGAGCATACAGTAAGCAAGCAAACAAGAAGATATTACAACAACATAGTTCAGTAATGAGATATTTGTTGACCAAGCAAGTCAGCTTTAGAGCGCAAAATCAGTCAACAGAAATGCTAAAAGGACCTATTTGGAAATATTTGCATAATGATAATATTTACCCTAGTTTAATAAAAGATAAAGTTTTGCTGGTCTTACGCATATGCATGAGTGTGTGTGTGTGTGTGTGTGTGTGTGTGTGTGTGTGTGTGTGTCCATATTTACACTACCCTTTTAATCAAGCAATAACATGGAAAAGTGAGATGTTTATAAATCAGAGATATTTCAAATGGGTCATCTGTTTTTCCCACATTTGCAGTATGTAGCCATCATATTTTTACCTCATTCTCAATTGATTAGATAATTGAACGGTTATGTTTTTGGAGGTCAGACTGATTTGCATTCTACAGACCAGTAAAGAATTATGGATATCGCCACTTGGTGGTGGTAATGAGTCAAATGTATATGTAATAATCTATATATGTTAAAAACATATGTTTTTCTTGTTCACACAGTTGTTTTAATGATATATATTTCTCCCCAATACATATGAGATGTGAACTACAAAGAACATTAAAATGAGCTTTGTTTCTTGTTAAAAGATGAACCACATCTAAACAAAGAAAGTGTTTGACTGACCTCCTGGCACTTCTCACACGCTTCATGATAAGGTGGTATCTGACATGGCAGAATGTTTTCAGGGCAAAGGTATTCCTGGAGGCAGTTCGGTCTCATATGGACCAGCCAAAGAGTTCCCAATCTTGAGCTGCAATGTCTATCCACCTGATCTTAAATAGTGGTCAGGAGTTTATGAAGTGGTGAAATAAAACCTTGGACAATCTGCACTCTTAAGATAAAGATAAAGGCATAAGGACAGCATTATTGTAGCATTTGAGAAACAGGCTCAGCCAAGGAATGTCAATGGGCAGTAAAGCACAAAGCTCAAGGACCAGTGGATAGCTTCAAATGTGAATCTTTTCACCATTTATTTTCCCTCTTATTTTCACTCTCGCATTTGTCAGCCTTTTCTCAATGGGGGAAAAAAAAACACGTTTAAGGTATATAACATTCATTACAGTATTAGGAGAAATTGGGGTCCCATCCCATTGGTGTCCAGAAGCATTCAGGAGATTGACAGCAGTGACATTAAAAAAGGTAAAATGCTCATGCTGCCAATAGAAGCCACTGAGTCAATGTGTGCAGCTGTGCAGCGCGCTTATTTCACTGTTTTTGCCTTCACTGAAAAACAAATAAAACAAATAAAATTACTCTAAACTACAGTCTGAGTGGCTGCCCAGGCACTGAAATCATTTGACAGGTGAATGCTGATATCAACCTTGAAGCCATCCTGTGAATTCATTAAAAATTGTCCACTTGATCCTCCTCTTTGTAAAGATAACTTTGGTATAAAAATTCTTGATGCTCAGCTCAACGTTGGCATTCATTTCAATTCATATAATTACAGGTGCTGACCTGTGTGTGTGTGTGTGTGTGTGTGTGTGTGTATGTGTGTGTGTATGCACAAATAGGCAAAAACATTTCAACAGAAGAGGTTGTGTTGTCACACATTCAGTATCACAGATTGGGCTGGGATTGTATTCTCTCAACGCCAAGTCCCTCCTTTGGCTGCTCTATTGCTAGCGAGCCTCCATGTGAAGGCCGTCCCTTTCTCAGAAGGTAAAATTGCCGTTGCTCCCTGCGGGCTGTTCCAGCAACTCCTCCAATCGGCCTCCACACTGGTTTTATCTTGTCGCCGTCCAATGTGATGCTGATGCATAGCACCCCCATAACCAACGATTTTCAGCTCCTCTTAAATGGGACAGACACGGCCAGGACTAGCAATTACTCCTCAGAAAACAGCAAAGGGGAAAACAACAGGCAACCCCATGGAGGATGCGAGAAACGGATCTATTGAAATAGCTTTCTTCTCAGCAGTGTACACACAGAAAACACTCTGTGTAATGTCCAAACAGTGCCCCTGATCATCCAACATGGCCATATCAGCATTATGGGGGAGCATGCTATGTTTGGCATGGAAATCAGGTTTTGAAAATCAAAGCCATTCATTGTTCATCAAAGTTTTCAACAGATGGCGACTCATAGTATCAGACTGAGCTGCTGAAGTGTTACCAGGTGACCTACAAGTTCTTAATGGTCAGCATATTGGGCAGCATAGGACATTGGAGGGACAGTAATGAACTGATGAGGATAGTGTTGGACACGTGTTCTGGTAGAAGAGAAAGAGAAAGAAAGAGAAATGGAGAGAGAGAGAATGAATGAGAGGAATGCAGAGAGAATTAGAGACAGACAAAAACAAGAATCTCTATCACTTGCATAGGGACAATATGGACAAGGTAGCATTTTCAATTGGACAGGAGACAGACATGACTCTGAAAATCAAAATGGATTTGATTTTTTAAATTGTTTGGACCATTCCAATTTGTGTTTAACACATACACGTGTTGGCCTGATATTTACAAATCAATTTACAAACATCCTTGCAATCACCAAACCATCTTTATTCTCCTGAAAATCTGTCATTCTACATGAAATGGAAAAGGAAATGAGTAATGTTATACCATGTAAACCATTCTGTGTGTCATGTTTTTCAAAATTCTGATACTGTATTTCATTCTTGATTTACATTAGTTATGTAAGTCTAGAAAACATCATAGGTCATCTGTACAAAAAAGGTTTGTATTTTCCACTAGTCTGCAAATTCTTGGATTTAATATTGCTGGAACTACAACTCTCTTTACACAACAATATACTAATTACCTTTGTCTATGTGAAAATCATGTGAGTGAATTTGGAAGGGATTATTACTTCATATAAGGAGGCTTATGTGGCCAGTGTAAGTCAACAGAAACTCAGTGGACTCCAACTTGGCAAGGTTTCACATTCAATCAATAATCACATATATAGAGCATTTGTTCTCTTTGGCAATCTTCCATTGTTTTTAGTTCTATACATCCAGAGAGACAATAGTATAGTAGTACTATAAGTAACACTTGAAAATGACAATATAATAACCTTAATAGTATTTTATGGATCAAGTGTATTTTAAACATGCTGCATATAGTGTATATATAAATTCATAGAAAAAATGTTCCATACAAGTATATGCTCTTAATCTTTAACCTTTAATTTAATTTAATATTGAATGTATTAAATTCACATTTAATACATTCAATATTACACATTTATGTGGATTTTTGAAACTCTTTCAAAGGAAAATAGATTGCTAGAATAGAATAGAATAGAAAATTTTCAACAAGAAGGGCTTTTAAGAATGTTTATGGTGGAGCTGATCATTGAGCCCAGTCTCATTTGAAGATGCAAGTATGTTCTTTCACTTCCTCTTTACCTAATGACTGAAAAAAGTTATCAACGTATTATACCTCAAAAACCCACACAACATCTGATGCTGCCTGATGTTCCTGTACTTTATTCAGCAACCGTGAAGCATTGTTTAAGTTTGTATCTTTGAAGCTTGAATGAAATCTGTGAGCATTGAAAAACCATTCCTTCAAGATTAAATGGGTGGGTACGTTTTGTTTAGAAAATCTCAGATGATGATATAAAAGATAACAACTTAAGAATGTAACAAGTGACTTAAATGTGAATGGTTTACCAGAGCTCTGTTTCTTTAGCATTTTTATTGTACTGTATAGTTGCACAGTTAATCAAACGCAAACACATGAGGATAAGATTCAAGGTCAGCTAAATACAAAAGTACATTCTCACTGCAACCTCTCCAGAGAGAACAAAAGGTAAACAAAAGTGGCAAACAGGTTTGCTGTCATCTTGTCTCTGAAAGAAAACTTAATATGAATAAAAATACAGGCGCTACCTTAAAAGAAAAGGTAAGAATTCATGTAAATTCAAACTGCTGTCAGAGGTTGATATGTTTTGTGTGGTTTTAATCAATGTAACAGAAATTACAATTCCTTGCTTGGTGTACTTACCTCATACCTGCACACAAGTCTGATTTATGTGACTTATAGCTGGGGCATGCGACACCCACTCCCTGCATACAAAGTACACTTTGCAGAAATTCGATGTTCATGTCTGAGACAAGTTAAAGGTACCCAGGGCAAACCCAACACCAGTTTGAAATGTAGGTAACAGCAAGATGCTTGATAAACAGAGACACGTACAAAGCATACCTGGGGGAGGAAAAAAAAATTGTGACAGTTAGGGCCAGTGTGTCAACCTTAGTCAAATCACTGCAGGTTCCATTACATCCTTCTCTGTGGATTTCACAGGAATGGTCATTTAAATTAGATGCACATGAAAATGCATTTAAAATAATGTACCCCTCACCACTTTCTGGGTTGATTTGGTTATCCATCTACAGTTGGCATTTTATGTCCATGCAGTATAAAATGTTGTTTTCCATATTATCTACCAGATGAACAGATCAATAAAGCTAAATCCCTGTATTTTCAGGGAGTTACATAGCTTCCTTTATACAAGAGTCTCATTTTGAAATGCATTGTTGTTCTAGGGAAGAAGACAAGACATAAATGATGACATGTACCCTTATTTGGTACCAGGCTTTTTGAACAATAATATAAGTTCCAAAGACACAGCTGAAACTCTTTGAGTGTGACGAATCAACTTCCTTGATTTACTCATACCCAGTATGATCTGACTCAACACTGCAAAGCCAGTACACCCTGATCTCTCCTGCAATGCAGACTTCTGTTTTTCATAAGGCATCTCATGCAGCTGAAACTTAAAATGAGCGAATGAAAATGTTACTGGAAAGGGCACATAGATTGAAACCACCTCCTTTGAGAATTTTCCTCACGGATAAAAAATGCACTTTGTGCTGCATAAACCCCCCTCTCCCTGGCGAGATAGACATAGTTTTAATGGGCTGCCGGAGCAATGCATTTGCTGTTATTACCTGAAGAAAGACTGCTGTCATTAAATTGAAATCTAATTTCCTGATTGTCTTGTAATCCAGCTATTTATGTCCATATTTGCAAATGTATTCTCAGTGACAGGGTTTCTTAAGGAAATTTAATTTGTTCTAATGGCAAAAACTGTTCATTAGATAATTTACATTATATGATCTGGTTCTGTTTCATCTGTAGTTCCCTGCATGTGGAATTTGAGCAAGAATGTATATTAATATTTCAAACATAGGTAGACAAAAGAACATCACAATGAAGTACAGTGGGTTTGTCGGTTTTCACTGAACTATACCTTTGGTTTTCAAGTTTTGCATTCTGAATTAAACACATTCAGTCTATCTCATTGAATGAGTCCAAAAATCCCTTTCCCCACTCAAGTAAGAATAGTTTCTCTGCTATGCCTTTTCCCTCTAGCCTGGTGGTACCCAAAACATTCAGGCATCCCATTCTCATACGAAATGGAGATAGCACTCTGTCCTCAACAGCCTTTGATCTGTGTGAAAGCTGGCTTCCTGAAACTATGAACTATCTGGATAGCTGAGCTAACAAGAAAAAATATAGCCTGATTCACTTTGGTTCATAGAGCAGTCATTAGTATGTGAAATATTTTTTCAGCTGATTTTTTAACCATTGGTAATGATCAAATCAAATGCATGAGTAAATTACATGAAACAGAAAATGCATAAGCTTTTGCAGATTTTTTTAAATATTTTGCTATTGATCAAATGGCACAAACCTTTGAAATTACAAACAACCTTCATCTATAATATTCAGTGCTCTTTAGTGTTATTCAATGTTATTAAGGTTGGCAGGCAGCATAGTAAAATGGGATGCATACAGAGATCACATACAGCTGAAATAATACATAGACACCTTGTCACTTAATGAAAACATAATCAAATGTAATCATTTTCAATGACTTTCAAAGCACTGCATATTCCGTAGCGCATAACTACATGTCTTTATTCACAAAAGTTAATTAAAAAATCTTCAAACACAAACAGACATAATATCTATCCAGCGAGATGACAGCAGGTGTTGGTGTCAGGCATTGCATGCAATCTCTGCACATTGCTTTTCTTTTCTTAGGTACAGGAAGAAACTAAATAAAGGGCATTGGTTATGTAAGATTATCAACAAATGACATGTTTCATCACTGCTGCCAAAAGTATTCACTAGGGAAAAGGGCATTCATAGGGCCAAGGAGCTATATGCTACTTCCGCACTGCAGAGAACCATTACGGAGCCATAATATCAAATGCAGCAATCTTCTTGATAATCAAAAGCCATTGAATATCGAAACACCTCAAAGCAAGAAACTAGTAATGATATGACAATGGCTCTGGCAATCCATGGAAAGGAATCCGGTAAGAGACAATGAGGAGTCCAATTCCCATGTCACATAGGAGACCCAATTTCATAAAGTGTCTTCAGGACAAGTGAAGAGTGAATGAATGATATGGGTGACAACAATCTGTTCTTAAACTGACAGCACACTTGAGTAGAATTAAATTGATATCCAAAAATTAGTATTCTGTTGTGGAGAAGCCATGATACACAATACTACCCTCACTTATCTAGTGATATCAGTAGCTATATCAGAATGCTGTAAATCTCAATGACAGTGTTATTTGCTGTTTTTTATATCCTACCTATTATAAGCTTTGCAAGATGAGAACTCCATTTCATGATGACAATTTAACACATAGAGTGTTCCTCTTTTAAAGATTTTTTCATCATGCTAAATAGTATGTTTGTTAGTAAGTAAGTTTCATTTCTTGGCCACCATATGGGTGTGTCCTCCTCTCACTGCCTCTGAATTCTTTTAGATATGCTGTCACCTAAGCAGCAGTTTACTGCTCTCTGAAAGTAATACACTGTTAGTGTCACAAGCTCATCCACTTGTGTCAGTACACGAATAATGTGGATTTAGTAAATTTCATCAACTAACAGCCCAATCCTTTACATGTAACACTTACACTTAAGTGTTTTTATTGATGTTATGTTGTGATGAAGCAGTGTGAATCAACATCTCAGATGTAAATGTTTCCTCTCTCTGTGACAGTTGCCTTCTTCTCCTCTTGTACCATCACCATTACTAAATGTGGTGGGACGTGCTTTACTTTCTACTGAAGTAAATTGAATTGAAACTGAATTAAACCTGGCAAGCCACCTCACTGGCAATCATCAGTCATTATGTTTTTTAGATTGGACAACAAACATGCTGGATATGAAATTGCAACTAGTTCGCTTGTAAAATTATATTTGCGTGCATGAGCATTAGGCAGTCCTCTATTCAAGTGGCTCTTTAGAATATGATCCTCATGACCCAATCAAACTGTAGCACAGAAAGGCCATGAAAAGGCCATTGAGATAAATTTTAAAAGCTAGTCATTATGTTGCTGGATGTATCAGTCTTGAAACTAAAATTGCCCTTTGGAAAAAAAAAAAATAATAATAATAATAAAAAAAAAAATAAAAAAAAAACAATTAAACTGTGTGTCAGTGTAGTCACACATCTTGCACAGATTTACACATCTTGAATTACAACCAATTAATAGATAAATGATGACACCAACGTTCTTTTGATATGTTTTTCGGGAGGAGGGGGAGGAGAGTGTCTAATGAGCACAACCCTAATCCTAGCCCTGCTCTATTCGCAGTGCAATACCTGTTGGCAATTCTTTACATTCAGTAGTGTAACGGTGTATGTACAGTGTTCGTGTGCTCAACTACAAATTTAAAGTATAGGTTCTTTACATTTTACAAACTTCCTGAAAACGCAAGTCTTCCTGAGACAACCTACATTCAAAAGTTTGTCTTGAGTGTTTTACGGCAATTGCGTCTGTTTACACCTAGCGTGTAACAGGTTTCCATGTGTTCAGTTTGCATTGACAGGTCTCCATATTAACTGTCTCATATTTGAAGCTTCGCAAGATAAACCAATGGTGACTGACTGGTACTTGTGTAAAATTGACCTGCTTGGCAATTCTGAGACAAAATGCTCGCTATGGAAGTACCCTCTGTAGTTTCACCACACCACTACTAACTGGTCAAATCACGTAATCTCTGGACTGATTCATAAATCCCTCCCTCAACGCGAAAAAGACAGCGTCTATTGGTCGAGAATCCGAGGGCAAGCCGTATCCTTGTTTCATTCATTGGTTGGCAGAAGATCAGTAACCGTTTTTAATGCACTATGATGCGCTCAGAGTTAGTCACTGGAAAGTGTTGGGAAGGGTTGGGACGCACGGGGTGAGCGCAATTATAATCCTGCTGCTTTCAACAGTTGATGTGAGACAGAAGGTGACATTATTTTTTCTCGGTAAATATCGACAAACTGACTCCTGACTGTTTGACGTTTACACTCGACGTAGTAGAAGCAAGGCGTTGTGCTATTTCAAAGTTGCTCGTACCCGGCATTCACGCAGCATAGAAGAGGACGGATCACATTGTTAATAACGTTATCCACTCTGGATCAATAATTTATATCCGGATCCTCTCACCACTCACAGGCATTCTAAAGAAAGGTGACTCACAGAAGACAACGTGACACAAGCCGTAGCTTTGTAATCACATGGAGATGTTGTAAGAACAACGTGTACTAGTATTGCAGACGTACTTTCCGGACAACTAAAACTATATCATACACAGAACAGTTCACTCCGGACTTAATGGGTTTCCAGAGTCGAAGAAGATAAAGGTTGTACTTAGTGAAGCAAGATGAAATTTCGGACCAAATGATACGGGGTAAATTGATATATGGTTATTTTACAATCATCCTACAATCTGTACAGATGTCCCTTGCTACAATATGTATGCACAACTGAGGTAGGTTGTCTGATTTACAGTGTCTGGACGCAACAGCTTGTTGAAATCTGTGCGGTGGTGACATATAGTAGTGCGATTACATACCGCTTGTATTTTGTTTATTTTTTTTGCTAGATTAAATGGACAGAATAGGGGAATTTGCGCATGGGAAGTTTATGAGGACATTTGCATCGAATTGCGTAAGAGTAACGACAGTTACATTAACACAAGTAAGCAGCTGTGCTGTATGGTGTGCCAAGAAAAAAAAAAATCTTATTAACATGTGTTTCCTATGTATGCATGCAGCTCAAAACGAACTAGTAAGAAATACACATGGGGTTAGGCGAACGATGCCACATACACGCTGAAGTGTCGACATCATAGTAAATGTATAACCTTGGATCGCATTCATTCTTAATATTTCGCAACATATTTAAATAATCTACAGATTTAAAGAGCCTGCTTATTTAATTTGTTAAAAAAGCTGCCCATGAATGCTTTCGTTGTACTAGATGGTATATATCAGTCTCCGTATATTGTCACCAGTTAAATACGTGGTAAAGAAAATTGGAAAGTGACTAAACATTGCAATTTCACGGTATCTTATATGTTGATTGGGGAATCTCTGATTTCTGTTTTGTATTTCAGATGACCGCAAGCACTACGGCACGTTCATTTTTCAGACACCGGATCACGAATATTACACAGATCAATCTGGCGTTCAAATGAATTTGAATTAGATGTACTGCATCACCATTTGCAATTAAAGATTGACGTAAAAAAAAAAAAAAAAAAAAAACAACCAGTGAAGAAGATACACAAAAAGGAGCCAACTGCTAGATCGTTGTTTAATATGAAGAGAACTGCGTGCCTAATCAAAATTAAAAGGTGAGAATTGCCAGTTTGCTAAGCAAATCAACAGGTCTGAAGCCAAAACGGATCGAGAATAGCAAAGCTCAAACCGCAGGGGGATGTATCTTTCTGTTTTCCTTTTCCTACTGCTGTGGGCACAAGCCCTGACGTTGAAGAACTTGAATTATTCTGTTCCGGAAGAGCAGGGGCCAGGGACTGTGATCGGGAACATTGCCAAAGATGCCAGACTTGGACCAGGAGAGCGGGGCAAAAAATCCAACTTCAGGGTGTTGGAGAATTCGGCCCCCCATCTGATTGACGTGGATCCCGAAAGCGGACTGCTGTATACTAAGCAGCGGATCGATAGGGAAGCACTCTGTCGGCGAAACCCCAAGTGCCAGCTCTCCATGGAAGTGTTCGCAAACGATAAAGAGATATGCATGATTAAGGTGGAAGTACTGGACATAAACGACAATCCACCAAGCTTTCCTTCTGATCAGATCGATATTGACATTTCAGAGAATGCAGCGGCTGGCACTCGGTTCCCTCTGGCGAGCGCACACGACCCTGATGCTGGGGAAAATGGGTTGAAAACATACCAGATCACGCGAGACGATTACAATATATTTTCTTTGGATGTAAAATCCAGAGGAGATGGGACTAAGTTCCCGGAGTTAGTTGTTCAGAGACCCTTAGACAGAGAGGAAAGAAGTCGCCATACCCTAATACTAACAGCAACTGATGGAGGGGAATATCCAAGATCAGGAACAATGCAAATCAACGTGAAGGTTACTGACTCTAATGACAATAGCCCAATGTTTGAACAGCCATTCTATGTCTTAGAGATTCCTGAAAACTCACCCATAGGGAAGGTGTTGATAGATCTAAATGCAACTGACCTAGATGAAGGAAACAATGGACAGGTTGTGTATTCCTTTGGGGGTTATGCCCCAGATAGAGTCAGAGAGTTGTTCTCTGTTGACCCTAGAACAGGTGTCATAAAGATTCAGGGAGAAATTGACTATGAGGAAAGCTCAGTTATTGAGATTGACGTTCAGGCGAAGGATCTTGGGCCCAATCCGATTCCAGGCCATTGCAAAGTCACTGTTAAGGTGGTTGACAGAAATGACAACTGGCCATCTATAGGGTTTGTGTCTGTGCGGCAGGGGGCAGTTAGTGAGGCCGCTCCTCCAGGGACAGTCATCGCATTGGTCAGAGTCACTGACAAAGATTCAGGGAGAAATGGCCAACTCCAGTGCAGAGTAGTGGGCAATGTGCCTTTTAAACTGGAGGAAAACTATGACAATTTCTACACTGTAGTGACAGACAGACCTTTGGACAGGGAGGTGCAGGATGAGTACAATGTGACAATAGTGGCCAAAGACAATGGCATTCCCCCTTTAAATTCAACCAAATCATTTACAGTTAAAATATTGGATGAAAATGACAATGCTCCTCGGTTTACCAAAACAGTTTACCTCCTGCAGGTGCCTGAGAACAATATCCCAGGGGAATATCTAGGGTCTGTTCTAGCCCATGATCCGGATTTGGGTCAAAACGGAACTGTCTCTTATTCCATATTGCCATCGAATGTTGGTGACGTGTCTATCTACACCTATGTGTCTGTCAATCCCACAAATGGTGCCATATATGCCCTGAGATCATTTAATTATGAACAGACAAAGTACTTTGAGTTTAAGGTGCTGGCTAAAGATTCAGGTTCCCCTCACCTGGAGAGCAATGCTACTGTTAGGGTGAGCATACTGGATGTAAATGACAATGCACCTGTCATTGTGCTGCCCCTTTTGCAAAATGACACAGCTGAAATCCATGTCCCCAGGAATGTGGGTGTGGGGCACATTGTGACCACGGTGAGGGCGGTGGACAATGACTACGGAGAGAGCGGTCGCTTAACCTATGAGATCTCCGATGGGAACGAAGACCATCTGTTTGAGATAGACCCGGTCACCGGGGAGGTTAGGACCTCCCATCCCTCCTGGGAAGATGTGGCCCCAGTCGTGGAGCTTATCATTAAGGTGACCGATCACGGGAAGCCCACCCTTTCGGCCGCGGCTAAGCTGATCATTAAAGCCTACACGGGACCCCTGCCGGAAGGGGAGCCCAGGATCAACGAGGAGCAGCACAACTGGGACGTGTCACTTCCCCTAATTGTCACCCTAAGCATCATCTCTATCATGCTCCTGGCCGCCATGGTCACCATCGCCGTCAAGTGCAAGCGGGAGAACAAGGAGATCAGGACTTACAACTGCCGGATCGCGGAGTACTCGCACCCGCAGCTGGGCAAGGGCAAGAAGAAGAAGATCAACAAGAACGACATCATGCTGGTGCAGAGCGAGGTGGAGGAGCGGGATGCCATGAATGTGATGAACGTGGTGAGCAGCCCCTCGCTCGCCACCTCCCCCATGTATTTCCACTACCAGACGCGCCTGCCTCTCAGCTCGCCCAGGTCGGAGGTCATGTACCTCAAGCCCTCCGCCAACAACCTGACAGTCCCGCAAGGACACGTCGGCTGTCACACCAGCTTCACAGGTCCCATGACTAATACCACCGAGACTCCGGTTAATAGGATGTCGATAATTCAGGTAGGAAACACAATTTATGTCTGCCTCATGACCCCATCTATCAGCACCTTTTCATGGGGCAAGGGGAGGGGATTTTGCACGTTTAGAGAGCGAAGTCTGCTGAGTGAGTTGGTTTTTAATCTACAAATTGGAGGATAATCAATAATGAACTGCAAAACCTTTTCTCAGGCTCGAATGCATTTTGCTGATGGACAGGCATAGATAGTTGGTTATTATATACATCATATAGTTGCTGTTATGCATCTCTATAGAGGATATCTGAGGTACAGCCTGTCTGAGCATAATTCATTCATTTTTGACTTTCTACATCAAACTTTTGTAACATTGATTCTTTTCAATACTGCATTCAATGTCTGCCTCATTTAGTCATTCAGCAAACAGAATGTGGCACTTTTTATGCATTTTGCAGTCATCATAAGCTTGTATACTGTGTTTAAAAACAAATGGCCATAATCTGGGGATAGGAATTTTGTCTTTTGCATGTCTGTAGATTTGTGTTTCTATTCATCCTGAAGCAGAGTAGCTTATTGGTTACAGTTCTTGCCACTTTAGGGTATTTAAATGATTTCTATGCAATTCCACCGATGTCATGTATACTCAAATTTTGTGAATACGCTGGATGCCCTAAAGAACATAAGACCTCTCAGTTCACCAAATTGGCCCCCAGTAAAATAAGAAGGGAATTGTTCGAACAAAATGGGTGCTCAGATTGTGCTTTAAGACCCAACAGGATTTCTTGTTTTCCACAGTCCTGGTTAAGACCTCTTTGTGGAGGCTTTGCTAAGCCTCTGACAACTACTGCATATCTGTAGTGCTAAGCCTGTTTTAAGTCATGTTAAATCTGTCCTGTCAGACACGTTAAAATGCTCTATGCTGGCTGTACACCTACAACCCGCAAGAACAAATTTGTCTGTTTTCACTTATTTATTTCTTATCTTCATGGGTATTTAAAGAAGACTGGTATGCTGGTGTTTTTTTTCCCTTTTCATGTTTAAGAACATGTGAATGGGATTTTATTGAGATGTCAGAGTAAATAAAATGGACACAATATATCTGTAAATATGACTGTTTTTCAATGCTGCTGATTTGTTAATGTGAAAACCCTCCTTCTGCACCACTGTTAAAGAATGTAGCCTAAATCTAGACTAAGTGAATCTGGAAGTATTGCAGCAAAAAGATGAAACAGGAAACACAGTGTATGACAGAATACCCTTTATTGTTTTATGGTTTCATTGCAGCTGTAGGTATCTATCATTATTGGCAGAAAGGAACAATAAAGAGACCAGCTTTTGAAGGGAACCATTTTAGAAGCACGACACTACACACAATATTGCTCAGCCAATAGTGGCATTTTATAGTGTGAAGTTCGGTTGCCAGGTCAGAATGAGTTGCCTGGACATGAAAGACAAAATTAGTTTGCTCAAATAGGCCCTGTTAAGTGTAGAAATCTGCTTAATTTGATTTTTAAAGAACCATACAGTCAAGAACTGGCAGGTTAGGATGCTTAAATCAACTTAAAGTGTTAAAGCACATTACTTTGAGAAATCAATGAACACAGTACAGTATTTCTAAAAGGATTGAGAGGGATTTAAAAAAGTGGCATGGAATTCACAAGCTTTAGATGTAATAGCAATAGCTATTTCCAGCAATAGAATAATTTTTATAAAATCAGATTTTTGTTTTGTTCTGAAAGTACGTTGTAGCAAGATCTCAGTAGGAAGAACACAAGCACACCACACTGCATAATTCCTTGTTGTGATATGATTTTATCCAACTCACAGTGGAATTCCATTTTTTTTGTTGGGTTCAACCAGAAAATCATATATTTATTTTTCAGAGGGTAAAACAATTTATATTTTATTTATGTATAAGGGGGTAGAGCTCCCACTGCTCTTCCCCAAACCACTTAAAACCAAATACTTGCTGTAACTATGAGATCAGATCAAGGGAAGGGGTGAATGACAATGACATAAAACTATCCTCTAGGGGGCATCTGTCGTCCGTATGGTTTGTATACAGTTGGCTGAACAGGGGGAATTTGCTATGGAGGAGGGATTCAGAGCATCGTGCTCCTGTTTTGCTACTGTACAATTGAGCAATGTGTACAGCGATTACAGTGATTGTATTGTCACAGCCATATAAAAAGTGATTATCTTATGCAAGTTTACTGAACTGTATTTCTCTTTTTCTGTCTGGGTGTTTTGCAAATATGAAAATAATTTGTTCTTTTTATTGCAAGAAGATTCTGGACATGTGACCTATTCTGATGAAAGTGGGAAAACTGGTGTAGCCTCAGAACTGAGGCCCTATTTAGTAGCCGTGGCTTGGCAAAGAGGTCAGTTGACTTGAAGCAGCCAGACAGGCCAGTTATGGATGGCTGCACAGAACACCATTTCTAGGGGTTTATTGTTACTTCCACAACCGTGAGAAGAAAGACCATAGTGGGTACACAAGAGGTCTGTGTAACTTCACACTAGGTGATAAGGTGGATATTTAGCTGAGTGGTAATCTTGCTGTTTCAAGCTAATATGGATGCATTTGCAAGGGACAAAGTTCTGCAGATGTGTGTAGCCAAGAAGACAGTTAGCATGCCTTTTTCACATTGTTAAGCAACTGACAACAGCTTTATTCTACTGTTATTATTATTATTATTATTATTATTATTGTTGTTGTTATGTTGGATGTTTCACTTTATTTCTTCGAAAGTCATGTTATGATGGTATTCCAGTGGATTATCCTGGGACCGTATGTTCCACCACTTACATTATTTAGAAGGTAAAGTTAGTATACATGTCACGGCAGCAAGTCGGTGCATTGCGTTCACGTGATGTCTTGAACATAATGGGCACAATGTTGATGTGGGGGAGAATACAGTGTTAAGATCCCCTGCCACCAGCACAAGATTAAGCAAGTGTCTCCACTTGAAACTTTCAGGTTAGTTATGGCACCACAGGGCCATGCAAAATTATGTGGAGCATGGGACTGCGAAGTGATTTAGTTGGGAGAAGAATTGGACCTATAATTAGAGTGCAGGTTCCAATCCATGTAATTGGTCCAGTTACATAAATAATATTTCAAATATTAGCTATGTGAGACACCCAGTATAAGGGTGACTGCTAAGGCATGAATAATAACTGTGGTTCCAGTTTGGAAGAATGTCAAGAGCTCTGCTACTTCTTACCATGAATTTAGGCCCTGTAACTGCATTTATACGCCCCTTGTCTTGTTTCCAGGTACTATCAAAGCAACAACCTTCCGTGATAAGTGACAGCAATGTTACTACTTGTCTGTAATGTCTTTCGTATATGTATATATGAAAGCATGGAATTTTTTTTTAGTCCTGAGACAGTTCTGAGGCATGTAAGTGTAATCGTGAGAGCATTCATGTATGTTAATCTAAATAACCTTGTGTAGCCAATGGGGCAGAAGATGGATGGTTTGAGGGTTACCCCTGGAGACTGAAGTTGTGTTTTTCTAGTGTATGTGGAAAATTGTAGACCAGCCATCACAGCGCCTCTCTGATTTTTGTGACAGCATCCGTCTAACCAGGAACTGTGGCTGCCCCATATGAGCATTTGTAGGTCTTGCCCTAGAATGCAGTGGTGCATTTATATTGTATTGAAATTAGCACCACACTTCAATGGATACCTGGTGTAAAAGCTCTCGGGTTTATGTTTTCATGCAAGAAAAAATATCTGCTTGTAGAATTGCAAGAAACAGAACTGGTGTTTACTGTGGTTTCAGATGAGGCGTGAAACAACATGTTTATTTTCATATGCTTGTCTAAATCACAATTTTGAAATTTGTTTACGGTTTTCTTATTGAATTAATCTGGGTGCTTGCTTGTATTTTAAAATGCGTGTTCTTCTGCATCATTTATATTACTGATCTGGATCTACTGATCTGGATGTTGTATCCTGTGACTGAACCTTTTATAATTAAAAAAGTGAGTACTTCTAAGAGCTGCAGAGCTTCGATTAAAAAGGTACTGTATCGAAGTATAATGGTGTGAGGAGGCATTTGTGAACCTCCAATACATGCATTATTCATGACAATTTTACTGTTTTATGCATTTGAATAGCAAAGTGTGTGGTATATGTCTGTATTTCCTAACTCTAAGCTTTAGCATTTTACAGTAAATTCTTGCAATAATGAATAATGCAACTTGATTAATATTATCCTTTTTCCCATTTTACTGACTTTAATTTTTAGTAATTAGTCATTAGAATCCTATAGCTAATACGACTGGTATTGCCTATATTAATGAAGCAATGCATGGCAGAACATGGTGGGCACAGTGGAATAGCAGCTTAAACATGTGGATGCATTTTGGTGTCAAATCTTGGGGTTAGTCTCCAGTCGTGAGTGAAATTTTCTTTTTTTTCTGATTTGCTGTCTTGTAAAACCTATACCCACTGCTTTTAAAGATGCCTGATGTGACACTAACCTTAAAATTATTTTTGAAATTTTTGTGAAAATGTATCAGACATTATGCTTAATATGAAGAGAATGCCTGTCTGGCTAGTATTGTTGTTGAATATTTGGTCATGGTTTTAGGGTTGTTCAGACTTGCAGACTAAGTATCATCTTATATACAAGCAAGTCAAACAGTTACCTCTGTAGTTCTTTTGTTTAATATGAACATAATTGGTTACTGTTCAGTATATGGCTCATAGGAAAACATTTTAAAAAGTGTATAGTGTGTTATGTGAGGGAGAGACCATCTTAAGTGTGTTGTGCACTATGCCATAAGAAACTTAAGCAGCTGGAATGGTAAAGCACTGTAACAAACTTGCTTGGTGAGAAGCAGTGAGATTACTGCAGCAACTAGCTGATTCTTGCTCTATACATACATTGAGAACATTCTGTTCTTACATGTTAATGGAAATGAAACACTCGTTTGAAGTCCAAGTCTGTCAACATTTTCAATTAAAGATAACAACTAATTAAAATAATGATACCACAGAGGGAAAATGAGTTTTTTTTTAATAAAAAAGAAAAGCAGGCTACAAAGCAGCCCCAGTTCTTGAGATTATGGTGTTTTCAAAAAAATATCCCCTTTCATTTCATTTCACAGGTGTAAAACATGCAGCTTTGTAGTGTTTTACCAATGTTGCTTCACTTTTACCAGTTATGTACTATAACACTTTTGAGGATGGTGAAACAAACAAATGCATTTAATACTGACATATCCAGGAGAGCGGAGAGCGGAGCACATTTTCTTTTTCCTGCAAATCTGTTTTTCCTTTGAGTGTGGCTGTCCACCTAGCTAAGCCTGTGATTGGGTGGAAGGTGTTTGGAATCACTTCTGCATATGGAACATATTGATATGCTGTACTCTTAAGGAAGTGAATAAGATTAATTACACAAGGCCATTGTAGTCGTCCTTGGACCTTGAACCTTTTCATAACCTTGCACCCACCTTTCTATTTTCAGTGATATTTTAGTTGTATCTGTGCAGGTTTTCTGAGTACACACAGAAATAATGTCACTGAAGTGCTGTGGCTGTTTTGTAGATTGCACTTCAGTTAAGCAGTGGACTTGAAAGCAAGGCTTGCTTGTTTTTTTTTAGCAGTTCAACATGTGGGATTCTTTCTTCAAGCTGGTCTAATTCTGAAACACAGCTGTCTGTTTGTTATTGCAAAATAGCCATATTTAGAGGATTTGAGTATGTTATGTCCCTGCTTTTTACAACCCATCATTTTGCAGTCATTCCTTGTCAGAATCACCACACCAATATAGATGCCCAACAGCTGACCTGAGAAGAACTGGAGTCACATTCTATACCTGTCATGACTGCACAGACTACGAGCATGAATTGGTTTTCCTCTAGGAAAACTGGTAGTCATTCAAAACAGATTTATGAATGTACGATCTCACGGTTCAGCACAAATCCTGTCAAAGGTGTATCTTCAAAGGTTTCAAAGACATAAATATGTTACAGAACCTTCTCTCTTAGGTTCACAAAATCATTATTCAAATGGCTATGTTCAGAGTATGATCTTTCACATTTAAAAGCAGTGTGACTGATGTGCAAAACTTGTCTGGTGAGATTAGTTTGGGGTTAGTGATGTAACTTTAACGGGAACATTTAAACATCCTGGACAGTTACACATATCTGTGGGCCTCCATTTGAGTGGGTGATTTGAGTCGTTGAATACTGTGATAAAACCTCACTCACCCTTTAGTGGAAAACACTGTGAGCCATTGACGACAGATGTCTGAATAATTACATTTCAGGCTGTGGTGACAAGGCACTTGGGGTAATCAAAGATAAATGGAGTGATTGTGTTTCAACAAACACTAACAATGCACACATCTAAAATAAAGTCTACAGACAGCTAAAACTGTAGTTTTGTGTTTGTTTGAAGATTTTTACTTCTACTTTTGTGTTTCAGTCTATTGCAAATGTCTCATTGCTTTAAAGTGCATACTTATGAAACAACTGTGAAAAGAGGGGGACATAAAACAGCTCTATCTGTGATGACTACTGTATGCACACTTAGTGATTTTATTCTGGAAAAAAAAAAAAAATCTCTTAATCTTTTTTTCTTATTATTTTTTATCTCCTTGAGGCAAAGTGATCCTGTTAATCCATTGATATTCAAAGCACCAGTTCTTTAGTGTTGGAATACAAAGCTTTCTGAATTGGAACTAAATTGCTTTTATTGCCCTCTTTGTTGAAATCAAAGTCCCAGAAACCCCTTCATACAACAGGAATTAGGAACAGGAGTTGGTAATCTGTTCTCGCATTAAAATGCTTGCATTCAGTTGCACCCAAAACAAAGAGCACTCGCACACTTGCGATTCTGCCCCTGCTCCACATGGATTGGATCAGTGGAGTTAAAGGGGATACAATTTACGCTGAAGGCAGATTTGGGATTTGGCTGGGAAGTCCAGAAATAGATTTACAGAGCAGTGATGAGTTGGGGAGTGCCAGCCGGCTCAGGCAGTTGATGTGGTGCCGGTAATACTTACTTTGGTAGTGAGTCGGCTACCCAAGCAAAACTCTTTTTCTACAACGAGCAGCAAGTTGTTCCTGGAGCCCCTCACCTTGTGTCTGTTTGTGGGATGGTTGTAATGATGATAAAAAGCACAATACCTTAAATGCTTACATCTCTGAAAATCTAAAATTTTGCTAGTTGTACCTTACCTTACCTTACCTTACCGTACCTTACTTTTTAGTTAGCATGTATATAGAAAAGCAAAGGAGAAGTTTTACAGTGCTGGAGTCCCTGTTTACTTCTTTATGTTTTCTTCAATGCATCACATTCCCTAGTCACTACCTTTCTACCTTTATCATCAGGCTATCCCACTGATAGAATGGATGTGCGCTTCACACAGTAAGAAAAACAACAGTTTAGCATCATATCATATCTGTGGTTTGGCCAATTTTTGGAGTTACATTCAAACTTAAACACAAATGATATATATATCATTTATATATATATATATATATATATATATATATATATATATATATATATATACATATATAATAACATCATTTGCAAGCACAATTTGCTACAATCTAGAGAGAGAGAAAGAGAGAGAGAGAGAGGTGGAACAGTGCAGTCTAAGCTTTGTATGTGGGTTAAATTGCCTGAGGCAGGTTGTAAGACCATGGAATGCTTTCATGTTAGCTTAAGCTTTTAGTTATTACAAAAAATGGGGACATTATTCCTTACTTACTACAGAAGAACACATTGAAAAAAAGCTTAATCTTCATTTACAGTGAATTTGCCCTTTACCATCTGTTCTGTACACTCCAGTGCAAACTGATCCCCAGTGCTGTGTGAATCTACAGGTCAGTGTACATTTTGGAAGAAACAGGAAATAATTAGAGTGGCATGTGTGTCTTTAGGCCTCCTATCTCTCATGGCTCTCTTCCCCTAAATCACTGATCAGCATTGATATAGGTAAGCAGTGAGAAATCATCTTTAAATCAGTAGCAGCTGTTGTTGGGAGAAGCCACATGCCAGTCAGAATATGAGTTTTGAAAGTTTATACCGTGTTTACTTCCCTGAGATGAACTGAGACTTGATTCGAGTGAAAATAAATAGGAATAGGAAATTATGTGCTTCAATTGCGCTTTGTGTGTTTGTGTTACATTTACAGTGGTAGCGGGTGTTGCCATCATTTATTTATTTTGAAGTTATTATTTGAAGACTATCAATGTTGAAAACTTCAATCAAGGTTATCTGCGAATATACGTTGAAGTGAGGACATGTTGAACACTTCAAAGACAAAAAAGCTTGAGAATTAGTTCAATGTCCTTGTCAGTAGTGGACTAGTGTTCAGTGGGGCCCCCGTGATGCAAGCTTTTCATTTTTTTTTTTTTTCGGCTGCATTATTTTGAAAAGCAGCTGCACTTTGGTGGTGGTCTTTTATCAGTGTCCCTCCGGCCGCTCAACTGTCACTCCGGTTCCTCTGGGCCCCAGTCTTTGTGCCAGAAAATGTTATGTGCAGTTCCATTTTGTGCTCCGTGAGACATAATGAAAAGGTATGAAGACGATGAGTCATATTCTGTGCCACCGGCTGTTAAGGAAAATCATTAGAGTGATGTCCGTTGAATTTTTTTTTTTTTCGGTGTTATCTCTGTTGGGTATGTCTCAGGTGTATTAGTGTTGTGTGATAACCTATGCAAATACCAATATAGCTCTCGCTTGCAAGGGTCCCTGGAGGGCAAACTCCCCAGGGGCCGTAAATAGATTACAGGGGATCTGACTCATGCTTAAAAATGTAGTGTTTTTAGTGCTGTGGTGTGGCTTCCCCCCTTTTATTAATGCTCAGTCTGCCATTGTTTACTGCTCTCTAACAAACAGAGGGGCTTGAATATCGTTTTAATGATTGAAAGTTGGTTTACTTTTGTTTTCTTTTGTCATCCTTCTTTTTTCCAAGGCGTATGAGACAGATCAATGTGCTTCCTTGGAAAAAAGACAACAGTATGACATAGTATGATAAAATGTCCTTGCTTCCGGGTATTTTCTTTGTTTAATTATTCATATTTTTGACTCTCTGCAATTGTTGTGTGGGGTTCAAAAAGCATTAGTGATGAAAGAGGACCAGTTGATTTCACAAGTTTGTTCACACACACAGGTAGACCATCATTAAAATGGTGTACTTGGGAAATATGGTGCATTTAGTACGATTAAAATGTTAACCTTACATCATTAACTTTAAAATAAATTATATGTAAGATTACAGGGAAAAAGATGTGCATTATGCTCATACAAGCCAACAATTTGTCATACAAAATGGCTTTCTTCTTTATGTATTATATGCACCATTTAGGCAATACTGCGGTTTATGCCTCATGCCTGGAAGACTTTTTAGTAATTTTAGTACTTTTTAGGTGTGCCTGATGTGGCGCTGTAATTGTCTTAGGAAATGTAAGTATGTGAATATGATCACAAAAAAAGAGGCTTGGGATTCCCTGCATTGTACTCAGAGATGGCGCACACACACACACACACACACACACACACACACACACACACAGCTTTGTGTTTGTGTTTTAATTTAGAATTATTTACTGCTTTGACAAAGTACTCAAAGATGGCAGAACCCATTAACTTCTCATTTTAAGCAGGGGCAGGCCAGTGTAAGGCAAAGAATGTTGGTGTGCACATTCACTCAAGTTGACAAATTGTTAGGCTTTGTTGATTGACATACCTCTGATGATTTCTCATTACTCTTGGATGTTGTAGAACACTGACTCTGATGAAATTAAGAAAACCTTTATTGAGAGTGTGGTATAAATGTGTGGAGGTGGCAGTTATCTAAAAGGATAAATCTGAGGAATGGAAAAACATAATGATTTAGTGGCTACCAGTAATGAAAAATTACAGAATTACAAAGTCATGGCTATCCTGTGATTGCATTTTGGGGGGAAAATCAGGTTTATGATTGTCAGATCTTGCAGTACACATCTAAATGTATATTTGATCATTTAGGATATTGTGCCTTGTCACAAACATGTCATTAAAAAGTGTATCATAGTCAAATAATGAATATGTAAAGTTGATATTTTAGGTTACCTTTATCGGTTTAACAAATCTGAATTTTGCATGGCTTTCATTCATTCCTTCAACTTCATTTATTCTCTTTTTTGAAGGAAGATACTCAATACAAATTGGCAAGTTTAGTTGTCAAACTGTCTGTGGAATTCTTGAAAAAAATAGGACACATCAGTGTTGTTGAATTATTGATGTACAAGAACTGCACATATTTAAGCAAATATGCTTTGAAGTGGTGTTTTTTTTTCCTTATTTTCCTAATGTAGTGGGAGTCATAACTCTCCTCCCCTGCTCTTCAGTTTGTATCTTTTCTCCCTCAGCGATTAAGATAATTGCCTGTGCATCTGTAATCTGTGTAAACAAAGCCAGGAATGCTGTCAGTGGCAGCCTTCTCGCTATTGTAATGTGCTTAGCTTTGATACCCTCCTTTGAGTCCATTCCGCATTCCCTGTGAGATTACATTTGTCCACAGAGGTGTTTCCTTAGATTTAGAAGATAACGATGGTTTTTCATATGGTTTAAAACCAAGTCACTCTATGTGGGTGCAAGTGCTGTTTTATGCATGCTTTCAGTCATGCCTCCACAGTGTTGACTTTTCTATTTTTTGCTCCCAATATTATGCTTTCGAAGGCTTTGTTATTAAAATTTTTTTGGTGTTACTTGGTTCTCATAATGAAGCCTCAGGCATCTAAACATCATTGTACCCACATAAAGTAAGCCACAGCAGTGTTTTCGACTGTAGGCAGAAATCTCCACCACTGTGTTAGATGTAGTCCTTTTTGCAGGTGGATGATTTCAAATTAACATCAGGTAATTAACCTGGCGAAAGAACATGTCTGAATAACAATTTGTAACAACTACTGCATGAAAGAAATCCTCATACAGTTTTAATGCCTGTTTCACACCTCAGATTGTAAAATGGATCACATCTTTCCTCACTTTTAATGTACTTTCCTTCATTTTTAGTGCATAGCAGTATAGCTCTTTGTGTCTGCCCTGTTACATGTCAGCTTCTTTTATGGAAATAAGTTATTACTACTAGATTGCCATTGAAATATACTTCTTTTCCTTTGTAACATGTGAATCAAAATAAGATGGAAACAGGTTCAGTGTGAAAGTTGTGAGTGCTTGTTAAGTTTTAAACACGTTTTGCATTTCAGATGTCAGGTACCCCACTCTGAAGTGTAATCCATTACAGAAAAAAATCCTGAAAATAAGGTTCAATATACAACTTTAATAACTGGATTATTATTATTATTATTTTTTTTCATCCAAGCTGTATTTGACAGTATTTTCATCTTGCAGAAAGACATGCATTTCTTCATTCCAGAATATTTCCTCCTGTGATGGCATGTACCCACTTTCATCCATATCCTACTCCATTTTTCCTTCTCATATCACTCTGGCATCAATGAAAATGCATATGAATCTCCTCTGTTTTCTAAGTGTATTGAGTTACAGTTACAGTTCTTCCTTTTAGGCACTCCATTTGAAGCCACTCACACTGACTGTATTGAATCAACTGCTGTTAGCCACGATTTCCCAATGTTCCAACTCCCAAGTCATTCACCATTAAAAGTAAATAGGAGCCACACAAAATAAACCTCTCCAGGCTCAAGCAGTGGACAGAGAAGAGCAATTCTGGAGTGAGCTGGCAGCTCGTCATGATGAAAGCAGTGATCGCATATGGCACCGCCTTGGAAACATACTTGAAGGTGCATAAAATCTCATTCCCCCCTATTTCATATGCATATGTGAGGCACCGAGGCACAGATGTCTGATGGGTAGAAAGACCAGATGTGTTTCATATTGGAGAAAGTTGACAGGTGAGGACACAGAGCAGTATTTCTTACCATCCACACCTCTAAACTGATTGTGGCCTCCCTCAGCTGTAGTGCCTGTGAACGCGAAGGAAATCTATGGAGCCGCAAAGGGAATACAGACCAGCGCAAACTTCAAATATACAACGCTAAATTTGACCTTGAGGGCCACGTCCCATCCCCTGAAATCATTGATCTAGTTGTGGGTGGTTTCCTTTGGACTTTACGTGCTGCACCTTCAGTTCACAGGGCACTAAAGAAACACACTAATGCTTTTCCTGTCTGCATATACAGCAGCCGAAAGAGGCAATCATCACTCTTAGGTACTCAGAGTAAACAGAAAATCTGCTTTGATGGACACAAATTCTTGGGCCAGCACACCCAGTCACTGTCCATGTTACTACATTGGAGCAAAGCAAACCCTCTCTCCAAAAATCACTGAGGAGAAGGATGTTTCTTCCAGGTATCGTAATAGATTACCAAAATATGTGCATTCTGGTCAGTTAGGCATAGACAGTAACCCTGTAATTCCATTTCATATCTCCAAAAAAATTGTATCTCCCAGCATCAATAATATCAGTGTAATCCACATGCATAGTAATTCCATTATAAAGATCCAGCACTATTTTATGGACAAGACTGAGATACTAATATGAGCCCATATAGTACACCTGAGATGACTTTTATCTTATATGCAGATTAATTGGCAGGGAAGCCTCCACAATAAAATTGTTCCTTAAGACTTTTTGACTGGTAGCAGAGGTCATGGAAGGCGCATGTTGTCCGGTGGTGGATCATTTAGGCACTGTGTGCTTATATTTTTGTGTATCGGTGTGAATGGGGTGTTAAGGCCCTGGACTATGGAATTTCAGTCTATACCCTTGCAACAGAGACATGTGCAGCCACTCTCAGATAAATTCAGCTTGGTAATTTTTTTTTACCAGATGATACTGGGTCTCTTCAGGTAAAATGTGGAGAGAGAGACTCAGAAAATACCTGTTTCATATGTAATGGAATGAAATGAAAATGAAAGGCCATTGCAGTAACTGATAGCAGTTTGTCACCTTCTTCTTGCCTTGCTGTAAATGCAACCATTTGAAGATGTTATTATTTAAATATTAGGTATTATTTAAACATTACTGCAAATTTCTGTTTGAATAAATCTTATGTTATTGCAGCTTCGTAAAACATATTTGCTGTCACGGATTAATCAACAAAAGTTGTTGAGTGGGGTTGTGTAGCAATAAATGTATTAAATGGCAAGCCATCAGTCATTTAATGCATCTACATCTTTTGTCTAGATGTCGACATTTTTCTGAGATACCTTTTACTGTGGATATCTACAATTAACAGTTGCGGTATTCAACAGAATTAGATATCTTCAACTGACCTGTGGACCTATTGTCAGTTTGACTGTGACCCAGGGATCATTACTGACAACAAAAATGATCGACACCTGAAAGAGCACTACAAAATATATGTTGTGAATAAATAAATCAATAAACAAATAAATCAAATAAATAACAATAACAATAAATAAATGGCAATAAATAAATTATGTATGGCCCAATACTGTGGGGTTTGTATGTTTTCTTTTTTTTGCTCCTTGGTTTGTTAAATTGAATTGGGGGCGAATTATGAATTATTGTTCTCTGAATTACAAAGAAGGCTAGGCAATTATTATTTCAATGCCAATCCTTTTCAGTAATGTCCAAGGTCTGATTATATCCCTTAGATTTCTGCTTTTTCTGCATATTTCATCAATTTTGTAGTTAGATATAACTAGTAGATAAAAAGGTAGGGAAAATATAAAGGTCAAACGTAAGAGAATCCTATTTGACTGTCAGGCTTATTGTTCACATGAATCTTTTGATCCATCATTGTAATTATCCTGCCAAATGTTCATTGAATTTGAATCTATAGAACCTACAATGTATGGATTGTGTATGAAAATAACCACTTTCTTTGAGAACTTATTTCATTATCTTTATGAAGTTAAGATAAAGATGGTTCAGGCAGGAAAGTGTTTATGTTTCATAGTGAAATCCTTTTCCAAGATGAAAGTAGTTTTATTGCTCAGACCAGATTTATTTTACACATTTGCAATTAATGAAAATTGCATTTAAATTGTTCAAAGGCAGAATATTACTGGCTTTGAATAGATAAGCTCTTGCCGTAATAACATTCAAATTTTATTTTATTGGAATCATTTGCACTCCAGTTCACCTTACCATAATGAATGAAACAAGAACTCTTTTTTTGCAGTGATTCACTTGATTTCCTTTCATTTAAGTGATAAATAATTCTCATTGAATTATTGAACAAAGTCTCAAGGCACTTGCAGAGGTTCACTCAGTAGTACACTTAGATGTTTGAGTGTTGTCTTTACCACAGTGAAGCTATTTTCACAGTTCATATTAACTATGGGCCAGAAGCATGCGTCTGCAAAAGAGACACATTACTTTGCATAGAATAAATATGGTTATTAAAGGAGAGAATTCACCCACATGCCTTGTGAAAAGCAGGTGTGGCATTCAGCATTTGGAGTATGTGATGCTCATACAGTTTTCTGGTGATTTTCTCCTACACTATATGGACAAATGTATTTGGCCACACCTGTTTTTCAGGGTTTGGTCTAGGCCCCTTATCTCCAGTGAAGGGCAATCTTAATGCTTCAGCATACCAAGACATTTTGGACAATGCTATGCTTCCAACTTTGTGGCAACAGTTTGGGGAAGGCCCTTTTCTATTCCAACATGAATGTGCCCCAGTGCACAAAGCAAGGACTATAAAGACATGGTTTGATGAGTTGGGTGTGGAAGAACTTGACTGGCTCGCACAGAGCCCTGACCTCAACCCCATCGAGCACCTTGGCACCACGGAGCCAGGCCTTCTCATCCAACATCAGTGCCTGACCTCATAAATGCTCTACAGAATGAATGACTACAAATTCCCACACAAACACTCCGAAATCTTGTGGAAAGCCTTCCAAGAAGAGTGGAAGCTGTTATAGCTGCAAAAGGGGGACCAACTCCATATTAAAGTATATGTATTTGAATACATTGTCATTACAATATAATGGTCAGGCGTCCAAATACTTTTGTCCATATAGTGTATCTTTGCTGTATGATTATTATTTATTTAATTATTACTTATTTTAAAGCCATTGTAAATTTTCAAAACCCCCAAAAAAGATTTGGCACTTTACGATCTTATCCAATGAATCATCAGCATTGTCACATTTCAAAGCCAGCAAAAGCGTTGCTTTGCTACAGAACCCTGACATTGACCAGTCTGTACCATATGAGCAGGACATAACTCACTCAAAGTTTATTCACCAAGACTTTCTACTGGAATCTTTTTTTTACAGTTTACATTTTTTGAATAGTCCATCTCTTGCCAAAGTGGACAGATTTTTTTTGCCATGGCATTTCACATTGGCAAAGCCAATCTGTGGGAAACGCTGAAGATGAAACTCAGAGGAATTAGGACAAATCAGAAATGCCTTTGCATTTTCCCCTAATGAAAGGTATCCATTGTGTCGTGTCTTGCTCCAGTTATGTTCAGAAACTGGCAGGTTGGAGCTGTGAATTTGCATGCAGTCTATTTTTTTCATGGGAAGAATGGGTTACTGTTAATATTCTTCAGTAAAATTTAGAGTTTGTTTACTGAGAGAGAAACCTACTTGAAATTTTGCTGAAAGCCCATGCACACTTATCTGAAAATTAGATGAAAGGGGCTGCCATGTCACATTTGCTCCTCATAATAAAAGCAATAGCAGATAAACACTGTTTTCCTGCTGCATGCACTCATGCAGCAGGAACCTTTGTAAGGCCTCATGTTCTCATTGCAATCAGTTAAGGCAAATCAATTCTATGTAGCATCTTAAACATTTAAAACTATTCAAAGACCATTAAGCAAAAAATGGAAAACTGAGGCTCCTCAGTGGCTCAGTCAGCAGGATTCTAGTCTGTTATGCAGTCTGAGTCCTACAGCCTGGGTTTGAAACCAGCCATGTTATCTTCTGACAATGACCAGGAGCCCACAGCTGTAGAAGAAATTGCTTGGCCAGGGTTTTTTCATCTTATTGCTCTTGTATACTGAGCATTTTGCCCTTGGTGCACAGATGACTTCAGTGGAGACAAGATGTCATTGAAGTGCCTGTCCTCCAGTGAGGAGCCACTCGCTGCTGTGTGCTGCATTACTAGTTCGAAGAATAGCTGTTGACTCTGTTTTAGTGGATTGGAGGATTGCATTGTTGCTTCAGAGCTCCTTCAGGAGGGAGATACACCTAATGTGCAAATGGTGATTCAAGCACAGGACTTTGGATAGTGGGGGAAGGCATAAAGAAGAAAAAAAAAAACAATAAAATTATGAGATCGTTTAGAATGTTTATTTACAAAGTGCATTTTTTAAAAGTTATTCAAATATATAAGTATGACAATTAAACAAATTTGCAATTGCATTACTACTATTATTTTTTTTCCACCAGGAAATCTTGTTGCACAGCAAGAGAAATTTCTGTGTAGCACAACATATATATATATATATATATATATACTTTTTCCCTTTCTCCTTCACAGACAGACAATTTTCCTGCAGAGTCCAATTACATGGGCAGCAGGCAGCAGTTTGTTCAAAGGTAAGGCCGATTAAATAACTTTCCCAGCTATTGCATTTGCATTTCTTTCAGTGTTTCTCTGTCAGACTATATTTCTCATATTAGTCTGTGTAAGAGACACTGGTTCCTCATTTTAATTTTTCCTTTGTTTTAGCAACTCTACTTTTAAGGACCCAGAGCGAGCTAGTCTCAGAGACAGTGGGCATGGTGACAGCGACCAGGCCGACAGTGACCAGGACACTAACAAAGGATCCTGTTGTGATATGTCTGCCAAGGAGGCCCTCAAGCTGAAAGCAACGTCATCTAAACCCCAACCTCTTGAGCAGGGTGAGTTGCGTTTCCATCTGGGATGTCTGGGAGATACTTAAAGTTCATACATTCTCTCAGTCACTCTATCTCAGAGGTTTTACATTTACATTAAGATTTATTTATTTAGCAGACGCTTTTATCCAAAGCGACTTACAAAAGTGCATACAGTAAGTATAGCGACAGTACGGGGACAGGATGTGTACAGTTCCACAATGAGACAGTTCTCAGCTGAGAGCAAGGTCTGTTTGAGGACACAGTACTATCACATTTGTACAACTACAGTGTATAGGGCAACTAATACGATGCACCTTCAAACAGCAAACTTCCAACAACTTCAAACGGCGCAATGAGCGTCAGGGTAAAGGCGGCAACAAGAAACAAAAAAGCATTTAAAAAGCACAGCAATTTACGACAGCACTGATTGGGGGGGGGGCAGCAATTGTGTGCTGGGTCAGTCCAGGTAGAGTCTGAAGCGGTACGTCTGAAGGAATGGGGTGAAGGAGCTGTCCATAGCAGGACAAGGTTTTCAACCAGGACGTCAAGGCACACACATTATTACAGGCTATAATGTGATTAGCGAGATTTGACCCATATTGCACTACAGCAGACTGTCAAATAATTATCAAACAGATAAATCAGACAGGCAATCGTATAATTTATTGAAGTGCATCGGAGCAAGAACTTGTCTGACATAGTGCGGCATCATGAACAGCAATACTAAAATAAAATAAATAAAATAAAACAAAACATTACTCCATTAACCCTTTCACACGTACGGTCACACCAGTGTGATTTGCTGTTTAGCACGTATGCTAAACCAGTGCGATTACAACACATTGGAAAAATTCTAGCTAATTTTAGCTTTGAGGTAACAGCGATCTAATGTTGAAAAATATACCAAATGCTAACTGAAAACTATGAGAAGCTTAATAACGCTATTGAAAACATAACGAACCATGTAACGTGACATGCGCTACATAGCATAAAAATAATGTGCGAAATGGTTAATAGCGCAATAGAAAACATCAGTCTTTTCACAGAGTATAAAACACACCTATATAAAAATGCATCGGGTTCCTCAAAATTCCACGGCACACTTCACTTTGCCTCACGGCACACCAGTGTGCCGCGGCGCACCGGTTGAGAACCAGTGCTATATCTCATTCTCTTTCTCACTTGCCCTTCTTGGTCTACAGTTTCCCTTTTCTTTATTTTGCTCTTTTTCACTTGATCAACCCCTTACCCTTGTCTCCTTGCAGTTTGCATCTTCAGTCTGTGTCACCATCACCTTACTCTTATTTGCATGCTTGATTCATTAAATCATTATAGCCACACCACTTAAAGCAGTGTCACTTGAAGTGTCAGTTTATCATCTTGAAACATCCATTATAATATAAAATAAATGTATGCACAGCCATTTTGTCCAAACTCGGAACTAGTCCCGAGCATTATTCCTTACAACTTTTTTTATGAAACTTAAAAATGAGTTATCATATGCTAGACAAAGTAGGATCTCCAGATTGTTTTAAATACAGTTATTTTCACAGCTGTTAGAAGAAACTTCTAACAGAGCAACAGCTTGACCAATATAGTTTTAATTTCTGAGTAGGATGCAGTATCTATTAAATACTTAACAGTTTACAAATTCAGTGCCATTACATTTTTATTAATCTGAAGTCAAACATCTGAAACTTAAAGGTAAGGAATTGGAGAAGGTATTTTTATAGAATCAAGACAAACAAAATTCAAAAATTTAAATGAAATTTAATACTTTAAATGAATAGCTGTAAATCCTTTGCATGATTAGTCAAAAGAATATGCTTGTTTCAGCAGTAAGAAAAAAAAAAGTTCACCAGTCATGTTTATTATGTTGTCATTTGGCTTTACCTTGATGAAATATAATGGAAAGAGATCCTGGCCAATTTGTATTTGCCAAATGTTTGCATGCAGCACATCTGATGAAAAATAAGCAAAGACCAGGCCTGTTTATCCCACTTGCAATAGAAGGGTGTAACTGCCTTCCTTCAGGGGTACAGAGGCCATATTTCTGGAGTGCAGAGGAGCAATTTTATTGTTTGTTAATATCGCCTGAAGCTATGGTAGCACAGCATCATTTCTTTTGTTTTTGGCATACTTTTTGTTGGGGAATGGTGGCTTATTGGAAAGAAGAGGTTTCTTGCATCTTTAAGTTCCATTTCTGCTAACTTGGTTGTAGCAATAGAAATGTAGTTACAGTGCCAGTTAGAATGCCAGTTATAATGTCAATTGTGCAACTGTAGGAGTGCTTAAGCTGCCGTTTTATATAATTAAGATGAAGCAGAAGATGGATGTTGTTCGTTGTAGTGCAGCAAAAGGCTAAGAATAATACTTCAGCTCATCAAACTGTCAAATCTTCCCATTTTGATCCATCTGCTGTCTCTTCTCATGTGGAATCAGTGCCTTCTTTCTGTTCTGAAAACAATTAAACAAAGGCATCCCAAAAATCAACGATTTTCTTGCACATTTCACCATGATAAATATGAATGCTGTCTCTGTATTGAGTACTTAATTATTAAACAATTATACAGTGTATCGGTGTGGAGGATGCTGTCTTACATTCCCTGTACACAAATAATGGATCCAGCCGGATTATGCAAATACGAAAAGTATTCAAACCATGGCATATTTTCTTAAAAAAACCGTCTGACTATATTTTAGTGGTGCAGTTGGGTACAAAACCCCTTTGAACATCAATGCACCAAATGAAGGAACAGGCAGTATCAAATTTTGGCATTATGGAGATCTACAAAGCTGTCTTGGAAATGTCATGAAAACATCAATGCCAGAACTTACGTAAGGTCACAGGCTTCATGGAATAATTGATAGTATAATGAATGTATTATAAATTGGAGTGATTGACTGGGGTGCCAGTCACCCTTGGTCCTTGAAGTCCAGCATGTCTGCACCCCAGAATAGTTTCCTGCTCCTTGTTCCTTTTGTTTTTTTCCAAGGAGAGAGATGATTCTCTGCTGAAGACAAGAGCCACAAAAGTCCACAACAGTCTTCTCCACTTTTCACCTTATACCCATGCATAATGAAAGAACAAAGGGCACATAAAAGCAAAAAAGTACAAAGACTTCCACAATGCACTGTGGTCCATTCTAACATCCATTACGACATCTTAGTTGTTAGTATTTCTTTGAAATGGCCTAAGATGTTCTTGAATTTCCCTAGTGCAATCCAGCCTCTACAGTTGTTTAAGCAGTCTGTACATTGGGAAATGCAGATTGCAGTTTAGTCAGTGCATGGAGACATGCCCAAGGCTCTAAAAACATACATTTAGGAGTTGAGCAGAGGTCAGAACACCCCTGGGTACATCTTCAGAGATTCAGCTCTGCCTGTCTTAATACATAGTCCATCCCCTTTAATTGGTTTCCCTTGTTGCATGGACCAGCTGGAAACTAAAATATTCCCATTTATTGGGAAAGCATAACTAGAAGTTAACGTGTACAGGACAACTAATTCAGGTCCCCATTATTTTTGATTCTTAACATTGCTGGTTCATAGCAGTTCGGGGTAAATAGTGCATCTGTCTTTGTAGCCTAATTGGATTAGTATCAAGTTTTTCTTACAAATGTTCTCAATTTCCCCATGCCTTGCATTGAGCTGTGTCTATATACTTTTTGCTGTTCAGTTCTCACCACATGAGAAGCTATTTTAAAGTTGATTAATTAAGCTTTCCAAATTAGTAGTGCTACATTAATTAAGCAGATATATATTAGAAGCTGTATATTAATTGGTGATTAATTGATGTAAGGAATTGCCAGCAGCACAAACTTAATCTTCAAATGCATTCATCAGCAGCAGCATGCTTGACTTGTTTTTCTTCCATCATACAAAGCCTACGAGAGTGGGAAAACAATACAGCTTTTGTCAGAGGTAGAAAAATGAGAGTGATGCCAGTGGATTCTCAGAATGTTCCGATTGAGCTCGCTTGATTGCCTTTAATTTGTTTGTCGTAATACGTAGCTGAGAGACTGCTTTCTATTCGATTCGCCCCCATCTCGACATTGAGGTCCAGTGCTTCTTTAACAAAAGATGCCAGTTGTGTTTCTACGCTTTGTTTAATCAGTTTGCCAGAAAGGCATTGTGGTTTTGTGCCATATTTCTTGCTGCATGCCCTGTATGGTGTGATGGAGTGAACCTTTCCCCCACCCCTACATCAAAGGAAGGCTAGCTGAGGTTAGACTAAGGCTTCAGATGTTGAATGGTGAATCATTTAGTTTTCATTCCTAAACAGTTACTGTATGTAACAAATGTCATGAAATGGCTTCGTTTTTTTTCTAGAGGTATTATATAAACCTAGCTGAAGATATATAAATTGTTTCAGAGGAACACATTTAACATGGCAGAAATAAAATCAAACCATTGTGAAACAGCTTTGTGGCTCAGAAGAGATTTTTGGCTAAACTGAAGAGATTTGACAAGAACTCAGTGAATCTTCTGTGCACCGGAACACAAGTGATGATTTTAACGTGATGAGCAGTCTCAGGCAGAAGAGATAAGTACAAAATGGTCCCCTTCCCACACCTATTAAAGCTTAATGGAAATAAAACTCAAACAGATGTTACATTTTGCATCAATAGCTATCTAATTACAATTTCACTGATACAACAGCTCTTTATGATATAATTGTTAAATAAGTTTGACCAGAAAGCCACCAAAATGAAAAGTCTCTCAGCACCACTAAATGATTAAGGTTTTACATGCAGTCATAGCTACACATTTTCAGGTTTGAACCAATGAAAATAGGTCTGCTGTTTGGTCTGGCAGTTATGAACCATAGTGTGTGTGTGTGTGTGTGTGTGTGTGTGTGTGTCTGTGTGTGTGTGTTTGTAGTTATGAGATTCAGAGATGGTGATTATAACACATTAATACAGTAGATGGTAGACGACAGAATTTGCATAAGTACTGCTGGCATTCAGTGAGTACTGTCAATTTCCACTTTAATTGGTAGGAACAAAATTCAATTGAGGGAATGTAAATGCTGGCAGTAATAATAGCTTCCATTAATATCAAAGAGATTCCGGTAAATATTGGGGAAATGCCATTATTTTGGCTCAAAGTTAATGAAATGCCAGAATTTTGGCACAAACTTAATTGACTGCAAATGGAGACATTTGTTGGCTGGGTAAATGTCTAAACTGTTCTGATTCAATACATTGAAACTTTGTAGCAATTCTAAGACCATAATACATTAGTCAAAATTACCAAGCATTTAAACACAGTAATATGTTAAATGAAAATTTGAAAATTGAAACAATCAGGACACTGCTAACCACACATGACCAAGCATCAGTGGTAAACCTGGTGCTGAGATCACAAATGTGTACTTAGATTGGCATGTCTAGTATGTGAGATATGATCTAAAGCAGATACAAAACTATGGAAGGCTACAATGTATGATTTTCATTTATTCCTTCATTATAGAATTGTTTTGAAATTTAAAACATTACCGTCAGTGATTTGTCAAAAGGATGTATTTCAGCTAAAGTATTCAGTTGAAAGAAACGGGCACAGAGTAATTTTCCTTTGCAAGGTTGCTACACAACCGCCTTGAGGACTTTTACTTTGCTTCATATGACCTTTGCTCATTACTGTTACCTGATCAATTACCGCAGTTTGGTCAAAATCAGAAGTTATTTCAAAGGCATAAGATAGCATGTGGGAGAAACTGAGAATAGATGTGTCTGTTTCCTTTTACATTAAAAGGGGCATTATTCCTACACCTGAAAGAAAATATTTGATAAGGCCTTCAACATAGATTACTGTGTGAGACATAATGAAACACATTTCATATTTTTTGCCATAGAGGTCTAGCGTTTCCTCATTCTGTAGGGATTATATTTTATTGGTACATATTTTTTTTTATTCTGAAATCAGCACTTCTCATTATTTTTAGGTGTTAACATCTGCTGGAAGCAGCTTTTGTGATGTGCTCATAGACCAAAACAGGCACCATATGGGCAGTTGTCATTTGGTATCATAGTACCACATCTGTGCATTCTATGTGGTTAATTGAAATTGCTGAAAAATATTTTTTTCTCTTTCTTCATTTGACCAATGTACCACTACAACAGCTACTCTCAAACAGTTTAATCCTATGTGTATGAATTCACATATATTATGTATTCATTGGTTGTGTTTTCCATATCTTTCACATTCCTTATAGTTCAGTAGCAGAATTTTTCAGTACATTGTGATGTAACCTACAAAATGAATTTATTTTAATAAATACTACATGACAAAATTCTCATAGATCTTGCTGCTAATTGTCCTATAGGATGAGGTGCATGATATCTTAATGTACATGCGGGCCATGCTGAATTGTCATGAAATGAAAGGAAAGATGTAGATTTAGTACATTATCTTGTGTAAATCATTACTGAACATAACATTTTGGGCTAAAAATAATTTGTCACCACTTCGAAATGATAACACTCAATGAAACTACTTTACTCTCAATTAGAGAAAATGTGTGTGTTAATCATTCTGTTCTTGCCTTAAGTGATAATTTATTATTTTTGAAATATTCAGTACCTTTTGGGGGGCTTTGTTGGCAGAGCTCATTTTGTATGCTGAGAATTATTCAGAAGTAAATCAGTTCATGTCCATTATGAAGTTACAGATATGTGCATGCATATGCAAAACTACTGATATTATAATAAACACTGTGAAATATACTCAGACTTCTCTCTAGCACACTAATAAAATAGGAAACGCAACTTAAATTCACATTCAGGTTTTACATTCAGCAGTTTTTTTGCTGTCAGTGTGGGTCTGAGGTCCTGTAGAAATTTGGACTTTTTCTCAAATGTAGCTGTAATTCATAGTCTAAATCTGAATACTGCAAGTGTTATAGTGTAGGCACAAAGTTTCTATCCCTGAATTAGTTTTTGCATTGAGAACACACACACACACACACGTGTTTAAACTTGTTTGCTGAATGAGGGACACACACTGAGTGAAATAGCCCATGTCACTTAATTTTGTGGTGTTTGAAGCACAGGAGAACTTTTTTTTCTGCTGATACATCCAAAATGATTTTACTGTTGTTATAAATAGAGATTCTGACTTACATGATCATAGTTCAACAGCTTTCACAGCTGAATGCTGGCTTCTCATTAGAAGTGTTGTTCTACCTTCCAGTAGACTACTTTAAGCCCAACAGCTTTCCAGCAGGTTCTTTGATATGCTTTGCAAACCTGTTTGCGAACAAGTTTTGTTGACCCAGTTGAAGACATTAGGTCCTTTAGAAAAACAGTCCAGTTCACTGAAGTGACAGAGGAAGCAAATTCATCAAGACACACTTGAAGTGTTGTGCTTCAGTATATAACACTGGAAAGGAAGTAGCATAGCAGAAATGAGCTCATCCAGTGTGGTCCTAGCAGAAATGTAACCTTTGCAACCACAACACACAAATATTTCTCAATACAATTATTTATATTTGCATATGGTCATAGTATGTAACAACTGCATTTACTTAAAGTAACTTTGGATTTTGATAACTACAATGCTTTTATAGGGGAATAAATGGGGAATAAGCTGCCCTCTGTTGTATACTGTTTTGACTACGATGTTAAAAAAGGATAAAGCTTTTTTTTTTTTTTTTGCTCAGTTGTAGTATAGGATAAAGCTTTTTTTTGCTCAGTTGTAGTATAGTATAGTATTTTTTGAGGTGTTGATTTAATACTGGTTTGAATTTGACATCAGCTGAAAGATATGTGCTATTGTTGATTTTAATATTATGCACTTCTTTAATATTTTGCACTTTGGTGTTGCAGATATATTATGGTGTGTGTCCTCTTAAACTGATTAATGAACTTCACAGCAGTAATAAGTGTGTATAATTAACATGTTGTATCTGTCCCAAGGCAATACATTAGGCATTGTGGTTTAACCTTTTACTTGAAGGCATTGCTAAGTGCATAAATGTGCTGTGCTCCATTAGCAAGCTATTAAGAGTGTTGATTAGAAAATGCATGCCATACCCATGCACTTCTTTACAGATGAAATAAAATGTGTTATGGGTGAGAGAAGATTTGATTGTTGTTGGAGATACTTAGCTTGCTACTTAACTCAATTTGTTTAAAAGTCACTTCGAAGTTTGAAATTATTTCACGTGTGTATTTTTGTTTTTGTTGTTCTTGTGGGACATTAGGCTTTATTGTTGTTGTTCACAATATTATAACTTCACTTTGATAGCCGGTGATAAACCTCCAGTGTCTTAAGTTTCATATTAATAATGCATTTCCTTTTCAGAGACACTTCACCAAGAAATTACATACCTTATAGCTTTTAAATATTAAAACACGTCATCACCCACAGAAGCAGTTGAGGTAGAGTGCATTTGTCACAGGTATAGCACAAATTACAACAGTAGTGCTACATCTTGGACTGGAACCTGCAACCTTCTGGTTTCAAGTCATGGTCACTTAACCACTAAACAAGAGTGCTGCCCATATGTTGACAGGCAAAATCAGGGCACGGGTGACGCTCGGTGAGGACACATTTCTGTCCTGGGGCTGTCTGTCTCAGGGCTTCAATTGCTGAACCATCTAGATGACAGTTTCTGTGTGGTCATTTTTAATTGAGAAAGGGAACAGACGGATGGAACATAATTGGGAAATGGCCCATCCAAAGTGGCACTGTGCCATGTTCCCTTTTTAAAAAGAGGCCAAGCCTGAGACAGCCCAGAAGTGCATCTCTGGTATTTTGCCTCCACGATAGAACAGAGTTGTCCAGTGCTATTGCTCAGAAGGAGATTGTTATGATACTGTTACTCACTGGCAAAATGCCATTTTGCCCATCTGTCTTAGAACAGGGACTTCCATGTTTGTTTATCAGTAAGGAGATATGAAGGCACAGCATTCCTGGGGATACGCAGACATATACTAACATATACATAACATATACTATTCCTAGCAGGTCATGTGTCCATTATATGCACTGAACAATTCCACAAAACGACAAACAGCCATTTTGTAGAATCATTTACTTATTAGCAGGTATTTTTGTGCCCAGGATTCCATGACAAGAAAAAAAAAGTAGGCATTTTTTGTCAGTTGCCATAATTCTGAGGTTATGTCAAAGTGTTTTTTTTTTTTCTTCCTGGATTATTTTTCTAATCTCCCTTTCTTCCCTTTTAAACCAGGATAGGCTGTTGAATTATCCATTTGACATTCTGATGGTTACCCATTCGTAAGATTACCCTATTTGCAGAGTTTTCAGCTTTGAAATAACTCCTAATTATGGAATTATGCAGTATCTTCTTGGCAGAATACTAAAACATGTCCTGTATGCACACATATTCAAATGAGTTTAAAATTCCATATCATTTAAATACTCAGAAATAATAAATTTGTTTTTAAAGATGGCATCACCCTAGATGCTATCATCAAATGAAGAAAAAACATAAATAACAGTGCATACCCAGTTCAAATATTTGCAACAGCCAGAGGCAGTGTTTGTCAGTGATGTGCAATGTTAAGCACCAGAAAGATAAAAGCATGAGCTCTTCCTGGAGGCATTATTTCTGAATATAACTTGCTCTGGCCTGAATGCCAATGCCTGATTGAGGAGCTCTAGTCTGTGAGTTTTCTCTCAGTTAAATAGAGGCTGGCCCAGATTTAATACAACTGAAATATGCTCTGTCCTTATCATGTATCATAAATACAGAAAAGGTATGTGTATTATTATTTCTTTTTTCCTTCACAGTTTTTTTTTTTTTTATCATTGCAATCTCTAATCTCATACTACTCTATGAGAAATAAAGTTATAATAATAATAATAATAATAATAATAGTAATACTTGTCACTCAAAGTTCAGACACATAGCAGATCTAGGGATCTGAATCTAGGGATCTGTCCCCCTGGGGGGCAATGTGTCCTGCTGGCATTGTTCCCACTGGCCCTGCCCTCAGATCCATCCGAATCCAGAATGGTTTGTAACCGCATGCTCACAGTGGACCTTTTGTAGAACACAGGAAAGGGGGAAGCAGTATCTCCTGCCAGAAGGAAGGGTTCTGTTTGGGAGAACAGCAGGAATAGGTTTGCTCTGTGGGTGGGAGCCATAAATACAGTTACAGGGAGCTCCCTCGATGCCTGGCCCTGGTCCACCACCCACTGTTCAAATAATAATAAAAAGAAAGTGAGTCGGCGGAAATATACATTCAGGAGAGAGTCTATGCATAGGTGCTCACTCGCTTGGAAATTCGGTTCAGCTGTATCGACTCCTTTTAGTAAGGCAACTAATCCAATAAAGGGCAAACACACTTTACAAATTTACAGCTTTTATGCTTAGTACACATAATTGAGTATGGAACCTAATTAAATTGAGCATATGGCGTAATGTATTTTCTTGTGTTAAAAGATATTGCCATATTCAAATGAAGGTCATAGTCCATTTTCACTTGGATTCTTCAGTGTGTAAAAGAATGGACAGTTTGTGTTTACTTGACTAAAAATAAGTCATGAACATCTTGAAGAACTTATTTATATGCCTAAAACAGTAAGACTTTTTTTTTTCTTTTTTGACTCCTAGCATCATGAAAATGCCCTTAAGTGCTGCAAATGAATGTTGCAGGTCACAAAGACGAGTTTCAAGTTTACATTTTACAAGAAAAAAATGTTTTGGAGCTGCACAATGGTAGCAATTGTGAATATAGTCTACATTGGGCACGTTTTTTTATTTATTTATTTTAAAAATCCATTAGTTAGGGATATCATTACTTTCTTAGGGGCAGTTACTATTCAAACAGGAGACTAATGTCCCAGTGCATTCAGAGGAACGCTGCTGTTGGTGATGGTATCATTCAGATGAGAAGGTAAACAAAGGTTCTTATGTACTGATCATTAAAGTTCACATTGTGTTAGTTGCAAAGAGTGGGGGGTTCCCCAGTGCACTCGCCAAATTACCAATCAGCCTCTTAATAATCCCTAAGATTAACTGGCCAAATAATTCTTGTCCTCTCTTGTATTGTACATTTTTATTTTGAACATGATCTCCACTATTGCTGAGTTCCTCTTCCTGATTTAAATTAGGTTTATATGTTGCTGCATCTGTATATTGTAGTTCTTGGCAGTCATGAATGAATGGTTATCTTGAGTATATACAGACCTTCTTATAAATGATTAAAGTCTGTTCCTTGTAGTATGAGCTTCAGTCAAAATAAAAAAAAACAAAACAAATATGGTATTGCAAATATTGAACTTTTGATTCTGTATAAAAACCTCTATCTCAGCTTTTAGTTATCATGAGAATAAAGATAAGTCTTGTCTATCCATGAATGGGAACAGGAAATTGTTTCAATGATTTCATTTGTTCAGTAGTTTAGTGATTATAACATTGCAGTAATTATTACACAACCCATTATTTTGGGTTGATCACAAGGAAAAATTATGATATGAAGTGTAACTAGAACTCTTATAATAGTGATATAGTAATAACTGGAAAGAAGAAAAACTTGTGGGAAAATTTAAAGTTGTCTTAAAAAGCTTAGCATAGTAGTAGTTAGTAGTTTTAAGCTTTCCTTGAGAGATGGTCTGAATGTTCGGATCAGATTCTTACTGTTCTGTCTTTCTTAGTCAGTGGGAAATCTTTTGATGTAAAATGGTGAATATGACAATAAATATTTTTGATATTGACACGTAAAGCACAATTAATGCAGTCCCATACTAGCTGGTATTTGCTAAGTTTCGTAAGTGTAGCTAACTAGCTGTAGTAGGAGTTTCATAAAGAAAATCAGATAGAATAAGAAGACAAAATAGGAAGAACAGTTAGTTGGTTTGAAAAAGTCAACATACTGTATACACACAACAAATGTATAATTCTGTATTTCATTTCAGCTGTGTGCTACTTAGTACTGTAAGGATTCATATAGTATTGTATTACATGATTGTGATTGCAAGTCGTTTCTGGAGTGCATTTTAAACGCTAGCCTAATTAATCAGTAGTGTAGGTTTCCCCCTCTCAGCTGACTGCTAATCCGCTCCTTAACTGAGCAGGGCATTTATTCGCTGTGTCTGTGCTGAAGCGGCAGCCTTGTCTTTCAGGCTCATTGTAAAAAGACAAGTCTATCCATGGGAGTCCATCGAGGGAGGTTATTTGAGGAGGCCCTGTTGCATCACCATCCCATATTGTGATTGTTAATTAACTGTGTACATCTAGTTCCACTCATTATATGTGGAAGTTTAAGCTCAGGGCATGTATTGGTATCGTGCTAAAATAGGCCTAAGTAATAATTATAGAAAAAAATGCAAGCACTGTACTTCATTATGACCTCAGTACCTTGAATGATTAGATGTCCCAGAAACACATTTAATGTTGTACTCACACTCCTCATGACTACATCCATGCTTGATGTTCCATCGATGACAGGAAGATCATTTTGGGCTGATGAAAGGGTCAGAAGTCCAGTGCTAGAGTAAATGTTGTCTAAGATGCTCTCCTTTTGCTCATGTTTAAAACTGACCTTTCAATACATATCCATGACTGTGACATGGCTCGTCTGGCAACCGTGCACAGTACAGGCTTCGGTGCCTTCTAAATAACACTTGTAGAATTTCATGAATACAGGGACTGGTGTCTTCTTCAGCAGTTTCCAGTTTGTCACCTCTTTATCCGGGTAAATTAAGATAAGGAGTACGTTTAATTAAACTGTCATGTCAATACCTTGAGGGATTGCAGGCCTCAGGTAATGTGGATTTAATTGGAAAACTATCATCCTGCAACATACTTGGCTATCTTTACCTGTTATAATGTGGATCCGAGTGAGCCCCAAATCCTGGCGCTCTAAAGATACACAAAGAAGAAGAAATCCTTTTCTGATGGTTGGATACGCTGAATTTGTCTGTCACAGGTCATTACGAGGACTTAGTGATGTCCTTTATTAAAAACCATATTGCACTTGTGCTTTAAGCTCACATATCTGTGAAGAAACAAAATGAGAGACACTTTGAAGTGTTCCTGAACCTTCCGCTCATTTTGGCAGCCCTCTTTAGTCCTTCTAAGATTCATTATTATGGGATCAGAGCAGCCAGTTAGCAAATGTGTGTGGAGCCCCATATCTGTAAATAACAGCGGAGATTAACGATGATTGGAGAGAGAGCGGTGATTTTTTTTTTTTTTTTAACATTGACACGCATTTTTTTTTCTGCCTACCACAATAGTAGAGCTTCTAGCTCACTCACTGCAATTAACATTTGCTGATATTCCAGAAAGAAAAGCCCACATCTACCCACAGGTATATATTACACACAATTAAACTCAGTGAACTTCCAGAGCATCCTACAAAAAGAGTCTTTGTTTATAAATGGATTGTGGAAGCATGTCACATGCTTAGGGGAGCTCGGCGCACATGGCGCCCGTTTGTTTCCGCGGGAACCTTGAAAGCTGCCCATCCATCTGTCCCAAATGTGCTTAGAGATCCTTTTGATTACCAAAAGCACAAATCAGCAAGACATGTAAGCCCCTCACCCGTCTATATTTCCCTCAGAAGTGGAAATGCGCACCCTGAGGAGGATCCAGGGGATAATCTACTGGAGATATTGGGATAATAACTCTTCAGCCTCTTCAGCGTGATGACATAGCACACACACACACACACAAAAATCTGCGCCGTGACGCGACAAGGACAACGGCAAACAATAAAGGAGGCTTCTCGCCTCATAATTTTCTCAAATAAAAGAATGATTGAGTGTCTTGCCGATTGATGTCACCCGTGGTGGTTGGAATGCACACCCAGAGGAGGATAATGTAGTCGAGATATTCTAGCACCTCCTCCAATAACAGTGGTGAGCTCATACCCACTTATGTGTAACGCAACAAGGACCATGCAGAACAATTAAGGAAATAACAGATGTTTTTTCTCCCTAATAATCCTTTTATTGAAGACATTGATCATTTCCATTTCAACTGAGATGTGTATTTTAAAGTGTTGTACTACAAGACTGTTTTTTTGCCTTTTCTCTTTAAAGAGAAAGTCCACCAGCCAAGAAGATTGTTTTGTTTTTCTTACCTCAAAAACAGTTGGTGTAAAGTCTTTCATCTGTCAAATGCAGCATTATTGGCTAGAACCAAAGTATGGTGCCATAGGCCTATTTTGAAGACACACCCTCCTCTTGGCTACTTTTTGTGGGCAATGAGATTTTATGTTCTACCATGGTAAAACTCTAAAGGCCTCCGCCATTTTTGGGTGAAAATGACTTTATTTGTAATCCATGCATCACAATTATGTCAAAAATGTTGTCTCTGTAGGTACCAAGACAGCACTGAGCAATACAAAAAAAGAAAAAAAAAACAGTATTCTACTGATGACCTCAACATCTGAACTAGTTCCCAGTTCCCAGTTCATTGCCTAAACCATGTATTCAAAGTCATTGTAATAGTGCTCTTTATTGTCCAGTAATGTCATGTTAGTTACATGTTGGCATGTTTACAGACAGAAGGCAAACATGCAGTATTAGATTGGTAATTTTGGCAGGGTTCCAAGAGATATAATATTATGAAGGAATTAACCAGATAATGAACTGTAAGCTCCATTATAAGTCCATTGTTAACCTTGTATGGTTTAGTATGTTTGTATTTAACAGGGATTTAAAGTTACATACAGAACAAGAGAACAATCATGGATTGCAGTGCTGTCCCAAGGGTTGCGAACACCGTGTCATTAATCCCAGTCTAATAGTTTTAAGGGAGGCCATCTGGGGTTATCCTGTCTGACTGCTGATGCCTCCTCCTCCTCCATTTCGGCTTCGCGTGGGCAGAAAGGTTTTCATGCTGTGTTGTGCAGGAGGAGGTTGCATGTAATCTGGGGTTGTTTACAATACAGGTGTTTTGTCGCCTCGTAGGTCTGTAATTTAATGTAATTGGGCTCATCTCATCCCATTGTTAATCCTGCCAGAATTTACACATCTTTCACCCTAATCTGGTGCTGTAATGCAATTTATTTTTTTAATTCAATCTATGATTATAGTTTTTCCTCCACTTTATTTTATTTTCTTTCTTGTGACAGATTCCTCCTTAACCCATCTTCATCTGGGGGGACAACATCTTATTAAGTCTAGCAAACTGTGTTTTGACTGTTAATTTGAACACACTTTTGAACAATAGTAAGACGTCTGCTTTTAAGGTGCAGTGGCAGTATGCTTCGTGAGAAATGAAATGTTAATAATAAGGTAGTATGTAGATGACAATGCTGTGTTTTTTTGTGAGATGCAGAAATGAAAACATGTCTTTCCTCAGAGCAGAAAATATAGCCATTGTATAATATTAAATGAAATTTCATAGATTAAGCAAATTAACTACAGACTCATATTCCATAAGGTTCAGTTCAATGATTAAAACTCTGAATACAGGAAATTTGGAAACAGACGAGACGTCTATATCGCAAGCCCAATTCATCTGACATTGCGCAGAATGCAATCTCACTGCGTTGTGTGTCAGTACCTCTCCATATTGTCATTTTAAGCGTAATTAAATGTTTCTTCCGGGCTTTTGGGTCCAGCTTTCTGAGCTTTCATCAGATGTGGCATTAAGGCATAAGAAGCCTCAGCGATAGGAGGGGGTTTATCATCTATTTGCTGAAGCATCCTGCTGCGGTTGCCAAGGCGATGGTGTTGGCACTATTATACCCGGCGTTCGTGTTTACAGTCAGATCACATGGAAGCGGGGAATTAGGGCTCACAGTTGAATCTGGCGCTGCTGGGCCGCTGTGAGAAACAGAATCTCTGGATAACACATCAGTCTCTGTGAATAGATGAAAAAAAAGCATCCGCGTATAAGATGGCAGTACATGTTAAAGCATGTACAGCCTCACATGAATACTGTGTAAAATAAGCAGAGTGATATCCTAATACTTATTGATTACTCTTTTTTTCATGGTAAGAAGTAGACACGAAAATGCCAAATTGTGAAAATAAACAACCATACAGCTTGGCTCAACGACACTAACTACATCTAGCTCTGCAAGGACCCTGGGGGTAGTGTTTGATAACCAGCTAAACTTTAAGGACCACATTGCGACAACAGCCAGGTCATACAGATTTGCACTGTACAACAGGCTCTACCTGTATGAGTATGTTGCACAGTTCCTTGTCCAAGTTCTTGTCATCTCAAGACTGGACTACTGCAATGCTCTCTTGGCCGGCCTTACTGCATGCATCATTAAGCCTCTGCAGCTGATACAAAATGCGGCTGCGCATCTGGTTTCCAACCAGCCGAAGAGGGCCCACGTTAAACCTCTCTTCGTCTTGCTCCACTAGCTCCCTGTAGCTGCCCCCATCAGGTACAAGGCCTTGTTGCTTGCTTTCAGAACAGCCAACAAAGCCGCACTTACCTACCTGAACGGTCTACTACAAGTGTATGTTCCCTCCCCACCATTACGATCTGCTAGCAAACGGCATCTGATGGTCCCATCACATCGCAGCAGAGAATCACTATCCAGAACTGTCTCTGCCGTTGTCCCTCAATGGTGGAATTACCTTCTACACTTCTGCCTAATCCATTTTATAGTCTGTTCTGCCGAATCACTCACTGTTTTTAAGAAACATCTGAAGACACAGCTCTTCCGTGCTCACCAGATCACCTGAATTGCTACCACTTAAAGCAATTTCTTATGCCCTAAACTCTGTTTTCCTTTAATGCACCTGTGTTTCTACCAAGTAGCTTGTACTTGAAACTTGCAGCACTTCTAATATCATGACTCCGTGGCTTGTGTTGTACTCTGGCTCACTTGTAAGTCGCATTGGATAAGAGTATCTGCCAAATGACTAAATGTAAATGTATGAATAAATGTCCTGCTTTTCAAGTTAAGCCCAAATTGCATCACAGTGCAAGCCTAAGGTCAGCAAAACCACAAAAAGAAGCAAAATTTAGTTCTCATAAGAAATGGTCCGTTAGTAAAAATGTTCACAGTTGTGAATGATTGTTGATTATTCAAATAAACCATTTAAACTCTAACATTTCAAATGGCGAATAAGATTTGTGAAATTTAAATTGTTCAATTTAAGGTGAGCCTCAGATATACAATACTTGTGTGCAGAGTTCCACAATTTTGATCTTTACAAAAGTAGTCTCTTCACGTCTTTGCCAGGTAACTCTTAGAATGTTAAGTAGGCTAGATTTATAAGATCCAAGAGCTTGTTGGTCTTCTGTTCATAAGTGAAACATTTGTAAGGCAGCAGGTTTAAAGCAGACTGGCTGAAGGTAAATGTATTCCAGTGCTGCTCCTGCAACACAGTGTAGCCGCTCTGGGACATGGAGTGCTTTGTTACGCTGCAAAACTCACAGTGAGTTTACAGTGTTGTAACCCTCCCGGCTGACAGGATATTTGTGTAATTCTTCCAACAGTACTGAACAGTAATTCTGAAACTAGTTAATTGTTGCTTTAAAGTGAAAATCAATGCTATTGACTAAAGGAATGTGTTTTAAGAATTTCTCCACCAGCATACCCTCCAGAAGCCTGTCATGAGTAGCAGATAATGAGGGGAAGGCTTTGGTTTTAATGCAAGTTGCTTGCTCAAACAACATGGGTCTGAAAGTCATACAAACAGCAAAAGACATAATATATTACTTGCACAACATTTTAGAAACATTGGCTGCATTTTAGAAAAATTGGCTGCATTTATATCCAGTTGAAAAATAGCAGATGAAACATTGAATGCCATATTTATTTTATAATTTAATCTCCCTCAAAGGAGGAACACAAAAGAGGAATGAATCATTTCTCAGGATAAATGACTGAAGTTGATTGAACATGAGAAAATGGAGCATTGCTACGATACCTCAAAGGCGACCTGTCTGATTCAATGATTTAAAAAAAAGTTATTCTTTATATGACAGTAAGTGTACAGCAACTTAATACAACCTGCTTAAAGCTTGCAATACACCTTCATTACCATGTCATTATGACTTTTCAAAGCTGATGTTTTGCTTACTTTTTGCCTTGTTCACTGATGTTGGCTGTGTATGTATGGTATATATGTATGATATTAGAACCATAAGACCTACCATAACGATGTAGGTCTAGTTTTAAAAAAGTGTCTGATTCTCATACAAAATGTGGTAAGCTCTTCCATAATAGAGGAGCTTCCTGTAGAAGAGCACCAGATTTTTGTTTTGTTTTGTTTTGTGTTCTGGAACCTGAAACCCAGCAGTAGTTTGAAATCAATCTGATATTTTACTGGTACCCAGTGAAGTGATGCTAGAACTGGTGTAATGTTTTTTTTTTTTTTCATTCTTGTCAGGACTCCAGCTGCAGAAGTTCGAATAGGAGCAAAGTGGCATTGGAGTATCCTGATAAAAGGGGATTTTTGTAACTTCATGCATATGTAATAAATGCACAGACTACTTTTCTGCATCGTCTGGAGAGCAGAGACCTTAAAAATGACAGTTTTGAAATATTTTTGAATGACTTTTAAAAGAGCAATCCAGGTAAATTGTAACCTCAAGGTCTTAAATAAGTACATTCAAGGTGGCTGAGTGACAATGTAAGTAGAGTGCAACAAATTTGCCTCAGTGGTACAAGAATTTTTGGGCCTTTTCAAGGGTACAATTCCTGTGTTTAGAATCAAGAGGTTTGATGATGGAAGTGACTGCTTGTATTTTCTCACCGAGAGATTTTAGGTGCTAGTTGTAGTCTGATACAGGTAATAATTACCAAAGAATGCTGTAACCAAGTGTTTTTGATTAACTCTTGCAAGAAAAGAATAATTTGAAGAAGAATCACCAAACACAGCAAATACAAAGGGCTTGCCTGAAGTTTACAGTTAACCCAATCAGGGTGGAAATCTAATATGTTCTTTTAAAAATTGCTCCTATCAACTGAAAATACGCTCCTGACCAGCTCTCAGATGGATGCCTTACAGATATCAAATTATGCAATTTCAAATTGTTTAAATTAAAAAAGATCATATTCATGTGTTTGCATGAAGCAGCAAACCCAACAGGGAAAAAAAAAACTGTTGCCCGTCCAGCCCTCAACCCATGCTCTGGTTTAACATACTCTGCACTGTAACAGGAGAGGGGCTGCGGAGCAAATAGGTGAAAGCATAAATGGTACATGAGGTGGGAATTGAGAATTTCTTAAATGTTCCTCATGTGATCTGGTACAGCATACAGCATACGTGGCATGGCAAGGTATAGGTAATCATGCATGAAGGGTACAATTTGTGCCGTGTAAGTATACATTAAAAACATACCAATGCCCATAAAATTTTTGTTAACATGACTAAAGGAATAGGTATTCTGATGGCTAGATGTTTTTACCATTAAATACGGAATCATTCCTGACACTTGGCTTACCTTACTGACATACACAATTTAATGAGATGGGCTCACCTTCGGATTTGATTCTCAGAAAAGGAGAGGCTGAGGAAAAACAAATGAGGAAGAGGAGACAAATGGAGTCCTCACTGCTCATGCAGACAAATCTAAATCCAAATATTTATCAATCAGTTAACGTTAGGTGGCTGCCATGCGTGAGCGCTGGGGCCGCCTGTCCCATCATGGTTTGGGGAGTGTTTATTCAGATCATGATCTGAGCTCCCCCCCAGGTGAGCAGGTGCAGAGGCAGTCCGTCACAGATGCTCAGGGCTTGATCCAGCTGCCGCAGGGAACTCTGCCCCCTTGCCACTCGCCCTGGCTGCAAGGACACAGGTGTGAGCTGCTTTGTGGGCCTTGACGCTCAGCTACCACTTCCTCCAGTCCGAGGGTATTAATCATAACGCTGAGCAGTTAAGTCAAGATGGACAACGATGCAAGATAGGAGGTCAGTGTCTGGGGTGAGGGTGACTTTTAGGCATTCGGCTTGTCCTCCGTTCTGACTTCTGTTATGATGTGAAGGAAATAGCTGAGAGCATGAGCATGTTGGCACTGTGAATGAAACGCGGACAGTATTGGGAACAGAATGTTAGGAGCATTGAGAAAAGAATGCCAGGATTCTTGAGAAAGGAACAATCCACCCTTTTGTTAATTTGTCCTGCAGCCACATTGCAATCAAAACCAAGGGGGAAATCCTTGTATCACTCTGAGGGAGGAGGATAGTCAAAGAAATAGGAAAGCTAACACTGTACTTTACCGGGCTTTGTGTTGCCTGTGTGCTGATGTTGTTTGTAATCTCGGCATCATAATTCTATTCCTCCTGACATTTCACAAATAGGCCGCTCTGAGAGAATCGTCCCTCCTTGTTCGCTCAATGGAAGAAGTCGAATGAACACAGGGCGTTGTGGGCTAGACAGCTCAGAAGCCTGGGTATTGCCTGCTGCACATATATTTTGCTGCAGAGACATGGGGTGAAAAATGAGATGCTAATAAAAGATCTGGCAGGATCTGTTAATGCCTCTGTCTGTGCATTAGGTGTTCACAAGGGATTTGGGTTCTTTACAGTAGCTGGCAAAGCGCAATATATGAAACCACAGGTGGCCCTTGTTTCCCAGCTTCCTCTGAACACATAATTACATATAGAGCTTTGGTTTAGAGTCCACTGAAGTGTGCTAAATGGACATCTTGGAAATATAAATCATTAGGAGACATTCAAAAACCATTCAGAATAAGATGAGATCAGTAAAATCTGTCTTCAAGTTTTTTCTGTCTTCCCCAGAGGTCATGCTAAACATATGTGTATTAATCTGATACTTAATGCACCTTAATGGATCGTAGTAATACTTCTTTATACTTAGTTACTTTTATAAACGATTGCTTTGTTGTAATGAATGAGCTGATATAAGGCCTCGCTGTCATACATATCATCATGTACATAATTTCCTATCAAGCAGAGTTCTCTCCCTGGCCCAGGGGGTGATGCCAATGGTGTTGCATGTGGTGATGTAACACATGCCCAATGGTCAATATGAAGGTTATATTTCAAGTTGACAGAATTTTGGTAACATTGGCATTAGTATGCTATTACCTTTAGTATGGTAAAATACTAATATTCCTCTGTGGTTTTGGTTTCTTTCAAAGCCTTTAATGTGATGTGGTGTACTGGCCTTATATTCCACTGGAACAGAAACATTTAAAAGTACTTGCTTGAATGTGGACCTGAATTTATTATTTAGACATTGATATGTGTTCACTGTAGACAACCAGTTTTAAAATGGCAGAGGAAAAACATGGCAATTTCACAGGTTTCAAGCAACATCAAACTCCACCATCAAATGGATAGTGCTTTGTGTAAACCAGGACAGAGTTCTTTAGCCAGTCATCAGTGTCAAGAGAGGAGAAGAGATTGAAAATCTTTCTCTTTAAATTGTAATGAAAATAGATGCAAATCCAAGCAGCCAGAGGCCATGTTTCATGCAGTTTCATAAACAAAATTTGCCCACAAAAGATGCGATATGGTCTGTTTCATACCACAAAAAAAAGATTCTAAAAAGACCAGAGAGGGGGTGTTGTTACATTGCATAGGCAAACAAACAGGAATGCATGATTTATGGACAACCGTTGAAAAAAAAATGATAAAAGGGTGATGCTTTACAAAAAATTGGAGGCCTTTCTGCCAAGCAGTGAATCCCGTAGCTGCCGATAGCAGTGTTTTCAATCACTTCATCTGCAATCTGACAACAGGAAGTCATGTTGAGTCAGGTTCTGCTTTGTGACTACCACAAACCATGAAAGCTTCCAAATCCACCCATGTACTGTATTATAGGTCTGTTTGAGAAACGTGTTGCATTGACATTTTTTTCCCCCAGTTGTTTATAAGCATTCATAAGCATTCATGTGACGCACATGAAGCGATACTGATCTCCCCAAAACAAGAATATGAAGCACTTTGGTGCGAAGCACAGATTATGGGTTGATAGCACTGTGACTTGTAAGGATGTCCAGAGATCCTGGAATTTAAAACAATGAAAGCAAACCGATTAAGGGGAAAGTAATTTTGTGTTTAGCACTGTAAGTGGGAAAAGTGCAAATAGATGGCACAGAACTGTATGTAAATGATGACAATAGACTATAATTAATGTTTTTCATTGAAAACTACAACAAATAGGATAAGAATACAGGATAAGAATTTTTTCTAATGATCTCTTTCACCTTAATGAAACATATTGTCTAATTGGGGAAATGTATTGATTTTTCCACTGTGGATTTAGCGTCTACCATTGTTTGAAGCCCACAGACTATATTTATATAGTTCATCATAATATTCTTTGATTCAAAATTAAAAAAAAAATGTTTTATACCATGGAAAATTATTTCTGTTTGGAAACTACTAGGAACTGGTGCTCATCGGGTATGCGACTATTTTGGCACATGCTGTGCAATGTTCTATCTAACTCGCTGTGGTGGCAGTTACAAGTGGCAATGGTTGCAATGTTTTGTCACTTAACTGTACTTTTAATGAAAAAAAAACACACACACACACACACACACACACACACACACACGTACGCACAGAAAGAAGCCAATTTGGAAGTGTGTAGAGGAAATTCTTTCATATGTGTATTTATGCGTGTGTATTCATCTCTGTTAATACTCAGCTGACTCACTAAAGTGTTATTTCTCAAATTATATTCTACCTGAGCACGTTGATGATTTATATTCACAAGACAGCAGCTGCTTGGACTTTTTATTGTGCTTCAAATATTTGTTCTATTTTTTGTGTGCTAGACCATTTGACACAACATCAAAACATTATCCAGGATGTCTGAATTGAGATGAAAGGGAAGCAGACACAGAAATGCACAAGGCATTTGGCAATAATATATAGCTTGTCTGGCCTTTGAAGCTTTCCCAAAGCAGTGACATAAATTTGTGATAACAGTGCACCGTTTTTGCCAAATTGAACTGTTTTTTTAAATTTTTTATTTATTTTTTATTTGTTTATTCAGTTCAGAATGGAATCACATCTCCCTGTAAACACAGCCATTCCCTTGATCATAGTCATGGAAAATACAAATCTGCCAGCTGGTATCCCCTATTCCCTTGAAATTGTGCTTTCATCCTTTATGTAATTATTCTGTTTTTCTTTTTGTTCTTTTATGATCTTTGTGTGTCCATGCATGTGTAATTAGAAGACACAGTGGGGTCCTACAAACTGTGTAACACAATACAGAGGACCTTTGCGGTTTGACAACTTATGAAGTCAATGGGAAAAAAAAAATAGCTGATTTGTTTTCTCCTTCTTTCCTTAGAACAAGAAGAGTGTGTTAATTGCACAGACGAATGCCGAGTGCTAGGACATTCCGACAGGTGCTGGATGCCCCAGTTCGCAGGAGGAAACCAGGCAGAAGGTATAGACTACCGTACCAATGTTTTCGTACCAGCAGGGATGGAGGCCATGGTGGAGACAGAGGCTTATGAGACAATTAACCCCAATGGGAAAAAGACTTTCTGTACTTTCGGGAAGGAAAGGCGGGACCACGCCATCTTGGTAGCCAATGTCAAACCTTACTTAAAAACCAAACGCGCTCTGAGCCCCCTGCTGCAGGAGGTTCCCTCAGCATCCAGCAGCCCCACCAAAATGTGCATGTCCCCCAGCAAAGGACCCTCCGAGGGGGCCGAGGGCAAATCGACAAGCAGCCATTATGGATCTCCTGACGGCCAGTGTCTTTCACCAAATAAACAGCTGAAAGAGTCCCCCTACCTGACGCCCAACCCCGTGGCCAAGGCTCTGACGGATGTCCAATCACGGCTTACCCAGGACCACGACTGCGAGATTAGCTATGGGCTGGAACCGATGGACCAGGGCAACCGTGAGCTTCAAAGGGAGGGCGTGGAGGCCAATCGAGTGATTAGGGATATTGACAAGCTTTTGCAGGACTGCCGGGGGAGCGAAGCCACAGCAATCAGGAAGTAAAGCCAGCAAACTAACACAAACACATGTGCCAGGGATCAAAACCCAGCTAAAGGAACAAAGTATGATCAAAAAAAACAACAATGCTGTCAGACATTCGGATTCTTTGAGAACTGCAGAAAATGCTGCCTCTGACTTCTTGTAAGCATCTCAAGTGCCCACCAGCTCACAACTGTATCACTACACTCTGTTCCTCAGCAGGAACCTGCAAAGATGGAGAGGGTGTGGGAACACCCATGATGAGAGGAAAAGTGATATATTATGACAATCGGTGTATTATGACAAGTGGATGCATTCCTGATCCATGCTGTCTGACTAAAGGGAGGTTAACATGTAAATTTTATGATTTGTGGTTATAGGTGTTAAAAGTGCAAAAAAGGTATCTTAAATCTGAAGGGTGGGATAGGGATTATACAAAAAATATAATTGTTCACACCTACCATAAATACTCATATTTAAACTGTGTCCCCTTCTATTTGTCTGACACATGGAACATTCCAGATGGGTGATGTAGAAAAATACAGCTTGTTCATTGTGGAAGAACCTCTTTCTTCATTCCCCATCCCACAGTAATATCCACTTGCTCAACCAGACCCTATGGCAATCACACTCCTGTTCATTAGGGATGTTTTTTTTTTCAACTACTGTGAAAATATATATGTACATATATACATATATACATATTAAAAATGTCCCGGTATCAACAAAAATATTTATACACTTTGTAAAAAATATTAAACTAAAAATGGAAAAAGTACTAAATTGCTGAAGTGCAGTTAATTGTGAAATATTTCTTAATAAACTGCCCCCAAATTATATATATATATATATATATATATATATATATATATATATATATATATAAATCCCTTCACATTATCACTGTACACAAGTTCATTTAATGTGCAAATGTATTGAATTTAATGTGTTTACATCAAAATGACATATTTGTATTGACTTACTGGAATTTCTGTGCATATGAGCCAAATTGTTAAGTGTGTAAGAGCTATATTGTGTATTTTATCAAATTAATATATAGTTGTGTTGCAATATACATGAGCAAATATTGTATTTGGCAACTGTTGCCTTAGTAGCTGTCAAACTCTATGAGTTTATTTTATTTTTTTCTCTCTGCTCCTTGTCCCACAGGATTGGGTAGCAGCGCTTCAGAGCAGAGTCTCGTTTAATGTACAGTCAAAAAGACTTAAGCTTCTATTCAGTCTAAGCACAATTTGCTTTGTCCTTAAGTCTGAGCCACAAATTTGTCACCTGTCACCTTTTTGACAAATATGACCTTGGAAGCTGATGTGTATATGTCAAAAAAGCAAAACATACTTATGTTACTTATGCTTAAGGACAAAGTGCATTATTTTAGAATGAATAGTAGCTTCTGATATATAAACTGTTCAAAGCTTAATGAGCCAGCTAATGAAAAAAGCAACAACCATGTATGATCATAGGAATACATTTTCAACGCTGATGTATTGTTCCAAGGCAGCTAAAACTTTGATTTATTTATTTTTAATGGAAAACCTGGCATTTATACAACAGAGTTGTTTCCCTTTTAAACATGCAACTGCCTTACTTGCTCAGAGGTCAATTCTTATTGTAACTTTAGTGCTCTTTATTACTGTGAAGCAGTGACAGATTTACGGATTTACGAATGTGTTCATTGTAAATAAGGACCAAAAAAGGTTCTTTTTGAGCAGTTTATGTATTTTATGTGTGCATAGCACTGTTGTGTCCATCAGAATTGTCATACTCTCCAGATGTATAAAACTTGATAACTTAAGTTTCATGTTGATTTAATTTTACTTTTCTTCAAGTCAAGCACTGATGTAGAGCGCTAGTAACAGAATTTAAATTGCTGGTTTTATGTAATGTTTTGACAACTTTATGCATTTTCTTCATGGCAGAGTTTTAAAAAATCAGTTTTAACAGTAAAGCTAACTGACACAACATTCATAAACAGGTGTAGAGATCCTTTTAGAATGAAGGTTATTCATAGCAGTTCTGTTTTAAGAAGCCTGAATTAATCACATTTGAATGAAGGTGCAATGCCAAGCCGTATCATTACCAAAACTCCAATATTTGGCCACTTCTTGTCCATCTCCTAGTACAAGACCAAACTCTTAGACTGAAAAAAAGAAAAACAAAAAAATACAGATAGTTAGCCATTCTGTGAAATGCATAAGTTCTACTTAATAAAGCAAACTAAATTCAAAATGGGAGTTAACAATAGATGCTCCCTATGAACTGTACAGTATGAAGACGTATTTTTTTCCTCCATTTGCAAACGCTCAGAATTATTTAAATTTATGTTTGTTCATTATTATTATTTTTTTGTCTTTCTCTTTGGTGCACTAGATTTATCAATACACTGCCAGAGATGCAGTTTTAAAGGATGTGTTCTGCTCAAAGTCTGACAAGTCTGACATGCTCGGAAGAATGGAAGAAAGAACCAGCTGAAGAAATACTAACACCTGTGCTTCTTTCCTCAGCTTCACAAAACGCCGCTTGAATTCAACATTTTTTTTTTTTTCCATCACTTTCCTATCATTACATGGCAAGTAAACCCATTGAAATTAGCACACCTTCATGGAACACAGATATTTTGATAGTGGTAATCCAAACCCAGAAAGACAAATATAGTTTCTGTGTGTTGATGTTGTGTTTTTAGAACTAACTTTGTTCATTTTTCATGGTTTTTGACTGTGCATTTGTAAAGTCTGAGTAACATGCGAAAGTGATTGTATTCTTGCCTACTTTGAGACCCTTTTTAACAACATTGTCACTTTGAACAGTTTGCCTCTTTCTTTAAAATAGCTTATGGTTATTTGTTGGCTAAGGTCTTGTGTTCAGATTCATACCTGGTAATTCTTCAACATGCAACTATACTCCAGTGAAGTGTAAGACATACTGTTTGCTGTCTAATGGAGTATACATTTCAGAGGTTGTTATCGTCTAATTACATTCTTTGACATTGGGAAGGATCAGTTGGTGTACATGCCAGGGCAGGAATTTTGGTTGTTGAAGTGTGTTACAAGTTTGAGTCCAGCTGAATGAAATTTGACTGAGGTCCTGACTTTCCCATACCCTAATGGTCAGTGGGGCCTGCACCAAATATTTGTGGGCCCCAACATTGTATGGATTATTTCAACTGCTACTGTCTAATGGCTGTGTTCAATGTGATCTATCTGGAAAAAAAATGAAGACTATGAATAAAAAAGTAATTGCCAATAATGTCTCCTGTTTTTACATTCTTTTATGTGGAAGGTTTACAGTATGTTCATCTTAAACTTACTACTGTGAAAATATTTTAGAATACACATTTTTCCTCTCAATCCAGTGGGGCAAATTATCCCTACAATTTAAGTTAACACTGTTTAATTTATTTGTCAAAAAACACATTCTGATATTGAGAACATTATACATGTTTTATATTCATGCAGTGGGCACATTTTTCATTTGTCTGGTTGAAATACATATTATCTAGTTTTGTTTTCTTGTTTTCAGTGTACTGACACTATTTTTAATCATGTATATAATGCTGTTCTGATTACTACATATACTGCTCAAAAATCACAAATTCAGCTAAATTTATCATCAGCACTATTCATTTAAATCACTCCCTACATGTTTTTTCTTTCTCATTTTTGGAGGTAACACTTGAAATATGTGGTTCTCTACAAAACCCTATGTGTTCAGTGTTGCTATACTCCCGGAACAAGTGGTTCACTGAGAATAATGAACTCAGACAGGCTGCAGATGTGCCCATTCAGCTTAGTGGTGAAAATGCTACATGAAAAGGTCAATAAGCACTACATAGGCTTCATATGAAGTAGACATATGAATTCCATCAAATGGCTTACTGCCATTGGCAAAGTGTAATGTTGACTGACACTACCAAATCAACTCATAACTATTTGATCCCTCCGCTCGTCAGTCAAATTAAATCCTCTCAGGTCTCTCTTAAATGTCACTTTTGACCCATTTTCCCTTTATTCTCATTGATAATCTGGGTTGGTACTCGGTCCAGTTTCAATTTGAAACATAGCCCCTAAATAGTTGTTTAAAATTCTAATTTCTGAGAAATACTTCCCTTTTGCTTCATCTCAAACATTATTACCTCAACAGTTACTGAAATCAATGAATGCTATATGAGAAATGAAAAGAAAAAAAGCAAATGTAATTTGAATTAAATCAAACAGGGGAATGTGAGGTGAAAAAGAAGAAAAAAATATGACAAAAAAGGGTGAGAAAAAATAGAAAGAAATGTGCTGAAGGGTAGGTGTGTGGGCATGACGAGAACCATTCTGTTTACATTGAATGTGCTGTCTGGAAATTTCCGTAAAGGAAAATTGTTATAGCATTAAATTCCTGCTTCCTCCTGAATTATGACAAAAAAAAAAAAAAAAAAAAAAAAAACTGACACTGTAGTCAAGATATCAACACCGTACATCATGACAGATCCATCAGATGCATGCTTTCACAGGTGTGTTTGTGAGAAACTGTACGATAGTTCTGTCCTATAGCTGATGTCAGTAACATTGATGGAAGGACATACCAGCTCTTGCCAGAAGCAAAATGGCAAAATGTAAGATACTTAGATGAACTTAATAGGTTGCATGTACCACACATTCTTCCTTTTAACACTCCTTTTAACACTGTTCCTAATGCTTTAGAACAACACAAATGTGTATTTTCTAAGCTCATTTTTACCTGTACAAAGCTTGTTCCAGGTGAAAGTGTACCTGTACAGAGTAGTGCGTTTTCCATATTAAATGATATTTCATAATTATTTATAATACTCAATATATCTGAATATCTTAACTGACACAGAGCATGTGCTTAAGCTTTTGTAAGTATTAGACTAAAATTCAAATCTGAATTGGTTCATATTTCAGTACCAGTGATGCCTTCAGTGCAGTGTTGCTGATCCAAGACCAAAACATCACTATAGCAGGTTTGCCGTGTGAATATTCATTTTGTGCTGAATTTTTATTGGCTTCTTGCAATCAGTAATTCATTAACTCTTCTTTGAACCATGTTACTCCAACAGAGCTATCATGATCAAACCATGCCGAAAGAAACTGGCAGTTTAAATGATACTGTCATTCAAAAATAAAAAGTAAGTGTTTTATGTTCATATTAACAGGCCTAATTTGCGGTATTGATACTTTGACATTACTAAGAAAACTTCAGTTCAACAGAGTTGAATATCCAGACACTGTTGGATAACAGCCCCCAACTGAAAGGTATATTACATGTTTCATCTCCCCAACCCTCTTTGTTTGAAATCTTGGAGAAAATATATAGTTTGTTAACTAGGATCAAAATGATGACACTATATTAAATCTAATCTAGTACTCATCTTCTTGGTACTGCTGGAGCAAAGCATGCTTCATGTCCTCCTGTCTTTCAAAAGTGTTCATACTGCTGTCCACATCCAGAGCAGACTCACAAAATATGATTCTGTTCGGTCTGCTCTGAGGTGTCTCATGCTGTAAGCATTTATAAATTAGTCCCACATAATCACCAGTCCTGGCTTTATAGTGGGCCGCTGTATGGTTGGGTTGAGAAGACAAGCAGCAAGCATTGTTTATTGCAAACTATGTGACGTTTAAAGCAGACAAATCAATGTGTTACTAATAAGATCACTCAGCAAATCACCTTGTAATTTATTTGCAGCTTCATTGACCCACTAATCACACCATTGTTCAACAGCCCCACATTGAATATAACATCATCTCTTCATAAAACAGGCAAAGCAAATCGGTATAAGAGCATATAATGCAATTAATTGCTTACATTTTAGTGACAGACTACAGCCTGGTTAGGGAAGCATAAATACCAGAGCAATGTTTAGTGTTTAAAATTAATAGCAGTAACAGGATTCTTTATTTAGACATAGAACAGGTAACACACAAGCATCAGAATATCAAAATTGAAAATAGTGAAATTTGGAATCCTAGAGAGAACAAAAGATCAGTAAGGAACAAATATATATCACTGTGAATATGGCCAAATGGTGCAGGTGGCCCAACACCAGCTGATTAACCAGTATAAGGTCAAAACATAAGTAGGTACACTATATGGACAAAAGTATTCGGACGCCTGACCATTACATTGTAATGACATTGTATTCAAATACATATACTTTAATATGGAGTTTGTCCCCCTTTTGCAGCTATAACAGCTTCCACTCTTCTTGGAAGGCTTTGCACAAGATTTTGGAGTGTTTCTTTGGAAATTTGTGCCTATTCATTCTGTGGAGCATTTATGAGGTCAGGCACTAATGTTGGACGAGAAGGCCTGGCTTGCAATCTCCGTTCCAGTTCATCTCAAAGGTGCTCGATGGGGTTGAGGTCAGGGCTCTGTGCGGGCCACAGAGGGGGGCACAGGCCCCACATAAGGGGCCTAGCCCAAACCCTGAAAAACAGGTGTGTCCATACTTTTGTCCATATAGTGTAGATTCCATGAGATCATATTAATATTTAATGTTTTATTACTAGACACACAAATAAAACATCATTTATATAGACATGGAAATTAAATGGACTAATAATTAAAATGTATTTAACAGAAAAGAAATTGCATGACATGCACCTCAAATATGAACACAGGTATTTAATGCACATTATGTACACAGATAAATAATTTTTATTCAAAGCACTGTCAAAGACCCGTCTTAGATGAAAGACCCTGTGAGTCCTCCTATGAAGGGTCTACAGGTGGCATGATCCACCCTAGTAGGTGCTGAATTTTATTTTCTACTGAAGTTTTGTGCTGAGTTTTCTTTTCTAAATGCTTAATGTCTTGTACCAATGCACCAATGTCTATATGTTTTCTTCTGGATTTTATTTTATTTTTTTGTAATATCGCCATGAATGAACACATCACTTGACTGTGTATTTCTCCCTTTTCTGCTATTATTATGCTATTGTCATGATTCATGTCTGTACTTACACTATAATCATTTTTTTTCGTGAGCAAACCTTCAAGGATATGACCTTGCATCTGCTTGTTGCCTCTGGTGATTACTTTTATATCTGATTTTTATTATTTAACCACAGTAATAGAATTCATGTTCTCTGTAGAGGTTAGGTTCTCATTTCTCCTCCAATAAAAAAGGGGCCTGTAGTCATTAAAGACTTTATGCTTGGTGACATTTTACTTCATTGCCAAACTGAAGGAAGTCATGTGGTGATAAACAAGTGTTTTCTCTTGCATTGTGTGGGGCATTGCTCAATTCAGATCACCCATGCATGCTTAGGTTATGTGTGAAATAAGCAGTAAACACACTTTTTTTGGGTATTATTTTGACTTTATTTCAATACCAATCCAAAATGTTTGGATTCTCCAGGAATTTTTGTGGTATCAAAATATTTCAAGGTTAATACTTATGTTCATGCTGAGACAAAGCACTACACACATGTAATGTTTCCATGCATGCAATGCTATTATGATTGAAAATATAAAAAATGCAAAATGTGCAGGGCCAGATATAATTATTACTTGTATTTCTTCAAGGTTTTATACCCCGTGTTTTAAAAATATGAAATGCATGTAGCAACTCCAAGCCCAGATGGTAATCATGTTGTTTTTGAACCATAACATTTCTTTGGGCCATAACCAAGCCAAGGGTGGAAAAGCTACATCTGGTATCATGAAGCTATATACATCACTGACTGAATCTGTATCAAGAAATACTGGAGCAGAAAATGTTCCCATATGTTTATGAGTATGAACAACGTGTGGTGTGTCCAACCCAATACACTTGTTTGGTTCATCACTACTATCATCATCATTATTATTATTATTTTTCTCAAGTACATAGCACAGATCTCATTCAACCCACAGGAATTACTACATTCATTAACAACCATTGCATATGTTTTTCATCTTGTAAGCAACTTACATTTTATCAGCAACATCATGAACTGCAGCCATACGATGAAATACTAGAGCAGAAAATACCATATGCTAGGACTCACGACGGTCACATCTGAATATTCTGCCTCAAAGGCTCAGATGGAGATTTTCAAGAAAAGGAAAATAAAAATAGCCATTACTGTCAGTAACAAAGGCAACAAATATTCATAAAGCCACCCATCCTGTATTTAAATACGGTAGATTCCTAAATATGAAGTTAACTTAAATTTAACCACAGACAGTCCCAGAATGTCTAAATAAATTTGTTGTAGCCTAAGCCAAGACTGCAAAGCATGAGTCTGAATCAACATCTGCTGTCATGGGGAAACCATCTGTTGAGAAAAACCAATGAATTGACAAAAAAAAGTAAAATTTCCACACATTGTTTTGAGCTGCTGGTTACAAAAAGTACCTGTTCTTAAATCCACTTGACAGAAATGAGCCCAAATATCGCAAAATATTTTTTTCATAGTGCTGCTGAGGGTTTATTGAGTAAAGTAAGTAAAATTCCACTGACAAATCTGTAGAAAAATGTAAATTGTATTAAAGCCAGTTGTAATTTAATCAAGTGGTAATTTGAATTTGAGATATGATCTCAGGGCAACAAAATATTTAATAGTTTTCTGATTTTGTGAAATTCAAACTTAAAATATTTCGTCTCATGCCTATTTAGAAGCATAATAATAATATCCACTTGTGACAAAACTCTTTGGGGGAAGAGTACACGAGGCATGTAAATGTCATTCCACAAGTTCACATCTCTTCTTTACAATTCAAGCCAAGGTCACAAGGTGGCAATTGTATATAACATTAACAAGGGGAGCTGTATATTTAGGTTATTTCTTAGCTGATAGCTTACATGAGTAGGGGGGAAATATACACAAAAATTATGTCTGCATAGGCTACAGTGCTTTCCCTGTCTGAGTTGTTAATTAACTGTAAACAACCTCATAATATGAACATGTTTTGCAGCATGTAGCAGTAGGAAGTGAAATGAAAAGAATTTGTCTTTTCACAGTGTGGGCTGACACACACAAGAAATTAATTCCCACCTCTCCCTTGGGGAGACAGTAAGCTAAACTCATTGGCTGCCGAGCTTGCTAGTTTGCTTACTATTGCTAGTAGCTCAGTTGGGTTAAAGATGTCATAACAACTGGTACCATTGTTTTAATGAAATGGTTGGTACAATGTTAAGATGTACAGAAAAAAAAATAATAATGTGTAGCTGGCAGGAACTTCATCAGTAGAACAGTATGTCAATGAGTGTGTGTGTGTGTGTGTGCACATGCAGAGTGATACACAGTTCAGAGGAACAGTTCAGATATCCTCTATAATCACAGAGTTTGTTTTTTTGATCCATGGTAGTTATATAGACTGAAAATGGAATTCCAAATGACTCACTGGATTGAACTGGTTTTCATTTTTTTTTTCTTTTTTCTGATTATACATTTCTCCCACAGTAGTCTGTGTATGACAGCATAGCATAGTAGTATGATATTTATACTCATAAAATTGTCCAAAGTCATCCTGATATTCACATTTTCTGACTAGTACACTTCTAGCACTTAATGGGTGTGAGTAACTGTGTTTTTGTACATTAAAGACATTTTTTGTTGATAAATGCATTCTCTGAAAAACCTACTAACATCATAATGTGTCAGAAATAACAATGACATGATATACTGCTGTGGGCCATAAATTGTGTGTAACAATTTACCTTGTGAAAATCTTCCTCGTTTAACATTACTATGTGGGCAGTATAATTATTTTGTACTTGGTCTTTAGGCACTGGTCAGATTCTTAAGGATTTGAGGTATTTCTTCAGGTGAACAGCTATCTATATTTTTGATGGGGTATTTTTGCCTGTGCCACATTTTCAGTAAAATATAGCTCATCAGTACAGCTCCCACCACTGTGCTGACTTTTCTGCTTTTTCAGCTGTTTCTGTAATTGAGATGTTTTTTTTTTTTCATAATAAAATTTCAAGCTCTGCTCTCTCTGAAATTTTGTATTTCAACATTGAAATAAATTTCTTATTATCCTTGAAAAACCCATGTGATCTGAATTCAATCAGGTAATGTTCCATTGATATGTATGGTACTGCAACAGTAGGAAGTGTCTTTTTTTTTCTCATTGTGCCAATCACATTGCAAACAAGTACCCTTTAACAGCAGTTGGAAAAAAAAAATGTTCTATGTCAAATGACATCCAATTTTCTCCATATGCTGCCAATGCCCTTTAGCAGACACAAAAACGTCTATGCACTTAGGTGTTCTTTGTGGTAGAAGGTCATTTGGATAACCATGCTGTACTGCAGTATGCTATCATGGGTTTGACAAGTGCACTTCATTACTTTGTTTTGTGGCTTTCCATCCGTATGTCTGCTGAATGCAGTGAAAATGATTTCAAAACCTAATATTGAAGTTAAAACAGTTGCAATGCATTGTAAGTGTGCTGATATAATTGTTTATTGTTATCAAACAGGGATATATGAATATTTAAAAGGCTTGTCATAAATGATATTCATTCAATTCTGTATGAAGGTAAGGTTCACTGGCTCACAGATTTGTTACTCCTGTTACTCCTGTCAGTTACTCCTGTCAGTCAGTCTGGATTAATTGTGTCACTAAGACACATACCTCAGCCTATCAATTGAAAGGGAAAGGAACCAAAGAAAGAATAAACAGAACTCTAATGGCTGACTGCATACTGGCTGCACACCTCAGGTTTAGCTGGCATGAATATGTTGACACTATGACGCATGCATATAAAAGCAGACAGCATGATTCCAGAGACGACTCACCTTACTTTGTATTTGGGAGACACCCCATCCTTCCGGTTGACTTGGTGAAAAGCCAAGAGTACAGTGGATATGCCCAAACTCTGCGGCTGTCATTCTGTTACCAGGCCAACCAGATGTCTAGAACAGCAAAATATGCTATACTCTCCTAAGGCTAAGAGTTGTCTAATCCAATCCTGATCAAGGTGTGTTCTGTGGAAAGAGAAGCTGGGTGACAGATAGGAGCTTCAGCTGTACCTGGTTGTTGAGAAGCAGCATGGTATTTCTTTGTATACTACGTGGTCCGGTAATGGCCCAGTTTGGGTGTTTTTATTTTTCCTGATGGGACACAGGCAAAGTTGTAGAAGTAGAGGTAGCTCAGTAAATGAGATGCTTCTGAGAAAGAAATGCCAAAGGCCAATGGCAGCTCTGCATCAATAGGCAAGTTGGCTATAGAGGATGAGTTTGGCACAGTTGACTCAATGGAAGGCAATGGAGAATATATATTTATATATATATAATGTGGCTCTGGCATTGCTGAACCCAGAAAGAATCTTGAAATTTTAGTATATTCTGTACCATATCTACCATCTATCTATAACATATATGTTATGAGATTTCTTGCCAAATGTGTGCGAGATAAAATTCTATTTTGAAGGTTTAAAAAATCATTGTAAAGCACAATGATCACATTTTGATCTGATATACAGAACATTGGGTAATTGTTTATTTCTTGCCTCTGGAGTTATGGTAAGACAATGCTATCTAGAAATGTTATTAAAGACATTTTCACAATGGTATTTGACAGAGGGAAATGCACCTATTTATGTTTAACTCACATGGGCTCACAGCCCACATATTACTCTCTCTATGGTTAGCCTGTCACAATTTGCTGTAGAAGTGCCTCTGGCATGCCTCAGGTATGGCTGACCTCTAGCTAAGGCAGGTCAGTGGAAAGGTACTTATCGTGATCAGTGTTTCTGAGCTGCTCAGAGTTCTGCTGAGCAATTCTAACCATGTTCTCCATTTCCTGATGTTTGACTTACTTGTCCTCTACAGCTTTATAAAGTATGCTTCTTGCCCATCTGCAGCGGTTCTTCATATAGTGACTCATATTCTGATCATGTGCCATACACAGACGTGTGACACTTAAATTAACTAAATAAATTCTTTAAAAAAAGCCTTAATGTTTTCTAGATCAAACTTTTGTTAAAAATTAGTCAGTGTGACTACTTTTACAAGGAATGAACCCTCTGATTTGTCTCCAAATAAAATATGTGGTTTACTGTTGAATAGGTGTATGATTTGTCATTGTGGTTACATCAACCTCATAAGATGCCCCATGCAAACACCCATAGTGTAAGGTAACAAAGGCTTTTTAAAAGCAGGTCCTGTGCATTTATTTGAATTTTAGCCAAGCTGTGCATATCATTGAGATTACTGTTTAGTATTCCATTATTCCATTTTGTAAAGGTCAATTAACGAGATATCAGTGCTTTGGGTTTGGACATAATGATAAGAATATGATCTCTGCACATATATTATACAGTTCCACCTTTGTGTGAAGTCAAGCAATTACTGATCACCACTCCCTATGGGCTGTCCTGACACATATGCAGTGTTCCAAAGTGCCCTGTCTCTGACTGTTTCTTGTATTGATCATGCTGCACTCTTTCACCCCCTTGCTAATAAGATATTCTTACTATACTCTCACTACTTACTCTTGCCTGTTTCACTTCTCTTTTAACTTCACACAGTGCCTTCTCAGCAGGTTTCTCTCCATCAGTGTACTTTTTATAAAGGCACCTTGGAGCACACAGACCCTTTTCAACATGCAAGAATGTACTGTATCTAATGCACTTACCAATAATAAAACAATGAATTAGCTTTGCTTGGGTTACACTTGATTTAGAAAATAGGTAGCATGGAGTGGAAGCCAATATGGCAACATTTGAGCTCTGTTACGGTCCTAAAGCCTATAGTGCTCATATGTATGCGGGGGCTGTCACAACTGAAATATAATGAAAAATGATAAATAAAAACAAGCGAGTATATTAAGCATCATGGCAGGGGGCAGGATTTCAATGTAGATATCTAATTTCTACTCTCATTTTTTTCCTCCTTTTTATATGATGGGATTCATTTGAAAAGTTATATAATTAACATACAATATGTGATTTGAATAAGGACTGAACCAGTAAACAAGAAGCAGAAATAACTCACTGTCAGACATACCAAGGTCCTTTGTGTGACTAATCAAACCCCATTTGGAGATGTTGCTCTGTTGTAACCTCCACCATTTGTCAGTTAACAGTTTAATTAGATAACAAATCCATGATTCATATGTATATAACGTTAACATCCAGGGGGAATTATTCTATTTTCATAAATCAAAGACTGTGTTTTAAATTGTTGGGTAATCTGCATCTGTTTTAAGTATTGCAGTTGTTATTTAAAAAGCAACAATATAAATTGTTTTGTAAACCTGTGTGACCATGCAACAGCGATATTAAGCAAATATATGTTTTTGAATGAGACGCCATCTGTATATCACAGTGACCATGCAGCGCAGGTCCAGATGTGACATTGAGCTGAATGCCGCCATATGGAGCAGAGGACACCGATAAACAACCAGCCATGACAAGGAAGCACTTAAAAGCGAGTCCACGTTTGAATAAGCAAATGATGCGTTTCGTGAGGGGAACCAGTCTGTGTAGCGAGGCCAAATGTGAAACCAGCTGATGTGTAAGACATTACCCTGACCAGTCACCCTTATGCAGAATTAGACACACTGCGTGCGAGGGCACCTCTCTGTGTTATTGAGGACAAAGCTTTGTCAAATAAGCCAATCACAGAATGCAGCATATTTTGCTTCTCTTATTAGCTACTGTTAACTATAAAGATAAAACGTTGTGTTCCATTTCAGTGTAGAATTAAAGGTTGTGGTGAACCTGCAGTTGGAAATACTTTGCTCCCCACCTCAATGGGCTAATGTCTAGGGAGTCTTGTGTCTCAGAATGGCTGCCATTTCATCAGCCAAGTGGGTGCTATACAAGTGAGTGAGTTTCTCCTCCAGACTGCCTTTGGTATAGACAGGTGTTATGCGGTGACCAACAAAAATTTCTTATATTTTACATTCTTCAAAATAGTCTCTCTCTCATATATATAGGAAACAAATTCATCAACTTTACTCTTTAAAATTTGTCTAAGAAACATTTCAAACATGTAAGCCTAAGTCTTTCAGTAAAAATGTCTTTGAATGCATGTTTCCCATTCTCTTAATCAGGTGTGTCCACACTTTTGACTTTTCACTTTTGACATCTCAGCTTCCAGTCACGATGCCAGTATTTTGTTTCCTGTCAAATGCCTCGGATTTCAAGGGTTCTCATCTTGCCATATTATTTTTTTTTCCAGATACAACAGCATCCCATCCCCACCTGAAACATGCAATACAGGGGAGTGACAGTTTTAATTCTAATGAATTTACTTGGATTCAGTATTGTGTGATAGATATCCACACATTTTCAAATACTTTGTTGTCTCTGCAGTGCAGTCTGCTGGTTAGGATCCCAAAGGATCTGTAGGTCCTAGCATAGACATAGCAAGTTCAAATAGGACATAACTGCTGTGGCTATTGAAAATCAGTTTTAATCTCTGTGTATAATTATCCGTATGTTAAACTGACAACTTTAACATCCATTCAATGTGTGTATTATATATAATGTTGAAATAATTAAGTGTAACATTACAGATCCATGTGTTCAATCCTGAGACTTACAGTAGGTGATTTAAATCAACATTACTTAAACATCTATAGGAATTAATCACAGATTAACTCTTCATAAGAGAATGCTAATGAAATGCTCATTTAAAACAAGCAGATATTGTGTCTGAAGACTCACGTAAGTGCAGAGTATGCATCATTACAGTCACATTGCCCTCTTCTTCATGGCATCATTACCAAGGGAATAGAAAGATAAAAATGTGTGTGCATGCAGCATGATGAATTCATAAAAACAAATATTTCTCTGGCCAGTTCACACATTAAGCATCTGATTTTTTTTCTTCAGTTATGGTTATGTAATGATAAAGTTATATTTCTAAAAATATACTTGCCTTAATTCATTTCAACTATTGTGAATTTTTTTTGTCTATCCTTTTTTTTTGTTTTTAAAACTTTATATTCTCTCTGCAGCGTTAATTGTGTTTTGAATGAGGGTTATTATGAGCAGCTTTCAGAATTCTTGCTAGACAAAAACAATGATTTTTCAAGTGTTCACAGGTGTTGTTTATCTGATTAATGAGCCTCGTTTCATTTAGAAACAAACACAAGGGCAAACTCTTCAACACATTTTGTGGGCTGCCAGGCAGACGTGCATTCCAAATGATAACTTCCACAGCTCCTTTGATATCAAATCACAATCATAAAAACAAAAACAACTTCCACCCAGTTCCACTGAGAAGTGTGTTTCCAGTATTCAGTTTGGAGGGTTCCTTAATGCTCGTGGATCACAAATGTAAATAAATACTCCCACAGATTTAATCAGTTTGCACCATCTGCTCTTTCCTTGCAGACAAACCTCTTGGAGGGGTGGTAAAAAAAAAAAAAATCTACTTCACAGACAGTGTTCCTAAGTTTGGATGTAATGACCTTGCTTGATTTGTGTCTTTCAAGTGGAGGTCTGCCAGGGGGATGGCATTGACAATGCATTAGGTGAGCATTGGGTCTCCTTCCCCCTACTGTTTGATTGAGCAGGCCCCGAAAAATAGACCTTAGGTTCCCACTGTGGACGTGGCTAAAAAAGGCAACATTTGACATGTGTGTATGTGTGTGTGAAGATGACAAACTCTTCACAATGAATACATTTCATTCCTGTTTTTGATCATTCATAAAAGTATTTATCTGTGTTTAGGGTCCTGTGAGTGAAATGTATACAAACAAAATATTTTTGTCATCTGGTCTACCTTCAGCAGTTTATTGTGTGTGTGTGTGTTTAAAGCTGGAAATACTAGATAACCTGACTAGATTATCTAGCTAACTGCATTTGTCATTCAGTTGCTACTGAGCTAAGTAGCTGATTAGTGGACTAACTCTGATATCTGATTAAATGTGTCATATAATCTGTTTGCTAATAAGCAAGCAGCACATTGTGCTTGCTTTGTACTTAGCTGTCACGTTACCAAAAGTTCTATCCAGTTTTAGCATGCTATCTTCTCATGCTAGTAACTAGCTAACTAGACAGGTACATTAGCACTGTTATTGTGATTTACCTTGTTCTCATTAAATTTAGTTTATGCACACTCTTTTCATGTAAAACATGCATGACAAAAGTCATGGAAACATGCAGTTTTTGCTAGTGAGTTAACAGACTTTTGTCCATTCAACATGGTGAATAAATTATTATTAGATGCTCTAAATAGAGCAAACAAGTGCCATAGAAATGGTAATCATCCACATTTTGTGGAATTGGTGTATACATTTCTGATCAGGTGAAATGCCTGTCACGTGTAAATGTCAAATATGGCAGGTGAACAGTATAGTTGATCAATGGAGAAATATAACTGTTCGCATTGTACAAGTATGTTGATTCTTCCGTTTCAGAAGGAAAGCAACAATGTAACGCTCTACACTCAACAGAATTGGCAGGTCTGTAAATCGGAATAGCAATCCATTTATCTGTGGCAATTGCAGGATGGGGGCTTGGCATATTTGGTGCAACAAATGGGCCAATTATGTTGCATAATTTCCCAAAAGTAGGTTTTGACATTCTGAAATCCTTGGCACTGGTGAGTGGCCGCATATTGTATCATTTCCAGCCTTAAACATGTATTGCATGCTAAGGCTTCCTTAAATGCCATAATCTTTTGTCCCAGATTCACCACTTCTTAACATAAGCAGCCCATATTGGGCCACAAGCAGCTAAAATCTCAACACAACATATCATAACTCCACCCCGAGGTGTCATATAAAAATGTTATGGAAATAAATCAAACTTTGACTTTTTACTTTCTACTAAAACAATTTTATAAGATGGGGAATTTTTTCAGATATGACATCTTCATGTTTAGTCCTTTTGTGCAATGAGGCCCAGTTTGTTGCAGACCCATTCTGGATCAACAACATATGTATAATGATTTGTGCAGACTTTTTCACGTTCTCAAAAAACTAGTTTAATGGAAACTTTTGTTAGAGTGTTTATTCTAGGAAATTGTTTTAATATACTGCAGTTTCATCTAGCAAGCAGCAGAAAATAGCTTCAGGTGGTGGGAAGTCAGTTTAAGTGAACACCTGCTAGCTTCTGACCGTAAATTGATGTTTAACACCATATGTTACAGCATATGCTCAAAACAGAAACTAAATGTAAACGGTCAGCTGGGCAACAGGATGCAGGAAGTACATCAATGGTAAGATGTGACAGGAGCTGGCAAAGTACTCTGGTGTTTAACTTAACAACTTCAGCTTTCAGCTTCAGAGTTATGCAGTAGGGGCTATTGAGCAGTAGTGTTGCATTGTGATGCTGAGAGAAGCAGAGGTGCTCTTTGTGGGAGCTCCCTGCCATGCCACCGGACAGTTAGGAAGCCTGTGAATGTATTTATTTAAGTCTGAAGCCAAGGTCCCAGGTTGGTCAAAAGGCTTTGTGTGCACAATAAAGAAGCAATTTTAGATTGGAATGCAATTGCAAGCTGGTTAATATGCCATTGAATAAATACACAATGTTAAAATGTGCAATTCCTCCAACTGGCCTCTCTCCCACAGCCTTTACAATGCCTCACAGATGTTTCACAGAGAAAGGCTGTTATTGCAGTAGAAAGCAGCCCTGACAGAATGAGGGGTAAAGTGTGGGAATACATCAGTAGAAGACTCCTCTCAAAGTGCTCAAATAGAGAACCCCTGTGGTTTTCGGATAGAATTTTATCTCTGAGCTCAAGACAGGTAGTAGGAAACCCTAATGATTAGGATGGGGATGAGAGCCAGAGGGTATTCTCTACTCACAGCCATGTTCAAATGGAAAATGGGACTTTTTACTGGAAGGACACTTTCACTGTAGTAGAAGCATGTACAACGTTATGTTGTACTATTGACAAATGAGGGCATGAATGTAGAACGATTTTAAGGATATAATAACACAAGGCATTAAATTACACTACAAAATATTAGCATGTCATTATATTATACATTATACCGTATTTATACTGTTATAATGGTCTTAGTTTATTTTATGCTCAAGAAGAATGTGCCTTCTTTATTTTTACATACAGTGTATATTCGAGTTGTACAGAGAATACATTGTACCTATCTGCATCATTGTACAATCTCCATTACTCTATTATTCTAATACAATCTCTATAATCCTTTATTTTGCTATTCATTCTACCAGATGTGGGTGTAGTCAAAACTGGAAATAATGGTAAAAGCATTAGCTGTATTATGAAGTAGCTGTATTATCCCTCCCGAAGTACATTTCCCCTCAGTTTGCTATTATTGTACTTGTACCTGTATGCGTACTTCAGAAAGGAGGAATTCAACATACCTATACTGTTAAGAATACATACATGGGTCTAAAATAATAGAATGGAGAAATTATCATTCATTTCACTACAACTGAAGATATATAAACTGCAATTTTGATGTTTTTCTCAAACCTATTTCACAATAAAATCTGCATAGTGACATAACTATTTTTTCTGCCATTTATCTGCCATCAGAATGCATCTATATAATGCATCTATCTGTTAGGGTCTATTTTCAAAACAAATTGTTAGCATTGTAAGTGACTAAAATTATTTTCATTTGCTGCATGCTTTCAAATTATCAGCATGTTCAACAGAATAAAAGGGTTCTTTAAAGAATGACCACAGTACAATAATACACAGTATGCTACAATTATGTTGTACTGTGTTTCTTTGCCATTAGTCAATCACCAAAAAAAAAAAAAAAACAAGATTGTGACATGATCACAACATAGCTATGTTACAAGCACTGCAGATGAGCAAAGACATATCATTCAGTTTAAGCTGTGTGTCTGCTGAAAGATGACTGGCTAGCTGCTCTTGAGTGTTGTACTGAGAGTGACAGGTGATCCTCTGCTAGCTATACCTTCTACTCTTCTTTCCAAATGTCTGTGAGCATGTCAGACTGAAAACACACATAACAATGTAATATGAATATTGCTTTATGAGCTCTGATGTTATGAATCTTGCTGTGCTTCATACCACTTTCAGAAGAGGATTTTTTTTTTTTTTTGCAACAATACACTACATTTATTCAGGACAAGGTGAGAATAAGAAATATGTTTTTGGTATTCAGAGACAATCTGTTGAACTTGCAATGCAGCAGGTGTTTATGCATTTATTCACTTTTAAAAAATAAATTAATCCGTTTCTCATTTCGTGGAGTTCCTCTAATCCATTCCCATCTGTTGCGTAAGCCCTAAAACAAGGTGTAAATTTTTTACAAGTGGTAGAATCACAAGGGCAGAGCCAGAGTAACATAAAAATAAAACTGTTTGATGGTATCGATGAATATTCTGTTTGGTATGGTAAGGGAAAGAATCACAATTCCACAAAAAAAAAAAAAAAAAACTTTTAGACATACGTAATGGTTAATTACAGCACTTCAGCATTATATCTAGCTAGTTTAGAAAGACTCCGTGAAGGTTAGGAGGGATGCCTGGTTAGTTCCATTGTTTATAACAACTCATAACAACCATTGTATGCATTTTTAGAAGAGACTGAATCTGTGGAGTGCAATGTGTCTATGCAAAAGATGGTATCACAAACAACTATATCGAGCACTTGATGTACAGCCACTAGTTTGTAAATCCCTGAATCAGAAGTTAACTCTCTAAGTTGTTTTGAGAACACGTACAAGTATAGCTCAATAGCCATCATCCTTACAAATCTGCTTTCCATGATCAAGACTGACCAATTAAATATTCTTTTAGCCTACCTTAGAGTCAATGCAGTGATGGTGCAGCGAAAAGCAATGAAGATTTTTTGATGAGTTGATCCTAGGATCCTCCCAGATTAAAGGTCTTCAGAGAATCCATTATGTGTGTGTATCTGTCACCGCAGGATCTACATTGGATTAGTTATTAACAGTGTGTATTTACTCCTTGGTATCTGGACCCTTTTGGCATTGACATATGGAACTTTGCCCATCCAGATATCACTATCTGTTGACATGATCTTTCACTGAAATTTACTCACTCTTTCCTACATGTAATTATTCAAAAACCAAACCCCTAACAGTTGCCAATGGTTGAATTTAATCATATAGTACTTACATGTTAGGATGGGAAAGCAGGCAGATACATTGGATATGGTTCTTTTCACTTGTACTGTCATACAAGAACTGTATTTATTTTTCAAAACAAAACAATTGAAGGCTGCATTTTCAATAGTCTATTTACAGCAATGGTCTTTTGCTTTTGGCAGATGATTTTATACTGTAGGACTACTTGAACTCCTCATATTCCTCTGGGATTGAGCAGGTACAGCGAAGGCAAGGTAGGCTGGAACAGTTTTATAAGCAGTTGAAGAGGAAGAGGAAGAATAGCTAAGGACACAAATGAGTGTGCGCTCCATCTCAGTGCTTCAGTGCTCTTAGTTCTGAAAGACACCTGTATTTTCCAAGCTGCGCTGAGCTCTAACCTGAACAAGTGTGGCCTGTGCATTGTTACAGAATGCTTAGTCTAAGTAATAACTTTGCTGTGAATGACATAAAGTAGCCTCTCTACATTCACATCCAGTGCAACCTGAAGATATTCTAACATCATGGAAGCTATTGAGCTTTGGCAAGCACTGCAGTAACACTCCATTAGCTGTGTGAGTCATGAACCAGTAAAAATATATGTTCTAATTAGCTAGCTCATAATGTACCTTTGAGCTTCCTGGCTTGAGTAGAAAAAAGGTTTACAGCTAAAGGAATAAACAATTGTCTAAGAGTTGTGACAAGAATTCATTCAAAAGCTTGTTAATACACTTTACCTTCAAGATCATTTTTTTTAATCTATGAGTGTTGTGCAAAAGGACAACCAGTTTATGTTCCTATTGGGTCCCTAACAACCACTCTCATATTACTTTTCTTTTTCATGTGCTCTCTAAAATTAGTGTTGTGCAGCTTCTGTGTTATTTATATTCAGACCTAATCAATTGAATTAGTCACTTACTATAATGTACATGAAGGAGAATTCAAAAATATGAATCGGTGTGCTTGATTGTTTTACACACAGTACTGTATCTTAACTAAAATGAAATTGTCAGTTTTAACCTGTTGTCATCTTTGCTGGGTAACAAGTCTCACTCCCAACTTCACAGACAGGTATAAAATCAAGTTACATTTTTGTGCTCTGGCAAAAAATATGATTTTCATGGCAAATTAAATGATGAGTTTAAATGATGAAATTATTAAATTATGAGGGTTATTGGTCTGTTTGACTACAAATCAATAATTTAATATTTTTTTAAGCTGACATTTCAGTTTTTTTTTTTTTTTAAATATCAGTCAGCAAAAAAGGGCCTCATTTGAACTGTATGTGTCCCTGAATGAAAATCAAATTGTCGAGTCTGTGAATGCACCGATGCTTTGCCATCTGCCCAAGACCATACTGTTTGCCCCAGACATGCTCATATTTCACCCACGTTCCCTGAAGAAACATCACAGACCACATGCACAAGACTGTCCAATAACAACTGAAGGACACTAGTTTCTGCTCTATGACCACTGCAGATACTGGGAGAAGTAAATGGATTGAAAAAGAGAGGCAAGAAAAAAAAAACAAAAAGCTTGCTAAATAGAGCTCACACACACCATTTCAAAATGATGTTGGTTGTTATGATGCTGGTTGTTATCAATCAGGTTGCTCTGATGAAAGGAGATCTCTGATGGAGATTAACTTCAACAACCCACAAGTCGCCATATAAGCATACATCATTCTGCAGTGAATGTCTAATTTTTCATGAAGAAATTTTCTGTTTATTTCGCTGTGTAAAGGAGGCTTGTTGCTTGTAATGTGTCAATCTCATCATCACTAAGGATAAAAAATTGTTTTGCAATGGTCACACAATTGGTTCTAAAATGTTTGCACAAATTCAGCAGTTCTGTATTTACTGAATCAATATTCATGTAAATAGTTATTTACTTTTGTACTCCATACTTGTTTTGGTTTTATTTCATATCAGTTTTTATGTAAATAGTTATTTATTGTTTGCAGTGTGTTAAACATAAGACTTTCAAAGTTTTGAACACATCTTCGCAATCAACTGATACTTTTTCACATTACGAAGCAATGGAATGTCCCTCTGACATGGTGTCTATATGTATACACTCCACGTAGTCTGTAGAGATACCTGAAGTCACATTTTGCCTTTGGAGGTGCATCTAAGTAACCCTTTTTGAAAATTATTTTACATCATATAAAAGGGCATACCAAATTCTTCATATCATAGTCAAGACCTCCTGTTTCCATAAAACATCCACAAATAGGGTGGGGTGCATAGGGTTAAAGACTAACATTAGACTGTAACTGTGTGCCATTGATTCAGATGTTTCTGCCAATCTGAATGGAATTTGAAGGAAACCTGATACTTTATGTGTCATTTCCACATTAAAAAGCCTTTTTTGAAATATTTCCTTTTTCCGTTCAGTTTGAATGTTGATGAGACCCTGTACATTTTGAAAAGGGGCAAATTTGGTTAAAAAATATGAAGATGAAAGCACCTCTGTAAACTAAATTTAGGCATCTTAAATAATTAAAAACAACTTTCATAGTTCCTAATTTGAGTGAAAAGCACTCTCCACTTCATTGTGGGAATCGTACCATGCTAAAAATGGCATCTGCGCTCACTCAATATTGTAATGGACCCCTTCCTCCCAGCATAATGAATTTGAACCACTCCTGAATGACCACCCCCACCATGGCCTTCTGCCGTTGCCTTTCTTGAATGGCTAAAGCTTTTTACGAGCTGCACATGCTTACAGATGGTCAACAATAGAGGGAAACCACCACTGACACCCCCTCCTTCATCACAATTGCAAGGAGACAGATTCCCTCCCTCAGCCGCCCTTGTTGTTTGTGCTGTTTGTCTTCCCAGGGTCTGCTGTCAATCGTTAAAGTGTTCAAAAAAGCAGAGAGAGGAGGGTCAAAAGAATAATTCAAATAAAAACAAATGGTACATTAACAGCTGTTTCTATTCAGGCAGGCGGGGCTGTTTACATTTGAATTTCTACAGTTTATCATCAAACAAAAGATAAAATTCCCAAATAGGGCTTATGGATTCCAGAAGTTTGAGTTATATATTAATGCTGTCCAAATTAAAATATATATTGATATAAATATTTTTTATTATTTGTAATTCTTGGGAGAGAAAAAGAGATAGAGAGAACATATAATGCACAGGAGCTCATTAGATTCCTTAAATATTTTTTTTTATCTTTAAAAACAAATCAGTTACTTAAGTTACTTCACTACCCTTACTTCAACAATTTTAATATTGTAATAACAACTATAAATGATGGGAAATGCATTGACAAGAGTCACAAAAACATTTGAGTGATATGAGTGATTCTAAAAAAAAAAAAAAAAATCAGAATTTCCTTTCTGAATTCAGAACTGCCTTTCAAAAATCATTGCTTAAGTCACATCAAAGTGTCTCCTAAAATTTACATTTTCCAAATCAAATATGTATCTAATATATAATGCATTTAATGGAATCATTGTCTGAGACATGTTCTTTTAAAAATGCCTTTTTTGTTTGTGTTTGAATCAGCTGAGATTGTGATTGGCTGCATTACAACTTGCAAGTGTTTTGAATTATCCAGATGGCATGGATTGGACAGAAAGCCTCATAGCAGTGATGCTAAAGCAATGGTGTCATTTGTCATGTGACACACAGGTCCTATAATTAGAGTTAGACAACTTACAAGAAATCCTCCTGATATGCTGGTGAACATTGTGTTATACAACAGTAGGCCTGAATAATGCAGCTTCCCATCCATGTATGAATGAACCTGGGAAGATTCATTTTCCCCCTGACCTCATGTCCATGTAAATGACAAACTGCTGGTGATACTTTTCCAGACTGGTCAGGATTGTGAAGGCATAAATGAAACTGGGGTCTTAAAAATGTAACGCAGTGGGTTCTCAGAATGTTTGAATCTTAATGAAGAAATTCTCACCTCAGACCTCAAAGGTCTGGCAGACCATTTTAACATTTAATCACTCAAGCTAGTACAAATTATAGATATCTATAAATCATTTAGGGCTGGTCATTATTCCATGTGAACATATGTATCCATAATGTAATTTTGACTACTCAAAATTCCAATTCAAGATATCTGCAAGGAAAGTATGACTAGTCATAATGTTACTTCAAGGTATCTCTTATTCTGTTATGACAAGTCATATATTCTAGTGAAGATTTATATTTTTATTATATCTTGTCCTATGGGATGAACTTTTATCATCAACTTCTATGGAATCTCCTATTTAAGCTATTTAATCTACAATGAATTCTGACAAGTCATAATGCAAATTCAAAATATCTCCAATTCAATTATTACTGGTCATAATATTACTTCTAAAAACTTCTAATTATGACAAGTCAGGAAAGCAATTTTTGATATCTCACCATTAATTGTGAGAAGTCAATCTTTCACTCGTATTAGTTATAATTGTCTTTCAGATATCCAGCATGTCATGATAAAAAGTTACATTTCCATGACGAAAAGTGAAAATTGTAATATGACTAGTCAACATTAAGCCTCAATGTATCACTAATATTTCTGTGTAGTCATAAATATATTTTAGATATCTACAATTCATTTTACATATAATTAATTAAGATAATTAGATATAACTTGAATTGAAATTAAGAATAGTCATCATTGGAAGAAAGACATTTTTAATTTGAGGTTTCATGGAGGCCAGTAATAAAAGTTCCTCCAGGATGACTAGTTATAATAGAATTAGAGATATCTTGAGTAGTTACATTAAATTAGTATTATGACTAGTCATAGCTTATTGATTTGGAATTATGAATAGTCCAAATGAGATTGCATCTCAAAATAATTTTTCAGTGAGTTAAATCTAAATAATGGAGATGTGCGATCATTACCATCACTAGTGGAAATGGAATCGTTGATATCTATATTAAATTAAAGGAATCTCTAAATCAATTTCAACTAGTCAAATGCAATTATGACTAGTCAAAATGTATTTATGACTAGTCATAATTCTTACATATTACTTTCTTCCACTAATCAGAGGTCCAGGTTTTGTGCTTATTGCACCAGGTTCTGCATTGCTGCGCATCAGTCTTGGTTTCAAGTGACTTCTAAATGAGAGGATTACCATAAATATCAGATTTGTGAAGTATTATTTGCCGAGACTGGGTCAGAGGTGTAGATTCAGTTTTGTGGTAATTTCTGAGGCTGTTGTTTTGTGGTTTTAGCAACTATCCTGTTAAGAGTACATGATTAACAGATCTCTCACATTGCTTTAAAAACTCAAATATTACGTTCTTTTTTACAGCAGAAACATAATTGATGATTAGTATTGACAATATGAATCATGTGTAGACTCTCCTTTTTAATTGTGATTTAGATACTTCAGTATACAAGAATTAAAACAATATACAGTGTGTGTCCTTCCTCTTAAACAGACACTTTACCTTGTAAAACACTGCACTTATTGAGGACATGGAAGCAAACAACATCAACCATATGAAGTGGCCACAATATTGCTCAGAACTCCTCAATGGCATTCCACTATTAATTAGAAGCATGCAACACAGTGATTTTCCCTGCATATTTTTGCATATTATACAAGAGATGTCTATAATGTTTATGTGTGCTGGCTATGCAGAGAAGAAAATCACTAAAATGTATTATGTATCGCTTACATATTGAATTCCGTCTGTTAATGAATAAATAAATGAATACATTTTCTTCTGGTTATATATATATATAAATTGCATAATGTGTGTGAAGGAAAAACTTAAAGAGCAAAACTTATTTGCTTTTGATCTCACTATGTAGTTTACTTCTGTGGTAGTGTGGGGCTTTTGAGTCATCCATTATTAGTTTAGATTATTGTTATTGCTACATGTATCAAATAACAAAAGATACTAGATTGAACATTCAACTGAAAAGTTTAATTTTATCTAAGAAACATGACATTTTGACCAATTTCCATGATTTTTTCTCTTTTGAGAACTAAGTCCTAACAACTAATCCTTGATGCTGACCATGATGCATATCTAATTCAACTGACCATGATTTGTTTCTCACAGAGAAGCTTTATGACTTATTAATGGCACTTACATAAGTGAAATGTTTGTTATTCAGAGCTGGTCCAATAGAAGGGAAAACCATCAATTAAAAAAAAAAAATATTCAAACCTTTCATCACCATTCAAAACCAAAATATTCTCATGGTATTCCTTTAGTCACTTTTCTCTTAGGATTCATTTTTCCCATGGACCTCATTGTAAACTTGTAAGACAATTTACAATGCCTTTTGTCTTTAACTAAGAGTGATTTTTATTTTTTTTTCTTATTTTTTGGATGATGCAGAGCCCATGAAAACTTGGACAGAACTAGTTTACAACCATTTAGTGGAGAGCTCTGATGTAGAGCACCTTCAAGCACAATAGAACATAAGCATATCCATTCAAGTTAAATGAGCAACAGTGTCAGACCAGGCTAACAACACTCCCAGACCACTGAGTTTGAGTGTAAGACTGTTCAAGCCCTACCACAAGTTAACCTTTGCAAACTGACTAAGCAACAGAAGCCAAGTATACTACCATACATCAGACACCAGAACAGAGAATCCAGAATACATCAAAATGCTACACGTACAATAATGTAATAAGTGCATCAATCTGTTACCTGATGAAAAACAAAAATTATTATAATTTCTGGATACATTTTAACAGTAATCTTGGTAAAATTGTGAAGAGAGTACATCATTAAAGATGCTGAGACCTACCCTTCCTCTAACAATCACAGCTGGGACTCTTGAAGAATCTCTAACTTTGCTGGGTAAATCAGAACACCCTGAATCCCTCTCCGCTTCAGCAATAATGGGATAGGAGTAAAGGCCTTCCTTCTCTGTGAGGTGTGAGTGGAATAATCTGCAAAGAGGAGACGATGAGCCTGGCTGCGAGAGAGAAAAGATCCAGCTTTCTAGTATGCTGTAATGATTTCTTGCCTTCTTGTAGAGCATCTTAAAAATAAGTGTATAGGGTTTATTTTCACATATAGTATTGGCATTAGATCCAGCATATATGTGATGGACTCTTTCAATTGCATCTGTGGACAAAGATTGGAGCCATATTTGCAAATGTCATTGTAAAACTGCAACAGCATCGTCTCCCTTTGCACCCTCTGGAAGGCCAACCAGCCTCAAATTTAAGTGCCTTTGAGGTATCCATAGCATCATCCATATTTTTTCCATTGCTTTGTCTGTAACATATTGGTTTGCTTAGTGAGAGCGGAGTTGGACAAGGTTAAAGTAATAACCTCATTCTCAAGCTGCTGAAATTTGGACTTTACCCAGGTGAGTTTATTAAGACAATTTTCAGTTCTACTAAAGCATTCTTCAAGGAACTCATAAAGGCTTTCTGGTTGAAGCAAATAAGCTTTGAATGGAGTCCCATTGTTGCCAAGGAGAGGTGTTAAAAGCAAAGCAAGGGGTTGTGGTGAGCAGAATTTTAATGCTTTTTTCAACTTCTTATCCATGGATTTTGAACTTGGGGAAGGAGTTTTGGGGATCATTTCATCAGCAGATCTCTTCTCTATGAGATCCATTTTAATCCAACAACCTAGAACTTGCCAACTATTGATGAAAATACAGATAAAACAAGCAAAATTCTGTGTGTCCGTCTTGCTTCAGAGCCTAGCTGGAAGTCTGCCATCTTGAGTGATTTATACAAGTGACACTTTTTGATAGTTACATAACATATGCATCCTTAAATTAGTAAACACTACTTATGATGTTCTGTAAAAACCTAACAAATATGACATTTGTTTAAATGTGTTCATCAAAGTAAAAATCAAATTTGATTTTGATAAACAGTAAATAGACAAAGTGCATTAGAGTTAAATTGAATCTTGGCCCTAGAGAATTAAGCCTAACAGTTGCACTGAAAGAATAACAATGGATATTCTATATACCTCATGAAAATTCATCTTGTTTAGACACGACCTTAAACACACTCTGTGTAAGACACCAGATTTTTAGAGTTTATATAATTCAAATCCATCTAAAACATAATTTTATTTGCCACATACAGGCCTGTTATTAGGCCTTTATACGAGCATTGAATCTATAAGCTGCATTGCACTGCAATACATGGTTATGTAGCTATATAAACTAATTTTATAAATCACATTGTTGTCTGTAATTTATAGTGGTGCTACCACACTTAAAAGATCTCATATTATTAAATTTGATATTCATTGTAGAACTGCACTACCCCTCTCTATGGGTAGACATGTTCCCGACACTACTAGGACTGACATTCAGCATAATGTGGTTGCATTTAATAATGCAACTAAGGTTCTACTCCAGTTACAAATTCTGTATAACTACATGTTGCACGCCACCTGAAGCTTTGCCCTAAAATAGACCCCTTGACATCATTGTATTACACCTCCTTTACACCCCCCCCCCCCCCCCTTATGTCACACGATCTTTGTCATGTGACCTACTATAAGAGATCAGCGTGTGTTCTTGTAAACAACAGATGTGTGAAGAGGTGGAACAGAACACTTTGATGGTGCTGGAATTGTTATAATTATACTCATTTTCCCCTGTGTGGGAGCGCATCAGCTACACAGGGGTTGGTACATGGTGGTTGGTACATTTGATAATCCATAGATTCATCATAATCCATCTAAAATTTCTTTCAGTTATAGTATATTGGTTCTGACAGTATTGGTCCCTTAAAATGTAGGGTGTGTGAGTAAAAATTAGTATTAGATGTAATAAGCTAGAATGAATTTTATATTACATTAGTATTTATGTAAATATTTATATTTTGCAGTGAATTACAAATAGTACTCTATCTTTCAAATGTTATTTTATATGTACACAATCTAAGCAAACTATACTAGCAGTCTTGTTATGGCTAACTGCTTTTACATTTTCAACAATCGAGAATTACCTTACCTAATATAAATGGGCAATTAAATTCCTTGTGGTCAGGGCTTCTAATGGCATTTTCCATTAGATAGGTTTAGTTCTCTACAAAGTTATGTGTAGTATGTGTAGTATGTAGCACATGTGACCACGGGCCTTATTTCTCAACAGCATTTGGAGGAGTTAAGAAAGTAAGATCATGTACTGGCCATTGACCGTGTAGCCACAGGTTTGACCTAGCATTATGATACAACGGCAGCAGAGTGGCATTCTGGCAGGAGCAAGGGCTTGTAACCAAAATGCTGCCGGATAGATTCCCAGGTGGCACAGTGTTGCTGTGGACAAAAAACTTGACCCAAATGGTCTCATAAACCATCCAGCTATGTAAATGGATAATATAAAAATTGTAAGCTGTGCATGTCACTCTGGATAAGAGCATGTGCTAGGAAAATGTAATGCAGTGCCATTTTTCCAAAAATTAAAACTAGCAACAGTATTAAGCTTCATCACAAGCTTAGAGAAAGAGGAAGACTGCAGCATATGAAAGAGTTGCTTTGTTATCCCTGTGAAACAAGTTCACATTGCAGCTAAGATTACCAGTGTGCATGGACATAATATAGGCAAGTGTAAAATAATGACAGCATGATGGAAGAAAAAAGTCCTTAAACAGTGCATTGTGGACAGGGTGGCCACTCTGCCAGGCATTGTTTTGACCAGAGCACAATACAAAATGTAATTGAGAGGGGAGACAAAAACAAATAAAACACAACACAGGATAGGCGTTTGCCATCCGAAACATACAGGAGTTGAGTGAGTTCAGCAAGCTGTGCTTTTATAAAAGGCTTGATGAAGGAAGCAATCAATGCTTATTGATTCGTGATAAGTGATTAGCAATATGCTTGGCTGTGCATGTGTCTGTCTGTGAGCTTGCCACTGTCCGAGGTCCTGAAAGTCTCCTAGACTGTGGGAGACGGAAGCAGCTTTAAAAAAAAAAAAAAAAAAAAAGCCCCCTTTAAACATCACAAGTAAATGAATGAATGGTAATTTACTTCAAACCCACCTGTTCCTTTTCAGGTATGTTTCGACAATATACTATTTTCAAAAGTACCAAAAGCAAAAAGTTACTTTTTCTTTTTTTTGTTCTGAAACAAGCACATGGTTTACTACTGACTTATTATACTTGTATTATAATATAATGCGAGGTCTAAGATGATAAATTATAATGTTAACACAAACTGTGTCCCAATAATATGCTTTGATAATAAGTTTGGGCAATCTATCCAAGTAAGACCTTGTCTCAACTCTTGATAGCTCGCAAGCACCTTTTGCCTATTTGAGTGTGAACAATATATTTCAATAAAATTTTCAATAAGCATGTGATAGTGGTCATCAAAACCTCATTTATGTTACCATTTTATTTTCTCAAAATCCATTCCTGCCTTGATCTTGCAGTATATGAGAATATTACCCAGAGTGCTATTGTCCATGACCACCCTTAAGATAAGTATATCTACAAGTCTTGAGTATTATAACTGGGGTCAAACCTCTCTGGTGTGTTAAGATGTTAACCTTTACAGACTGTAAGTGTGGCTCATATTAAATGTGTCTAGTCAGACGATTAATGGAAAGTCATGCATGAGATATAAAGCAAGCCAAGAGCTTAGCATAAAATTCTCTTGCCTTGTTGCAGTACAACCCTGAACATTACTTGGTATGGTGCGTTTAGAGGAAAAGTAGATATATTGGCAAACCTTGTGTGTGTATATATATATATATATATATATATATATATATATATATATATATATATATATATATATATATATAAACCTTATGGCACTATGGACATTAGACATATACATAACCATTTGCAAATTGCCTACAAAGCATTATATTAAATATCAATTCATTAAATGGAAAATGAGTACTGATGTTATGTAAAGCTATGTCTTACTACAAAAAAATAAAGTTAGGCCTATGGTTGTAATATAACCCTGTTCTACCATTTCTTAATGAACTAGATAACAGTTTCTCCTTGAACAGTTTTTGAGCATGACAATCAAGTCAAAATCTTAAGTCTATATTTTGCATAAATATAGTGCATATATCTACTCTGACTATTGCTATATGAAGCAAAATAAAGCAGAAGCAAAACAAAGTTGCACATTTGTTTCAATCAAACAGGAATATTACTGAATGACAACCCTCCCTGCTTAGGATTTTTTTTTTATTCACAAAACCTACTCTCTGTCACATTCAAAACTGCTGACAATGTTTTAAAGTAAAGTTTTACTTCCTCCTCCTCTTTCAATCACCAGCTGACTCTTTTATGCGTACCAGGAAGAGAGGCTGCCTCAAGCGTTGTAATGACACTGCAGCATGTGCCAAATAAACCCCAAAACAAAGAGTGTGTGTGTGGCCCTAACCTTAACAACAGATTTTTGCAACCATGGTCACAATTTGTTGGATGTCCTGGACAGAACTGGTGTATGAAATCTCTGCAAAATTTATGATAAAGTGGCTGATATATTTGAATGCAAAGCTGGTTCAGTGCAATCCAATCATTTGTAAAAAGTATAGACAATATTTTCATGTTCTGTGGGTTCTGGCTGCAGTTGTCAAATCTATGAGCATCATGTCTCTACATAAAGAGACAAGAAAGAAATCTCTACTTGTCAAAAATAGTTGCCATTTCAGAGATAATTGTAAACTGCTTCATTAAGGGAGTCATTTGTAATTCCATTTTATTTCGTAATACTACTGCCAGTCAATACATGAATGCTCTGATAGGATCACATATCTGTGATCTTCCTTCTGCTTGGTGTATCTCTCTTGACTAGCTTGCACGCGCATACTTAAGTGCCACATGATTCTGCAGATCATCCCACTGCCTCTCAGCCTTTTCATCAAGTGAACCAAATCCAACTAGCCTGTGGTTCTGAGCCATTTCTGGCTCCCATTCTTACAGTCACTTGATTCTAGGTTGCCACACTCCAGCCCATTGAAGTTGGCTTGAAGTGTTTGACCCAGATCTGACACAAGTGAATCCGGCCGATTCAGGTTACAGTTGGGCATGTTATGAAAACTGATGCTAATTACAAGAAAAATTTCAGAATAAACATTTTTTGTGAATGTGCTTCTCTATGTTTGATCTACATTTCCATTAATCATTGGGGCACAGTGCTATTCTGAACACAGCGCAGTTTCTGTTTTTGCCCTTGTCTTGATTCAGCTCAGTGTCTTCCCTGAACATTTGACATTGGACCTGTGATTAACTATAACAGCAACCTACCAGAGACATGGAGAAGGTATCTTCTGATGAACACGTAGGAATGGAATGCACACTAGCTCTTCAGTGGGCACTGTTGTGAGGAGGACAGTAGTGTTAAAACCTCCATATGATTTCCTCTTTATTTTAGAGGCAGAGTATCATAAGTGCCCCTCCTGGCTGAAATCATGATATACTCATGGTGTACACACAATTCAATGTCAGAATACTACAATTACGCTGACCCCACCTCTTCCATTCAGCACTCAAATTTTGTGGTTGCAACAGACACTTGCATTTATGCTGTCAGGACCAGGCTCTTAATGGAACATATTGTATACTGTATTCCACACCAAGCACAAAGCACACAGATGTTTCTCAAAAGCCTGACACAAATGTATTATACGGCGTTTGCATTGTGTTTGCTTTCATGCTTGGATAAAACAGTGTGCTGGTACAAGCATGCCCATTTCATCTGCAAGTCCTGCTCTAGAAGTCCTGATCCTAAATTACTACCGGGTGGCAGCTGGATGCACACAGTTTGAAAGCCTATATTACTGTCTGTTTGAAGTAAATAAATAAATAAATAAATAAATAAATAATAATAAAAAAATACTTGTTTAATTTTAACAAACCCTTTTGCACGCACGGTTAAACAGGTGTGATCATTCTAGAGTTACTCTAGCTAACATTAGCTTTGAGGAAACAGTAACTTAATGTTAGGAAGTATAGCACATGTGGCGGTGAAAACTATGAGAAGCTTAATGCATGTTATTAAAATACTGAAATCTTGTGTTTCTGGGTGTTATTAAATATGTCAATACATCAAATACCGTGGTATTCCATTTTTTTCCATGTTATGCTTACTATTTGAGTCAGCCGAGCAGCACGATTGTACTATATTGCTTAGTGTATGTTTAGCTGATCTTTTGTTTCCTGATGTTTCTTTGCTTATAGTAATTGATAATGCAAAAACAACAGTCACACAATCCCATCACTGCAAAAGTCAGAGACATTCATTGTTATTTCCTATGGCAATAAGTCCGAGTGCTCAAGTGAGGGGGACTCTGACAGTGAGAATGATGAGCTTCCTCCTGACATTGCAGCCATTGAGCCAGAGCCTGAGTCTGAGGTGCATTTTCCCAACATCTCCGGGCCCCCTGAAAATGCTGATGGAGATGGCAGCCTTGGAGAAGTTGAAGTGGTGGAAGCCACTGCTCCATGGAGGGTGGCCCAGAGTTTCACCCACCATGGCCCTGGTGCTGACTTCAGTGAGTCCCAGTCAGGTGTGCATTTCCCCTGGCCATCTGCCTCTGAGACAGATTGCTTTAAACTGTTCCTGAATGAGGAGCTAATGGGTGACACAGTGGAGGAGACCAATCACTCCACCAGTGAGCTGCAGGAGATGCAGGACCCTGGAGTGACAGGGAAGCTAGCTTGGGAAGCTAGACAAGGAAGTGGGTGAGGAAGACTGTCAATGCACTATACACCTTCTTTGTGGCTGTACTTCTCATGGGAGTAATCAAAAATAACTCCCTAAGTGAGCACTGGAGATCAGACCCAATGTTTTTGACCCCTTTTATTGCCTCTTTGTTTTCCCCAGATTGCTTACTCCTCCTGCCGTGTTGTCTCCAGTTTGTGAACAATGAAGCTGTCAACCTCCAAGACCCATTGTACAAAATTAAGAATGCCATTACCAGCCTGTCATTAGCTTTCCTCCAGGTACACGCACCATACAGGGATCTCTGCATTGATGAGTCTCGGCTACTGTGGAAGGGAAGGCTGGCATTCAGGCAGTATATCCCCTCAAAGAGGCACAGGTTCGGGATGAAGTTCTTTGTTCTGTGTGATATCAAGACCGGCTATGTGCAGGAAATGGTCATCTATACAGGGGCTACCACCAACATTAGACACAATGAGAAGCTGGGAGTGTCTGAGTTGGTGATGATGACCATGCTGGCTCCTTATCTTGGAAAGGGCCACATCCTGTACATGGATAATTGGTACAGCAGTCCAATGCTATTTCAGCACCTGCTGACAAACTGTCCAGGGGCCTATGGCACAATCTGTCCCAACAGGAAGAGAATGCCCTCTTTCAGTGGGACGGAAATGCAGAGAGGGGACGTTGAATTTAGGGAGAGTGGTCAACAGCTGGCGGTGAAGTGGGATGATAAGAAGGATGTCTATGTCCTCTCTACAGTCCATATGACATCCATAGGAGAGAGAAAAATCAAGCCTGAGTGCATTGCGGTCTACACGCTTACAGACTGTGGATTACTCGTGGATTACAACAAAAGGGGTGTGTTACGGCCACCTACTGATTTGGAGTGTGGACTGAGAAGCCTTCAAACAAAATTTGCACAGTAATCAAATCAAAGTTAGTTTTAGGTGTGGAAATTCTACTGAGAATATCATGGAAATTTTCTCAAAATGCACATAAAGGTAATGGTTAATAATGTTGAAAAAAAAACATTATGAAGTGACTAACAATTACTGTGTTAGAAACAAAGACATATTGAAAGGATAAATTTGCTTATTACATATACATTCATTTAACTGCACAATAACAGATCACTGTGGATAAACGAGCCACAAATTACAAGCATATACTCTGAACTCCTAACAATTACTGTTACAAACATGTATCATGCATTTAATATGTTTTACTTCCACTTCTTTTTTCTATGGTTATACAGTAGAATGAATAAGAACAAATTCAGAACCTGACTGGTTAATCAAACAGCTAGTGTAAAACATAAGGTACATAACATTCAACTGGGCATTCCAAATAATTAGCAACTATTTTCATGGAAAAGAAAGGAAATATTGTCTAATTTGAAAGAAGCAGGTTTAAATGCAACAGCTGAATAAAAGTCGACTATCTCTGAAAGATTGCTTTGCTTGAAATGACAGCATAGATTTTTACATTTTTAAAACAGCAAAAGGGGCTGCCACTCTATTAAAGTGTCATCCCCCTTCATTCATGTATTGTATTTACTTTGCCTAATAAAGGCTCACCTGCTACACTACATTTGCAAACTTCATTCAATCCTGACCAGTAAATTGACAACAATTCTGAAAGGCTGCACTTGAGAAGTTAAATGGGCACATCTTGACATTCGACGAAACACTTTTCCTGAGGTTAATTTAATACTGAATTTACAGATCCTATTATTGATATTACATTCAGATATTTGGTAAATGTTCTTGTCCAGTGTTAGTTATTAAGCAAATGTACATAGATATTTGCATAAAAAATAAAGTCACGTCCATAATAATATATACCGAGCCCATGAGGCCACACCTAAACATGCCATGTTCATGTCTTGCTGAACAGAGAGTGAGCTATAGCAATCAGCAGTTTCATCTAGTGTCATGATAAAATAAATGTGCCCCATTATTTTACTTGCTATACAGTACATGTTGAGCATATTACACTGTCATATGAAAGAAACCGATATCAGGCTTATTAAATTAAGGCATTATTGTTAGATTCTTAATCCCAAAGATTCAAATGCAAATCCCCATTATACTGACCAGAGAGGGCCCTTCCCCTATAATTTTCACCAAACTCGAGGGAAGGTTTCACTAACAGCAGGCAGAAATGGTTTAATCCTGCATAAAGGTGCTTAATAAAATGTTCTGTCAGTGGGCCTTCTTCCTAAAACAAGTTCTTCTCTGTTAATCTTTAAATGGCTTTCATATTTTGAAGGAAAGCCACTCTTATGCCACTAAAATACTGTAATTTGATTAGACTAGCTTTTTCACTGAGTCCATTTCTATACCCATAGGAGTTGCAACAACTAAAGATTTCTAAAGCTATAATGACGAAAATATTGACTACCTGTCAATACTTTGGGTTGTTCATACAAACTGAGACCTTTTATGTATGTTCTGAATCCTATCTGTATAACAGATTGTAGTATTGTGTACTGTTTAGTCAGTTAATTTAGTTACATTGACATACATGGAAGCACCCAAAACCAGTGTATTCACCAGACAATGGGGTGCAGAAAAAAGTATGCATAGACAGTGGCTTGTAATATAGTATGTTACAATGTGATGCAATTGGCTAAGTCTGTGGAGAGACCAATGGTGAGAAGTGTAAATTGCAGCCTGGGGCGCTATAGATGATGTAATATGACAGGGAAAATAAGAGGAGGAAAAAAGGAAGGTAAGGAAGAAGGTGGAAAAAGGTCTGGAAATTTACTGTATAGCAGTAGAGATTATGTGTCTGTTTCAATGAGCATAGATGGCACAGAGGTTAATGTTAATCAGGGTTGTGTTTTTCTGTAAGAAAAGGACCTACATTTCACTGCTGTAGAGATATATTTTATGTCCTGTCTAATCTGTAATTCAAATCAAGAGGACATTGCGAAACTGCCTTCTCAAACACACAACATGATTGAGTATTACAATGTAATTACATCAGTATTACATTGACCACAAATGCTGATATTAAATTGGTAAAGCTCTTCATCATAACTGCCTTTGCAAATGTAAGCTCCAGATACCACTGGAAATTTATTAAACCTTGACTCACCTGATTAGCCATGGGCTGTGAGTCTTTATCTATTCTGTATATTCAACCAAGATTCTGATCACATAATGATCTGTTATGTTTTAAGATTGTTGTTGCTGCTGTGATAAACTGCAAAAACAATAATAATGATAATAGCTAGATGTTAAATCTTTCAGTTTAGGTAGTTTAGATCATGTGGTGTCACACATATTTTATATACACCTCTGTAACAAGCACACAAACTATAGTAGAGAGAAGCCTGGGTCTCAATATGCTTATTGTAGAGCTTAGAAAATATGAGATGCAAATCAGTAATCCACAATACCACTTTTTTATCCAGGACTATTACACCATCATGAATGATATTGTGATTTTTTTTGATATCCAATACACCAAGCACAAACAAAATCATGAATATATAAATCGTTCAAACCAAATTGAAATATCAACCTCTTTTCTAAATAAATGCAAATACTGTTTGTCCTCATAATACTTGCTACAGCTAGGCACAGCCTGCAGCACATATGAATGCAGTGTAGAATAAGATGGCTATAGCAATGAACATAAAGATGGATGCAAATTGTTACTAATATATAACACATCATTTAACAAGCAACAGGTTTAATTTCTCCACATGATATACAACTGTTTCTCATTGTGTGAGTGGAAGGTCATTAGAAATTGTCTTTGTAATATTCACATCAATCCCATTTAGTTTTATATTAGTTTTAATTTTGCAATATGTAATGACATAATGAATCAAATAGAGACAAACAGAAGAAAGAATAGTAGCTCTTAACAAAGAATACTAGCCACCTCAAGTCCAGCAAAAAAGGAGATGCATGCTCAGAAATGCCGGCAGGGTAGTGCCTATGGTGACAGCACGCGGCATTCACTAGCCTGCCCTACACAAGTAGCTTGCGCCTCTGCCAGTTCCCTGCTCCCACTGCACCTGCCCACGCCACTATCCCTGACCCCCTTCCAGCTCGTCAGGAGGCAGAGTAGACGTTTGTCAATTTTCACTACATTTTAGAGGGGTGGAGGATGAGAGAACAGTGCAAGAGAAGAATGAAAAAATTAAGAATAAAGCAAGTATTCATGTCCAGGACTCAGAGATCGTCTACAAAACGCTTCCCTTTTGTGAGTATAGCTTTAGAGGTTTAATAGTTACCATCGTAACTGGTCCCCTTATAGGTCCTGATATGTGCTATGCTGTTGTGGTTTCACACAGAGATTCTCTCTGAACTCCATTGTAGGCACCATCTCAAAAGCCCTATTTGAAAACACAAATATATAAAAAAAAAAAAACTTTGGTGAGGAATGCATTGCACATTCCTCTCCTCTGGATTTAAAAGGGAGCTTACAGACAATATCTCCTACTGCATACTTTTTTGTATTGTATGTGTTTTGCCTTGATTGAAAACTGCTGTCCACATTACTTCAAAAGGAATGCTTTTAGGCAGCAAAATAATATTCCCTGTTTGTTACCTGATCAATGGATTTTGCTGGAGGCATCATCATTAGATGTTACTTGCATGCTACCCTGGTCTCCTGTGTTATAAAATCTGGGGCATGCAAGCTGATTATTTGACACAGCTCACAATATATCAACACTCACTGCTTTAAAAAGCACTTCCTCTATTATTAGAATTTCAACACATTATTTATGGACAGACTTATTTTGAATGTTTGCCAGAAAATTGGTTTATTTCTCAGTGATCACTGCCAGTTATACCACAGCAGGAGATGTTTAATTTGTGGAACCTGAAGTCTACTTTTATTCAACATACCATACAATTATACATACGATAACAAGTTTGTTATCTTTAAAACATGCATTTTAATTGAAACTAGGTAGGACAAAGTAATTGTGTAGCCCCAGATGGCTCAATCGGCAAGGTGTTCGCTTTCAATGCAGACCGAGCTCTACAACAATGTCCAGGACAGCGGCCTCCTCTCCTTGTCTCACCGCTCTCCGACATAATGGAATTCCTCAGGTAGCTGTAAATTGCATGGATGACGTCAGTGGAGTGGTGCCTACCTTGCAATAAGAACCCATTCCACTGAAGTGTGATGTTTGACTTGTAGTGTGAAAAATACCTGTTGCCTGCATGGGAGAGTCCAGAGGGCTCCTGCTCTCAGGGGAAGGAGTATAGTTATACAGGTAGGAAGAGAACTTTCAGTAGAAATTATTACTGTATGGTTTTTGATACTAACTTGACAGTATTGAACAAACAACGGCTGCCAAAAACTTATTTTATCTAAGCTGAATCTCTATGTGGCATAAATAATTTTAAGGCACCAAAGTGATGTGCTCATTTCTGCCATACCTGACCTCTTGTATGCATGTGTATGTATGAACTTACAAGTGACAGTGAAGGTATTCCCATTGTATGACGAAACCTGCCTCCCATAAAGATGGCTGGAAATGTTGTTGTTAATCTGCTGCCCTCTTGCATTAGGTTTGGACCCAAAAGTTCCAATAACTTTCCAAAAAGAAACAGTCAGACAGTCAAAGAATTCAACTACAGTTGTGTTTTTTTTGGCATTAGATTGTCTGTTCTTCCCTCTGCACTCTATTCAGTCATATGACCATGACAGTTGCATTTTCCACACTCCCTTCCTCTGTTATATCAGAATAGCCAGTGATTATGGTATAATTTAAACCCCACCCCCACTCTCCACCCCCACTGCTGGTCACATGGTGATAATCAGTGGCATTTCTATATACATTGCCACTGTGCTTTCAGCCTAGTTTGGGCAGAGAAATACAACAAAAGACTGTCTTTAAGAGTGCAATTGCTTGTTTCTGAGAGGACAGCAGGTTACAGGGCCTGAACAATTTCATGGATGCATGCTATGACATTGGGAAAAGAAAAGAAAATGATGATCTGTCCTACAGCAAAGGCGCTTCATTAAGTGCTCTCTCTTTCACTACACACTATGGTAAGATAACTAAGCCAAAGCCCAAGCGATGAGAGAGAGAAAAAAAGAAATCTCCCATCAGATCAGAAAGGTTTGTGTTCTGTTTTGAGGTTTATTTATCAGTCATCCACATTGATATTAGAAGTAAAAAAAAATCAGTCTAATCATGTTACACTGCTTTGTTTGGCAAAATATCATAGTCTAGCTAGAATATTGGCAATGATTTTCTCTAGTCTTGTTATGTTGGTATGCTGCATTTTCCAGAGTTTAACAAACAGTTGTATTAATTGTTGAATGGAATTTGTACATCGGTTTATGAGCAGCTGGGGGACACTTACTGTATTTAATGTCCCATGTATATGTCATTTTACTCATATCCCCCCACCTCCCCCCAACTACTGGTCATTTTATCTCTCCATTGTAGAGTTCCTTATATACATTTAGTCAAATAGGGTCCAAGGAAAAAACAAAGAGGAGAGCAGGTGTACACTGGGTTTCCGTAAGGCTTTATACACCATCCTTGAAATAGTTAACAGGTGTAATGGATAATGTGCCTCAGAAGATTTATACTGACTTGTGGCAATTGAAATATTAAAAATGTATAATTATTGGTGTCAAGTAGAGCTGGCTGAAAGCCATTTCTTCATTCAAGGTGCACTCACCTTGGAGACAAAACTGACATGTAAAAGCCAGCATATGTAGTGAATCATTAATGCTTCCTATGAATATTAGATTGCTTTGCCATTCACTAAGGGTATCCCAAGTGCATATATTACTGTAGACATGCTTTAAAAGGTAGAGTTGATCAGTCTTCAAATTACCCAAATGGAAAGTAGATTAGCCAAATGAAAAGAAGATTAATGGAGCACAGGTAGTCTGTCTGTCTGAGAGTTCAATGTAAATTTTCTCTGGGCATTATATTTGCTCATTTGTTGTGTTTGGTTTTCGTACAGGTATATATTCATTATTCTTAAGTGTAAGTCGCTTTGGGAATGGAAAGGCAGATAATTTACAATGGTATAGCTGTCAGGTCGAGTTCCAGATATTACAGCTGCTCTGTTCCTGATGGCAAAAGGGGTTTTTCAATGTAAAAGGAGTCTGAATGGAGAGATTTCAATATATTTGCAAATAAAAGTAGCCATACAACATTTCCATAGTTCTTTGTTTGGCTTTCATTAATTTCATATATGTCTTCAAAAAAAGAAAAAAAAAACTGCTGTGCATCCACTGTTACAGACTTGATTTCAAACAATTAGGTAATTACTTTCAATTATTTATCATTTAAAGTATTTTTTTCTTGTTGATTTTAGTAAATATTGGATTGTTAAACAATCTCTTATTTTCAGCACAAAAAATAGGTCAGAAGATGTCCCACATTAGTGGTTTGAAGGAATATTTGTAAATTACTTACAATGTACTTACAAATCAATAACAATGTCATTCTGCAGGAAAATGATGGCATTTTATGTGCTTATGATGGTGAATTGGAACATTGACCAATAAATGCATCTACCTAGTCATCAGTTCCCCATAGCAACTGGAAGAAGACATACATGAGCAGGCAGTGGTCTCCTCTGTCCTAGAAAAATGGCGGAATCCTCAGGTGTCTCAAGATGTTTGAGCTTGGAGAGAGGCCAAGTCCCAGGTGTTATAGGCCGTCTGGACATGGGATAGCTGTTATCATAAGGACAGAGCAGCTTCACCATTCATTGCCAAGAGGAGCCAAAGTGTCATTGGCCCTGAGCCATTCTAGCAGAGGGAGTAACTTTGCTGCATGAAGACTAAAGTCCTCAGGCAATTTAATGCCCATTCTAGGAGAAAATATGGACAAAACATGGACCAGTGACATGCTGCCGAATCAGTATCACAAGCTGATTGTTTGAAAATGAGTCAAGTTTCAAACATTCCAACGAATAGATTTATACCAACAAAATGGTTTTGTCCTGATGCCAAGATTGTCAGAAGTAATTACCTCCATGTATTGTTTGTGCTTACACAGAACATAAAGGAAACAGCCAGGAAAAGCTTGGTATTAGAAGTCCAGGGAGGTATACATAATGCATGAAAAAATATCAGTTTATGCTATTAACACTACAGAGCTAACAATCCACTGCCCCTTGGAATTTCAAGTAGCCTTCTCTATTTCAATCTAGGCCTATGGAATTGGCACTCGCCATACAGAGGGATCTCCTAGCAAATAATTTACTGACTGCTCTTCTCTGATGTCTGAAAGATGGCATTTTTCACCACATATGTATTCAGTCCTGCAAAACATGTGGTAAGAAAATGAAATATTTCATGTGCATATGTTACAAAGCATCAGCAAATGTGATTGTGTGACTAGCTAAAGGTTTTGAAATTATGTTCATAAAATTATGTCACCAATTATAGATTGTAATGTGTGGAAAGGATATATTCAACTCTTCAATTGATTAGTCTGTATATTTTAGTTCATCTGCAGCCACAGAGAAGTCACCTGCATAGGGAACAAATCTATCCTCAGAGGATTTGGGATAGCAGTGTTCCCCACAAAAATGGCTCCCTTTGCAAGGATAGGCATGGTCCCTACACCTGCAGCTTTAATCAAACAATTCAGATAGGTATGTTTTGTATTCGTATTTACGGTTTCCTCTACTTTACTTGAATAAAATTGGACTTTTGACTCTGAAAAAGGTTATGCAAAATGACCATAAGAGATTTGCTCTGGGCTTGACAAAGATTTCTTTTTTCATTATCCTTTAAAGTACACATACACACACACACACACATACCTGCACCTGTGTAGGAGTAGTACAGTATCTCTCACATTGACACTGTAAGCCATGAGCAAATTCCAGGACTGAAGATGGTGTGATCTAACATTAGAAATTTCAATAACACATTTGTTGCACTTTTCACACAGCCATAGCTGGAACACTTCAATTAAATTAATCATCATTAAGTCTTCAGATATGACCGATGTGGGACATCAGTAATGCTTGAAGTCTAAGGACATACCATTCCAGAAAGACAGAGTCACACATTGTGTGTGGACAAAGTCAGCCTTGACAAGAGATGGAAAGTGAAGTGAAAGAAAGTCATGGTATTAAATTAATTTTGTTGTTTTTTCTCTCTGTTTTTCCCTTGTGACTCACAACCACCCCTTATTCTTCAAAAGTGTCGAGTTTGGGAATGAACCTATGGTGACTCCAGTAATTATGTATAAATTATCGCCAAATGTTTTTGGATGTGGCACAAATTAAAGAATTACTCTGAATATAAATACACACTTAGCCCCTCACTGTGTATGAATTAATGAATAAATCTGTATTAACGGCCGATTACCTTTTAATCATTATCACTAATAAAGCAGGAAAGCTCTTGAGCAGGAAAAGGAAAGCAGAAAGAGCAAGGAAAGCTCATGTAATGTGAATATGCAGGAAGTGGCAGGACTAAGAGTAAGCCAACAGGGATGACAGCAATCAGTGACAGTGTAACAAGGGGTGGCATAAAGGGGGCCGATTTTCTGGGTGAGACAAGCAGTCAGCTACAGATCACATGTATATGGGGGATGGCGTCCCAATATATTTTATTTGGCTGCTTATTCATTTGCCTTTGCAGTGGCTAATGTAAGAGGGTTGTTATTATATAAAAACTGGCAGTATAATCTTTTCAACTGCTGTCATATTAGTGTTTGCAGAGGTTGCATTTGAGCTCCTGTTCTTATATTATACTGTCAGACCTACACAGTGTCTGCTTCTGAGGACCCGCTTAGAGCTGTTTCACCAGAACCTGTAATTACACCATGTCGTCAATATTCCATTTGTACTTGTAATTATCATTTACCTTTTGAGATCCACATAGACCAAACTACGTTGGAACATAATATTGTACACTAACCTAACCCAACATTGCCTGTCAGTGTGTCTTCCAGACATTAAATCCATGCAGCTGAACTATTCTCTGGCCACATTTAGGCTCCTCCTGTAAAATTATTCTTCTAGAGTTCATTTATTTGCTTTCTGTCTTTCAGACATTAATCCTTGGGGTTAAAAATGGCTGCCCCTTCCCCTCCTCTGCTCTGAAATATGGAAGGGTAAATAATATTTATTTGCTCCATGGAGAGAACGCTGACAATGTAATGTAAGGTTACACCGCTCCAATCCTGGAGGACTGCAATCCACAAGCAATGGAGGGGCTGCAAGCCATGCCCTTTATACCATGAATTGGCAGGGAAGCTACATTGGTTAAAGGGATATATGCGCTAATTTTATGTTTTTATGCCAGCTTCTGCATATTTGGTTTGGTGTTTTATATGGCAGCATATTTCTTATAAATGAAAATAAAGTTGTTCACAACACAAATCTGTTACTCACTTTATATGTCGGAATTCATTTTTTTATGTTACTGTATTTTTATTATGTTGTCAAATAAAATGTAGAGATGCGTAGAAGGTGGATGTATGTCTGTGTGAATTTTTGTAATGCATGGGTAATGGCCCATTTGAGGCCAAACTCACAACAGCAAATCATTGAAGCATCAGAAGATATACGATTTATAACATGACAGCTTAGATGATTCCCTGTAAAGGTCAGGCAAAGATCAATATCATTCATTTGGTTTGGTTGAATTGTATGTACTTTAGTGTTGTGTATCCCATTGCTAACTTGCTTTGAACTTGACAAGAAAGACTCATTTTTTAGGATCACACAGAAAGGAGATATACAGAGCTTGTCATTAGGAAAGCTGATAATCGATACATGGACTCCTGGCAGTGTGGGTGAATGTATTATCCTGCAGTGTGTGTACATGAGTAGAGTACAAGCACTACATGTAACTTGTATCTGTACTATGAAGTATTTCAATCAATGTCATACCAGCATTAATAGACAAACAGTTCCTGGAATCAATTTACTGTGTGGACAAAACTATCCATATGGTGCTGCCACAAGACAATGCATTTCTTGACCCTTATTATTGTGTATATACTTGACATACTGGGAGTGACTATTAGGGGGAAGTGAAACAAACATGTACATGTTTTTTAAAAGATAAATTAGTAAAAAGATTAATTTTAACAACTTGTAAATTATCCCAAACTAAGGACAACGGCTGCAATTTCCTGTAGCTCCCATTGCAAAACCTAAGAAAAAAAGAACCTGTTCATGTCTTTTGATAGCACAAACTGAGTGTCTCAAAGAATAATCTAAAAGTACATTGTAGAAATATAACTGAGGACAACTTGACTATAGGCACCCAATCATTCCTTCCTAAGCTTTTGAGAGAATCAGTTTTTTTTTAAGTATATGTATCCATTTGTGGAAAAGCATACAAAACATTCTGCATTTAGTGATACCCTTAAGAAATGACTCCCTTGGAGCGATGATATCAGGCTCGATCCAGCATGTCAGGCGATAGGAAGATCAAATTCGGAAAGCACAGGATAATAATAATAATGTGTGACTGAAGGATATGCTTGGCTGAAGGAAATGCATGAGAGTGATGTCAGATAGACGTGTGGGGAATAAAAGATGACAAAATTGTGGAAAGGGATAATAGAGAAATGAGTCATTCGGAAATGGCATCTTCAAGATGGAAGAGTGTTGGGTGTGTTGCAGAAAGCAACAATAACTCTTACCTTATGTGACCTTGCATGCCAAAAGAGAACTTTGAATTATGTAAGTAAAATGCATAAAATATAATACTACAAATGGTTTAAAAAAAATAACGTGGATATTTATGGCTACTGCTTAAAAAAAAAAAAAAAAACAATTTTCTTGTTGATATGCAATTTCATTTGATATATAACATTTGTGTACTTAATATGCATATTTAATTTCATTGGCCACATGTTGTTTGTGTGTACACTAATAAATAGATATACAAACAAACAGATGCATTTTAATTTGCACAAGGATGACCTGTACCTGTGCTAACAATATATATATATATTGTTGCACTTTATGAAGGTGTTGGACTACTTGTGATTCATCTTCAGCAAAATGCTAATTACTTGTCTTCAATCCAACCAGTAATAATTCATCAACAGTAAAATATATCCTGAAAAAACCAACACTTTTTTAATACTTTTTCTGCTGTCAAGCAACCCTATTTTGGAATCAGTAATTGTATGCTAGGCTTATCTCATTAGGACAATCTTTACATTTGCCCAACATACAATCCTCCAATGCACTTACTCATGGCCAATGGCTATTTTATGTACTATATAAGTCATAATGAAGTGGGCACCCAATGAAAGGCAAGTGCCGCTGACGTCATTAAAGCAATGACATTGAATGACAGTCATAGCTTGCCTGAGTGGTGAGACAAACAACCTCTGCTGACATACTTACCCCCATTCCTGGCTGAACAAAGAAAATTTGTTCTGCCACTATGGGCTCCTGGTCATCAATGTCTGATGACACAACTGGCATTAAACCCAGACCATAGAGCTCACCTTGTTCTCAAGATGGACAACTTAACCACTGACCTACTCAAGAAGCCAACAATTTTTAAGGTAAAATTTAGCAAGCTCCAAGTTATGCAGCAGTGTCCATGCTGAGCAGAAGTCTCCAAGTTGAGCAGTAGTTTCCAAGATGAGCAATTTAACACCCAAAGAGTAATATTACCTTCACATCTCTAGTATATCAAAATCATGTGCTGGCAGCTAAAGGCCCTTTTTCACACAAGACATACCTGAATCCATTTTTTTTTTTCAAAAAGACAGAGGGGATAGGTTTCTCCTGGTCCACTAAGGCAAGAATACAAGCTTAACTGCTCCTTTAATTTAGCTGGTTTGGTATTGAAGATAATTTTTTGCCCTATAAAATATAAGAAATTTGCCCTGAAATGCTACATACAGCACTACATGGAATTCATTATAACGATAAATTTAAGTAAAAAAATGCCTTTATTGTGCTCTAATGTCCAGTGTTTTATTGTAAGTCAGCTATTCCATACATCATGAGATGCCACATCAGTCTATCTGATGTATGGCAACAATAGTTGACATCTTTGAACACACCACTTTCATTTCTTTAATGAAGCAAATCATTCTTGTTGAATTTTGTAGCATTCCTTTCAGATCTAGTACTTTCGGGGTGAAGGCTTTCTTCTGAAATCTTCATTTGTGTGACACTCTGTCCTTGGAACTGTACATTCATTGATGTGAAAACCCAGTGGTCATTTTTATCTAATTGGAGTGCATATCAGGTTATCCTCTGCTGCCAGCAATGCACAGACAGAAGAAAATCACTATCCTTCTACTTCACGGTACTTCCAGGGTTGGGCAATATAAGAATCTATAATGCGCAATAGAAAATTCACATATAACAACTAAGAGGCATTAAATGCATAGTGGAAAATAACCAAATAAAATGAAACACTTAATGAACTATTCATCCATGATCATTTTTCACAAACAATATTTTCTTTTTTTTTTTCCTCCATTCTTGCTTAAAATCCCTTTTCCATGAATTATTAAAATGTCTATTTCCTACTAATGGCTCTTATATGTGTCTCCTGAAGTGACCACTTGGGGTGGTCAGTTAACATTCTACTTTCCACAGGTCACTCCACAGAGATAGAAGAAATTTTAACATTTCGTACCACAAACCACAAACATAGGCTTGGGGTGGTGGAGGGATTAAACAATGTAAACAAATTGTGAAACGATGAGAGAAATAAGGCATTCACTAATTGATGCTTTAGTACACACGTACACACACACACACACACACACACCATCTACATATAAACAAACTACCTTGTACTAATTTCATTGGACTGGGCCATTGCTATAACCAATCTTGTGACCAGTTTATCTGATAAAATTGTTTTACAAATTTTAAAAAGTGAAAAATACTTTTTCAAAGAAGCATGCAGGCAGTGATTTGTTGTCAGGAAAACAATAGAAAACATAACGTCTCATGTGCACATTCAAATATTGTGATCTAAAACAGTTTAATTGCAGCGACTGGTTTGAATAGTGTTCAAATGGTGTCGCAGGATGAATCAAGTTAATTGTGCCGTAATGTAGTTCACCTGTTTCTGGGGTTGCATGGTGTACTGACTATTTCAGCATCTTGCAGCAAGCGGCTAAACATAACACTCGGTGCAAAGTGCAGGGGTTTTGGTGCAAGGGTGGGCTTGCCCGGTTACATTTCTTTGTGGGAACATTACCCTTTGTAGTGTTTACGTTATGTTTGGGAGTTTTCTGTAATGTGCTTCTGTTGTTTGCAGTGCAGGACCGAAAGGATGGCGTCCCTCCGGCCTGTGGAGTGAGATGGCAACAGACGTGGATTCCTGCAATCACCTGGAGAACAGCTGACATGCCAACTGGCTTATAGAGGGTGCAAATTTGCAGGAGCATCACCCTGCAACTAGATAAAGAACGTGCTGGTTGTTAATCCTGTACCAGTGGGTGTGTGTGTGAGACGAAGGGTGGATTGGCTCTGTGTCCTGAGTGTGTTAACAGAAATCCTGGCGAGTTGGTGTCAGCAGGAGGAAGGAGATGGCAGTCAGCCCTGATCATAGTGGAGCCAGCAGAAATGTCCAGACAAGTGGAAAGAGTCTTTTTTATTGTCTGTTAAAAACTGGATTTAAAAAAGACAATAATACAATGATAAACTATTAAAATACAGCTGCTTTTCATCACCAATTACGTGTGCTTGTGTCTTCGGTTGGTGACCATGCAGTTGGGGAAGTGGGAAATTGTGATAAATTATTACAATATTAACTTTTATTAACACATAACATTTTTTGACATAATCATAATCATAATCTCAATTTATTTAATTCAGCTTGATTGACTTACTAATTAAATGTTTACATTCCCCTTGCAATCTGTTCAGTTTTTTTAGATTGTAGTTCAGTAAAAAAAAAAAAAAAAAAAAAAAAAAAAAACGATATATAATGACAAGGTGTGTGATATAGATCTGCATAATTATAACTCTTATGACTGTGTGCCCTATAAGAGCATTTGTCACAGTATCATACTGCAAATGAATGGCAACTGTAACCAAGGACATGCCAGAGTATCAGTGGAAAGAGTATGAACAAGCCAGCTGCCAATATGTACATAATGCCTTTATTTACAATTTTCAGACAATGCGTTTGTCAGGAGAAATAACAAGGAAAAGGCAGCAGAGAACAAAACAACAAAATGCTGTGCTTGTTCACAGCAAGACCGTTCTTAGGCTCCATCCTGGTATGCCACTCGATGAGATGTGTCATCGCATCCATAATGAATTCTGCTTTAGTGTCTTGGCTCTCTGCGGTTCATTAATTCATGATCAACACTGGGTTTAGCTCCTCTGAAATCCCTCAGGGAGTCTCAAACAGGTAGTGCATCATTTTTCATCATCCCTGAGATCCAGGAGATCCATGTTTGCACAAAGGTGTCCCGTTGTAAAATAGGAGCATCTCTCAATTATCAGATTTGGTAACCTGCAGATGGAAGCACAAAAATGTTTTTGTCTATTGATGGATTAATATTACCTTCAGAGATGCTGTATTCAAAATGCCACCCTCCCCCCAACCCTGAATAAATAGCTCACCAGCAAGCTTCTTGTTTGTCACTTGCTGTGAAACTGTGACATTGCCTCCATGCTCATTTGTAGAATTATTAGACTCTCCCCACAACCATCACCACCACAGACACACACACACACACACATTTTTCATTTTCGATTAACATGTACGTTTATTAGTGTACTCATGTATTAAGGGGTGAGCAGCCACGGAAGTGAGGAGAGGTTTCTAGGGCAACAATGTGTAGGATTTATCACAGTTATCAGTGAAATGAGAGCTGCTGAACATGTGTGTGAGCTGAATACAAACGATTCCAACGAAAGAGAGGGAAAGCATTGTGATATGGAGTGCAGGCAGTCTGGTGACCTTTTTCTACAAAGATTTAAATTAAAAAGAAAGGAATTGACTGCAGAATAGCTTCACCACAGTCTTTCACTCACTGGTGATGGCCATCACAATACATGTAGTGGCATATTTTTTCTCTTTAGTTAAAATTGCCTGGGTCAGTTAATAGATAGTGTCTCAAAGTATAACAGAAAATGCTGTCATCTCTACAAGACTGCTAATTAGATTGTGCTAAAATGCAGGGCCCTTTTTTCTCTCAAGCACAGTGTAATTTCTCCCTATTTGCTTTAAAGTAAAGCTGGGCACAGAGCAGATAAGACAGGGAAGCAATTATAAATATATTTGCATTCTTCTTTTAATTAGAACTTTGGTAATTGCAGCAGCTAACCTATCTCACAGTGACATTTTCAAAAGTCAAATCAATTTGAACAAGCATGAAAGAAAAAAAAAAAAAAATCAAACAGCGCTACTTGATTTGTAATTATAAAAGCAATGCCATATGTCATTGTTTAAAATGAAGTATATTCAAAGATGGGATGATAACAAACCTAATTCACATTCTCCTCTGTTTGACATGTCAAGTTGAACTAATCCTCCTGGATGGTTCAGTAGAACACTTAAATCTGTAGTGCTGATATCATTCCCAGTGGATCTGAGGAATTAGAATGGCAAGGATTTAATTTACATGAATCAAAAAAAGTTTTAAAAGTGTGGACCAGGCAGAAGGCAAGGTATGCTAACGAACAGCGTATCAAGCAGGACACAAATGAAGACTTCTCCCAAAACATTGGCACTTCTGAAGTGGGGACGTCTGAAAGCGAGGGAGAGCAAAACAATGCTTTAAGAGAAAACATATTTGTAATCTCACGACACCTGGATATTTCTCTCATACGAAATTGAAATAAAAAAAAAAATGTAATTTTTATTTCTTTCTGAGATGTAAAACCACTTTTTAACAATTCTCCAGAGAAAAGAAAGAGCCAAGAGCTTAGCCGTATTCTTCAGATTGGCATCATGGTGGAACAGAGCTGGCAACCTGCTGTAAAAATGCATTAAGGTTTGTATTCAGTTGTATTGGTTGAAGATGTTTGCCTAATCCATTACAGTACTGAGTCAAGCATTTTGTTTTCTATTAGTTCAGTGATTCCTACATTTACTTTTTTCCAGAAGTTTCTTCCAGTAACAATCTTTCCAGTAACAATGCTTCACCATCTCAATTGAAGCCACTAGATTAGAGGGAATCTTATTTCACTGAACAAGGATGGGCAGAATTTGACTGAACTAGGGGTACAGTGTCATACTCTGGCTCTGATTCTGATATTGTACAGGTCTGGATTTAGCATGTGTTTTAATTTTGGAATTTTGTGTCTAATCACTCTGGAACTTGTAACTGTCACCTGAACTGGGTATGCTGAAATTTTATTTCTACTGCTTATGATAAGTTATATTCAGTCATATGCATTGAATCACAATGCTGACACATTGTCAGAAGCTGAATACATTTTAATACACGGTGTGACTTTTATACCAACAAATAAGATGGAACTTTTTCTCACACAAAATGGGATTTTAGAATGGGATAAAAACTCATAGTTCAGTATAACGTAAAAGGCTGAAGAACTTGGACAGAGGACTTTATAAAGCCCTATTCCTAAATATTTATATTATTTTTATTAAAAAAAAAATGGAAACAAGAAGAATTTTTTTTGCTCATTACTTGCAACACAAGAGACAGGACTGCCTGCCCAGCATTCTTTCACTTCACTGGAATTTTTTGTCCCCCTATTTCTTCTTGATACCACTTAAAAGGACTATTTCACAGGTCAACTATATCAAATCTATGGTCTCACATGGAAGGCAACAAGGTAGAGACCAGTTCAGCTGCTAGTGAACTTTACCTTTACCTACAATATGAACATAATGTACTGTGTCTATGTTTTTAAAGCATGCATCTACTCATTCACCTAGCTAGCTATGAGGGAAAGGCTGAGGGCACATCTATATGAGGGAATACTTCAATATTTTCTATTGTGTTATGCATGTATACAATGTGTTATGCATGTATACAATGACTAATGTGAGAGAAGACTTTGAACCAAATATGCTGTGGTGTTTTTTTTTTTTTCCTTCTTAAAGTAAAAACATTTAATGAAGATATTTTCAACTTGTACAATTTTAGTGTCCTATAATGTGTCCCTTGTACCACAGTGTCCTATAATGAGGACAAATAAGTCAGTGAGAAGATCAGCCACCAGACTGTAATTATATATATCCTTTCATTTAAGTTTTCTCATAAATAGATGTTTTCTGTTTACTGTAAATAGGTGCATAGCATTTTTGTTGTGAGTAGTGGAAGAAAAAACTTTCTTGTTCACCTCAAGTTCTGTCTCTCCTTGTTTGATGTCAGGTTCCATCTACCATCTCAATTTCCAAATTCTGTATGTTTAAATAGGGTTAGATGTTACAGAAGTAAATATATTTAAGGAGTCAGACTTCAGGGTTGTTATTCTTTTTTTTTTGTATGCTTACCAACCATAGCTAATATAAGTGCATTTATTCTAATATCAGCATTCCCATAATGATTTTGTAAGAAAAGCTTCAGATGATTGCATGCAACAGTAATCAATTTTGCAAATGTCAATAGTTTCATCTTTCTCTTTTTTGTTTTTTATAATTGTATTTTAATAGAGAACTACACTGAACTACTCATTGCATGCCTTTTGTTGGCAGACAGAAAGTGGATTAAATTGAAAGAAAAAAAGCAAGCACAAGGATAATGAGCAAATTCACACACAGAAATGGGATTGGACCAGGAAATGACAACAGTGAGGAAGAGTAAAGATCAATTATGCATAGATGCATTATTCATATTTTTCTTAATCTGGCTTACATTTGCACTCAGCACTTCAATGCAACTTATTCAATTAAGGAGTGTTACTTAAAAAAAAAGGTCAGGGAAAATTAATCTGATTGTGTCATTTCAGAAAATAGTCAAGGATACATATTACACATACTGCCTCATTTCAGATTGAAAGCGTAAATTGTTGTAACATGGGATAGATGGACACTTAAGAGAATAGTTGCTAAAAACCAGACAACAACAGCCTAAAAAATGACCAGAGACCTGAGTCTTCACCTCATTGACCCAGTTTGAAGAAAAAAAAAAAAGTGAGCTGATATCTCCAGTAGGGCTGCCATTCGGAAACCACTTGTAATCAAGTCCAATGTGCAAGTCACTTTTAACCTTTTTTACAACATTTGGATGGGTTTATATCTGAAAAACACCAATGGAAGCCTTCAAAGCACATTACCTGTTCCCAAGTATTACACATGGTGGTGGATCTCTTAAGGTATGGAAGTCATTGGGTCTAATTATTATTCTGCATAGTAAAATTACAGCAAAGGAATACAAAGCCATTAAATGGATTCGCAAATTATTTCATGGTTCTATATAGGACATTCTGGAACGTAACATGTGGAGCACATTTCCACCTCCTCCGTCTCTCAAAGAACTGTATGCTTTATTTCTTAAAGAATCGTTCAAGATCCCACTAGAAACAGTTCAAAACTTCTGTAACAACATTCCAAGAATGATGTGAAGCTGTTCTGAAAGCAAAGGGTGGCCCAACTCCATACATGTGTGTGTTCAGTGTGAACTAATAAGAATGTATGTCTAGCTGAAAATATGACAAAATACCTACATATGTGTACTGTAGTATTTTAGCCTCTCATCCTGTGCTGAAAGTGTGGATATAGTCCTGTCTTGATTTGCATTTGTTTTCTCATAGCCTGCTGATATTTCCACAATTCCTGTGAATGAGATATTGCATCTCAGCAGGCAATCCCGTGGAGATGGCAGAACTGCATAATATTAATTTTCCTTTGATGAGGAAGCAGCAAGGGTCAGAGTCTGAATCCAAAGACACAGACAGTTTGAGCTGTGTTTGTGCGTCAATCTCATGGTCTGTTTATATATTTTAAATCCCATGGTCTGTAGCATGAAAAAATGAGGAAAAAACAGACAATATCTTGCATTCTGTTCATTATCCCCTGTCATAATCTAATGTCAGTTCCATAATAAGCATAAACTGCTAAAATACTAATATAGACTAATGCCATGCTAATATAGGCTTTAGTGTAGATTTAGTCATCAGTTTGATGTATCAAATTGTTGATGGCAGGGGGAAATAGATTGTTGAAACACTGCACCAGTGTCACACTAAATAATTAACACATATTAATCGGATCAAAATTAAATTTATAGGGGTATATCAGAAGTATATGCATGCCATACCCATTAATAGACATGTAAGTTGGATCTTACTGAAACAATATAAATGTTTAATGGGATGGCAGGTGTGCTGTCTGCCAAGTTACAGGTTTGTGTGGCCACATCTATACGCGCCATTTTTGAGGCTTCCTACAGAAACAACCACAATGATCCAGACATCTGACTTAGAAGACTTAGAAGATTAACTTTTATACCATCTAACCTCAACTTAAACATACAGAATTTGGACATCATATCATACACATACATTGAGCTCAGAGAGCTCAAAGAATTTCTTTTTTTCCATGTTCAAAGCCTAAAGCTAACTTGGAGAAATGTATGCTTTGGATTAAGTTCAGGTGCAGACCACATTTGCATCTTTAAAGGCCTTTGTGCACTAAGTTTGATAAGAATTTGATGTGCAACAACATTCACACTGATACATTTTTCTCCATTGTTAGGGAAAAAAAAAACACAAAAGATAAAATGGGGTCTATGAGCAATGATGATGATTTGATTTGATCAATTTTGCTGTCAAGCAAAAAAAAAAAAAAAGGAAAGATAAGAAATTGTACTACAAGACTTACTTCAGGATGTCTGAGGGGCAGTTTTAGACACACCATCTTTACCACACCATGTTTCCACACCATGTTTACCATAAGTTATGCATTCTTAAAAGACGCATAAAATTAAGGATGAGAACCATAGCCACCCATTGTAGCCTTAAAATAGATGATCAGCCACCTATCATTGCAGTGAAATCTAACGTCCTTTATTACGAATGATGTGAAGTAGCTAGCTAGCTGTGGGTCTAGCTAGCTAATGTATCCCTTCGCTTCCCTACTTAAACACTGTTGTAAACAATACTTCACTTGTCTTTGTATTTATTTGAAATCATGTAACAAGTTGGCAACATCAATAAGCAGTTGCAAACAGTTGTTACCTGTCCTAGTAAATGTCCTAGTATTAACTGACTGCTGTTCGCTTTAACAGATGTTGCTTGGTAGCCGGCATAACAGTCATCTCAATCCTCAATCCTGCTCATTGTGTTGTGATTGTATTGCTTCTTTTTTATTATGTCTCATTGTGGATTTAGCCCTCTATGGCATACTCCAGACCCTTTTGACAACCATTAGCTGAAATGAAACACATGGATTTCCAAAAGCTATTTATCACTTCCTGTGGAATTTTGCTCAGGAAAATAGCTCTTCTCTCCATTCTTTTTCTGAAGTACACATTGCACGGGTTATGATAGCTTGTCTACAACAGTAGCTACGGGGGACTGGTGCTTAGCAAAGAGTCTATTGGCTTTAGTTGTGATAAGCAGTTTAGAATGGTGCAGTCAAAGTACTGGCATCACATTATATTAAATCCGATAAAGTCCCTCTGCTTGGTGAAATTTGAAACTTGCTGTGATTTCCATTAAAAGTAAAGCCACTTGATAATATCATATTTTAGAAGCCTGCCAGCTATTTAGCTGCTTTTATTTGCAGCCAGTGTGTATATTCTTCAGTTAAGTAGCTTTCAGTTGAATACTCTTGCTTCCTAGAACCCTATCACTTATTTTAAGCCAGCAGGCACATAGAGAACACTAGAAATGGATTGATCTGGCTTACAAAATAATATGCCCTTAGCCATATCAACAGCTTTAGGGCCACCAAGAAAAAGGACTTGCAGGTGAAAACATAACAGTTGAGATGCTTGAGTAATAAATCTTTACTGGTTCCCAATGTTCAGGACAAATGTACAGCAAGTGCACAATGTGTGTAATATGCATACAGATCAGGGACAATCATTTCAATCACCGAATGCCCATCGTAAGCACCCAGTGTTCAGTAATTGCATACGGGCATCTATTGACATTCAAAAAGGGGGCCATTGTTATTTATTGTACATATTGTACAAGAATGTCATCCAGTGACTCCTTACTCAAATGTAGGTTGAACATACAGTGGATGGGAACAGGAATATTATGAATAACAATGAAGACCTGACTTCCTGCATCAAATCATCAGCAAGGTAGACTTTTCTCATTACTTTTTGACTGTCATGTGACACTTGTCTATGGTTTAAGTACAAATTAGGCCTTACTTTCTGGAGAGATGTTACAGCACTCAGCTTTTATACCTGAAAGATCAAGCTTAATTAACAACTGTCTTGGCACTGTGACACTGTGAACCCCCCCCCCCCCCCCCCCCCCCAGTTACAGGAATACAAGCAGATAGACAATCAGGATTTACAATCAGAATCAGTAGTGCAGTGGAAATAAATATTTATAAATATAAATGTTATTTTCTTAACTAAAAATTTTAGTCATACAACATGGAGAGACCCTCTGGATACATCTTTATAGTCTCCATTTATCATTCTCTGAAACCCTTGGTATGTAAACTCTGAGTAGAGAGACTTTAGATCAGGTCAAATTTGTGGAAAATAGTTGAAATCAGGAAGCCAAGGGTTTAATATTCATGAGAAAGTGAGCACATACAATTAAAAGAAAATAAGGAAAGATATTTAGGGAAATATAAATAGATAACATTCTCATAATAAAGGTTATAGCTCAGAGGAACATCTGCTTTTTAAATAGAGTGGTTGTTCATTCATGCAGCTCAGTCATTTGAAAGGCAAACTCAAAGGACATTTCAAAGGGATAGGTACTGTGGCATTACCCTTTGGAAAACAAGAGAGGAGAAACTACTGTTGTTGGTTCATTGTTGCTTCATCTGCCTTTCTTAATCTCCCTTCTCAAGATGACCCAAAATGTTGTAATTATGATCTACTCCCACTGGTCATCGACACAGCCAAAATGCATGCAAGGTTCATTGAACCCAGAAGTGTACAGCTGTTATCTTTGACTTGTGGCCAAAACAAAATTGGAACAAGACAGACCCAGACAAGTGTGAAGCTTTCTATTTAAGGCAGTTCATTTCTAAGGTCACTGACAACAAGTCATTTTTTATATTAGATGGAAATCAAATCAGGTCAACCCAAGCATGATGAAACTTGGCTTGTGTACTGCAGTGAACACAGTGTGTCCCCAGCATGTTAAGGGGAAGAAAAAAATTGAAATGGGGGAAATTAGCCATTACAACACTTGGAAGTGACCTCTCTGTCTTTGGTGGAATTTGAAATGTCATACCATAACCTGTAAGTATCAAGGTAGAGGCAGACCATAATGATAAATGAAAATGTGTTTGTGTGATGGAATGGATAGTTAAGCACTAAGCAAATGTTTAAGTAGCATTACATGTGAAATATCACAGTAGCAGTAGGCTGAGGTAAGTCTTTGGAAATAGGATGGTGCCTCCTGGCTTCAGGGATGCCATATTGTTTTTATAAATTGGGGGTCCAAAATGTGATGGCAGCACCTTGTGTGGTAATGGAATGTCCATGTTGGGAGCATTTCATTAAAACACTTACGGGATATTGACTGCCCAAAGAACACATTTACATTTTTATAATGTTATATATAAATGCAAATGAGTGAATTATGACAGGATATAGTGTGTGACCTGTTCAGTTTTCTTTAGATGCATTCATTTTCATCAGAAGTGGGTGGACTTTAAGCTTCGGCATCGATGAGATCATCCCAAAGTTTCATACTGTTGGTACGTACACCATGCATTTATGCATTTTGGAGATGCCACTCAGGATTAAAATATGAATCCCTGTTTCCTCCACATGCATGACTTTACACTTACTTTTTTAGGTGGTAGCAAGCTTAAAAATTTTGTTACACGGTGAGGAATATTACAATAATGGCATAACATTGACCTTTTTCTCTTGGTTATAATATGAAAACAATACATTTTAGAGGACTTGGGTTCTGCGGACACTGTGGGTTAGATGTCAAGGTATCAGGGTGGTTTCTGAGCACTAGTGGCTTGCTCTTTAGCAGAGTCGTAGTTCTCATATCGAAAGTGGGAGCACATAACATGTAGCACCCACACAAGGTTTTTAAAATGATTTTTAGGTGGTTAATGACCTCATTCCTTACACTTAAATCATACTACATGACAATTGTTGGATGAAATTAAGGAATAAAGTAGTCAAGAACTCACTGCCCTTGGCATCTGTTCATGCTGTAATGTAGAGATTGTTAAATTACAATGTTGATAGTACATGGTCCTACTTGCCTTTTTAACCATTAACAATGACAGCCAAAAAAAAGAACAACAAGCAAAACCTATTCGTTATTGTCAGGGCTCCGCCCCCTTAAGCCGCAGTGTTTTTGTTTTCCCTGTCCTTGTGCTTTTGTTTTCCTTGTGTTCCTGCCCCGCCCGGTTCCCCGCCGGGTCCCCGCCCACCTGATTCCCTTATTGCCTGCACCTGCCTGCCTGCTCACCTGCCTCCCATCTCCTCGTTACCTCAGCCCTATATCTTCCCTACGTGTCTCTGTCTCGTTGCTAGTTCGTTGCAGTGAGTTTGTCCTGTCTCGTCCCCGCTCTAGTAACCTGAAGCCTGATCGCTGTTTTGGAATCCTGCCTGTTTTTTCGACTTCGTCCTTCGCCTGCCGTTTTGGTCCCGTCTACCTGTTCTGCCCCCCCCTGGTTACCGACTCTGCCTGCACCGACTCCCGATCCTGGATCTGCCCCCGGACTGCCTTCCCGTGTTTTTGAACCCTGCCTGCCCCTGTACTACGAACTGCCTAACGATTTTCATTAAACGCTTGGTTTCGTTTACCCGGTGGTCCGCGCCTGTGTCCCGATCCCCGTTCCTGACAGAACGAACTAGCCAAATGGACCCAGCGGACCTACCTCAGCTGAGGACTGCCCTAGAGCTCCAGGGTGCTCTATTGGGCGGACACCAGAACCAGCTGGATTCCATCGGCCGGTCCCTGGAGGGTTTCGCCACCAGCCTCGCTGAGGTCTCTGCGCGGCTGCACCAATTGCAGCTCGGCCAGGAGAGCCGACCTTTTCCGCCAGCGGCTGTCTACCCACCGGCTCCGCCAGCGCCTCCCGGCCGGGAGCCTCGGCTGCCACCCCCCGAGTCGTACGCGGGGGACCCGGGAACCTGCCGCTCGTTTCTCTCGCAGTGTTCCCTGATATTCGAGCTGCAACCCTCCACCTTCCCCACAGACCGGGCGAGGATCGCCTACGTCATTACCTTGCTGACCGGACGAGCGAGGGAGTGGGGTACTGCTGTCTGGGACGCCGGCGCTCCCTTCTGCAACTCATATGCCGGATTCGCCGATGAGATGAGAAGGGTGTTTGACCGTTCCAGGCAGGGCCGCGAGGCAGCAAGAGAAATGCTGCAGATTCGCCAGGGACGTCGCTCGGTGTCGGACTACGCGATTGACTTCCGCACCCTGGCTGCCACCAGCGGGTGGAACGCGGAGGCCCAGTTGGACGCCTTCCTTCACGGTCTCGCGGAGTCCATCAAGGACGAGCTGGCTACTCGGGAGCTGCCGGCCAGCTTCGAGGCCTTGGTGGACCTGGCCATCCGCGTAGACCAGCGCCTTTCGCAGAGACGCAGGGAGAGAGCGTCCAGCAGCCTGCCCGGTTCCGTCCGTGAACAACCCCTCCCGATGCCGGCCAGAAGCCCTGCACCACCATCCCCGGGAACCTCCGAACCGATGCAGGTCGACCGCACCCGCCTGTCTCCCGCGGAGCGACAACGGCGAATCAGCACCCAGTCCTGCCTATACTGCGGGCAGCCCGGCCATTTTGTGGCGAACTGCCTGGCCAAGGGCCAGCGGTCACCCGCAGCGGGGGGATTGCAGGTGAGTGTAACCCCCCTGCGTCACTCCCCCCAGACCCTTCCTCTATTTTCAGCCACCCTGCTCGTCGGAGGTCAGAGCCACGCTGTCTCCGTCCTGATTGACTCCGGGGCGGATGGCAGTTTTATCGACGCCAACCTGGCAACCCAGCTGCGCCTTCCCCGCGTTCCCCTGCACTCGCCGTTGGAAGCCCACGCGATCACCGGGGCTCCCCTGGTTCGCGTGACCCACGCCACTCCCCCGGTCGACTTCCTCGTCTCGGGCAACCACCGCGAGGAGATTGTTCTCAACGTCATCCGCTCCCCGCAAGCCGCCGTGGTCCTGGGTCGCCCCTGGTTGGCGCGACACAACCCCCACATCGACTGGGAGGGCAACCGAATCCTGGGCTGGAGCCCCTTTTGCCACTCCCACTGCCTTCGGGATGCCGTTACCCCGGTGTCGTCGATCGCTTCCGCTCCCGAGGACTTCCCGGACCTGTCGGCGCTGCCGCCCGAATACATGGACCTGAAACTTGTCTTCAGCAAGTCCCGCGCCACCTCGTTGCCTCCTCATCGCCCGTATGATTGCGCCATCGACCTGCTGCCCGGCTCGTCCCCCCCTCGGGGGCGACTGTTTTCTTTATCGCCACCAGAGACCGAGGCCATGAATAAATACATCCGGGAGTCTCTCGCGGCCGGTCTCATTCGCCCCTCCTCCTCTCCTGCGGGGGCTGGATTCTTCTTCGTAGGGAAGAAGGACGGCTCCCTCCGTCCCTGCATCGATTACCGGGGCCTCAACGCCATCACCATCAAGAACCGCTACCCCCTGCCTCTTCTGTCGTCCGCCTTCGAGTCGCTACAGGGCGCTACCGTCTTCACGAGACTCAACCTCCGTAATGCCTACCACCTGGTCAGGATCCGCGAGGGGGACGAGTGGAAGACGGCGTTCAACACCCCCTCGGGGCACTATGAATATCTGGTCATGCCGTTCGGTCTGACGAATTCCCCAGCCGTGTTCCAGTCCTTGGTGAACGACGTCCTCCGAGATATGCTCAACCAGTTTGTGTTCGTGTACCTCGACGATATCCTGATCTTCTCTCGCTCCCTGCCTGAGCATGTACAGCACGTCCGCCGCGTTCTGCAGCGCCTGCTCGAAAATCACCTGTACGTGAAAGCGGAGAAGTGCGCCTTCCATCAGCACACCACTTCCTTCCTGGGTTTTGTGATCACGGCTGGAAGTATCCGCATGGACCGGCAGAAGGTCCGCGCCGTCGAGGAGTGGCCTCGCCCCACCTCCCGCAGGGAGCTGCAGCGATTCCTGGGTTTCGCGAACTTCTACCGTCGCTTCATTCGCAACTACGGCACGGTAGCGGCTCCCCTCACCGCCCTGACATCTGTCAGCAGAGCGTTCACCTGGGCTCCGGCTGCCGAGGAGGCATTCCGCAACTTGAAAGCTCGTTTCACCTCGGCGCCTGTCCTCACCCAACCCGATCCCGCTCGTCAGTACGTGGTGGAGGTGGATGCTTCGGACGTGGGAGTGGGGGCGATCCTGTCTCAGCGATCGTCCGCCGACAACAAGCTCCACCCCTGCGCCTACTTTTCTCACCGCCTTACGCCCACCGAGCGTAACTACGACATCGGCGACCGGGAGCTGCTAGCCATCAAGCTGGCGCTCGAGGAGTGGAGGCACTGGCTGGAGGGGGCGAGTGTTCCATTCTTGGTGTGGACTGATCACAAGAACCTCGAGTACGTCCGATCAGCCAAACGCCTCAATCCCCGACAAGCCCGCTGGTCTCTCTTCTTCTCCCGTTTTAATTTCACACTGTCATATCGACCAGGCTCTAAGAACGGTAAACCTGACGCCCTCTCGCGCCAGCACGCCCCTGCCGAGGACTCCCAGGAACCCAGCACAGTCCTGCCTGCCCGATGCGTTGTCGCAGCGGCGCTGTGGGACGTCGAGACCGCCGTCCGCACCGCCCTCCAGAACGAACCGGGCCCCAGCTCCTGTCCCCCTAACCGCCTGTTTGTTCCCCAGTCTGTCCGTTCGCAGGTTCTGCAGTGGGGGCATTCATCGAGGCTCGCGGGCCACCCCGGAGCCCGGCGTACAGCGGCGTTCATCGGCCAGCGGTTTTGGTGGCCCACAATGACGGAGGACATCCGGAAGTTCACCGCCGCCTGCTCGGTCTGCGCCCAGAGCAAGACCTCCACCCGACCCCCCGCCGGTCTGCTGCAACCCTTGCCTGTTCCCAGACGGCCCTGGTCCCACATCGCCCTGGACTTCGTCACCGGTCTGCCACCATCTGACGGTAACACCGCTATCCTCACCGTCGTGGACCGGTTTTCTAAGGCTGTGCACTTCGTCCCCTTATCCAAACTGCCCTCCGCCAGGGAGACCGCTCAGCTACTCATCAGCCAGGTATTCCGGCTGCACGGTCTACCCTCTGACGTGGTGTCCGACCGAGGACCCCAATTTACGTCCAACTTTTGGAAGGCATTTTGCAGGTTACTGGGGGCCACCGTCAGTCTGTCTTCTGGTTTTCACCCCCAGTCCAACGGCCAGACCGAGCGGGCCAACCAGCAGCTGGAGACGGTACTACGGTGTTTGACGTCTCGGGAGCCGTCGGCATGGAGCCAGCACCTTCCCTGGGTCGAATACGCCGTCAACTCCCTCCCCTCTGCTTCCACGGGGCTGTCGACCTTCCAGTGCTGTGTGGGCTATCAACCTCCCCTATTCCCGGCCCAGGAGGAGGAGGTGGGGGTCCCCTCAGCAACGGCGTTTGTGCAGCGCTGCCGTCGCACCTGGAGACGCGCGCGCACCACTCTGCTCCGCTCCTCGGCTCGGGCTAAGCGGTTTGCTGACCGCCACCGCTCCCAGGCACCCCGCTATCGCCAGGGTCAGCAGGTGTGGCTCTCCACTCGGGACCTCCCCCTCAAGGTAGACTCCCGCAAGCTGGCTCCCCGCTTCATCGGTCCTTTTCCCATCGTCAAGGTGATCAGCCCCACGGCGGTCCGGCTTAAGCTCCCGCTCTCTCTTCGCCGTGTCCACCCCACCTTCCACGTCTCCAAGGTTAAGCCCGTCGCCCGCAGTCCTCTCTGCCCTGTTCCCCGGGCTCCTCCGCCGCCCCGCCTGATCGACGGAGCGGTGGCTCACACCGTGCGCCGCCTGCTTAAGGTTCGGCGTCGGGGGCGCGGTCGGCAGTATCTGGTGGACTGGGAGGCTTACGGTCCCGAGGAGCGGAGCTGGGTTCCTGCTAGGGACATCCTGGACCCGTCCCTGATCCGGGACTTCCACCGCCGACACCCTGGCGAACCCGCTGTGACGCCCGGTGGCGTCCGTAGGGGGGGGGGTACTGTCAGGGCTCCGCCCCCTTAAGCCGCAGTGTTTTTGTTTTCCCTGTCCTTGTGCTTTTGTTTTCCTTGTGTTCCTGCCCCGCCCGGTTCCCCGCCGGGTCCCCGCCCACCTGATTCCCTTATTGCCTGCACCTGCCTGCCTGCTCACCTGCCTCCCATCTCCTCGTTACCTCAGCCCTATATCTTCCCTACGTGTCTCTGTCTCGTTGCTAGTTCGTTGCAGTGAGTTTGTCCTGTCTCGTCCCTGCTCTAGTAACCTGAAGCCTGATCGCTGTTTTGGAATCCTGCCTGTTTTTTCGACTTCGTCCTTCGCCTGCCGTTTTGGTCCCGTCTACCTGTTCTGCCCCCCCCTGGTTACCGACTCTGCCTGCACCGACTCCCGATCCTGGATCTGCCCCCGGACTGCCTTCCCGTGTTTTTGAACCCTGCCTGCCCCTGTACTACGAACTGCCTAACGATTTTCATTAAACGCTTGGTTTCGTTTACCCGGTGGTCCGCGCCTGTGTCCCGATCCCCGTTCCTGACAGTTATACTAGCTGTATGAACAGATTAACTCCTGTAGCTTCATTTGCTTGTAAAAGTATAAATATAAAAATAGACAGTTAAGATATATACAGAAAAATGGTATTGTCATTAGCTTCTTCATTAACAATAGGGCTGAAGTCTGATAGCTTCAAAAAGTGCAGCATCCTCAAAGATTATATATATATATATATATATATATATATACATATAAGTTATAATGCTTTAGTAATGTTATCTAGCCAGCTAACCAAGTTTGCTGGCTGCCAGTTTAGCTAACTAGTATTATAAAGTAAATTGTACTCATTGTATGATAGAATTTGCTTGCTGAATGTGATATGGATGTTGGAGGACACAATCTGATGTTCTGTGCAAAGTATAATGACATTTCTCTCTAGCAGACTTAATAAAACTAACCTAGCTAGCCAACATTAAATTTTTGCCAGTGGGACTAGACTTTTGGTTAACTGAAGCTAGCCAGTAAGCAATAAGCAAATGAATGTATGTTCACAGGCTAACCTAACAGCCAATGCTATCTACTGATTATATGGAAAAAGAACACTTGCCCAACTAACTTCATTCAAACAGACCTTGTTGATTAAAATAGAAGTGATTCATATTTATATAGCTAGCTAGATGCTTTAAATTCTGTTTACCTTGCCAGCAAAGTAGCTAAAAGAGATTGTCTTCATGCTTTGCTAAATTGGATTGCACTGAAATATTTCATACTGCATCCTGAATTCCATCTCAGTTATAAAACCATGGCAACTGTTTTGCAAAGACATCATTCACAACATTTTTTACACCCCTGAATGTGTGGAGTGGGAGGAGGAATTGGGTTATGAGTAATGCTTCATGTACCATTGTTGAGAACGTTGACTTTATCCCAACCACTTTCAATTAGGTGGCCCTCCTGCTGAAAGATGGTGATTACTCCAACCTCCTCTAGCACACAGTGTGATAACACAGAGTGATCTAATAAGATACTAATCTTTTACCGCACTCCTGAAGTAACTACACAGCGGCAGTTGTCATTTATTTATTTATTTATCTAATTGCTAGGCAAGCCAGAACTGCCCTTGTGGTGATCAGAGGGAAAGCTGTTCCCTTTGTGGCATCTGTAGGCTGTTATCAAGTGTAGGGTTTGTTGAAGATGGGAGGTGGACATCAAAGGGCAGCATGCGGTTAGCTGTTGTGTGAAATGGACTGAATGTGAAAAGTAAGGAAAAAAGTCTGTTGTGGGAAAGTACCTTATTAAGTCATAGCAGAACAATGGAATTCAAATATAGCTCAAGACCTGTGAAGCTCAATCTGTCAGGGCTCAGGCAGGGACTCAGGCGCGGACCACGGGAGCTTCGGGTTCCAAGCGTCTTTGACAGAATCGTGAGGCAGAATCGTAAATCGGAAAAACGGGCAGGGTCGAAAACCGGAAGGCAGTCCGTGGACAGAGCGAGGATCGGGAAACGGGAGCAGGCAAGGTCGGGAACCGGACAGGCAGGCAATCAGGCGAACGAGACAAGGAAGCAGGCAAAAACGAGGTCGGGGGAAAAAGCAGGGTCAAAAAGCGAAAAACCGGCAGACAGAAGCAAAATGCAAACGCGGGGACGAAACAGGCGAAACACACTGTGACGAACTAGCAACAGGACAGGGAAAAGCAGGGAAGATATAGGGCAGGGCAGACGAGGGAATGGGAGGCAGGTGTGCAGGCAATCAGGCGGGCGGAGACCGGGCGGGGAGCGGGGCAGGACTAAAACACAAGGAAAACAAAAGCACATGGGCAAAGGAAAAAACAAAAACACAACAGCTAAGGAGGCGGAGCACTGACACAATCACTGAAAAAAGGTTCCTCAAAACGGGACTGGTACTGACCTACTGTATTTACCACAGAGATAGTTATGCACTTTATTTATCAGCTTGTGTGTGTGTTTATGCATAGATATATCTGCAGCTCAATACTGCTCTAGCGTATGCTGGGTGCCACTTTTTTTGGTAGTTTTTTTTTCCCTTCTTTCTTTCTTTCATTTTGACTGAACTGATTGAGCACTCAGCAGAATCTGTTGCTTGCTGGAGTGTGAGCCACTGTGTATAACCTGAGGTCTGCCAGCCAAGCAAAAAGGGACAATTACACTGAGCTGCCAGCTGGACTTTGCTGATTTGTAGAAACTCCTCAAAGCTGTACTTCCCTACCATCCAATATCTCATCAATCAAGATAGGAGAGTAATGGAAAACATGATAGTCTAAAGGTCAGCTCAAACAAGGAGCAACATACATTTTTTTTCTAAATCTAAATAACCTTCTTTGCTCTTTCTTTAAATGTGTCCACTTGTGTTTTAAGTGTAATGTCTAAGAACATCTGTTTGCTTCAATTAAGTTGAGTCAATCTTTTCTTTGTGGCTATGCACTCTGCTCACCCTCTATTCTAATCATAGAAGGAACAAACTGTTCCTTTAAAAAGGCAACTATTCATAAAGGGGAATTTAGTTTTAGATTTCACAGTAAATACACTATGATTAGCCACCTGCATATCACCCATTCACTTTGAACCAACAGTGGTTGGAACAGTTGGAAATCACACAGTCCTGATAACTGCTGAGGGATTCTGTGAGATTGCTTCTGTTAACCATCATTCTTTTAGTCCAAGCTCTGGAACAGGTGAGTTCTGTGATCACCTCATTGATTCTTTTTTTTTTTTTTTTTTTTAATTTGGCCCTAAAAATTCTTTTACGTTAGATTAATGACACCCTGGCAGCTGAAGCCATTTTTAATTTCCTACTGTATATAGAAAGGCAGGTTGAAATAGAAATGCTAACACTAACACAACCCTAACCCTAACCTTAACCCCAACCCTAAACCCTAACCCTAACCCTAACCCTAACCCTAACCCTAAACCTAACCCTAACCCTAACCCAAACTCTGACTCTCACTCAAATTTAAAGGCTAAATCTGACATTAACTAGAACTAATGCTAAAGCTAACCCTAACCTGAACCTCCATTTGGGCCCTTGGAAGCATTATCCATGTAATATTAAGTGACTACAGAGCTGGGGACCATCGTCTTGTCAAAGTCTTCTAGTGTATGGTTAGCATTAGTTGTATGAGGATCGTGGTAAACTCGTGTCAAAATCGGGCTCAAATCGTGTAGTCTGAACCTGGCACTAAACTGTTGAGGTTTTACTGCCACCATCCTGCACCCAGTCACCAGTTGCCAGAAAATGGTGTGAAAAGCATCACCATTAAAGTCCTCTGAAAAGGAGTGGCAGACAGTAACTCTCTCTTAAAAGCTCCATGTGTTTGCTCATTCTCCTGTTTCTAATTCATTTATGCAACCGATCTACGTAATTGGTAAATAGAATGGACACACTGCTCAAATTTGAATAATTGACATGTTTGCAGTGAACGTGTTAGCCTTTAATTAAATAATATGGTAGATTAAAAGCTTGGATTCCACCTTCACTGGGAGCTTTCCCAGTGGGAAATGGTAGCATTTGGCCCAAAACTGTTAATGGAAAAAACCATACAAATTAGTATCACACCGTTGGTCCTCTGGAACAGGAATATCATTATACTCAAGTGTTGCTAACACATATACTTGCACTGTGCTCTAGCAGTCAACAATATTTACTCACCGCTTGTAAAAATATATACTTACACTACATAAAATGATATGTATAGTGTGACTAATTTGATGTCTTACCTCATATTTGTATAAACTGAAGATTTGGGAGGCATATATACAGTACCTGAAAAAGTATTCAGCCCCCACGGTTTTCATAATTTATTGTCTCTGATTGATTCTGAATTTAAAATATATTTTAAGTTTGTTATTTTTTATTTTTTATTTATTTTATATAGTAAGATTTTTTTTTCCAGCTGGTCTACACAGTATTGTACATCATGACAAATCAAAAGAACTGTCCCCACCCACACAATAAATAAATAAATAAATAAAACTTTGAGATTTAAAAAGTATTCATTACCTTTGTAATTATAAGACTAACCTTACTCAGGTGCAAGATATTGTCTTATAAACTCATTCAATTTGTTGATGGTCTCCACCTCTGTAGGAAAGTAGTGGATCACCTGTTTTGAATTACTTGAAATAAATGGTTGGTTTTTCCATTGAACAAACAAAAATGAAGAGAAAAGAGCATTCAAACCAAGTGTGGGATATCATTGTGGAGAAGCACAAATCTGGGGAAGGATACAAAAACATTTCAAAGGCACTGAACATACCTCATAACTCACTGCAATCCATCATACAGAAGTGGAAGAAATATGGAACTATATCCACACTGTGTATAGCAGGCAGCCCCCTAAATGTAATCGCTGAACAAGAATGGCACTTGTCAGAGAGGCTACTGTGATGCTAACTGTCACTCTAACCAAGCTACAGAAGTCAGTGGCTGCAAGTGCAAATGATGTCCATAGGTTAACAATCGCCAAGCTATTGCATAAAAGGGCCTTCTATGGACAGCCCTTTCTGAAAAAAAAAAAGCACATGCTTGCCCATAAAGACTTTGCAAAACATCGCTTGGAAGTACTAAAAAGATATGGCAAAAGGTTTTGTGGTCTGATGAGACTAAAGTGGAAGTTTTTGGCTCAAACACTAAGCGGCATGTGTGGTGTAAAGCTAACACTATGCATCATCCCCACAGTGCAATATGCTGGTGGTAGCATCATGTTATAGGGGTGTTTTTCAGCAGCAGGGACTGGCAATCTGGTCAAGATTGATGGGAAGATGAATGCTGCACAATATATGGAGATTCTGGACAAAAACATAAGCCCCTCTGCCAGAAAGTGTAAACAAGGGAGGAAGTTTATGTTTCAGCAGGACAATGACCCAGAACACACTGCCAGAGCAACAGTGGATTGGCGTCCTTGAGTGACCCAGTCAGAGTCCTGACCTTTAACCCCATCGAACATCTGTGGAAAGACCTCAAAATTGCTGTTCACCACCGTTCCCAACTAACCTAGTACAGCTTGAGCAATTTTGCAAGGAGGAATGGGCTTATATTACAGACTGATGGCTATAATAGCTGTGAAAGGTGGTTCAATCAAGTACTAAAAAAGGGGGATGAATACTTATTGATTGTTGACGTTTCAGTTCTTTTTTTTTTTTTTGATTTATTCTTTCATGTTTTATAATTTTATTTTTTCATAGGCTGCACTGTTGCAGAGTTGAGTGATTCACAAATAAAATCTTAGTCTAATTAGTCAAATTCTCAGGCTGTGGAAATCATTTGTGTGGAAAAAGGGTCGGGGACTGAATACTTTCGCAAGGCACTGTATGTATTATACTGTACATATAATAAAAGTTATGATCACTCTTCCAGTAAGATAAAGGCATGTTTCAAGAGGTATGAACTGAGGTTATGGGATGTCTGTCCACACAGAAATTCCATTGGGACACTTTGGGACCAAATTACATTAGCAAAGCTCTGAGAATATGCAAAGGCCTTGGCTTATTGTAAACACCACATGCATGTTGGAGTGAGTCCATTATTGAAGCTACAGTGGGTATAAAGGGGGTCTATTATGTGTGGTGTCATAATCAAGATTTCAAAGACCAAGAAAGCCTATTTCAAGCTAGCACTTCTTTTTCACCACTAATGTATCACCGGCCGTGATACCTAAATCGATTGCTAACCTGCATGTTCTTTGGGGGTACTGCCACTGCTATGTGGCTTCCTGTTACATCACCACTGATCCAAGGATTGATTAACCAAGCTCTCTAGACCTGCTGAGACAAAAGCCCCCGCCTCCCAACCCTGTAAGTATGAATTGGTTTCATTTTTTCCCAGAGGATGTATTCTTGGTACAGGATTGATTTCAGTTCAGATACTATGCTCTGTTCCATAATTACTTTACAAAATTCTCCCCATCAATCTTTATGTTGGCTGTCACTGCAATCTGAGCAGCTGTATGAATGTATGAGACTGTATGAGTTCTCTTTATGAGCTAATAGTTTTAATGTTTCAACCGATGGAAGTTTGCACATAAACCTTAAAATGTCATTTCATTGAATAATCTCTCTGGAATTTTTTATAGTAAATTTTAACAATGCACATTGCTTTTACTATTTTTTTGTTTTTGTAGATTTAGGATGTATAAATGATAACAGTAATGTAAAGGTATGGAAATATTTTCTTGTTGTTGAGTTGCTTTTTCTTGCTTAATCTACTCAACAGGTTGCGGTGGCTGATTATAAAAATTGCAAGAAAAATCACTGCCACTTCCAGGTCAGTCACATTTATGTAAATTGAGTGCAGAAATTATTAAAAATAAAAATCTGCTATCTTGTTCTTTAAAATTTTCTCACTAGCTAGCATTGATGTCTGGTAAAGTAGCTTGCAGATTAGCCAAGTATCTAGCTTGGTCAAAATGTTTCAGTCTTGTAGGGTTTTAACAATCCCTAGTGTGATTAGGAGCTTTAGGGGTATGAAGGCCATAGAAACATGTTTTTATAGTATTGTTTAATTCATACATACACTTCCAATAGTATTTTGCATTTTATGGAATAGTACATAGAAACTAATGTAAAGTAGATAAATAAAGTATCAATTTCAAAAAGAAAACTCATATAAAAGTTATATCTAATAATCAAATGATTAAAGACATATTTTACATGGTCTGCATATATGTGTCCCCACATGAGTGTGTCTGAGTTCAGGTTCTGTATTGCGATTTATTCAACAAGATCCCTCATGCATTAGTCTTGCCTTGTGCAAAAAAGAACAGCTTTTAATGATGTTTGTCAGACTTGGCATTTGCAAACCTTTATTCCGATCCAGTTTAAGTCCAGCTGTGATGTTTCTGCTGCTGTCAGATGTAATCACATTGGATAGGGGGTTTCTCCCGCCTGCCTGAGAGATTGCCTGCTCCTCTGTCTCAGATGACAGTGCCAGATATTTTGTCTGCACAGCAGCTCTGCCTCAGGACAGACTGACCATATGCACAGTAATGTCGTTCGACAAGATCTGTTAGCAGGAAAGATAGGGCACTCAACCTTGTGCATTTTTGCTCCAGTGTACACAGCTGCTGTCTCCACGAAAGAAAAAATCCAGCCAAACGGAATTGTAAAAAGTATTAAAAACGAATAAAACCGTATTTGTGCAAGAGAAATTAATCATTCTTTTTAATACCTCTGATGATGTTCAGGCATAATTGGGCCGTATTTGAGATTTGATTAAGATTCACTCACTTTCTAGCTCAAGTTCTGTCAGCTCGATACGTAGAGTTTGCTACACAGTGTAATAAAGTGAGATTTTCATGAAAATAAAATCATAGTGTTTGTTGTGTATTTGTACAAACTACAAAATTTGACTTTGAAAATCAGATATAAAGTGATATAACAGGAAAGTAGAGAGGTGGACAATTCATAATTCTCTTCATAACTGTTAACACTACAAAAATGTGCTGAAATAGTATCAGATGTATGCACAGCATGAATACATGATTCTGCAGAAAGTGACACGGGTAAGTATTGCTGTTGTACTGTGAATGTGGGTAGGTTATTCCTCCACTGAGCAAGGAATGAAAACGAGTGGACTCTGGTCACAGAGCCTCAAAGGAGAAGGAACCGTAGATAGACAACCTAAGAGGAGCACAGACTCCCTGAGCAGCAGTTGGAGCAGATGGATAGGGACTGCTATCAGTAGAGAGTGAGTGGTGATGAAGAGTGGGATATCACTGGATTATCTGAGGACAGAGAGAGCTACTCCATCAGTAGTGTCCTGAAGGATTTGGAGGAGGCCGACTACAGCTACAAACAAGGTCCGCCTAGATAGAGTAGCAGTGGATCAGGTGGGATAGTTCTGAGGCTTGAACTAGGAGCTGTGTGGAGTACAGTTGTGGTCCTTCAATCGACTTTTACATATTCAGTGCTGTTACGACCATGGTCGTTACTGTTTGTGTTTGTGTGTGTTCGTTTTCCCCGATGTATGTGTTTTGCTCCGGCTGCGTGCGTGCGTCGTTTTACGTTTTCCCCAGGTCCGTCTCATCCCTTCCCCGAGGTGTGTCCTTCGCTGGGTGTCTCCTCCCCTCGCCCGTGATTGGAGCCTTCCCTCATTTCCTGGCCGGCCCGCTCCCTTCAAAGAGGCTCAGTCCGCGCAAGGGAACAGACCACTTGTCGCTTCTGCATTTTGTTATTATTGATTGTTCATCGTTGTGCGTATGCTTAGGTTCTCGTCCTTACGTTTCTGTGAGTATTGTTTTTGGTCTTCGTGACACTGTGGTTGGGAGTGGGAAGTAGGGAGTCGATGCCATTTTCTTTTCCATCCCTTTTTCACGTTGGTTTCGTTAGGAAGGGAGAAAGGGAAGTTTTTACTGTCTCTTTTGTTTTGAGATTTATTTTGTTAGGTCAGTTAGTTTCCCTCTCTCGTTAGTTAGATTGTGTTTTGTTTGTTATTTTGGCTTGACGACTCCTGAGTTTGTGTTCCCGGTTACCCACTTGATTTATGTTATATGTTTTATTTGTCTTTATACAGTATGTTAATTGTAATAAATTCTGTTACACTTTCCCCAGTGTTCACAACCGTGGTCTCCCCTCTTTTCCCCTGTTACGGTCTGACCCTAGACCGGGCCGTAACAGATTTGGGGGCTCGTCCGGGATTTGAACCCGGGACCTCTGACCCTAGACCGGGCCGTAACAAGTGCCGAGAAATAAAGAGTATAAAATAGTCATATTAATGTTATATGGAGCAGTTGCTCTGCACTACACCAGAGCTACACTGCTTTCATTTATAAAATAATCTTACAGTAATCGCCTTGTCTCACATAGATGCCATAGTGAAGGGACGAGCATAATATGAGCCGTAAAGGTAAGATGGGCACCAGTTTCAGTCAGTGCCGGAGAATGTCATCTCTGCAAAGTGAGATGATTTGGTGGGCAACTGTGTTGGATGTATGAGTTAGAATCAGAAGGGTCAGGACAGCAGGAAGGCAGGAAAGCTGCTTTTGCTGAAAGGAAGTGGAATGGTTGATTAAAAACTGCACACTGAGTATTTATTTCTTTAGGTTGGTTGAGAAGGGATTGTTGGACAAGGCTCATATTTTATAACCTTTGCAGATGAAAAGACATGATGGAAAGGTAGTATTTCACTAGGACAGTGAGAATGTTTGATTTTTACCCTATTTCCTTCCAGCTGATCTTAGTTTTGCTCCATCAGCACACAGTGCCTCAGACAGCTACAGAATGGAGGAAGAAGACCATACAAGCTGCTGGATGTGTGAGGGCAGAAGGAATAAGTGATAAGAGCATGCAAAAAAGCGTGTCAGCCATTAGCTGTGAGACATCCGAAAGATAAGTTTAGTATGTTATGTAGCCAGCTGAGAGATGCAAACCAAAAGCTAATTATGATTTGAATACAGTATCAGAAATAAGCATCAATTCTAAGCACAATAGAAGTCACCTCATATATCATAAAATATAATTAAAGAATATTAAACACTGCAGGTATAAGAAAGACTGCATTTTCTCTATTTGTCTCTCTCATTGTAGTATGTGTCTATGTTAATAAAGTTAATTGTTAAGCAGAAATGGTCTTCAAAACATCTTCAAAAGTTTCTTTATATGAATCAGAAATTACATGTATTTCAATGCAAGACTTCATCAAAGACAAGAACATGTTTTTTCAGCATGAATCCTACCTTCAAGGACATCCTGCCCTGCATGTCTGTGAAAGGAAGTAGCAGCAGCACGGCAGGGCATGACTTGGCACCCCTAGAGGAGCAGAAGTTAGTGGCAATGGGGAGGAGGCAGAGAAACATAATTTAAATTACTGAGAAAACTTGGAAATTTAAATTGGTAAGCAAACTTCCACATGCTTGCATTTGTTGTTATTGGCTGTTGGGAAAATGCAAAGATCTCTAGTTGGGTTTAGTAAGATTTATTTCTTTTTTCTAATTGTTCTTTTTTTCATTATAACTGAAATAAGTTCATGAAAATTGCACAAAACTATCACTATCATACTAGATTCAATCAATCTGAAAAGGAATCAGCAGAGAGGTGAAGCTTATCTAAATCTGCATGTATTTGCATTATTTTTAAATCACAGTGGGATACATTTAAAATATATTCTTCACTGTAATTGATGCTATAACTGTAATTGATGCTATAACTATATAAATATATATATATATATATATATATATATATATATATATATATATATATATATATATATATATATATATACACACATTTCATTGGAGAAAATTTGTACATTGAGATAATTAAGAGCTTAAGTGGCTTTCAGCCCACAGAGTTATACAGCCTCATGGGGTCTATGGCATAATGTCTCCAGTCATTCCATTCTGTGAAAATCACCTTATATGGAAAACTGTTCACTTGCAGATTGTTGCACTACTGAACACTAACAGAAGTATACATTTGTGTGTACGTTATGTACTGCTTGTGCCATGAGCTGGTGTATCAATAATGTTGTCATTCTGCCTTTCAGAGAATCCATACCAAAGATGTGCTTATTTTCCCTGAATTTGAATTGATAAGCCATTGTCAGCTTCTACTTAACAGGAACACAACGATATTGTGGTTGTGTGAATTGCAGCTGCATTATACTAACTTTACATATTAATCCTTTTACATTTACATTTATTCATTTGGCAGACGCTTTTATCCAAAGCGACTTACATAGGTTACAGTTGTTTTTACAATGTTATCCATTTATACAGCTGGATATTTACTGAGGCAACTGTGGGTTAGGTACCTTGCCCAAGGGTACAGCAGCAGTGTCCCAGCGGGGATTGAACCGGCAACCTTTTGGTTACGAGTCCTGCTCCTTAACTACTCCTTAACTACTATGCTACACTTTTTTAGCATGCTAATAGGGTGAATTGATTCAAATGTAAAGTCATTACATATGTAAATATACGCCAAACAGAAACTTGGTTTTCTATGTATATGTTCACTGGACTTTGTCTGTCTAGTTACCAACAATGTAGTTGTTACACACTATGGTCACAGCATCACACCATTTATTTGACATCATACGTCAACATGTTACAATTAGCCAATTGTCAAGAATGTAAAGATATTTTCAGCAGATGTACAAAAAAATGCCTTGATGTAATGTGTGTGATACACACCTTAAAAGTCAGCATTTTCTATTGCTTGCAGGCACATGAATCTACTTTTTCACTAAAATTATTTTGGACAAAATATTAAAGCCTGCATGATGCTCTCATCCTGTTAATCTGCATGTTGTAATGGGCAAGATGCTTCTTAGAGTGCAACATGTTCCCTCATTCTCAAGCATGACTTTCAAAGTGCTCATTTTAAGTAAGTAAATTAATCAATACCCCAAACTAAATAGCACGTGGAAGTACACTTTCAGATAATGTTTGGGTACTCTAGCCATGGACATCGTCAATTGTCCTTGATATATGAAAGCTTGAGAACGCTGTTGGACTAAAAATCACTTGGATGACGTATTCCAATTTTAGTAAAACGTCTTACGCCCTTTAACTATACTGCGCTGGCGAGATGGAGACAGTGACTTTGCGACAGGGAGCAATTTAAACAAATGACCTGTTTGTTTCCTGGAGAGGTTGCTCTAGTCACCATGAGGACCCCTGACTTGGCAGGCTTACGTGTCGCTTCTCTCCTCGTATTATCTGCCTAATCGCTGATTAGTCACCGTCAGCAAAGAGAATGTCCTCTTCACTTAAGGAAACCGCAGACTTCAGTGAGTCACGTCGTTTGCATGCCTGCATATTTATAGCCTCATGTTTTGGAATAAGCCATGGCAAGGTTTTTTTTTTTTTTTTTTTTGTGTCTCACATTGTCACCTGTATTAAAATACCGTTCACTGCATTATCCTCAAGCTGATCTCTTGGATAATAGAGGTCAGACATTGGCATGGGAACAGTGTGTTTGCTCCATGTGTTTAAGTAACTTTTTAATGATCAACAGAGGAGAAGTGTGACTATTTACTTGTTAAACAAATGTGGCCTGTGAAGAACCCACAAGTAGCAAAGGATAGAGAGATGGAATACTTTTTTGTTTAGCTTCCTTTGTCTGGGAAGTAGAGAGCAGACAAGCACTACCACAGCCCATCATCCTTGTCCTTTCACCCCATTGCTCCCCTAATGCAGACATTGACTTCTGACTGTTCTGACCTCTTATAAAGACGACGTGAATCTAAGCAGAAAACAAAAATAAATCAATACCTCTGCTAATAACAAGTTCAGTCCCACAAAGGGCTAGCTGTGTACATTATTAGCTAGAAACACTAAAGGAGCTTTTCTTAATAGGGAACCGGACACTGTAGTGGCACCAAAGGCAGCCTGAACCTTAGTCAGTGATTCTAACATGCACTGTGAGAGTTGTCTGTTTAAATGATATTGTCTATCAATTTCTTTCATTTAGGAGTAGAAGGCAAAAAAGTCACTTGTATGCAGTATGGTTATATACCAGTAGTGACGTTGAACCAGAGGGGATTGGTTAATATTATATGTTACACTGGTGAATCACCTTCAGATAGAAAGCTGGTCTCATGGGCATGACATCTTGAACTGAAGTGAACAAAATAAATAAATAAATAAAAGAACAGCTAAACACTTATTTTCCCTCTCAGTAATAGGAGAGCTGTTGTCATTCCCTTACCTTGAGGAATTAGGTTTGACACAGAGTCAACCTTTTTATAGTGATGTTCCCAAACAGCACACTAAGAGCTGTTTTGTGTTCAAAATTAACCCATAACACCACCATCCTCACTATGTTCTTCCTACTCACATAACGTTTACCCATTCTGGCAAAGATACTTTCAAAAACATGAAACATGATGCTGGAATCTGCCAAATGCCTTATTTATTGGATATCAGACAGCTGGCCTGGACATGGCTCATGGATTTGGTGAATCAATGCAGCAATACAGTGCCTAACATGAGGGCATTTGAGAGGATATTTAAGATTAACGGGACCATTTGCCAGAATGACCGGTAGAGGGCTATATTCTTACTACCTGCTTTACCTGCAGCTTTTTTCCAATCCATTTGAGGAAGGTAAGCAGGTAGTAAGAATATAACCCTCTGTCGGTCATATTCTTACTACCTGTTTTACCTGCAACTTTTTTTTTCAATACAGTTGAGGAAAGTAAGCAGGGCTGGGCTATGTTAGCACCTATGTTAGCACCTTTTTTGTCAGTAAATTTAATACATATCAGTTGTAGTTGTAGTTGTAGTAATAACATCCAGTATTTCAGAGATTTTGTGCATGTCTCACTTGGCCTCCATTTTTCTTGTGTAAAAGGGAGCTGCATGTTTATTAGCATCATAGCTCTCAAGCTTCTAACGACACAAGCTTACTTATACTTATAACACAAGTGGCACAAACAAATGGCAAAAGCACACAGTAATTAGTAACAGTTAACTTGTCAATGAAAAGCGATCCCTTTCACAGAAGCAAAGGGGAATTCCACAGCAAAGAGGGAATTTATAGTGTCAGGAATGTGTATGCAGAGTTGGAGAAAAAAGACCTGTCATCCTCAGGTGTGCATGTGACAGGAAATCCTTTTTTGGACTTGTAAAGTTCAAGCAGCTCCATTTTCCCTGTTTTTGGGTTTCACCTCATTTGTTAGTGTCTTCAGACGCATTGCTTCACACAGCAGTGTTATATGTGTGATCAAAATGTATTATTCATTAGTTTCACATCTAGTGGTGATTACAGTTCAATGCATTTTGAATGGAAGGTTTTGTTTCTTTTTCCTCCCCATATAATAGTGCAACTTGAAATCAGCAGTTAATGTTTTATAAAGCTCAATGTGGCTTTAACTGTTGAAAAAAACAATACACAACTCAATATTATGCATTACAATGGTGATATGTTTGGCATTGCTGGCACCTTTAAAATTAACATGAAATATAAACATAAAATATTAACTGATAATGAAGTACCTGTTTCGTCAAGTTCCTTTCAATGTGTGAGAGTTTCAGGTTTTCTTTTTTTCATGTAATATAAAAACAGGCTTGGAATATGCATATAGAAATTTACAAAAGGAGCTCTCTTTCTGACATCTTCTGATTAAACATTTATCATGTTTAAGAGCCAGAAATAAGGACACCATTTTCATAAACTGAAATACCAGTCAGATATTTAGTTGTCTTGGCTACTATTAGTCCAATTATGTCATTTTGTGAATAGATAATCACATTTGCAGTGCCCAAGAGAAGATGTTATTGTCACAATTAACTGTGAAATCCCCTCTGTGTGACTCAGTTGAATTCAATACCCAGCTCCAAAAATAAAAGTTATCCAAACCCAATGGGGAGATGGTTACAAATTACCCGCTGAATGTATTTAACATAATAACACATTTTAGCACTGAGATAATGAAACAAAAAGTCACTTTGAATGTTCTGAATATTCTGGGAATCATACACTTTCTAGGATTTTAGCAGGCTTTTCCCTAAATCACAATTAATCACCTATTCTTATGCAACTATAAATACAGACCATCAACTGCTGAGGCAGAAAGAACAGTTTTGGCATTCAGTAAAGCACACCTTCACTCAACAAAAATCCTGCAGCAGTTAAAAAGGTGATACTGTGGTGTAAACTTCGACAACATACTACCCATTGGAAATGGTGACATCAGAAGTCCACAAGCTTCAGGAAGGTTACCATGGAGAGTCTGTGACCTTACCGTCTTTGATAAGATCATAAGCAAGGGCCGATCCGGCGAGCATGTAGCTCTACAAAGCCATCAATCTGCCAGCAGGGTCCCTGCGTCACTCTCCAGGATGCTGGCTATGCCTCCTTCTCCCTGCTGGCTCTGTTCAGGGCCTCCCATCTCTCAGGCAGTTTGCTTCAGGCTGCAGATGAATGAGGATCAGACTCGTAATTAAGCTCCTTGGTGATAGGCGCTCTTGGCGAGTTTAAATTGATATTCTGCGGAGACTGTGACCTTTGCAAAGGTGCCTTCATGTCTTTGCAGAAGGAAAAAAGAAAGAGAGAGTAAAAGGGGGAGAAATAACAGAGAAAAGAGAGTGGGGATCTCATAAAACAGGAAAAAAAATGGAACAGTTTTGAAAATGGGCCTTGTAACATGGGAGAATCATTAAACAAACACAAGAGTCTGATGTAGAGAAGACAGGCAGGCTGTAGAAACGAGCTGTCAATGAGGGAAAGGAGAAAAGGACTCTGTAAGAGAACACTGAAATAATTAGACGGCACTTTACCTAGAGCCAAACAGTAGTTTGTTTTGAAGAAATATTCCCTTCCATTCCTCACCAGTAATTTTCACTTGAGGGAATAAATGGTCTTCATGTAGGAAGTGCATCTTTAATTGACTGCTTTACATTTTACAACTGATAACTAGACAAGCAGGATGGAATTTTAGAGCATTTGCACTCCACTCCAAACACTGTACTTCAGTTTTCAAAAAAAAAAAAAAAAACACTTTATAATCTGAACAAATGGGTTTATTGCCAAGCTTAAAAAGACCAACTGAAGATACAAAGCACTCAGTTAGGAAGAAGTTAGAATATTCATTTCAAAACTGAAGAAAATTGCAGTGCATGCCAAACGTGTTACAAAAACCCTCAGCTGAGCAGAATCTAACAAGCTCTAACAAGCTCCGCTGCCTTTACCCTCCCCTCAGCAAGAGGGTTGTAATATTATGTGGTCCAGATCTCAAGCTACCTGGTAAAGTGTTAAGATACAAGATACTTTCTGGCTGTGCTGGGGTAACTGTGCCAGCTATTTCACAGTAGAATGCTCTGCGTGGCACTAGGTAGTAACTGTTGCAATTTTTGGGATTGTTGTTGTCAAATGGTTGACTGAATCATCATGTCAATCTGCCCTTTAAAACAACAGCATTAAAATACAAAGTATTGCAAAGACAACTAACATAAGTGTTAAGTCAGAATGCACATATGTTGTAAATAAATGAGACACCCTCATTTCAGGAAAAATGCCCTCATTTCCTTTGATAGACAAAGTCCAAACTGGGCACATATCCTCCATGTGGGAACTTAAGTTGCCCATGTCTGAATTTGCTTAGTGGTACTAGTGGGGGCACAACTACTGGGGAACACTTAAGCAGGATTTAAGAATGTGTATATCAAGTTGGTATCAGCCCCTGGGTGGATGAAGGCATGAGGGTTTTTTGGTGGCAAATAACTGTAAAATGATTTATCTATAATTGTTGTAGATGACACCCAGTGGCTGTAAAAGTACTTTTGTTAGTACTGAGTTGCTGTTAATGTCTCCATTCTGTCAAATATTTTCATGAATTTTTTACACCCGTAGCACCTACTTACTATGATTAATAAATGACACTTAATAAATCAGCTCTGTATCTTAGATGCATTTCAGAGTATTTCAGAGTATTCCATCTTTACATAAATTTTAACATATAAAATTGTGCAATCCTGGTTTTTCTTCCCAGCTCATGTTTCTTCTGTGGGTTTGATAATAAGTTTCAGTGACCTTGACCTACCACCATCAACAGACTGTGGTGTGACAGCCATGATAAAATGGATCTGGCTGACTCACTTTGCCCAGTGGTGTCTGACTAAAGTCCTGCTTTTATCCTTTTCCCTACATCTTTACACCGGCAACCCAATGTGTATTATTAAATACATTTCCTAAGTAGATCTTAAACTTTACTGAACTAAAAAAAATCCATATTCATGTGACCTTGAGCAGGCTCCAAAAAACAGTTTTGACAAGCTTGACACATTTAACATTTTCTGTTATTTCGTAAAAGATGTTCTACCTTCCCATCTATAATGACTTTGGTGCAGAAGCAGTCACTCCTGACAGTGTGTTTTATGGCTACGATGAAAATCCAAGGAAAAAACAGCTTGAACATTAAAAAGTGGCAAAGGAATGTGTTTACAGCAGTGTCATTTCTTGTCCAGGGGCTGGATGTGATAGATGAGTGTTTTTCATGGCCACTTGAATAATCTTAGCATATCTCTTGGAGTAATCAACTGGAGGTCATTCTATAGATAATAGAAGTGTATCAGAGTGTGCCGCACATCTGATATCTGAGAAGGAAAATACAAAATGATAGTAAAAAAAAAAAAAATGTCAGACTCAGATATAGAGGATGTATGTCTCATTACAGTCTAAAATATCATATGACTACTCAAAACAATTATAATAATGTTAAGTTAAGATTTCCAGAGACACCAGTAGCAGTTAAAGTAAAGAAAGGTAATTGTTTTTTGATATCGGCATGTCATTCAAGTCTGTGTTCACTGAATCTCCCACAAGGACTACTCTGGCCTCTCTAATAGCTTTCTTCCTTGATCCATCACTTTCTTCCACAGTGGCTCCTGTCTGATTTCTTGTTTCCTTTGTCACTTTTGATATCCTTTGCCAACTCCCATGAGGGTACACTCATTAGCACTGTTTCTCACAACCCCTTTTAATTTCTTCAAGTGACAGATAGTGATCTGCACATCATCACATCTATTTACATGTTCAAATCAAGCATTTAATGATCATTTAAATATATGGTTTGGAAGAGGGATTACACATCTTTTTTGATTGCCTCTTCTAAACCTGAAGACAAAAATATTCTTCAGTCAGTAATGACTGAGTATTTTATGGTGTTACACTGCACATGATGAAAGACAAGGTTGGCTGGGCTTGATTGCTTGATTCGGTGTCCGTGTGGTTAAAGTGTATTCCCTGACTCCTGAATATTTGGCATTAAACCCACAGACACATTGCTAAACACCAAACACACTACAAACAAAACATAAAACTCATAATAGCTAAAAGCTAGGGAAAGGGAAATGACAGCTTTAATGCTTAAAAGACAGTTATAAATGATCTTACATTGACTTTGATTTTATAGAGGGAATGGATAAAATCCAACTAGAGTGTGTTATCTGTGGTGAGACATTTGCAAATGAAAGCCTAAAACTAAGCAAGCTAAAGAGACACCAGAATACCAAACATCCTGCAACAATGGGTAAGCCCCAAGAATTTTTCCTTAGGAAGAAATAACTTGCAATTTCAAACAGACCTAAGGACATTAGGGATGCTTTTGCTAGGGCTAGAAGCATGCTCGAGAGAACCACTGAAGCATCTTCTGAGTGTTCGCTTTTGATTGCAAAAAAATAAGAGACCATAATATCTGGAAAAGGCTCATCAAACTCACTTGTATTAAAATGGCAAACAAAAAAAAAAACGTGTGAGCCACAAGTTGCTGAAAAATTGGAAACTATTCTGCTCTCCAACAATACAGTGAAAGATAGAATTGAAAAAAAAATGGCTCACAACATGAAGAAAATATTGATGACAAAACTAAAGGGGCCCTTTTCTCTGCACTGGATGAAACCACTACTGTGGAAATGTGGTTGTGCTCATTTTGTATGTCCAGTACATTGATGAAACACAGTTGACAACCACACGAGGAGAAGATATTTTTCATGCTGTAGATTCATATTTCAACAACATTTTGAAGAAGAAAAAAAGGCTTCCCAGTGTGCACTGCATGATGCATGATACACCAATTGTATAAAATAAAATACAAAAATAAAATGCACCATTTTGTTTCTACTCTGTGTGTGTGTGTGTGTGTGTGTGTGTGTGTGCGTGTGTGTGTGTGTGTGTGTGTGTTGTGGGTGGGTGGGGGAAAACAGTTTGGAAACCCCTGCCTTGAATCTGGACTCCATATAGTACACCCAAATGCTATTGAAATTCTATATTGTACATATTCATATTGTGTGAGCATGAGTGTTGTTTACCAGTTGTCCTATCTGTACAGCTAATATTTTCATTTAGGATTTTAGCAGTCTCCATCTGCACCAAGCAAAGAGAAAGCGGTGGCTCAGCTCTCCACTTCCTCAACACAGTTATGTACGGAGTTATGTATGGAGTTATTAATTGAAAAGTGGATTAGAGATGTTAAATATGAGACAATATTCATACTGACTTTTGAGATAATTTGCTTCATTTGCATTTTCAGAGATATTACTGCAAAATTTCTTTTCATCTCCTCTCTTAAGTTGAACATTTTAGAATACAGGACTTGTTCAATGCATTTTCTTCACCTAGAGGCAAATATATTCAGATTCGTTGCAAGACTGGAGTCTGAAATAAATGCTCCGAAAAATTTGATCAGTGAAAACCAAATGCATTGTATGATAGTACTTTTATCGCACATGTGTATGTGTAAGAGAGAGAGGTCTTTTGGGCTTTCAAACCTCTTTGTGAGTGGGGGTAAATACACGTAAAGTAGAAAAAAACACAAATTAAAAATAGGATCTTTTTATCATTTATTTTGCTTTCTTTTTTTTCTCCCCTATTGACATAAATGAGGGAATGAGTCATTGGTGGAATTGCATTCTCTGCCCACTGTTCTGTAAGATATGCATATGTTATTACATGTTTGTTCTATTGGGATATGGCTTAGTGACATAAAAATATTGGATTCAAGGGACTGTAATATGCATAAGAGCTGTCAGTACTGTACTCTTGCTGTACTCTTTCAACATACCAGTGCTTTTTGATATCTGAAACCTGTTTCATACCTGCAAAGAAAACCTTGTTTATACTTGAGTACAGAAGGATAAAAATAATCCAAAGCTACATTCCATAATATTAGATTGACACTGTAGAAGGCTAATGAGATGAAGGGAATTGGAACTCATGGTATAATGCAGCTGAAAATAAAGATATCTCTGGCCCATTATACCTTACACAGTTTTAATGTACTGTAGGTACATCTAAGCAGATTTTTTTTTTAATACTAATAAGCTCCCTTTTCTGAAAATGGTTATAAAATTCTTAAATGGATACATACTTCAAAAGAGGTGTAATGATAAATTAAGTTTGACTGGGTATTTATAGACTAGCTCATCCATCTTTTGTCAAGATGCATTTTATTTAAATTTATCTACACTTAGCAAAAGGTTGACAATATCCAGAGACAAGGTCAGGTGAGAATTATGTAAATGTGTGGACTGGACCAGAACCACTTAATGCATTTAATCCTTTAATTGATGTATTTATGGGCTCAAAGGCGTGATTAGCAGTATTCAAAACAAAACAGCGCTGCATGCTGGTTGTTATGCAAAAAAAACGGGGGGAGAAAAGAGATTGGGCCGTAAATCAAAATGACTGTACCATTATGGCCCAAACTGTCCTGTTGAAGGACTTGCAGAGCATTGACCTGCATATTATCCCACGCCCATACATTAGTTAGGCTATAATTAAGGATATCATTAGCAAGATGAGTCATTTGAAGGAAGGTAATGGACATCCTCCCCTCTGTTGCTGCCACTGGTATTCCATTTTATGTTTTCTCCTTTCCTGATAGGTGATAAAGTATACAAAAGCAAAATCTATTAAAAAAGGAGGAATGGAAAAACTAAAAGAGATCTATACAGGTTCAAAGCGGATGAAGTGACCAAAATCGTATTATATTGTTTCTTTTCATTGATTTTCATGTTTATTGTTATTATTATTATTATTATTATTTCAGTTAACATTATTCCTGTCATGTATTTAACTGAATATCACTGAAACACCAAAAGAGCACCAGTAATACTGTCGTGGATAAACTTTATTTATTTATTTACTTACTTTTTTTTCTGTTTTCTTATGCTTCCAATTACTGACAGTCAATTATGGCAGTGAAAACTGGTATTGTATAGATACAGCTATTTTCAAAGAACAGCAGAAGGGACTGTTAATCCCTTAGAATTTCAAGCTTCTGAAAAATAAATTTGAAATTAAAACAATTCGACGCTTACTTTAACACAAGGAGGGAAGACGTCATCGAATTCAATGTTTTAGGGGAATAAAAATTCCATTAAATATGCTTTTTGATTATTTTGAAATGAAACAATTTTAACCAGACATAAAAATAAATAAAAAAAAAAAATCCTCATCTGGCAGACAAAAGCAAAGCAACACAGAATCCATGAGAGCAAATAATAAATGTGTAATAAATGTGAAGTTTGCAGGGTGAGCCTTGGATACAGGGGGCTAAACATTTAAAAGTTTTGCCTTGAATTTATAGGACACCCCTTCTGAGCCTGTTTTAGTTTCCGATTCTATGGATCAAACATACAGATTAAACATACGCACATAAACACAAACACACACAGTCCGTTCCACTCAGCTGTGACACAAAGAAAGCTTTCACCGTTTGTACACCACCCTGCTGCCCTTTTTTGTCCTGGGTTTGATTTTGGTATGAATGGGTCTTCTGTGCTTAGAGGTGCTTCTGACCTAGTAAATTTCCACGTCTGCTTTGGTGTAAAAGGGAAACCTGGGATCCATCAATTTCATATGCCACAGTCCTTGCTTTCAGACTCACATTAGTCTATTGGTGGTAACATTATGTCACTGCAGCACCGTATCCTATAAAGTTCTTCTCATCATAACTCAAAATTCTATATAACCTCAGAATGCTTAAATTAAGCAAAGCAAGTTAATGTTAATGTTAATAGTTTGCTAAAATGGACAAATTTGTCACCAGGGGAAGGGCATTTGTAGAAGACGAAAGGGAAGAGGAAGGGCAGCAGATGTAGCATTTATAATGTCTTCAGACATTTAGTTTATGTGAGCTGTATCATTTGAGAGGAGCACAGAACTAAGCTGAGTACCAGAGTCTTTTCCAATCATGTAGCAGATCGGGAGTAACTCGGTACATAATTCAATTAAAGTTTTAATAATTTAAAGTTAATTTGAATAAATTTCTTCTATAGACCCAAAATTTTGGGTTTAATGGTAAATTAAAAAAAGTATATTTCACATTACATTATCTTCAATATATCACGTAAGTGTGCTGTATATTGTAATGCTCATAATGTGTTGTGTTATGATGGTACTGTATATGGTATTACGGTGGATGTGGGGGGGGGGGGTCGCAAATATTGAAAAATACTTGAAGGGCTAAGGGGGTCATGGGTCAAATAGTTGGATGATCCCAGTGTAAACAATCCCTCCCATGTGACATTAAAATGTGATAACTTCACTTAGGACTAATGTATATTAAACATGACTTAAAAACCAAGAACTGAGGTTATCTACAGTACACAGGCCAATTACTGGCCTCACAGTCTGGTGTAAATGGGCCACAGCATGAAAAAAAATGGCATTCAAGTCCTTGGAATAAGGTTTTATGTAAAAGTGGCTTTCAAGGCACTTTTTTCACCTTTACAACTATCAGCCATTCAGGCCTTGTGAAGTGTTGTGAAGTGCCCCACAATTAAGAAACCTCTGACGCCAAGTTTGTACCAAACCTAACAGCGCAAGGCTGCAGTCAACTTGTGTTACCACGCTCAATATTAAAATGATTCATGATTAATAAACTGATTTTTAAAATCCTTTTGCCTGCGGCCTCCAGTTGTCTATTGCACCAGGTGTATGACTAAATCAGTGCACTGTTTGTGGAGCATGTTGCAGCCATTCATCTCAGAAGAGACAGTTCTGTTTTTTAAGTTAATCAGGCAGAACAAGCCCCTGATTGCCTCCCAATCAATCTGTTATCATTTGCAGTGTTGACCCAAAGCCTTCAGCGGAGCACATGAGGATGCAGATGGTCCCTCCAAACAGGGCTTTCACTCCTGCTCTACTCTAATCATATTTACATGGTGTGCAATGGAGTGAAGATGTCTGTTCTGCTTTGATTGCTTAATTTGCAGGTCTGTCTTCTGAGTGTTGTGGCTGCCACTGGTAACAGAGATGATACAATGAAACAGGAACACATGAAGTAGTGCAATGTACTTTAGATGATGATTTTGTGGCTCTGAGCAAAAAAAAAAAAAAAAAAAATTGTTTTCACTCTTGGCCTACACATATATCAGGGCCAAAATGGATTAAACAGTTCATTATAGGTTACATACAACACACAACCCAACGCCGAAGCAAAATCAAACATTTTATGACTCCTGTCTAAACAACCCACAGGTTTTGAATGTTTTCTGATAATTGAGTCTGTTGTTTACCATGGGTGCCGTGAAAACCTTGCAGATAATGAATATGTACTATGTCTCTTTTCAATCACACTGACAATATGGTATTTCTCACTTCCTTCTTTCTGTCATTGAGTGTTGAGTAATATTGATTCCTTGCTCGTTTCCATTCCAACTTTTCAGATACTGAGATATATATTTTTTCTTTCTAAAAATAAATAAATAAATTTGCAATGGGCAATTGAAAGATGAGGAGAGCTATTTACATGTATGTAAATGTGGGACAGGGGTACCCAGAGTATCAGTCAACACTGCAGGCACTTTCTTTTATGAACACTCATTTTGCATCTCCGTGCAGTTGTGTGTGCAGTACGTTAAAACCCGTCAGCCACAGTAAAGTAACACTGACATAATTAGAGAGTAATTTTACAAAATGTGGTCTATTTTAATAACGATCAGTGAATGTTATATAAATTTGTGACGGACGTCTATAAACTTTCTCTCACTTCTCTCTTCCCCTTGATTTCATGCCTTCTGAATATAGGTTGCATTCACAGAAATTTTCCAAATGGCAACTGCACACAGATCCAGAGCTGGCGCCAGAACAAATGGCTGGGGGGCACAAACTGCCATTCGAAAACTCAATCTATGATGTAAATGCTTGATAATATGAGTTTGCTGTCAACAACCAACACACCAACCCAGTTCCAATGTCTAAACATGCAGCAAAGTCTCTCTCTTTCACACACACACATACACACACACTGCACTGTGCACCAAAACTGCACAAAATATAGCCTACGTGCAAGCCACGTCTCTCTCTCTCTCTCACACACACACTGCACTTTGCGTGTCTTTAGACCATCATTTGAAATATATATATATATATATATATAGATATCCATTTCTGTTCAAAGTGCAGTCTGATAGTTTCTTGCTCTCACTGAAACATATTAGCGCCAAGCACCGTCTGACTTGCTAATGCTAACTGTGCATTATGCACGCTTATCTTGACGTAATGACAACACATCAACAAATCAAACAAATCAAACCAGTAGCACCAAAGCACCAGACCAATGAGCAAACTACTTCCCCAAATGTGACCTTATGCAAATATAACCAACAGGGTGTGTTTTTTTCTTTTCTTATTTTTGTTTTTATTTCATTTCATTTAGTGAAGAGGTTTTCACTTTTAATATGATAAACATAAATGAATTAATAAAACGCAAAGTTTAGCACCAAAGGCCTGGCCTGCAAGGGGGGGGGCACAATAACTCATTTGGGGGGGCATGGCCCGCAAATCCCCCCCACCCCCCCCCCCCCCAAAGCGGATTCTGCGATTCACAGATCTCAATCTCATCTGCATGTGAAACATACTGGCACTTAGAAATTCAAAACAGCCTACAGTCATGTCTTGTGCTTTATTAAAACTGAATGTTTAAGGTAAACCCACTCAAAAAAACAATCAAACCATTTTTACTGCTCCTTTGTCCTGTAAGTAAAACTTAACATGCTGTATGACATAATAAATAACTACATCAAGCATGCAAAGGAAAAGCAGAACAGCCCATCTTTATCAACACTTTTCAGTTTACTTTTCTGCTTCTTAATCATATGATATTAAGAAGGTGAAGGAACCAGTTTATGACAATGAAGCTGATCAATCCACGACATCATTCCATGAAAGAACATTCCAGTCCAACATCACTGTTTGTATGAGTATGAGTTAACTTTTGCATGGGTTGTTATTCTGTGCAGTGTAGAGCAGATTGTTGTTTGACAGAGTATACCAATACATCACATAAATTATCACACATTGTAGCTAACAGGTTTAGTGACATAGGCTAAATATTTTAGGATCCAGACAGCACACTGTATGGTATTAATGATACCTGCCCACATGTACAAGGTGTTGAGCTTCAACATTAGCTGAGACTGATTGACAGTAAAGTGTTTTACAGTCTAGTGCTGAATATTTCTGAATATTATTTATTAGCCTAATAATTGTAAAATTTAATGTTGTTGTCAGTGTATGTTTCTGTCTGTAGACAAGTTGCATAGCTCAAATAAAACATGAAAATCAGAAGACATATTTTTCTTGTTGCCAGCCATTTGAATGATGAAAAATAATACTATCCATTCCTGCCCTATCCATCTTGCTGCCATTCGTGACTCACCAACTTTTCATGGTAGATCCCTCTGGATTCTAGTGACATAAGTGACATATTTTTAAAATCATTTTGCTTTTATGTGCCCAACAATAGGCAAAAATCAGAAGCACACACTTCTGGCTCTTTACCCTTGTGTGTATGTGCTGGCTGACTGGATCCATAGGCTGGGTATGGTGGCCCCAGGAGGACACTGTCAGAGATGATCTCTGGGCTTATTTCAGTCTCAGCTGACCTGTCCTAGCAGGTGGGAGTACCAGAGGGAGGAGCACACAAACAGCATGGCAGCAGTGCCACCGTGGTAGGTTTATCTAACTGCACAGACATGCACAGGAAGGTTGCAAATCAGTCATAAAGTTCCATTCTCCTCCTTCTGGCAAAGACAGAAAATGTATCTAATTCAGAACTGACATGGATGTGATGTGGAAGAATTAAAACAAAGAAACACATACACACACACACACATTGTGTGTAATATTCTGACATATCTGTCATGCAAGAATATCAAAATGTTTATGATAATTTCTGTACTTTAATGGAAAACAAGTAATTAAATGAACCTCTATCATGTCATAACAAACCGCTAGGATTATTTCACAGATGGAAGTCATGCAATTTGTAATAACATTCTATTATAAAAAGAATACAGCAGTATTACAGTGAGAACAGCAGAACAACAGTGTATTTGCTACTGCCAAATCCTGGATATTCAGATGAAAATAAGCCAAAAACATTTTTTTTTTTTACCTGCTGCACTGTCTATAGTGAATTACAAAATAAAATTAGACACTTGCTCTAAAGTGGCTCTGTGGTCAGAATTTTATTTTCAGGCAATTAGACTGAATATTAAACTTTGCTGAAGGTTATGGGTATTCTGTGAAAAGAAAAAAAGGAGACACATTCACAGATAGCCCCCTAATGCTTGCTATCCAGAGACATTGGAAACTCAAACTGAGCAAGACAATTAAAAAGACATGCTTCAGTACCCCGTCCATGAATCGCAAATGTGTAAAGCAATGTTCTTTTTTTCAACTACTGGAAAGAGATTGAAACCCTGTCATTTACTTTCAATTAGTCACTTCTCATTCAGTTATGGAAGACAGGAAGGATTATACACTGTGCAGTCAATTTGTATTAAAATGTTAACTATCTTTCACTGCGGCTCTACAAACGTTTCCAAAATATGCTACAGAAAGGCATTTTATAATATTACTCAATGTGATTAAAAGAGAACAATATAAATATAATAACAAATATAACAACTTTTTACTGCTATGTAATTTACATCAAATTTGTGAGGGTATTATGTCAAGCCTGCCAAAAAGCTTCCAGAGAATTGGTTTACTGACCAAGAAAATAATAACTTGTACAGTGTTGCCACCATCAAACTTCATCCTCAAATTATCAAAAGCATACTTTTCATATTGGCAAGCAAGGATGAAAAGCTTGGGGAGTTATAATAAAAGGAATCTGTTGAGTCCTGGTGACAAGGTAACAGTAAAATGTTATTTTTCTTCTCTTTTTACTGAAATTTGCCAACTAAAAATGAGGAAATACACCAAATACAACAAATAGACAGAACTACATAAAATGCGCAAACAAATTAAATGCCTATGCTGTGAAACTCCTGTGAAAACATAGATGTTTGTAAGTATAATCTATGGTTCTAACTTCATTACACAGGTGAGAACAGAGGAAGTGCACCCCTCTGTGAAGGAGTACTGGCTCTCATTTTCACTGCATTATTTTGATGTTGTCAATCTTCAGCAGCCACACTGTGGGAGCCAAGCACTGTACAAACAATGCAGTTATCTAAGCTTTGTTTATCTTCTGAGGGAGATAGATCTTTAAAGTATTGATGAAAGCACAAATATTTGCTCTCTAATTTTCTTTTCTCTGTGATATGAAAAATCAAATGTAAATGGAAATCAGCCATCTTGGCTGGTTCACTGTTCCTTGCAATTATTTGTCACGTGCATGTTAATGTTGATTTAGTCCTTGTTCTTTTGATTAAAGTGGATTCAACCAAATTATGTACTGTGAAATGGTACAGAGGTACCTGAGTTTGGGCAAAAGGCATCAATGGGGACAATTGTTCAGACAATGAGTCCAGAATGATTGAATAGAACATGAGATAGAACAGTGAGTCAATTTCAGCACAATTGGATGCAATAATCTCATCATTATCCCCATCATCATCACTACCACAACACCATCCTTTCTTTGTAATGGTTGCAATAGCCCCGAACTGCAACACGGTTTGAGTGTTACCATTACAACCTGTCAAAATAATATTGGAATCTTTGCCCATGGCCATCAAATGAAAAGAACTTTTTTTTTTTTTGTTTTTTTTTTTTATCTGAAAGCTATAAGAAATAAAAACTCATTTCACTTTTGTTGTTTTTTTTACTTGGGTTTCATAGGTTAATCTTGAATCCATGCTGAATCTTGGAAGTGTGAATACCAACAACAACCTCATTTAATCTGTTTTTTTCTGTATCAAATGAGCTTACAACTGAACTAAACCATTAGGTATGAATTCAAACCCCCACAGTGATGAAAAGAAAAGAAACATGCCATAGGAAAAGGACTTGTTAAAAATAAGAAAGAACCAACCCAGCAGAGAATTGTTCCTTGTTAGGAAACAGCCAACTGCATACCTAGAGACTAATGTTGTCAGTCTGCTATGCTTAGGCTTAATGCCACCATGAGCCTCCCACTGTAACAGGATCATCACTGTTTTCATCCCCTCACAAAGTGAGCTGCCTTCAGTTATGTTACACAATATGGTGCACCTTGAAAAATGAATGAAAAAGCAGCATGCCTTCTTGAGAATGTGATTCCTAACATTATTTATGCATGTCTGCCTTGAAATATGAATAAAAACCTTATGCTTTATTGTGAAAAAATGTGCCTTACTTTGCTCTTGGCATATCTTTGTGTCATCTTTGTTTATTTAAAGATAAAAGGAGTAAATCTACTTTCAGCTACTTATTAATTGTATTAATTCATCAGAGCAATTGGGATAACTATTCAGACATTATTTAATAATACTGACATGGTCTTCTTCACTAATGGCCACTGTTCATGGTCACACAATTGTCTTCACTGCTGACCACACCTTTAGTAAGACCTCCACACAGAAACACAACATATTGCAGCAAATATGGGATGGGATATTTCTGCAGAGCACTGTGTCTTAGATGCTTTCCAGGAGCCACTGCAGGTATGCTAATATCTGCGTTTCAGAGGGTGCCAGATGCATCCACCAGGAGTCCTGTTACAGATTGTGACAGCGCTTTGCTCAAAGGGAGATTTTCGTGAGCTACAGACAAAATGTGCAGTGTTTTGCTAAATGGAAATTACATCTGCGCCCTGCATCTATGGCTTTGTGGGTTCTGTGTTGAGACTGTCACCCTTGATAATCAACTGCTCTGATTATGAGTACAACACCACCAAGCCTAGAAGCAAACAGTGTATGACAACGGTGGAGGATGAGTTTGAAATCCACTTTAGCCTGTCACCAGGAGGGAAGTTAGCCGAATACAGATTTTTTTTTTTCCCCAGAGAAAACTGGAACGAGGTAAAGATTATTCCTCATAGTTTGTAAGTTGTCAGAGAGGTTATGATCCCACTTGGGCCCCTTGCTGATTTTAATCTTAAAAAAAAGAAACACAAACATCTTATTTTCTGGACTGTGCTGATGTCTAAGCCTCTGGTATACACATAACAGCAGAGAGCTCACTGTAGAACTGCACACATAAAACACTATTCTGAGCAACACTGGACAGACATCTGCGTACTTTTATTTATTTATTTTTGTTTATGTGTCAAACTGTTGCAACAAGGGATTTTGTATGAATCCGATAAGTCAGTTGCATTAAAACAAAATTTCAAACTGCAGTAAACTCATATGAAACTGACATACTCTATAGACTATACTATAGAATATAGAATACTATAGAATAAAATAGTTGGATAGCTTACAATAATAATGGAAATATTATTTTTTTAACAATGGGTTTATATACATATCTTATATTGAATTGTGATACATCTTGAAAAAGATTTAGTTCCTTTTTGCCTGTAAATATTTTGCCTTGTAAAGTCTGTACATTTTTGTTGAAAATATATTCATGCTATACCAAGACCCACTGGAAACTGTGATATATAGACATCTGCATTTCAACAGCTTTCCAGCATATTTGCTTAAATAGAAGAGAAAATGATTCTCCTCAACTATCCTCACTTTTTTGTTCTGGGAGGACGCCAAAGCAGATATTTTACTTTTCTTGAAAAATGAAAGGAAATGATCCTTCAAACCAAATTATAGGCAATTTTACCTTTACTTAGAAACTGAGCAACTCACTTTAACCTATGTGTATATGTTATTAGTTAAAATAAGACTCATAAATGATATATCCTGTATAGTATAAAGGCAGCCTAATGCAAATATCAGTTTGCGGAAAAAACATGTGATAGAAACAGCATCAAAGCTACCAGGAGCTGAAATGTCAGAGATCCGGGTTTCTTTAGCTCATGGTGGTGATACATTTAACTGGTTCTCTCTTCATTGCTGTCAAAATGCAACAATCTATACATATAAAACAAACATAAAAAGATAAACGGCTCAGAATTTTTTTTCCACCAATGTCCACCAAGAGAAACTAAGGCCTTTATTTGCCTTACTGTTTTGGTACCACAAACCCAATGCTAAGCACATTTTTTTTTTCATCAGACAGTGTCTATATTATCTATTTAACAGATATTAAATTCACCCATCAGAACTTATCAGGCTTCACACATATGCAGTCATATGATGATTGCTGCATGTTTATGCTAATTTATTGCATGTCCAAAAAAAGGTGAGGAGATAATACATCATAGAACATAACTGAATTTCTTCCCCAGGGCAATTTTTACACATGGGTCTTTCTATAGTACTTTTCAAAGCTACATGTATACTTGTCAAAGGACTATCCTGGGATCTAAATCTTAGCTGTTGGGCTGATGGCTGAATATTTAGCAATATTTGTCATTCATAAACAAAAGGTCCACTGTATGTTTTAATAAATATATGTAGACATAGATGTAGATGGAAAGAATTTCATAAACAATAAACATTTATGTATGTTGCCATTTATTTATTTACAAAGTCACAATGCACAATATGCAAATCAACTGAAAGCTTTTTCTGGTGAAATTCACTGGTGAAAACAAGGCAAAATGTTTGCTATTAATGTGAAATGCATACTTAAACCTTACTAATTTTGTATAGGAACAGAATTCCATTCACACTCTATTAAATACTGTACAAATTCCAAATTATTAGTATGTGCAGTCTCAGCTGCAATGCACTGCCATTTATGATCACATGAACAAATGACCCCCCTAAACATATTAAATTACTTACAGAGGGCAAAGTGAAACAAAGTCCTACTACTACATCAGTTAGTAAATGCAATTCAGGGTTTGATTAATGCACATCTGCACATTATATAGATTATTTTTAGATTATTTATCATTTTTTAGATTATTATTTTTTACACTTATTTTTCTGTTCATGTGAAATCCTTTAAAGATTTCAGGCATTTTAATCACAGATCTCCTTCTATGTATTAGTGAAACTTAATTAAAATACGAGGATATAAAAACAAATAAGCTGTGGCAGGCAGTTACCCTCCTGCTGGTGACTCTGCCAGGGTAATTAAGTTTACTCTGTGAGTTAGTGGACATGGTGCAGGAGCAGCTGTGCTATGTAGCGGGCTGGGAGATGGGGAGCAGGGCAGGTCACATTTGTTGGCATGGTTGTGTCTGACAGTGACCTTGTATGCTTTATTAAAGAAGTCATTGGACGCATCCACATTATTTCTCTGCTTCCTGCTAGCCTGCCGGCCAACACCATTTGCTGAAAGTTATTTCCTTCATTTTCTCCTGCAGACATGTATATCCACTTCATTTGAATTGAGATATTCTGGAGAGGTTCAGGGATCTGAAAGAGAAAATATACTGAAAACTAATCAACTAATCAACCACTCTAGAGCTTAACAGTGTGAAGCATGGGTGTGTGTTTTTCATTTTTAAGGAGCTCTTCAGGTCAGCTTACATCAAGCCAGTAAGTCCCAAAGGGATTCTCGTCAAGACCTGTCCAGCCTGTGTGTACTGGTAGTTGATAGTGAATGGAAAATGTTTCATAAGCAAAGAATTATTTGAATGTTCCATAAGCACAGAATTATTTGAAAAGAACAATAAACTGTACCTGGTGTACCTGACTGAAACCACCATATCAAGCCTATCAAGTGTCAGACTAAGCTTATCCCGGTGAGTATTTCTTAGGAATAGGAAGTACAAATTGCCTGCTCTGTATAAATTTATTTAAAAAGACATGTCACTCTGCCTTCTCAAACATGGCAGTGTTAAAATATGTGTTACAAGTCACATACTTATTTATTACCTAGCTAGCTAGTTATTGCATTACGGAGAGCTGACTGTTTTAACCCTCACTTCCCAAACCATGGGTAGCGTAGGGTCTCACTGTTAAGTTCATATAAAAATGTACAATGTAGAAATGTTAAAATGCTTGAAGGATGGAGGCTAGCAAGTGCAGCATACCAAGAGAACTGACACACCACTAGAAAAGTGTTCCGGACCAGTTTGAGTTCAGACCATTGTCTCGCTACGTGGTTAACAAACTTCCTAAGTGTTTCAAATTAGCAGCCTGAGGGCTAAGAACCATGAGCATAATTTCCTATATGAATACTGAGGAAAAGCAGAATAACTGTAACTTCTAAAAAGCAGTAAAAACCATTGCAGCACGGCTGATACAGTGATCAGAATGTCTCTCATACGTTTAACTAGTGTAGACAACTAGTGTAGCTAGATAATCATGGAAAACTAGTGAAACAAAAAATATATTTTAAATAGTGATATAAACAAAATAATGATATAACATAATGACGTAAAAATCACAGATTATACAGATGATATACTTTTCAACATAATGCTTGTGTCAATGTCAATTAATGTATGTTAGGCATACACAAGTCATTTTTAAGTAACCAATGATAAGTCAACATCCAAACACATTGTTTTTGACATATTTGATTCTAGTTACTCTCCAGGATCTTTACATTTAATATGTTTGATGGTTCCTTCACCTTTGAGACAAGTGAAATGCTGATCTACTCACATTTAAAATGTGATCAGGCTGAACTGTGCACTGATGCTTAATCTTGGCTTAAATTTTGTTGACAGCTTTCAGCTCTGACAGACTGACATCAGATGTGCAGCCAGAGACTGAACAGTCAAATACCATTCATATAGTGTCATATCCTTAAACATGAAAGACAATTGGCCATTATCCATTATCTGTTTTCCTCCCAATTAAACGCAGGATAAAAATGATATAGAAGTATACAGTGAAGATGATGGAAATGGGTGGGAACAGTGATTGACAGAAATAAAATAGGCATTACTAAACTTGGCAGCAAGTATTGTGAATGTCATTTGTCATGACATGAAGAACACCTATCATCTAGTCATTCAGACTGCGACAGACATGTCAGTGAGATTGAAAACATCCTGTCAGTGGCATTGGTGAAAACCATTAACATCATATTCTGACATGTCATATTTACATCAGGACTGCTGACATTATACTGTGCCGATTACAGATGAAAACTTCACGTGGATTTCAAACTTGACAATGCAATTAACATAAGAGACTGTCGTGCAGCTCTCAGGGGTAAACAGACTAGCCAGTGAATTCATTTATGAACTGTGTGCATCCCATTTTAATACTATTTGAGACACACAAGTTTGACAGCTTCAATGTAAAGTCAGTACTTGAAGAGCCACTATCAAATGCGATAAGCAAAACGTCAGACACATTTAACACCACGGTTCCTGTCAATAAGGAGCACAATTCAAAGCCTTGGAAATGTCTAAGTCTGATTGTCAGAAACACACACACACACACAAAACCTAATGGCTCTGCAGGGGCTGGGGGGAAAAGTATTCCTTCCGCTGTTCATTCTGTCAGAGCAGACTCCAGATCAGCTGAGAAAGCAGGCCCTGCGGGTGGCTTTGATTCTTCCAACTTTCTTTCTGAGGGCAACTGGCACACTATCTCACAGGGGAGCCCTGGCCTTCTTTCTCCCTGAACCGTAAGCAAACAAGACCTGTGCTCTTGCCAAGAGCAATCCTGTCACAGTACGCAGTCAACAGTGCAGGCATGCAAACAGAAGAGTGCCTGTGCCCACACTGTTAATAATGATAAATGTATTACACACTGTAACCTCACCACCAGCAAGCAGGCTACCTTCACTGCGTTGTTGTTGCATTCCTGTTTTCCCCATGAACAAAATAACACATTCCAAAGCCGTAATAGTTTCAATGCAATTTTAATCAACGGTAAATTTTATTGTATTTTAAAAAGTCTGTAAAAGTTGTTTTTGGAAAGAACACACTCTCTTTCACACAACTTCATCTACAAATCCAGGTGACAAGAAGTACATACTAAACTGTGATGCTGCGTTCACTGTACATTTTAAAGAACAAATGTAATGCTGCATGAAATTATTGCAGCGTACTTTTAACAGCGTCAGTTTATTATACCTTCATACCTGTTGATTTTGGTAATCATTTTATCATGAAATGAAACTACAGTAATATCTCCTCATACAGAACAGCTGGGAAACGTGATGACCATAGGCTATTCACTGTTATTGAATGGCACCATTTAAAACAGTCTTTTCCTCATGAATCCCAACAGTTATGTCACAAAAAGAAACAGTGTCTACTTTCTAAATATCTGAAGAACCTGAACGTGTCCTGAAAAGGTAATCCTATCCATCACAACGGCAGTTCAGTGCAGTATTTGCACTGCAGAACACTATTAGGCACAACTATGGTTTTGCAACTAGGCCATAGACTATTTTGCTTTCACCACAAATGCAATAAACCTCCAATAAGTACTGACCCACTACTGCAGAGTACTCAGTCATGAGGATTTGACAAAGGAAAGCTTGTACAGGACAGAGAGAGAGCAAGTGCAGTGTGTCTGAAGAGAGTGCACCGAACTGTGAAATGTGAACGTGGAGATAAAAGCCTAGCGGTTGGAAGTGCCGACAGAAACAAAAGGCCTTCATGATGATAAGAGGAGGGACGATTTGACCGCAGAGGGGGAACAAAGCAAGAAACCTACCACTGACTGAAAGAAGAAGAACCTGAGGAAAATGGGACAGAGTGGATGATTCACCAATATCAGCAAGCACTGCAAGGTACACCTGTTAAGGTAACATAATTGGCAAGATATATTATCCCTGCAGTTAATACAGACAGGCCACCCATGCAGTGATTGGTCCAACCTCTCTTTTCTTCTGGAACTGCAATGACAAGAGTCTGTCATCATCTTCATGTGCACATACATTGTGAATAGGTAAATTCCAGTCCAATTCTATATAAGTCAAAAGATATCATTTTTTAATTTGTCTGAATAACGCAAGGGGTTTGAGGGCTCTGATTGTGTGCTGTGGCTATACTGACAGTCTGTTTACTTGTAAACTTGTAAATTTTACACTTATGATATAGTTCCATTTGATTTGTCTGCTATATCTGGGAGTCAAATGGTCAATGATAAAAAAGAGCCAAAAATGCCCAACAGTGTAATATTACTGTTCAGGATCCTGCTCCTCATTACTCCATACTCATTTCAAGGGAGATTAATGAACAAAATCTTAAAATAATTAAACCCATAAATAAATCAATAAAACACATTTTACCACACAACTTATAATTTAGCATAGTGTGCTGCTCTCAGGTTATCACTTAGAAAACAGAAATGATTAATCACTTATTTTCTACTCCCAAAGCCATCTTTAATACTTGTATGTTTTAGTGACTACCTGGTTGGGTCTTCCCGGGTTCATTATTACCAAAATAATGCAATGTTCTAGTTACAGATGCATCAATGAGTGTATATGAAGGTCAATCGCTTTCTTCATTCAACCCTTTGTACCCCTGTGCCGTGTATGTGAAATGTTCTTTGGCATGAATGTGCTGTATGAACACTGCACATACTGTGTGTGTATTATTATTAAAAAAAGTGTTTCCCCTTCACAGTGTGTCAATTACTGACTAATGGCTTAATGCAGATGAGGATTCCATGTGTTCCATTTCATGTTGCTTTGTTCTTTCATTGCTTGATTGAAAGCACTCAAATGTTATACGGTAATGTGAGAATCTTGCATGAGGGAGGCTGGGCCTAGGAAGCTCTGAGCTATGGAGGAAAGTAGCAAGGTGGCTTTTCACCATCAGAATGACAGCCGTCCAGAGTCACATTCCACCTCAGGAGATATCCATATGGGCACATCAGGAAGAATATTGCTTGTCAAAATGAAATATGTGCTGTTACAAGCCAATGAAAGTATGAATTGACACCTTGTCATCTGGGTTTCATTCAATTCATCACTTCTACAATACAGTCATGTGTAAACTATGCAAATTAATAACAATTCCCTTTCATTTTTTTCACAAGTAGACTCTGAAATAATGGGCTGTCACATTTTTGCCCTTCACGATAGAATATTCCAGAACATTGTGAAAAGAAAGTGTGTTTAAATTAAGTACCTTTTATAACAGTGTTATATCAACCAAAGCTGTGAATATCTCACTATAATCAGTTATCCACATGCATGTGTTATCAATGAAAAAACACATGACACATGTTCTATAACTCACTATTCATTTCCCCAAGTGAAATGAAAAGCTGAAGTTGAAGTCTGCCACTGCATGATAGGGAAAGAAACCAGTAATGGCCAAGAAAACAGATTCAATCTGGTAGATATCTGGAGAAAAGAGGCATTGGCAAAAATTTCTGATGTTACTTTCCTACATGACTGCACAATTTATTTCCACACAACCAGTTTTGATTTCTTCCATTCTTTGAACTAGAAAATTTGTTCCATATAACCTTGGCTCGTTGTACTTAATCTATAAGGAGTTACTTGTTCGTGGTTATGCAAAACAAACAGCCTGATCCATGAAGAATGAAGCCACCTCAAAGCTGGGTGTTGCTAAAAAATAGTTTTACTGAAGTGAGAAGATTAAATGTTCACCTTTCACCTTTAACTGGACAGTCAGTGCTGAGATTGTGGACAGTCTGTCCAGTGTGATCCAAACTAATGGCCCAGTTGGTCTTTAGTTCCCTGATTATAGCATAACATCTTTCAATTAATCAAATCGGCACTGGCACCACCTGATTTACATTACCAGCGTGAACACTCCCAGATTCATGCATCAGTCATTGTACCCTCTGACTTCATATGCGGAGCATCACAGCTTGGTTTCTTTACCTATCACTGAAGACACAGTCTGTTATCCGTTTTAAAAATTCACCTTCATAAGCAGAGTTACAGAAATAGGCTATTATTCCTAACTCTCAAAACTCAGTGCTGTTTTTCAAACTTGTTTTATGTTCAGCTTGGGAATCTTGTACACTGTGTTTTGTTACCCTGTAAGGCATAGCCTACTTTTATCTCCGAATGTTGTGTTTTTTTTTTTTTTTTTTTAACATGAACCTGTGTATCAACAGCCATTTTCTATGATACATTCCTTCTGCTTCTGAATGTAAATTGCCAATGTGCTGAAAGTATGACATAGTTTTGTACTGACTAAACTGACTAGATTCTTTTGACACTTGCTTCGCTTGCTGCAAAGTTTCTGAAACGCAGCGGTTGAAATCTCAGATATGGCATCAGGCATTTGTGTCATGCGACAAATGGCATAAGGTAAACTGTTGCGCTGTGAAATAGATTTGAGCACTGAACTAAAAACGATTCACCCAATAAAAAGACAGTGGTTACCATCTTGTGCTTAACCATGTTCTTACTGCAAGCTCCATTAATGTGTTCTTGGTATTGGAAAGGGTTGTAAAAATTTCTGGAAAGGGTTTTTAAAAATTGCTCATATAAAAACATATGTGTAACATATTTTTGCTGCTTTTCTAATACAAACAGATGATCCCTCAGTTTTTTAATCACTCTCCATGTGTGCCCATATGCCTTCCAGTTTGACTCCAATGTGACAGTCACAAACTGGCAGTAATAAACCCAGGATGAATCAACATGTAAATCAAAATCTACATGACTCATTTAAATGTTCAATGATAGGACACACAGCTGCCTTACAGTTATGCAATGGGACATGCATATGATAGCACTTGATGGATGGGATACATTTTCTGGTCAATGGGCTATGATCGGTGGCTACAATTATTAATGCATGCCAACAGGCTGAACAATGGCTCTGTGGGGAGGGAGACAACTGGAGCACAACATTTCAAATGCTTTTCAGGGCCTTTCAGCCATAGCTGAATCAGATGATCCTTCCCTTGTGCACACACTGTCAAAAAAATGAATTAATTAATGCATACAAAAAAAGTTAACATGCAGCTCTACTTTAAAGTATGGTCTCAAACTCCAACAAAGAAAATCAACTCTGACAACCCCCTCTATTGCTGCAGTGAGGAGAGGAAATTGAACAATGGGAGAAATCATGAGCAATTAATCGGCCCTTAATAAACACATAACTCTCCTGTGACCACGACTGCTGGATGTTTCAAACGACCCATAAGTCCCCCACCCCTGCTCGCTTCATTGCTCAGAATTAAGAACATATTAGTCCTTTTGCAAAACCAACCATAGGATGCCCTGGTGAGCCATTTTGGATGCTTGTGCCAACAGGAACACACACACACACACACACACACACACACACACCTCACTTCATAAACAGCGACGGGTCTAAAGTTTTTCAGCTTGTTATGAGAGGTTAGGTTCCTTCAGGTATCCAATAACAGTGATCTCTGAACACACTAAAGCTCCATTAATCTTTCAGCCTTGAACAGACACAGTGCCAGAACAAATTAATAGAGCCCTAACATGGCAGTGATGCTAATTTCAACATGCAGAACCCACAAGAGGCTGACAAGGTCACATCAAAAAGAATTGATGACTGTGGATACATGGACTCCTTTCACTGTGCACTACCTATAATCACAGCCAAATGCTATTTGTTCTTTACACTGATAAAAATAAAACCCAAGATAACAACTTAAATCTCCATCTCAGGACCACAAAATTTGATATTGAGTTAAATAATAGCTGCCTGTCTGTGTGGCTAATGCAAATAACTTTTTGTGCACTCCCGTGGGCTGCAGTTTCACCCCTCTGGGATTTCTTCTGGCTCGGCCTGGGTGAATGTTTAGCAAGTTATCTCTGATATAAATGCAAAAGCAAAACAAAACAAAAAAAATAGCAGTCAGGCAACATATATCGGAGAATGATAGATGTCAAAAATGTAAATGTAGCAATAAATGTTACATATTTTTCTTGGTATGAGAACCAATCGCCTCATCAATAAACAAATGTAAACAATTCCCCTGTGATGGGCCAGTTGATTGAGTGGTTGCTTTCAGACCCAATTTTGACCCATCAAACATACGTACTGTCATGTCCCTGAGCCCCTGAGGCACTGTCTCTGGACTATACTGGCTTCTCCTATGAGCCTCACTACACATTGGACGGGTTGTCTTTATTATGGCCTCCTTTGTTTTTCCCTGTCTGTGTTGTACTTATTCTGCTGTGGTTGAGGCTGTTCTTTTCAGAATGCATTCATAAGTGCTATGTCTTAAGTTAGAAATCCTGAGGGATTTGTAGTTCTCAGTAAAGAGCAAATATCATTCTCTTCTGTTGGTCTTACTGTCCTTACTGCTAGAAATTGTTGCACTACATGCAGCAGGTCATGGAAGGTAATCTAGCTTGTTCATTGTCACTGCCCTGTCATAAATGTGTTTTCAAGGATGTTGTGAGCAAGCTTGATTGCTAACTGAAGGGAGTATCATTTCTCTGTCATTAACAATGCTCTACAGGGAGTGGCTAATTAGGAGCTGGTCAGTGACTGCTGGCTAGCTAGCTGCTTTTGTTATAGACCACAGGTCTCCACAACTGAAAAAAGAAAAAAAGAAAGGGGAACATTCACAAAGAACAGTGATGGGCCTGCTAGATAGTTGTAGCTGTTGTTTTTTTGGCATGCTTAGTACATTTATTTCATAAATGTATTCTTAACTTGATGTACATTTTGTCCAACTAAAAACAAGATAAGATAAAGCGGGAAAACATCTTATCATTACAGTCTAAGTGAAAGCTCTGTGGCAACCAAGCCTAAGGACCAGTCATCCTTCCAAATCAAGACAAACTATCAGATGTAATGCAAAACTTATAGAAAATTCACAAAAAAAGGCAACTGTGTGCCTTTCACAGCAGCAATTTAAAATTGAATCTGAAAACTGTTGAATTAGTGGCCATGGAATGTAAAAACATAACCCTTTCTTTAGTAGATGATTTTGATGGAACTGTTCAGTTGTATTGTGAAACTGATAACCATTTCACTGTATAAATTACACTGGCAACAATACATCTATGTGGCTTCACTGTGTCCTCACTGTAATTCAAATAAATAAGAATTATTTACATTTCTTTCTTTCTTTCTTTCTATATGTCTTAAACCCAGTGCCTTGTCCCATTACTGACATTCAGCTGAATAAAATGCTGTTTTCTTCCAGAAAGCTGCACAACAGTATTTAGAAAATCAACAATTTTGTGTAACTCCCCACAACCAACCCATCACCCCCTTACCAACCCCACCCTGTTTAAATAACATAAACAGGCCACTGCCTCAGGGGCTCCATGTCACTTCCTGTTTGTGTCACATCTATGCATCACTGCGCTGTCTCCACTCTCAGGAGAGCAGGAATCCTACAGAGCCATCAAATCTATTACAGCAGCTTGCCATTGTCTTGCGTAGACGAGCTGTGATTGATAGCAAAGCCTGCCTACCCTTGGCCCTCATTTGAGGGCAGCAAAACAGGGTTGGGCCCCTGCTTTTACTGACGTTTATCATAAATCAGGTGCACTTTCAGCAGCTGGAGAGGGGCTGTCAGTCAGTTCTCTTTCACCTTTACACAAAGTTTTACTGCAGTTGTCATGTTATGCCTAATGCATGATCTATCAACACATTACACTGTTCTTGTACTCTTCCTGCCAAAAAAGCAATCAACACATTCACAGCATAAAGGGCATCTAGATTTCAAAAAAGTACCACTATTCATCAATCAGGTGTGTTAGCTCCATGATACATCAAGCACTTTCCCTGGTTTTTTGTATTGTAGTATATGTATATGTACTGTATATAATACATGAAATGACTATAAATAAGTATTTAATCCTGGGTGCCCTTTAATGATGCAGTAACAAAGGAGAATACTTTTTAGTAATAAATAAATAATAAATGACTGTTTTAAATCAAACAGCTGTCTGCTTCCATATAAGATCATTTAGTGTAGCAGCCACTTCAGTCAGAGATCAAAGCGAGACTTCCTAGAACAGAATGAGAATGTTAGTTTGTCAGTTTGGAACTTGTCGAGTGGTGAGTGTTCAAAGCCATACCTCCAACAAATAAAGCTTTGCTTACATAACAAACCTGACTGATGAATGCCTCGTACATTCAACTGAATTTACAGCTTCCTCAGGAGATGTTTTCTTCCCTTATATATATGGTGGGGGATTAGGACAGGATTAGTGAAAAAGAAGTGTGAAATGTACTGAAAGGAAGCTGGCAAGCTTCCATGCATTGTCACTGCATACAGGTGCAGGTGTACAGATGCATTGCAGGTGTTCAAGTTAAGTATTTCACTATTTTGTTCTAGCACCAGCAGGAAAAGATCATAAAGAAAACAGTTTCTCTATGATCTGTTTTGGGTGCACATCATCATCCCTTTAAAGAAAATGAAAGACGTGTAATTTTCCTTTAAACTAACTGCAATGAAAGGGGTAGCATCTTTTCCATGTATGGTGGCGATAGTCCTAATTAGAAAATGTTTTTTTTTTTTTTTATGTGCTCCACATCAGTATTGAGGCTATGTTTGACCAGTTATGTCATTAGACTTTCAAGTCCTACTTAATGATATAAAGAAAGCACTACACACCAGCTCAGTGCAACTACCGCCTGCTATTTGCCTTCCCCTGCGGCTAGCTCTCACCACACCCTCTAGAGCACTCCACTGTGGATAGCTGTGCCAGACCACAAGGACCACAGCCTCCCAATAGTAGAAGACAGCTCTACTGTCCTCCCATTCAGGCCTTCTCCCACTTTCTAGCCAACTAATGACCCTCATAAGGTTAAGGCCATTCCTCTGTAACTTCTAAGTCCCCCTCCAGCTGAACCTGAGGGCTTTTCCCCAGTGAAAATGGGGAAGAGAGGCATCACTATGGAGGCAAAACGGCTTTATGTGGTATGATTGTCCACACCACAAGCACATAACTCACTGGCTGTCTGTAGGCCTTCTGCAGGTTGAGTGGTGAGTGACTGCAGCTGCAGATGGTGACTCAAGGGCTGCTGGAGGACTGGAAAGTTCTACTTGCTGGATATGGGGTGCTGGCCTGCTCTCATCAAACACCTCCTCAATCATTAGTGCATTCTCTAGGGTCTTTGCCAGCATCTAAGGATGAGCACGTTACATCTGGCTTCAGAAGTCTGGGGTAAGGCCCTAGATAAATGCATCAGTCACAAGCTCTGTGTGTACATCATCGGGGAATTTATCATATCCACAGCAGGTAAGCTGCCAGGAATCTGCTGCAAATACTCTCCCTCTTCACTGTGAATATAATGGTGTGGTTTGGTAGCTGCTGCCATGCAACTACAGCAGACATGATTTCCCAAAAATGTCACTCTCTGGCCCTAGCAATTGCTTTTGTGTCCTTAAACACTGCAGTGGTTGAGTCCAGTAGCATTTTCTTGGCTTCACTTAACAGTGCTGCCACTAGCTGTGTAGGCCCTGTATATGCCTCCCATTAGCTTCTTTAGAATACAACAGCTTTCTGCCTTTAAGATTTTGCTGTTTGCCCACAGCAAAAGAGCTAGACACAATTCCTAAATTTCCATCCTGCTCTTTTAACTGGTCCCTGGCTTTGGTCAGCACTATGCCCATGTTGGGGCACATTTTCCTTGGCAACACTACTGTTTGCACTGCTATCCAGCTAATTTACTGCATCTCAGCAGCCTCCTCTGCCGTTTCATTAGCCGTTCTTATTCACTATCATCCACATTTGCTTGGTCCTTCTGTAATTCATGTTTAATGAAATGCCATCCAGCTTTCCCCCTCTTGTAGCATGCTGGGCACTGCTACCCTGCACCCTGCCAGGTGGCAACTGTCTGGTTTCTACTCTCAAGTGTTAAGTAAGTTAAAGTAAATAAAAGTAAATAAAAGTAAATAAAATAATATACAAACAAATAGGGAAAACAAAGCAAACAGAAAACAGGGCAGCAGTGAATACATGACTTTCAAAATAAATTGCCAATAATGCATTTGCACTCAGGTTAAAACAATTATTTCTAAGATGAATTTTTGCGGCTAGGTTCAAATCAGACTGCATAGTATCCCGGTTGGGGAGACATCCTATCCAATCAAGCTCTCTTTCCCATTTAGAAAACATTCTCACTAGTTTGCATGAATATTCAAGTATTTGACTGTAAAGATGAGTCTCTGTGCCTTGAGAGCACCCCGTATGGTCAATCCAATCAAAGGACGAAAAGGTGAATGACAACTTCAAGGGACCCTATAGGCTTTCATTGCATATCTTAATTTTAGATGCATAAAAAGATATATCTGGCACTGTTTAACCATCATGCAACATTCTTAACCCACTGCCATCAAATATATTGGCAAGTGTAAAAATGCATAAAAAAAAACATATAGCCAGCATTTGAAAGGTCCAAAAATAAAGTTTCAAGTTGCGAGGGCACAACTACCCTGCAGCCTAGTGCACTGCGGTATGGACAAACTGATTCTAGACAGTAATTTTCAAGGCAGGTGTATTTTTGCAAGTGTGTCTATTGATTTACTGAATATGTAGTTAGAATTTGTAACTAGGCAGTATTGTACATCAAAAGTTTTTATTGTGTTGATCATATATAGTACCACAAATTAATAATCTGCTAAATTGCTCCTAAACCCATAAAAAAAGCAAGCAAATGCAACCCAACCACCCATTGTACGATTTCTGTGATGGATTTCTTACATTTGGACAATGTTAGAATATAATCCCTACCTCTTTCCCTACAATGTTATTGTTCATGCCACTGATGGCAGTGCTGGATTTAGAGGGATTAACCGCAAGGGAGCTTAATAACTTTTCCACTTCTATTACAGGGATTTTACCTCGGATTCATTTATTCTTCATGAACAAAAGCAACTCTAAACTATGAAATGTCCGATAATCCCCGAGATAGAATGCCACATTAATGATGGAATGCTTTTATCTAAAGAGGTGTCATAAGATTAATAATCTGCAGTCTAGTTTGCAGGATGAGGTGTCCAGTAATATGGAAACACATATTGTCTCTCCTTTTCTCTGGCCTCCTTTGTTTTAGACTAGATATCAATTTGTTCATTGTCAAAGCATGCAAAATAAAATTAAAATATCTCAATCAAGTTTTACATTGTTAGCGCATTTGATGTTGTCACGGTGTTTGATTCGATAAGGATTTATTACTGAAAAATAACCATTTTAAAAAATAACCCTATCCAAGCATATTTGTTTAAGAATTGCCTTGACATATTGTCAAGATCCAATTTTCCTATATCATTCATCACATAATAAGGGTTCTGTCTTCTCATCAGTTTGTTTACTGGGGACTAATAGACACAAATGTGTATATATGTCTCATATGTTAACCTTGCTTCCATATGGGCGATATTAATGCCAACATTATTATTATTATTATTATTATTATTATTATTATTATTATTATTACTGGCATTACTAGTTTCTTCAGTGGGTTGTGTGTTGATTCCATGGTGACAGGAGCTAATTTTTTTGCAGTGTTTTGCTTTCCAGCATGAATTGTCTTACTGTGATAGAAATTTTAAATAAATAAATGAATAAATAAAAGGTGCATTTCTGTGGATTGTGGGCTGTTTTAACAGATCTGTTGCTGAAAGTGAGAGATAAATCTTTTGCATTTTGAGATTCTATTACAAAAAAGTAACTTCTTAAGAGGCCACAATATTCAGTGCTGGGTAAATTTTCATTACTGCTATTTCATTGGAAGCCATACAGACATACAAAGAGAAACAAGAAGGAATCTGAAGTGTTCTAATGGCAGCTTAAATGGAAATAATGGCTTTACAATGCACTTCTAAGGGAGAGTGGTCAGTGATCTATCTAACCCCTTATCTAATGAACTGAAGTACGCCCCTTTAGTTACCTTGCTTCATATTTCTAAGGTCTCCTTTCCAGGCACCGATAGACTTAAGTAATCATAGGGGATTAATATTTCAGCTGTGCCCCAGTGCGGGTAATTTGTTACAAGATAATACAGCCTGGCTTGTTATTTTATACCTCAGTGGGCTTAATTACAGTTTGATCCAACCCAATGAACCTCTTCGCCTGGGGCGACACCTAACGCAGAGAGCTCACTGTCTGCCTTCCCTGATGCTCGGACACAATGCCGGGGATAAGAGGAACACTTGTAGAGATCTGACTGAAATTTGTCTCCGAGGGATGTGCTGTCAAATTAATCTTGCCTTTGCCTGGCCTGCCTCCGCCACAGGTGTGTCAGCAGCCACCTGCTCCTTCCAGAGTCCCAGATCAACAGTTGTCATCTGCGCTGTGTGAACACCGATGGCTGCTGCAGTCTCTTCCTGGAGAGAAGCAGGAGATTCTGTCAGGAACACAGTCATTTTGTCAGTCCTGCCTTGGCCACAGACAGGAAAGAGGGGATGACATTTGTGCTTCTCAGCATATCTTTCCTTTTTTTCCCCTAAAATATTTCAGCTTCATAGCCTTTACTGTGAAAGTAAATATACCTGGCTCAGGCAAAGTGAGGGATAAGACATATGGGTCAAGCAATGAAAAGTCAGGCTAGCTTTTTTGTTTGAAATATAATGTGATGCATGTCAAATCAATAGTATCCTGAAGGCCACAAGACAAAGACTTGTACTTTTCATGAAGTGGTCATCAGAGTCAGCTCAGGCCACTCAACATTTCATGGAAAGAATGGCCCCGATTGTTTCATCACACTTGTAAGCATTAATGGAATGCAGTGCAAATCAAAAGAGGTGGGGCTATTTGCAGTATTTAGGCAGTACAAAAAAAAAAAAAAAACTAGAGCTGATGTCAGCAAGTGTGGATCACTTTTTAATGTTTAAAACTGTATGTGTGAGGAATGTGTAACCATGTACACGACCATGTACATGATCATGACTGTATGTGAACATGGCCTCAGAACATAGCCATACTGTTTACCTTTTGCATGTTTTGACAGTCAGTGAGTGTCATCTGACATTAAATGTTTTGGGGTTAGTGTTGGTGAGTGGTTGAGGGTATTGAATGAAGAGGCACACTAACTTTGTTTCTGGTCTACCCAAGACAGTGTCTGATGAGATTTTTATCTTACTTCATCAGTATTGTTTTTATTTTTGTTTCCTTCCTTTCTTTTTAGTCTGTTTCCTTCAACCAAGAAGTTGATGGTTCGATACTGCAGTTTATTGCCTCAGGGTTTTGCCAGAATCAGACTGTCAAAATGTGCAATGGCATTCTACCAAAAATGGAATTTAGCATCAACACAAAGAAGAGAGCAGCATACATATTAGAAAAGAAAGAACAATCATTATTCAATACTGTGTTAAAGGATTTGGCATGTATGGAATGACACATATGTTTTTTATAGATTTGGTTTATAGCATTATTGATATGGAGAGATGTACTGTGTACAGTATGAATGGAGTCATGAGTACCTTGCAGTGCAAATGCCCTATAAACAGGATGAGTAACAGACATTCTTTTAAATAATAACAGGAACTCCTTTGATGTTATTGCAGGTATCATTTGCCTTAAATGAATTTGTTTGTAATGAAAACAAGAGAAGGCTAAACTAAAAAAAAAAAATGTTTACAGCTTAAGGTTCAGTTTTACAGTAATGTAGTTGTTTCATTAAGCAATCTTTTAATTAATAGCAGAAATGTTATTTGGGTCTCGCAGGCTACAACAGCTGCCATATCCTACCTCCTGGCACATTCATTACAGAGTAGACCTCCCAACCAACCCTCTTTAATTCCACAAACTGGTCTTCTTCTCTTTGACAAAATCCACATCCCACTGTTCCATGCCAAGCGTCCATGCTGTGTTCAGACTATGCAGACAAGTCTCACCATCAGACACCTGCTGCATCAAAAACTGTGAAGAAAAACGTCAGATTAGTCATGTTGTGTGCTTTAGGGAGACGGTATGAAGATTATTCAGTTATCAGTGAAAAAAAAAAAAAAAGCCAATGCGAAAACAATATTATCTTGATATTTCTGCCAACAAAAAACTATATATATATATATATACCTGACCTAACCTGACCTGAGCTGATGAGACCTGAAAAAACATGTAAGGTTTGGGATGATTCAGGCCAAGGTCATAAGAAATGACATTTGCACATTTGCATTGATTTTGAATGGAGGATTTATTTTCTTATATATTTAGACAGGAAGAATTTATTTTTGCCTGAGTGTTCTCTGTTTTCCCAAAACAGACTATTTGTTTTATTGAACTGTTGAGATATGTTTCCCCATATTAATTTGTATACTTTTACAAACTTTCCTTACTGTCTACTGCACTTTTTTTCCAACTACTTTCATTTGTTAAGGTGCTTGACATTATAGACTGTGGGACTTTTCTTCTTTTAAAGGAACCCTTGAATTAACCCTGTTTTTGTTTTTGCTTTAGTTTCATGTCTGAATTTAAGAGCAAAGGCTTACATTACACACAAATAAATTTTAACCAGTTTGTCAAGACCTCTGCCAGAGGTCCTCCTGTCTTTCTATGTGCTTTCCCCTGTCTGTCTTTGTGGGTGTGTCTTTGTTTTTGGAGTTGTCTTGCTTGTGCTTTTGTTTGCAGATGTCATGTGCTCCATCATCCCGCCTCCTGTCCTGCCGGTCTGCCCTCCTGCCACACCCACCACCTGGAGCTCATTTCTACTCACCTGTTTCTTGTTTTATCATTATTAGTCTGTGCATTTAAACCTCCCTGCTTTCCCAGCTCTTTGTCAGATTGACTCAGTCTTTTTGCCTTTTCTGGTTTAGCCTTTGGTCCTGTCTGCCTATCTGATTCCCCCTGTTGATGAACTCCACCTGTACCAGAATTCTGATTTTGCTTCACGTTTTTTTGGATTGATTGTGTGTGTTCTGACCCTCTTGGCTTTTAACCTTGGACTGTTTGCGACCTTGATTTTGGCTCCGAATTGTCATTAAGCACAAACTTTCACTAGGCTGGTCTGAGTCTGGATCCTTTAATTATGAGCATTTTTGCACCAGCTTAGAGAACTTTGACAGGCTGAAAGATACTGTGTAAATACATTCTATTATTATTACTACTACTACTAATAATAATAATAATATGTATATAACAAGTACATAAATAGCTTACACATTTTATATAATGCATGAAGACTTGTACTAAAACTTTAATATTTTCAACAAACAACAGGTTTTCAACAGGCATCTTAGATTTGACCCAGTACTACATTTTCAAATCACTTTGGACACAGCAGCAGTGGTACCTTTGTGATATGTCCTTTGGTTTGCAATGGCAAGTCATACGTGCATTAATGATCACTGAAAAAATCTAAAATCCATCAAAGAGTGACACGGAAACGAAAGCAAAAAAAATAAATGCATTATAAGTCAAGACAAGCATTACAGAAGAAAATACATAAAAATGAAAATCATGTAAATTCACCAGTTATTCCTGTAAGTAAAGTTCCATATTGGTTTTCCGCTGCTCCACATTGTTGTCACTTTCTGTTCCCTCGGGTTATGATTCAATTAAAGTGATGTTTACCATATTGAAATCAATATCTGCTGCACCCTCCCATTAGTCTAGATTATGGCAGCTAGGATACAGAGTGAAGATGAGTGATCATTGTACAAAATTCAGTCCACAGGTGTTGGGTCATCTGTATTACTCATAGTCAAAAAAAGGGAGAGAGGGAACACAGCCATTGGATAAACACACTGCAGTACGGTAGGCTGCCATGCTGGCATGCAGAATAGAGATAAGTCAAGCATAAAATTCAATTAATGCTAAGGCGAGGCAAGTTGTTAATTTTTGGGCAAAGAAACCCCAGCAATACTGACTTGATTTACTTTTTTTTCCCAGAATAAATCAGATCCTGACTCATATGTGTACTGCTTCGACAATTATCCCCATCTGCATCTTTAAAGCCTCCAAGAGAAAGAGATCCACTACTTCAAATGTGTCTTTTTTTCCCTCCTAAAATCTCTGCACCATCCTCGAGTTGCTCCCCTTTCACGGCGCTGTGCGAGTTCTATGAAATCACCATGGGTTTTAGCGATGAAGCCTCTCATTTCTCAGTCCACTCTGCAGGTATTTTATATCCCTCTGTGGAGGCATACAGCTCTTAAATAGAGAATCGCAAGGTCTCCGTAGTGCAGAAGGCTGAGCAGTCACAGATTAGCTGTCCACCTGCAGTTGGACAGTCTGCGAGGAGACTGATTATGCTCCCCACTCCCACCTTTCATTTTCACCACAAGCAGCTTTTATTATAGACGCATGGCCACTTTGCTCCATGTAATCCATATAAGAACGTGTATCAGCTCATGGTGATCTGCTCTGGTATTGTGGCATCAGTATTTATCATTTTGTGTGCATGTTTTACAGAGTGCAAAACCAAGCCCTTTTCAAAGAAGTACATACTTTTTTTCCAACTAATGAGCAGTTAATGAGTGTATTTAATTTAATTCACTTAAAAAAGGAAATGTAAAACAAAAATTTATTTGTCAACACAAGCAAAGATCTTGTCACTTAGAAAAAAAGCTCTGCACAATAGCTTGCTTTGCTACCTGTCTCTGCAGTTCGTAATGACACATTGCTCTGTGCTTTGTGAATTCACAGTTAGAAGACTGGGTTTAGAAAAATCTCATCCTAACTGGCAATCCCTCAATCCGTGGATGATCTCTGCCACTTATCCAGTTGAGGATTTGAGGGGGCTGCAGAAACCCACCTATGAGTGACAGATCCATCTGCAAAAAGTAGTTCCTTTGGAGAGAAAGCAGTAAGAGGCAGCCAGAAAGTATATTATAGTAAGCGTTCAGATCCTCTCCTGGAGAGTCATGATTTGTATTACTCTTAATAATGGATTGCAAACACTGCACTGTCACATTATATGTGCTGTCAATGAAGACAGAAGGAAATTAATTCAAAATGCAAAGCCATGATAATAACTCAGGAGCGAGGGATTCCACATATGCCGTGGCAGTTTTTCCCTAGCAAGTAGGGGGCTTTTACCATTGAGGTGATAATGGAAGTTGTCCATTAATGGTAGTAAATATGATCATTCATATGTGATTCAAATGATTTACAAGTGTAACGGGTGGTCTCTTGCGTTGTGTTTTTTTTTTTTAATGTGATGTTACGTGGGTCGGCGAGCGAGCGAGTTTCGAACCGAGGTTCTTACTGCTCGCTGCCAACCCCTTAAAGCCAGCGTCGTTGCCAGTTGAGCTAAAGGCAAATTGCCGTTAGCCTGTCGGCAACAACGCTACTCAGCCAGGTCTCAGAGGGAGTGACGTAGCCGCTGCAACCACTCGGCTACCTGCTACCCGCTACCTAAGGCTTTACGCAGGACTCACACGAGCTAATCACTTCAGCTCCGCTACACAAGCAATGCCTTTATGGCAATTATATTGCTTGTTTTGTTCTCAACTGTCTTCCTAATGAATGAATGAAAATAATAATGCCCTTCCAAGGCCAATCTTATCCAACAGTAGCATAGACACAGAACATACAGTAATACAGTTATTGATAAGCTGAAAAACAGTCCTAAAATACATACTTTCATTACATAGTAAACATTAAATAGTAATTATTTTAGTCCACCTATTGTTTGACAGTTATTGTTAAGAACAACATATCTGAATAATATCAATGTGTACATACAGCCTAAGAATATAATAGCCTTTAGAGTGATTAGATACTGGATCCTTGAATTAGGATAGGTCTGGGATCTGGAAAGAGATGGGAGTTCAGTCAGCATCAGGAGAGATTAAGTTACAGTTCTGATGGTTGCAGGCAGCTCATTCTACCACAGGGCCAGTGAAGACAACAAGCTGGGCTTTTGCGGTGCAGCTGTAGAGGGAAGGAATTTCCAGCCATCCAGAGGTTGCTGGGTGAGGGCTCGGGCAGAGGCTCATCTGATGATGGACTGAACATAGGTAGGAGCCATGCCCTTGACTGCCTGTTAGGCCAGCACCAGAGTTTCAAATTATAATGGGGGTTGAATTCACAGCAACTGCAAGGGGACAAGGTGAAGTGGTCTGCTGGCACAGGCAAGAGGGCCAGCTATTACCAAAGATGACTTTAGCCGACCTTCAGCTGTGGAGTCCCTCAAACTGACCGATCGACCCGTTGTGGACTCTCACCATCGCAAAGCTGAAAGACACTAATGTTCTCACACCATAAACCATAGTTATTTATTTATTTATTTATTTATTTTTGTTATTGAACATACCTTAATTTTATGTACATTTCACAAAAGGCATCTCATACTGGCAATATTCAAAATGAGCCAAACAGTTGATATACATGTAGTATACACATTCCTCACAGTGCATCTCACGTTTGACAATTATAAATGTCATCATCGTGTTCCAGCAAATTTGGGATTTTACAAAGGAGAATATCAGGAGGTCACTGACCCTTTCATACTGACCAACACAAGACATCCTAGTCCCGGGGTGCAACATCAAGACCTTATCTTTATATTGAAAAAAATGGCAGTACAGGATTTGATAAGATGTTGTGGGAGCCAAACTGAGCAGTGTAAGCTCTGGACAGATGATTCTGTTTATGTTGAGGTACAGCCAGCAGAATTGAATCATTGTAATGGCATTCATTGTGAAAGATTTGAGACATGAAAGAACACCAGCTGTCTTAAAGGGGAAGGGACATTATATTAACCACGTGTATTTCCATTGAGATACCGAGCAAAATGTATTTGAATTTATTATAACTGACCAAATTATCTATTCAGCTATCGAAATGCTGAATGCATGAGTTGAATGACCTGAATGTTTGAATGGAATGAATGAATGATAAATTAAATTAATGAATTCCATCATTTTTGTTTGTACCGTACCTAACAGATGGCTGCAGAGATACACACAAAATAACTGTGTGCATACTTGCACCTATGAAGGAAAGCTTTTTCCTGTCCCCTAAAACTGTTGAGGTTTTATGCATTCCATTAATTGTTAATAATATTTAAATTAAATGTGTGTTTAAATGAGGATGCTCTGTTCTCCATTCTCCATATCACTAAATAATGAGTCTGTTTTCATCTCCTTCATTCAAAACAAGTTTATCCTTGTCTGTGTAATTGTGTTTGAAGTCACACCTTCCCTAATTAGTCTGCTGTACACACTCTACTCTAACTGTAGCTCCACTTCGACTGTTTTTTGAGTTCTGTTTTAAATATTTTGATTTTTTTTTTTGGTAAAATTTAAAATCTCTTGTTTTTTTCTTCCTTTTATTGTGAAAAGCAGTGGCCAGCTTCTCTGTACCACCCATAGCCATGAAACCTGAAGCTGTCATTTTGAGTTTTGCTTCCTCATTGGAATGGAATCTGCCATCCAACAAATAACTGGTTGTGAGGAAGTACCTATATAGAAATAAAAATAGCATTAACTCACAGACTCATTTCAAAGAGTACAATCACTAAGGATACACACATGATGTCCTTTGAGCCAACAAAGGTTCTCAAAAAATTACATGACTGCTGTTCTTTTTGTATATTATGGATTTTAGTGCAAAACTGCATTATATGGTATGGTACTCGGTTAAAATGTAGGCCTCCTAATCTTCAGCAGTAAAAACTGAACAAGTCTTACCCTTCACCTTCCTCCGTTTCATATGATGGAACAGGTGAACAACTAAATCCAGAGGTCAGAGTAACAAGCCTCCACCATTCAATGCAAACCATTAAAACTGGAATTACAATCAACACAGAAAAAAGCCTGTGTGAAGATTACATTTATGGATTTCTTTTGTATTTTCATTCCATTCCATTCCATAAACACGTTACCTTAGGTTTTCTAAGGCTATGTTGAGAGTGTTTGCTCTTTTCAACTGACTTACAAATACCTTAGATAAAGTCTCAAAAGGCTGCCTTTTTTTTTCAAATGTTATTTATAAAATCACTGGTGCCTGAGCAAAACACAACAGACTTCATTGAAATGTGGGGTTACAGAACTGGTAGATCATTTGGCACTACAAGAAATGCTACTTCTTTGCAATGGCTTGACTTCCCTTGCTGTGCTCTATTCTGTGGCTGTCTTGCTGTCGAGTACTGCAGTAAAGGGCAGCAGCAACAGAGTGAAAGAGTACACAATTTGCGGAGGAAAGAAGTCATTTTTAATGTGAACAAATCTGCCAAAATAACATGTTTCAAATACAGTGTAGTCTAAAAATCAGTATACTCCCTGAGCCGTATCCCACTCCTGGCCAACTGTACCCCAAAACCTGCTTCAATTTATCCCACGGATGGATCTGGTCACAGTTAAAAGCTTTAAGGGTTAGCTTAAGCTTATTTAAGAAGGGGGCTAAGGTATCACTGTGTGAATGGATATATGCATTCTGCCTCAATCCAAGGGATGTACTTTTTGGGTTTTGCCCAGTCAAGACTTTATGTCACAGTGTCACAACCTGGGCTCACACAGACACCAAGCAACATTCAGTCTTCATCTCAACAGGTTTTACAAAGTTTTAAACTTTGAATGTGATGAATGTGACTTTAAGGAGGAAATGCCCTGTTGAATGTAAAAGATAACTGTTGCAACACAACAGGTTTACTAAGCTTCCATGGTAGCAAAATTTCACAGAGTATAAGTATAAATTCAGTGACGTGGGCTATTCCTAAAGTATTAATCTGAAATTCAATAATTTTGCTTTTAATACTTATATCTTCTTCTAAATAAGTTTTTATTTTTCATTTTAAGTTCTGGCTATCTGAATAATAATACATCAAACTTCCAAGATTAATAATTGAAGGTAATGTATTTATACAGGTCTTATGTACACCTCTTCAATAAAAGTGTGACGATGAGTTACTACATTTAAGAATGTACACAACACAAAGATTTCTTGTAGCATGATAACTTGAACAATTATATCTCACAAGTGCACCAGACATGACCCTTTTGGTGAACCAGTCGCGTGGATATAGCCATGCCCCCTATAAAATATATCCCTTACAATTTTGATTAATGCAGGAAGTCTGTGTTGCCCCTTCAATTATAATACTCACTTTGTGGTTGTGGAATGGAGGTGAGTCAATAGAAGAGAAATTATAAGTATACGTGCCTAATAATGCCAAAAATGTTCGTCTGCTGCAGCTAAGTTGTAAAATCATTCACAATCAGAAAATATTCCTCAAAGAGGTTCAATCCAAATCATTATCATCTTCATTTTTTGGTCTTGGGTTAAAATAATATGCACTAAAATTATACTGAAACAATATCATATTTATGAGGCCTTGAATAATACTTTTTAGCCTACATTTTAAATTCATCTTTATCGCATTACAAGTTTATGACAGAAGTCAGATTATCTCTGCAAAAGGAAAAGAAGCTCTCAATGCCATAGGTACATTAATTTTGCACATTGGTATGGCATCCTTATTCTGCTGTACATGTTGGCGCTGGGCTACATGGGAGAATTGTAATTCTTTCCTATCTGACGATAATGCACACAGGCAATTGCTGTCACTTCTGGGGTTATTTGAATTTCTGTTGCAGAATGGAGTCAAAGAGAGAAAATATTAACCACCTTTCAGTGGAATCATTTGAAAGAGGTGTGAGGCCTCTGAGTGAGCAATCGCTTCAAGAGAATAAAGAGCATGCGATGGGGGCCACAGTGCTGTGGAGTGGTTAGGAATGTAGAGTTTTCCTGGTATAAAAGTAACTGCTAACCAAATACTCAATTCAGTCTTTTGTACAAATGATGTCAGAGAACATGAATAAAACTATGAGGCCTTTAAGGGTTTAAGGGTGCACAAAACATGCTTTGGGTCATTTATTTACAAGTATATAGGCGTACAATTTATATACACTTATTCTGTTTTGAACTGGGACTTCGTTGTACATCTGTAATCAAGGGAGAAAAACACAGCATGAAGCATGTAAACACATCTTTTCTCCACTTCTATCAAGGACCCCACCACATCACAATGCTTGTGTTATTGTAGGAGTGGAGTCCATTTGGTGATTGAATAAAACATTGACCTCCGTGGGGACACAGAGACATTCATCTTAAATGTAATTCCATTCATGGGGAGCCAGATGGGATCGGCTGTGCGTTCCTCATTCACGTCACTTCAATCTGGGGAAAGCAACCTCTCTCCATCAGCTCACAAACTGCTACTGACATCAGCCAAGTGGAATAAACATCTCTGTGACATTTGTCATAATAAAGAAAAGATTAAACTTGCCCCCCCCCCAACCAAACACACACACACACACACACACACACACACACACACACACACACATTCAGTCTCATTTTAAGCCCATGCAGCACATGAATTGGATATTACTTGGGAACAGAAAATTAAAAATAAAAATAAAACATATAAAAATATATGCCTCTCTATGAGAAAGAATTGAGAAGGAGACTCACCTCCTGGCCTGGATGCTCTTTTAATATGGCCTCTGAAGACATCAATAGACAGCAGGGCCTCAAGCAACCTAATGTACAGTGACTTTTTAGGGGTGTCACAGCAATGTATTAAAATGTGAGCACTTCACCAGGACTGACACCATGATATGAACAGCAGACATGCCTTTAATTTTCTAATAAATTGGAGCTAAGATGTTTTAGTGGTAACCAATAATACAGACTAAAGGCCAACAGATTAACCTCAGTCTTTTTACAATTGACTGTGTCAGCTATCATCAGCATCCAGTCAACATCCAGTGTTATACTACAAAATCCACGGGCCCCACTCCAAAATTCAGGATGGGGCCCTTTGCTGGTTGAACTTTTAGTTTTTTCCAGCTATGTCGATTGGTCCTTAGCGTGATACACACTTAAGGGAAGCAGAACAGACATGGTCATGGGCACTTCAAAATAATCCTCTTTCTCCTCCCAACAGACTAAAACGTGGTAAAGGGTAATTAGAAAAGTCTCACCTGCCAGGTTTAAAATTTTCAGTTTTCCTTTTTTCCTCACAGGGATTTCTGATACCAGTGAGATCCCTCTTTGATGCTACTGCACCACACACTCTTGACAGAGAAACGTTGTGGCAACATTCTATCTACGTTACAAAGTTTATAGCCCAGCTGCTCACAGCAGCATATTGCACAGTATTATTGATGTGTATGTGACCAGTTTGCCATCAAAAGATTTGGGCCTCTTCAGAGAAGAGCTGGGGCTAAACCCCCCCCACTCCACACACACACACACCACATCCCTTGCGTGCCTCGTATGCCACTGTCAGCATCCTTGTACTGGTATCTGTAAAAGGTGTGATTCTCACCCTAGAGAATTGTGTATAAATGCATGGCTATTAAATTGAAAGGCACTGCTTTAAGCATTTATTAAAAAAAAAAAAAAAAAACTTGTTTAACCTTTTATCTTGTACAGCTTGCATATTTGATTCTAATCAAATATTCATTAGCATTGGTTAAGACCTGGGCCTTGATGTGAAACAGTAATATCAACTTCACAAGAGATCAGCACACACTGGTAAATTATTAAACTGCAGCAATGAAAGAATTACCTTTAACAATAGCTTCACATGCCTTTGGCATGCCGCTGAACAACATCTGAAGGCATTTTCTTGGTAATGCATCCTACATGCTGTTTACAGTTGTGTAGAATCTAGATCTCTGCAAGTTTGCTGGATTCTGCTCCTGTACCTGGGTTACATCACAAAGTTACTTAAATAATCTGTCTGTGACTCAGTCGCTTCCTTCTAAAACTACACCTTCACATTGTGGGTAGAGTGACAAGTAGCATTATCCTGTTATCCTAAGCCCATAAAATGTGATTTCTGCTACAGTAATCAGGGAGTGCTTGTTGAAGACCAGTTGAGCAGTTCAAAAATCAAAAAAATATTTTTTTGTATGTACAATTGAATGTTTTTAATATTAAAAATGCAATATAATAATAAAAAAAAACCTTTTTTTAAACAGTAAAATGTTTTTTTTTATGTACACAATTGATGATATCCCCATTGCTGATGACCTCAAATTGGCACAAAATTGTCTGTTTCACTTGAATGCTTACTGCCTGCAATGTGAGTACAATTGTCACTCAACTGGCTGCTTAGCAATTATTGATTATTTGAGTCAGATATTATTATGAGTACCTTAAGAATGCACATATGGAAAACGTAGACGAATGCCAAAAACATTTGTGATACCAAAAACAGCATTGAGCACGCTCGAACCAGCAACCTGGCTGTGTTGGCTATCACTTCCAGAAGAACCGAAGAACTAAAAATTACCTGAACATGCCAAACAGTGTGCGTTAGTTAATCCGCAGGATAAAATGTAACTGTGGTGCCGCTGCTGTGATTTGGCTACTGAATGAATGCTTGTTTGATGTCAGGGGTAGTATGTGTGTAGCCTATAAACTGATTGTATAGTCACCTTATAAGCTTTTGAATGATAGAGATACATTAGCTGTGATCAGATTGCATCCTCTCTGTCTTTACTAAGTCTATGTATGTATGTATGTATTTATCAATTAAATAATGATTAATAACTAATAGTAACTATTAAAGTATTGAATAATTAATTAAATTTATTTATTTTCAAAATTCAGTAGCAACTAATAATTCAGCCATCCCATAGCAGCCCCAGTCTTGCATGTCTGAAGGCACTGCTGATTTGTTATATTAGCAGAAAGTGAACAGACTGATTAATATAGACCTCTCTCCACCAAGCAAAGTAATTTCTTACAACCCTGATTATTTTCCTGAGCTAAATATACATATTCACTTATTACTGTGCCATATTTAATGTTGTCACTGTAAGCTGTGTGATTCAAATGGCACACAGTAATATTTCTGAAATCAGGGTGTGACATTCTCTCAAAGATGCATTAACATCAGGACAAAGGTCAGTGCAGGAGCAGTTATGAGACCAACATCAAATTGAATTGTTATCCCCTTTCATTTTATATGACCCATTGTGACATGTGGAACTCTACCATGACATATCACCAAAAACTAAAAAAAGATGCTCTGACGTTTGGTTCTCATATTGCTCAATTAAAATTGAAAATGTCATACAGAATGTTTTTGAATGTTTGTGCAATATAGTTTTTGCATTTCCTTGAATGACAGCCCCTTGCCCTCATCATTCCATAAGTCATATCCCGAAAATTAAATGAGATTTTGATGTGCATATGCAATTTTCTGAAAAGCACTAAAAAATCAAGCTTCTCAAAAAACACAACTAGTAGTATTATATGCACACCTGGCAGAAGCCTAGGTATGACACCGAAGTAAAACTCAACATACGAGGCAGAGAAAAGCCTCTTGAATGGGAAGAGGGCAAATTAGAACTACCTCAGCAAACCCTATCTTTCTTCACTCTTTACTCCAGATGGAGAAATTATTGTCCCATCTTTGGAGCAAATCAGAACATAACCCTGACAAAGTGGACTTGATTTCACACTGAACGACCCCTGGTGATTGAGCTGCTGCTAAGATCGTGGAAAGCTGTGCAGCTCATGAATCCCCCAGAGCAAGTATGAGGAAAACAAGGGATTGTCATTGCATGCAGCATGCATTATTGCTCCACACTTTCTATTTCACACTGTTATTTACTTCTTATTTACATGTGTAGCCTGGTGATAATGAGCAGGGCTTGTAACTGAAAGGTTGCTGGTTCAATTCCCCGCTGGGGCACTGGGTCTTTACCCTTGGGCAAGGTACCTAACCCAGAATTGCCTTGGTAAATATCCAGTGGTATTAGTGGAAAACATGTAAAAATTGTAACCTATGTACATCACTCTGGATAAGAGTGTCTGCTAAATGACAAAAATGTAGTGTAATGCAGTTTTACATATATCCTCATCCAGTGTGACCTAAAGTGTTTAATACTGCACAATACCAATAAACATTAGCAAGCACAAGCGCAACCTCAAGTGTAATTAACAGTCAAGCACTGTGTTTGGATCAAATGTTGGATGATTGCAGCCAACAGCTAAAATGTGCCAGCTGAAAAACACATTTTTGCCCTTGCCAGTTAACAGATAGCTGCGATGTTACCGGAGAAGTAAGTGACATGAAACAGCTGTTGACAGGATGCTCTTCCATTACTTGACACTGCTTTGGTGGGTGTTCAATGAGATGCTGTTGCAGGGCAAAAGGGGAGCGCTGGAGTTTAATCACAGGCTGCTGACTGCCACCTCTCCTGCCACATTATGTGTAGAAGGAGACAGCTTGAGACCAGTGGGGGAGAGATACTTCTTAACACCTGCATTACTGAAGAGGCGATTCAGGGTGAGGCTATAAAATCACATTTCTTGGAATAACTTGCCTAAAATGGTGATCCCCTCCCTCTGCAGTCTTTCCTCCTGATTTATTTGAAATAAGGACCCTGATTGTAGACGTGTTGGTACCTCCTGCACCAGCGATGGGAGTGATGAGGTGCAGAGCACTTAATACACTGAGATCCGATGGTAAGAGCTGGAGTGATGGGACTCCGAAGTCTCAGAATTGACTGTCTGCCTACCTAGAGGCCATTTAGACTCACTAACACATTTTTCTCAAAGGGTGAAATAACGTAGGAGGAAAAAAAGAAAACACAAATAAATAAACTCGAATCACGGACAGTATTCAGATCCAAAAATCAAGCAAAATCACCTAAACTGATTTCACTCTAATACCTGGCAAGGCTGTAAACTTCAAACACGAGTGCCTTAAGCATTAAAACATTGAATAGTCATTTACACATCTGACACAGTTCAATTTAAACAGTTTTCTAGATGTGATCTGCGCGTCACAATTTTGACCTCATGGCCAAGGTAATGTATTTCAGCATTTGTCATAAAGCACATGAGCAGCATCACAAAGTAAAGCGGACCATTAAGACTCATGCCCACAGCCATCTTGAATGTCATGCATCTGCAGAGAAGATGGGGGAAAATAATGGTATTATCACCTTAGCCGCTGCGTCTGTGTGATAGCTGACCTTTCCTCTTACTTTGCATCTGCTCTAAATCATGACAGTGAAAAAGTACAAAGAGGAAATATACATTCAGTTTTGTTTTGCATCACTTCTGCAAAATGCCAACAATCAATCGCAGATGAAGGCTGCAAGTTATAAAGCCAAAGCTATTTTTTGGGAGCTTTAGGATAACCGCATTCAAATGTTTTGCAACATTATACTGTATTTTATCCAAAAACATTTCAATGAAACTGAAGTAAGTAAATTGATATTTGATTAATGTACTGTACATTATTTATTGGCTTAGCAATGAACCCTCACCAAGGGTGTTTCAAAGCTTCAGTTTCTTATATATAATCGGTTTATACAACCGGGTATCTGCTGAGTCAGTTGTGGTTAGATGCCTTTGCCCCACCCAGGATGTTAAGTCTATTCCACTATGCCACACTTCAGCCCAAATATTGGTATAGTTAGATATAACTTTTAAATGAATAGAAATGATAGATGGGAGCTGTGTAGCTTTGTCATCCAATTATTTGATAAATAATAATAAATAAATAGATTTTTTAGCTGTACTAGTACGTACACCCGTTTATTTGGATATTCTGAACATTATTTGATTTGGCGCATACAGAGTGGAATTTCTATGACTGTGTCAAACATGATAGTTTACAATAGTAATTTTTCTATGACTTTATGTGGGCCATTAATCCGCAGACTGGAATGACAGATGTACTGGTGCTGTAAACTGGAGTCTGTCAGAATTAGCTGAATTTTCACTGCAACTGTGGAAAAACAACTGAACAACTGTGCAGAGTTACACATGGTAAATTAATATACACAACCTGAATCAACGTTTGTATTTAAAAAACAGTGAGATAGCTATATCAGTTATATTCCGCTTGAAAAACAGACAACCATTGTTCACTTGGTGATAGCATGATCACAGAGAGAGAGACACATTTTCCACTGTGTTTTAGAACAGTATGGTTACTTTTATTTTTATAATTACCAGGCAAAGGATAACATCAACACTATAAATGACCCTCCAGTTCTTGGCTTGCAAACAAGATAGACCGAATTTGTTTTCATGGATTTTGATTTTAGAAATGTGATTTGGTTTGTGACTGCCATGAGGTCACATGGACTTGCTGATCCCATCGTGAATATACACGTCAATATAGGCGTGTGTGCGTGAGTGTGTGTGTGCATGCATGCATGCATGCGTGACTGTGTGTGTGTGTGTGTGTGTGTGTGCGCATATATGTATTAAAAACAAGGATGAGAAAACAAAATCTATGAAGGTTAATTCCTTTGGAGGCTATGAAGAAATCATGTGCGATACAATCTTTTGATACTGACAGTAACACCTCTGTTGTCTTGTTTGGAATACTAAGGCTCAGATGTGTGATTTGTTGCTTTACAAACATATCCTCCTCCCAGTCTACCCTGGGAGTTAGAATAACAGATTTGTCATCCAGAAACTGCCAGGCTGTACAAAAAAATCCTCTCTCAATCTGAATTCCAATATATGTAGGATATGCCAATGTTATATGCTTCTCTTTTTTCCCCAGTGACTGTGAAATAAACAGCATGGAGCAGTGGATGTTTCATTGTACAGGAGGTAAAATCCAGTTCAGCTACAGAGTGGCAGTGACAGCGGATAGTAAAAAAAGAGAGAGGTAAAAATACTAGGCATTATATGAATGTGATCAGTCTAAATGACTCTTGATTCCATATCCCACAAAAGCATTCTATCCTTTTGACATTTGATGTTAAAGACATTTGATGAAATACGTTCCAAAAATAAACCTCATTATGATTATGTCAAATTTGAATAAATGTAATAATTCTTTGTAATTAGCAGTTGCAGTTTTGTATACTTTTGTTATCACAAAATAAATGGAGAGATCAGAATGTGAGCTCAGTGTCTGTCTTATTCAGACTGGGCTCTTACACCAATGCTAGTAAGCTGTAGTGCAAGTGAATAAAACTTGCACAATGTTGTTTTTATTACGGCAGGTTATCATTATTTACTGAACATCAAAATACATCAGAGGAATATTATGTACTGTTGTAAATGTGATACGTGTACTGTTATAATTATTATTTTATTACTGAAATCTGATAACTGATTACTCAAAGCAAAAAATGTTCTGCTGTAGTTTAAGGTAGGGTTGACATCATGGACAAAATGGCAAAATGGTGAAGCACAAAGAATAGTTTAACTTTTTTTTAGTAGGCCAGGGAGGCCTATTGCAGTATTCCATTAAATTTTGAATTTGGCTGGAATGCATTTGTTAAAAGGCCTTCACTTTTTGCTGCATTGGAGCTACCACAGGGACTAATGGATGTCAGGGCTGGACCACAGCCAGGAACATGGCCTGCATTCATTTCTGTTCACACACTGATAGAAAAGAGAAAATAATGTCAGGTTGTGAATTGTGATTGGGAAAAAAAAAAAAACAGGGTGAACAGGGTGTGGAAAATGCAGTTGTTAAGAAGTGAAGCTCTTTTTTGTAATGTCTTTTTTTTACACGTGTAAATTGCTTGTTGATTGTATTTGTTGCTTTAAGTGCATATGACACAGATATACAGCAAATATTGTATTATGTGTCTATTTTAAGAATGATAATAATTGTCTTTAAAGACAACATGTAGCATGTTGTTATTAATGTTTAGTCTGATAATATTCTGTTCAGGTAAAAATGAAGCAAATTCACCTGCTTGGATGAGGAGAGGCCAGTTCTGTATGATATAACAGAGAAACTGTACAGCAACAAAATTATGAAATCCAATCTCTGGCTGGGGATTGAGGACCACCTACATAGCATTGTTTAACTGACTTCAAGGTGTTTGTGTGATGAAAAGATTACATTATTTAGCTAAACAATAGAGATAACACTACTGTTTCTGGGAGAAAGTAGCTGGTGTGGGCTGTTCAAGCAAAGGAGAGGTTGCAGACACTGCTCTGCTCATGGTTTTTCAAGCAGAAATTTAGAATGTATTTGTATATGAGTGGTCAGCCACACTGTGAGTTCTGTGTACAAGCATGTCTTTATTGTTGGTATACCCTGACCAACAACACCATCAGTGCACCTCGACAGACCAGAGGGTGTGTTTGTCCCCAGCCTGAACCTGCATTTAGAGCAAGTGCATTTACCAACTGATCCATTCAAAAGCCCATGCAGTATTTTTATCAGCTGAGGGCTCCAGTCAGCAAAGTTATGTTTTAAACTGTCAAACTGTTAAAAATTGTTATTTTGCTATGTATGATTCCTTTGATTATTTGAACGGGGGATTTATGGGCATCAAATAGCAAGTCAAAGGTTTCAATTATTACATTGAAAGTTAAAAGTAGTAATTTAAACTTTAAAGTCAACTATAAGATAAAAGGTAGATTTTAGTTTTTTGATCATGTCCCCTTCAGAGACTTGAGGTTCAAAGCTCAAATGCAACTACAAAATATGCTAGCTGAACATGCCCTGACATATTTTAACTGATTTGAATACTTTAACTGTGTGTTCTTACTGCTTAGTTTACAGATCGCATAGCTCAGCACACTCTCTTGTGCTGAGCTTTCAAAGTTAATTTTCTGTGGTTTTTACTACTGTAAGATTTTGTAGATATGGGCCAAATTCAATCTCTCTGTAGAGGCCCAAGTCGTCCCTACTGACACCACATTTCTCATCTTGATTAGATTCTCCTTGCTTGATTAGTCTTGGGTCCAACAGCTTGCTCACAAGGGAGAATATGTGTATCAGCTGAGACCTGGCCATCTATAATACATCAGTTTCACAGGCAAAGATCTATGTCAGATGTTTTCAGATTTAAATACAACTAAAGGACATGTTACAATGTATCAGGTAGAAGTGTTTGAAGCAAAAAAAAAAAGTACATTCAGATTGATTAACTGATTTTGGATCAGTTGTCTTTCCTTCCACAACAAATGATTTAGCAATCCAGCCTTTACCTCCAGTGTAAGTAAAGCACCAATTGTTCCTTTTTTTCCCCTTTCTATCCGGTTAATAATGATGCCCACCAGCATTTGGTTTAGTGAAAACTCTTGAGGGCCTTGAATATGTTAATGCTAATCACCGATTCTCTGCAGCCATTTCTCTCTCTCTCTCTCTCTCTCTCTCTCTCTCTCTCTCTTGCTTTTATGGGCAGCTTAAATCCTGATTACCACACAAAGCTCTCTGAATCATGAGCAAATATTACTGTGCCAAAGGCTCTATACTCAAACACAAGTGGTAAATACCTCTCCCTCACTCTAGGTCACCCCCAATTTATGCAGCTCATCACCACTATGGGAGTTCAGCTACACAGATGTGGCGTGATTCAATGACTCTTAGCCAGTGGTCTTTGTCCACTTGAAAACACAGGACTAATGCGTACACTTCAACATGGTACAATGAAACTCGCTGCTCTAAAATCTAAGCTTTGTGAAACAGCATTAACTATCAGGGCTCAGAACAATTTACTAGTTATCAGGATCAGCCAATCAAAGGTTTCCTGCCCACTGCTGCCTGATTTGAGCTTCTTTGTTTCAGTCTCCTACCTGTCTGCCAGCATTGATTCAAGTAAACAAGAGCTACAAATCATTCCTCTGCAGTGGAGGAAAGTGAAGCATGTCTCCTAAATAGAGTAGTGATACAGATGGAGAACTTAATCTATCTTAGTTTGCTGTAATGTTTTGTACTTATTGGTTTGGTACAGTAACCCCCCCCCCCCCCCCCCTGCCCGAAACACCAGTAGGGGGTGATGAAGAGTTATGCTTGTAAGAAAAGGCAATGCTTTTGTTGAGATAGATGACATCCATTGCTTGTAGTTACAGTATATGTAGAGAGTTTTGTTCTGCTTTTCTAGATTTCTTAGGCTTGTTGATATATATGCAAAAGTATGAACAATACTGTTTGTTGGAAAAGGACATGGCTAGTATACTTTTTTTCTTGTTTTATACAAATATATATATATATATATATATATATATATATATATATATATATATATATATATATATATATATATATATATATATATAATCTAATTTAGGCACGTAAATTGCAGGGGCATAACTACAGTAAATTTCATCTTTTTATTGTAGCGATATGTTCAATTATTTGCTTGTACATGTGGTTATCCTAAATTCTAACTCCAAACAGTAGAGTAGGTAGGTGCAATGTAGGTGTAATAGACATCCATATTTTACTGCATAAAAGGGCTTGGCAGTCTACAAAAATTGTGATTTGCGTAGGTATCTTCGGCGTCAGTCTAATTTAAGATAGGGCTACTGAAAACCACTGAAAATGTTTGTGTGTTTTTGTGAAATTAATTATAATAAGCATATACTGTAGCCTAGGTCTAAAGAGGCATTTCAGGTATTTATTTCTTTATTTCCACCCTTAGTGGGTCGTGGATGACTGGCATACAAAAAAGTAGGTCGCAGTAGGCAAAAGGTTGAGATACCCTGAGCTATTGGATCCTCTTACATCTCCATCATAGAAAAAGACTGCCAAAGCTGCACTAACAATACCAGTGAGCAGCTGTAATCATGATTGCTCTTTGAGCATTCCAAGACATCTCCACACATGGTTATGCCATGGGCCAGACATGTCTAAAGAATTTAGCTGTCCTCTCAATTAAAAATGTACTCAAAAACATAGATGAAGGTGTCATCAACTGCTTTACAAATCTGCATCAAAGATGCGTCCCCTTGTCCTGTGCTAGACCTGTAATATAAAGTAGGATAGTGTCTTGTGATATTAAGGTGGAGGAAATGCAAATGGATTTTTTATGCACTAGAGAAAAAACATTTTTGTGTTACTTTATGTGTGACAAGGAAACAGGGGGCAGAGAACTCAGTTATATTTAGCAACATTTAGGCCACTGTCACCTCAAGCACAATGATGCAAATTACTGTCTTCAGTTCAATGAAAATAAGGAGGAAAGGATAAAAGATAAGAAGTAAACTCCATCGAACATCCTGTAGTACTTTTTACGTTCCTTTAATGCTGTCACAAGTGCTTTATAATGAAATTGCCATAACTATATAGCTATGGTATTTGCATTATTTACATTGAACATAGTAATGTGAATGTATCACTTTTTAAAACTGTGATTACATCTTGGCCTAGACACACCCCTGGTAAATTGCCCTCTAGAAGTCTGCAAATAAGGTTTTCTTACTTAGCCATAGAAGAAAATGAGTACAACTAAAATGGCTGCCAAGTTGGGGATTGTCATTTCATTTGGTTACTCGTTTATAATACAAAGTGCATAATTTGCTTCTTTTTAACCCCATCTTATCTTTATGACTATTTCTCAGTAAACACAAGTCAATCAAAAATAACATGCTAAATGTCACAGGGATTTTTGATGCCCTGCTGAAGGAGCATGCAACAGATCAGCAATATGACAAAAGTATTTTAACACTGTGCTGTTTAAAAAGAAAAAAGAAAAAAAAGAAAACCCCAACTAAATTAGTCAGTGGCTATGCAGGAGACCTTAAAGCCTCAGTGAGCAAAGGATATAGGCTGATCCCTGTAGAGCAGATGTCACTAGTCAGAGTCTGTAGGTCGGCAGTAGCAGGGCTGAGTTGGCTTGGGTGGACTGAAAGTGGCACGGTTTCCTTTTCGTCACCAGGTACCTCCTGGTGACTCACTGAGATGACTGTTGGAGAACGTATTAGCATATTACTTCAACACAGCCCATTCATTTATTGTCTGTAATTTGAGCAAAGAAGTGTGTCTTTAGATCTTAAAGTCTTTAGGTCTGAGACATCTTAAAAATTCTAGCTTCTAGCGACTTACAGACATGCAGTGGTGTAAATTCAAGCAACTTGGTGCAGGGCATCCATGCAATGTCCCATATAATGATGTTATGGAGACTTGACCTGTTTAGTGGCCTTGTTAGAAATCATTAACATAACATAAAACAAATTCAGAATTTTGTCCTGCATTCTAATTGGCTTCAGAAACAGAGGACTGTCTCAACAGGATCTGGTGGCCTTTGGCTCTGAGTCTCAGATGTAGTACAAATAAAAGGAAATGCCAGTTCATGCTGCAGTGCCAGAATAGTAGATTGTAAAAGGTGCACAGGCTGCCTTGTCTGTATGTTACTCTGTATGCATTGTTGACTTGTACACCTTGGAGATTGTTTTCATCATTGATTATGTCTACAACTTGCACCTGTTTGCAATTAAAATATCACTAGAATTGTACCTTTGCTTCCATCTGCTCAAGGTGTCCTGCTGACAAATTATCCATGTTATCGTTTTTCACTCACAGAACACGAGCTCTGATTTGTTGAAGCTGTGTGTATTGAGAGCTCAGTTTGAGTTTCCAGGGAAACTATAACACTTATGTATGTTGTCAAGGCATGGTCTCTTTGGATCTAAGTTTCTCTGCTTGCAAGGCAAATCGAGAACTGTACAGGGATATATCATACTATGCCATATTGTGACAAGGCATAAAACAAAAATTGAAGAGGGATGCATTACACAAAAAAAATTCTGTTCAGAAACTGCAATCCCAGGTGGACAGCAGCAATACTCTAAGAACACTAATGTCTCCTAAAAATGAAACTGCATCACTGAATTTCAGCCCCAGTTCAATATATCTACTAGTCCTTTTGCATTACCACTGATTATTGTGATCAAATTAAAATTTAGTGTGTGCAAATTGAAATTAGTAAGGCAAAAACGGAATAGGACTTTAAATTGCTAGAAGACTCTAATATAGTCACAACAACAACCCCCCACAATTCAATAACTGGTGTTTCAGAATAGTTTAGCCAGAATTTAATGGAATAGTGCAAAACAAATCCTCATAATGAACTATAACACAGGTATCTGACTGTATCTAAACAGATCAAATCACTACGAATGCTCATATCCATGTAATACACGTCACTTCGTGACATCAAACGGTGATTCATTTCTACATTACTTATTGCAACATTATAATTTGAAACAGCCATGTTTCTCTCAGGCTTTGTACGTCCAGTGTTCTTGTGCCACATAAGTAGTTATTACTGGATCAAAACTGCTCATTAGCAAATCGCTTCTTGTCGTGTATAAAGAAGGTTTATTTTGACATGTAACAATGGATTGAAGATGAATGGCATGAGTGTTATTTGAATTATAACAATGCCAAATTAAAAGGACATTGCTTCCTCTAAACATTATATTAACATAAAGTAATGTAATGAAAATCAATGCACTGTTTATTCAGCTACACTCATGATTATGTACAGCATTGAGCTGTACTGCTTCATGATGTACTGTTTAGAAGATCTGAAAAGGGCAGTTGGTAATCCAACTATGCCTGCTGTTTAGAGGGAATGTTATACAGTCAGTGTGGACTGGGTTGGCAACATGGGTCAAATATTTACCTCCTTGGTGCCCATTCGGAATGTCTCCTTCAGAATGAAACACTGATGATGTACGAAACTGCCACAGACAATCTTCCTGAAATTCTAACTGGAGCTCCTCATACAGCAGTTAACTCAACACATTGGACAGCTATAAATCAAGTGTCTGATGTTCAGAAACAAACAGCTGAAATGTAGGCTCCTCAATAAATATGCTTTAGCTTTAAATATCTGCATTCCTACCTCACCTATACCAATTTTATTCAGATACTTTGAAAGGCAGTTGTCATATCTTCCATTTAGCATTGATTTCAAAATGCTAAAAACCAGTCCTCTTTTATGTGTTAGCAAGTGAAAGAAAAGCCAGTATTAAAGAATACTCTGTAAAGAATGTCTTCTAATGAGAAAGGATTAAATGTAATATGTTTAGAATCAGACACATGATGGATATTCAATATACAATTAGACAAAATCCTCTAGCTTTTTCACAGCAGGCAGTTTTCTCATTAAGAAGTCAACCTCAATTTCAGCACACATTTGAACTTAATTATTATGTTTGGACAAATCTTAAGCTGATTTGGACAAATCTTATCACCCCCTCTACACCAGGCAATTGAGTAAGATATGGAATTGATTAATTTTTCACTTTTACTTGTTTTGCTGTTTAAGTAAAATGCCTGTTTACCTCTAGAATTTCACCAATGGTTATTGCTAGTGCAAATAAGATAACAGATCAAAGACTTGGATTTTGGAATGAACTCTCAAACTTTCAGTCCTGATTAATCAAGGAGGTTTTTGCATATGCTGTAGCAATACCTGTAGTGGTACCTATACCACTAACAAATGACTCTACATATACTATATATGTCTAATTGTTTAATCAGGATTGAAAGTTTGGAAATTTGTAAACATTTAAAAGTTTGAAAAACATACACTATATGGACAAAAGTATTTGGCCACACCTGTTTTTCAGGGTTTGGACTAGGCCCCTTATCTCCAGTGAAGGGCAATCTTAATGCTTCAGCATACCAAGACATTTTGGACAATGCTATGTTTCCAGCTTTGAGGCAACAGTTTGGGGAAGGCCTTTTTCTATTCCAACATGAACATGCCCCAGTGCACAAAGCAAGGACTATAAAGACATGGTTTGATGAGTTGGGTGTGGAAGAACTTGACTGGCCCGCACAGAGCCCTGACCTCAACCCCATCGAGCACCTTTGGGATGAACTGGAACGGACATTGCCAGCCAGGCCTTCTCATCCAACATCAGTGCCTGACCTCATAAATGCTCTACAGAATGAATGGGCACAAATTCCCACAGAAACACTCCAAAATCTTGTGGAAAGCCTTCCAAGAAGAGTGGAAGCTGTTATAGCTGCAAAAGGGGGACCAACTCCATATTAAAGTATATGTATTTGAATACAATGTCATTACAATGTAATGGTCAGGCGTCTGAATACTTTTGTCAATGTAGTATATGTATGTGCCTGTATGTTCATAACTACAGTGTTCATAATAAGACATATGTCATTTCTTGAACATTTTGGTCTTATACCCCTCTTGCTGATTAGACATCATTCTTTAAAAATGTCAGCATTGCACCTTCAATACTTATAGTCTTCAGGCATCAAATAGACATATAAAATAATTAAAAAATGCTGTCATATATTTGCTATATACCTCCTGCCATAGAGACAGCATCGATATCTGCAATTCTTCAAAGGAGCATAGGTGACATTGTAGTCATGGCACAGCTGACTTCCACATCATATTCATTGTATTATCATCCCTGATTTCCTTTAATTGTAACACAATAATACCTTTCTTTAACCCAGCCATGATATGAAACACTACATGCAATGGATCAGAGCACAATCTACTCATCAAAATCAGTGTTTGCATTACTGTGGCAGCTTTGATTTGAATAAGTTGATACAATTACACATTTATTTTCTTTTCTATATTTGTTCATGAACTGAACACTAACCATTAAATCTTGAATATGGAAAAAAAAAACTTCACTTTCTTGTGTACAAGCTTCCACTCTTCTTTAGTAAACACAGGCTGAAGAAAAAAAGAAAAAAAAATCCTGCCCTTAGTGATTCCTACGGGTGAGATTATGGGAAATGACCTGGATACAAGCAGTCTCAGATGCACCTCAAGTGAGTGCACCTCCAGGCCAAACAGCAGGGCCACTCTGCCTAACATGTTCACCAGGAAGTGATGGAATGAGAGGCAAAGATAGGATGAGAGACAGACAAGTTGAAGAAGGGGAACCATAGGACTTAGCACTTCTCCAAAAGATATTGAGTGAAATCTTCTACAGACCATCCCTTTAGGGTGTTCACCAATTACCAGGCAGTTCACCTTTCAGATCAAACCGCAAATGAAAGGGGCACTTGAGATGACAAAACTTAGGCAGTAGAAATGAGATGTGGTCAGCTTTTGTAGTAAGTTCAAACCTGGGATGGGACTTTGTTGCTATGGTCTATTTAGCCAGCCATTTAGGTATTTACATTAAATAAAGAAAAAAAAAAGTGCTATACATTGTGATTAAAATTCCCAAAACTGTGATTCATTTCAACATTAAGACTGCTATTTAGAATAATGTGATGGACAAAATAATAGAATGAATACTCTGGAATACTCTGGAAACTGGAATTAATTACACCAAACTGAAACTGGCTTCATACCGTTGTGACAGTGAATAAGTAATGCGGTACTTACAGTAATTCTCCCTGACACTGATAGACTAGTTGAGAAGCAGTTATACTGTAACAAGAAGTGGAAAACCCCGGCTTCAGAAAGTAAAAGTCCTACCATGTATTTGTTCTAGCCATTCACTAAACAAGGTGATTTCACTAATTAGCTCCTCTACCTGGCTGGAGAGTTGTGTTAATTAAATTCAGCTGGTGTAGTGCATGGGTGGAACAAATATGTGGCAGGACTTTTACTTTCTGAAGCCTGTGGTCTAACATAATGTGCAATCAGACTTCAGTAAACAAGAGGACTGAATATGACCTATTGATAGCTGTAGTATAGTCACATGCATGTATCCCTCAGCTCTGATGACCATACAGATAACAAAAGCTATAATATATCAATAATATAGTAATATAATAGTAATATAGTAATATCAGTAATATAACTGAAGTAATAACTGAATTATTATTATATATTTGATTGCAATCACTTAAAATGTATATAGTTATGTATCCTTATTTTGTAATGATTTTGCATTGCATTTATTTAAACAGTTACTGTTTGCAGTGTTTAAAAAATAATAAATAAATAAACAACAAGGCCTTTATCTCACTTTCCACTCTCAAACACTCAACTATTGCCTTTTCACATCATAAAGCAATGGAATGTCCATCTGACAAAGTGCTTTGTATGTATGCGATCCAGAAAATCTATACCATCAGTATCTGTAGAGATAACTGACTTCACACATTTGATTTTAAAAGGACATTGAAGTAAACACTTCAACAAGTGAAAATTATTTTACCTCATATAAAGGGGCATATCAAATCACTCATATTAGAGCCAGGGCATCTGATACCATTTTCCAATATGACAAATTAGTTCTGAACAAAATGATATGGCATATGTGAATACCTATTACACATCCTGAGTTGTCTGCCTAAAGCTGAGTCCAAATGTCAAGGAACATCAAAAAAATGGTTGGTTCATAGGGTTAATCATGTTGGATAAAAATAATACAACCTGAATATGGACTTTTAAAATTTTATCAATTATCACATGACTACAACTGAGTTCTTCAATATAATCTCTAATCACAATCAAGGTTACAGCCTCTAGTGTATCTGCATGTAGAGAGATCAATCAGATGCCACTGTAAGTACTTTGCAGTCTGCTCAGGTGAACTACGGCTCAGGTGCAGTACTTGCCTCACTGTGTGAAGGGCAGATCTGAGAACCTGGACAGGATAGGGCAATAACAATGACACTGTCTGAGAAACACATCACTGTCATTCCAGGGGAGCATGACAGTTCTTACAATTTGGAAGTAAAGTCACAGCTTGTACAGAAAATTGTCTAGGAAGATCTGTTTGTGAATAGGATGCAACTGGAACAACCTGAACCAATATTGATTTTATATGCACTTCCAGGAAGGAAGATGGCCTGATGGGATAACCTCTCCCTCCAGCTGATCCACACAGGAAGAAAGTGGTGGGAGATTAAACAAACCCTACGTATATTGTTTTTTTTTTTTTTTTTTTTACATGATTACAATTTTTTGTGTTTTTGTGTTTCATTTAATACATTAATTCAAAATATGTGACATATACTGGTGACCGTGCAAGTGTTCTTCATGAAAGACAAAAATGCAGAGGGTCACAAAGTAGCACAAAATTAGCACACACCTTATAAATATTACACACCGTTTGTCCTTATTTTCAAAAAAAAAAAAAAACCCATTTAAAATAACTAAGTTAGTGATTTTTTTCATATTTTTTTTTTTCAGTCTGGAGGAAAATAACATTGTACTACTTGCAATAAAAATCTACTCAAAAAAAGAACATTCACTATAAGTATGTCTATTTTGTGAGATTTTGAGAGGAACGTTTTGGATAGAAATGAACAGAAAACATAACATAGAGTGCCCTAAAAACTTTAACTTGATGAAATATAAAGCAGTAAAACAGACCGTTAAATACAATTGGATAGCTTGCATGAAAATCTGTCACTTAAGCACTGGATTGTAATTCATGACTGCTAATTAGTTTGTGTTATCTTTCACACCAGTTTGGCCTGCTACTAATACAACCCATTAAATGTATGAGGCTCAATGTTCAAGCACATCCCCTCTAGATATTTAAAAAGGCTTTGTCTGCCTTGCTTTGGCCTACTTTTTTTCTGAAATACACATAAGATGCGGCTGTTGGCCAGTGGAGTCAGCTGAAAAGAGAGGAGGTACAAAAGTTGGTGGTACAATGCAATGCTGGCCAGCTTGCTGTCTCTTAGGACATGATCTCTGAAGAGGCAGAAATGCCTGATAACTGGCAAAACAGTTTATGATGATTATTATGATTTTAGTTGGAAAAAAATCATTTGCTTATGTTTTGAACGCCCTCAATTACAGACCCGGCACTATGGGGGTGCTTAGGGGTGCATTGCACCCCCAGACAGACCTCAGTGTGAACCAGAGGGACCCCGGTTGTCTCCTTATATCCCGATGTTTGCATAGCATTTATGACTTTTTGTGCACCCCTGTGGATTGCAATTGCACCCCTCCATATTTTCTCCTGGTGCTGACCCTGTTCAGTAATTTTAAGAACATGTATATATTTTCAGAACTTCACGTCACCATTGTTTTAGCATTTTCCTTGCTTTGCAAGCTTTTTATGTCGGTTAACATAATGGAAATTGTCTTGCTAAATCACAGTGAAAGTGATGAATCACAGACCATCATATAAACTCACCTAATACAAATGTATTATCTGCACTTAATCTGCTTTTGTAAAAAAAAAAACACAATATTCCCTTTACGAATTACCAGTTTTTGTTACTGGGGAACAATCACAAAAATTTCACCTAAACATTTAACGACTGTGTTCAAATTAGAAATTATTCACAGCCAAAGGTAGAGAACACTGAATTTACACTAAGTAGCCACTTTATTAGGTACACCTACTGAACAGCAAGACCAGGTGATGTTTTTTCAATCCTCTATATTGTCCAGTGTTTATGTTCCTTACCCCACTGCAACTGCAGCTTCTTCTTTTTCGCTGAGAGGAGTGGAACTCAGTTTGGTTGTCAGTGCCATACCCCACCTATGACAATGAGCTGTACGCTCTGATGTGCCTCTTTTGGCACCAATGTTGTACCCAGCTGTTGACTGAATGTAGCATATTTGTTACTCTGCAAAAGTCGTGTCAGCCTTAGTTGGACTTGAAATTTCATCAACAGTCTGTGTCCTACCACTGAACCGCCATTGGCTGGATGTTCCTTGGGGTGTGAACCATTCTCAATACACCCATCATACTGTCATTCGTGAAAATCCCTGAAGAGTTGCTATTTCTGATATGACATTTAATTTACTGCACGTGTACTGCTTTAAGGTGAGTACCTGCCCCTAGCCTCACCCACCTGAACTTGTTCCCCAGTCTGCATCCCACAGTTATTGACAGAAACACTCACCATGTGGTGAGGGCTAGGTCCCTTAGTAGACTTAGTTTGAGAAGAAATCTTCAGCCACTCTAAAAATGTGCAATCAATAATATACCACTTTTCAGAGGCAAGATTGAAGTTGAAGTTGCAGTTATCTATTTCCAAGCCAATGGACACACATCAGAAAGTTCATGTCCTAGTTTTATGACCCTTTGTTTCAGCAAATGCATACAAAATGAAGACTTCCTCTATCCCTCTGATGCTGTGGACAGTGAAATAGTTGAGATAAAATGTTAATTTAAGTAAGTGTTAATTAAACATTAAAAACAGTGGACAAACAGTAAAATTAATTCATACTGCACGGAGATAGCTGGCACAACTTTAAGGTACAGTGTATTAATTCCCATTTTTTATTAATTCCCAACTGTCATCCACAATCAAGAGTGTGCAGTGAAATTGTAAAATTGAAAGAAATGCATGCATCACTATTTGTAAATCTGTAAAACACCTACAACTGAAAGTCTGTTAGTCTGGTGGAAAGCACCTTTTAAAACTATGTATTTAACTGTTTGTTTTTAATTATTTATTATTATGTTATGAAACGCAATTAGATCTTAAGTCATGTGAGTTAAGTGTTTTGTTTAGGAAATGATTACAGTTAGTGAGCACAGTTCTGTTTCCAAAGTTCCAAAGTACTACATTGGTGCTAAAAACTTCCACAGCCTAACATTAACCTGACTGAATACTAAATAGGATCACTAAATGTAATGTAATCCCACATATTTAAATAAAAAGAATGCCCATATTGAATTGACTCAATCTGTGTTTAACTAATGACATCTTATTTGTCCATCTGTTACCCATCTGATGGCATTGTGCAAGCAAGGAAATGAGAAGTGGGAAAAAGAGACCTCAGTGTAAATATTGTATTAGCATCAGTCTTAAGCATTAGCAAGGGTCTTAATCAGATCATATCTCTCAAGCTCCATAGAAATGCTTATTTTGGATTCATAAATAAACCATCAGCTTCACAGCTCCAAGCAAAAGATCCTATTAATACCAAATCCCTGGATTTTATATTTTGTTTAATCTCATTGCATATTTACATTAATCTACTACTTTACGAAACACTGAAGAAAGAGGGAAGTTAAAAATGTCTTTGCATAAATATGAGGAGTGTCTATTAAGGTAAGCCTTCTGGTGCAATTAAAACTGTTTTGGAAAAACATTATGTTGCATTTAAAATGCACAGTTTTCTGGACAGAATGCAGTTTGATGACAAATGCAGTGACTGATTTTATCTTTTTATTATACTGTGCTACTATTTATGAAGCCATTTGCAGACATTCCTGTACAGTTTTATATCACAAAAATAGCAGCCCATTTCATCAAATTACTTCTTCATTTATTTTTTCAACATCAACTCATGCTGATATTAGCTTTATGAAAAATTTAGGAAGAGGAAACGTGAATCATTCATGACTTGCAGACCTAGTGCTATTCATTTTTCTTCCCTTTCAGATACAAATATTCTTAGAGCAATGGTACAATTTTAATGAGACTCAAACTCACCATACATTAATTGCCATGAAATTTTAAAAAGTTTAAAATTCAGAGCTTTCTATTCACTCCTAAAAAATGTTCTGAAATCCAGAGAAACTGCTGGTTAATCCATTTCACTACAATAGAGTCAGAATTGTTATAGTTACCGCAATGCCAATATCTACATATAGATGGGTGAATTTGGATTTACTAATATCCAGACTGCCACTCAAAAACATCTGCTACTCTTTGATTTACTTTTGCAAAGACAATTCATCAACATCTTAATTCAAACATTCCATAGAATGGATTATAATAAATACTGTGGTTTAATCAGGACTATATGAACTAACGTCTTTGGAAACGATATTGTTCTACAGTTGTTCTTCACAGCTACACTCACAGCCACAGATGTCCAGCTAGACCTGTAACTTGCAGTGTACATATGGCCTAATGTGTAGAAACAGTGTATGTAAATATTGCAATGGAATGTCAAAAATGGTTTGCTAATGCATAATTATACTTAGCACCATCTTTGAGCACAGGATGCTGTTGGTCTGTCATAGTTATTGTCCATTGTAATAACACTTATCTTGCACAGTACTGGGAGGTGATAATAATGATATTGAGATATGTGTAGCACACAGTTGCCTTCTCTATGCTTGTTTTTGTTTAGAATCATGTATACATTAACTACTGTGGCAGCAGCCATCTCTGGGTCCAGGGTCCCTGGAACAAACCCTCTGAAATAATCCAGATATTGACTTATATATACTGAATATTGAGCATTTCAAATGTTTCAAAAACAAGTGGAAGCAACTGTATTTTGGGAAGGTGAATGTTGTCTGAATAGGTTTGTAACTTATTTTGATAATGACAATGACATTGCTATGGGCATTTGAATACTTGGCTCTTAAACTCTTCACTACTCCTTGTTCACGCTGCAGATGGCAACCACATGTCTATGTCACAGAAGTCAAGACTCCTATTTAAACACATCCAATGGGAAAGGTGTCTCTGATTTCAGTGAATCCCTGCCATGATAACTGCAGGAGCCATTCCATGTTATTACACTGAACCGAGACAAACTTCTAAAAATAGACCCTGCAATAACATAAGTGGATTAGTATGATTAACTACCTACTGTATTGCTATGGGCCTTTAAAGATACAGGGCCTACAGGTTTTACAAGGCCAGTGCTTTCCATCATATTTCCCATTGTTTTATCTCTGTGATTTTAATCCTGAAGTCTTAATCCTAAACATCCGAGCAAGCCAGAAAAAAAAAAAAAAATGTTGCTAGAAGCTACTCATGTTTACATGACTCATGAGTTACATGTTTATTTTAAGATTTTACCCATTTCAGTGTCACAGGTTTTAACTTCATACTCCACTTGAATTCTTGGAAAATATATATATATATATATATATATACACACACACATACATTATATATATATATATATATATATATATATATATATATATAGTTATATGGTGTATACCAGTTTGAAGAAACTCGTTTCACAACATCCCATAGATACCACAATAAAAAAAATAGGAAACTTTAATCCTCGCTGGGAGGTCAACATGCCCATTCGAAGAGATTAGATTGGAGCCCACAATCATGTTACATTAACTTAATTAATGATCCGGATCAGGAAGAGGATGGCAGTGCTGTGACTTTTTTTTTTGTGAAGCTGTGCTGTGCACTCATCATAGATTAAGGTCTGGAATAGGAAATGACAAGGTGGAATGTACTTCTGCACTACAACTTCAATTGATGGAGCTGTTTGCAGGAAGCCATTCGACTGCTAATCCTAATTGTTCTCAATAATGCTGCTCCTCTTTTGACTTTTCAATACAGCACAAACTCTACAGAATACCTACAGTGTAATCTGTCAGTGTCAAGCGCAAACATGATATATCACTGTATCTCTCACGTCATCATTTGTGTCATTACTCCTTTATTTGCCAGATGTCCTTAACGCAGGTTTCCTTTGAACAGTGTTATTCTTCATTTTATTTCAAATATGCAGCCCACATTTTCACAGAAAGCTGAAGCTCAAGGACTGCAAAAAACTAAAGGGATATCTACTCTCTGCTTTTGCAAACCAGGTATGAAGCCAAATAAAGCACAGTCTGAATAAGCATTGCTGATAAAGCTCAAAATTTCTGCAAGGCGCACTACAACCTTCCAGTATGTGAGGCACATATGTTGACATATGAGCAATGCATAGTGCTGTTGGTTTTTCTAAGGCAAGGCAAATTATCCACTATCAGTAACCTGGACTGTGCACTCCCACAGAAAGTCATTATGATGCTGTGCACAGCTACACCATCACCCCAACACTAATTATAAAAAAAACACAAATACACACATACAACAAATAAACAACAGAATTAATACTACGGGTGGTAGGCTGTTTGTCTCCATTGATATGTTGGTGATTTTTCTTTTTCTGTTGATAACAGCACCTGCTAGATGTCAAAATGTAATGTTAAATGTATTCATATCTTGTATATCACTCTCTGTCTACTGTGTGACAAAATGTAAATTTAAATGTAGGATCGTTTGAGGGCAATTTCAAAGACTCACTCCGTATTTCTCAGGGCAATTTCATAGCTCACTCAGTATTTCTGAAAATAGCATTTGTGCATGCTTGTGTATATTTGTTTCTAAAACAGGTTTTTGCTAGCTAACAAGGAGTGCTTGAAATCTCTTCGAGCCAATTTACTGCTTAGTTAAGATTTGTGTCCTAGCTACAGGTGGCTATAGTTATCAAGAATGACACAGCAGGCTAGCAAGACAGTATGATAATATTACTATGAGTAATTGGTAATCATTCTTACTGGTGAAAATTGTGCTTTTGTTATTTTGATTGAATTACGTCAGAGCTTAGCTAGACAATGCTATCTGTGAAGCTAGCTAAGTATATTCCCAACTAGCCAGCAAACAAGCAAGCCACAACAAGTGACCAGTCAATCAACTGTTGACTGGCTAACACTCAACAATTACCAGCATAAAATGACAGCCAACATTATATAATACATAATGATTGAAAACAGTGTCTTCATGAACTCCATGATAGCCTACTAGTATGTGTAATTCAAATAAAAAGAAGGTTTGCCTTTCCAAGATGCGTATTTCCATGACGGGTGTTGCATAACATGAAATCTAATTGGCTTGGTGGTGGAGATCTGTGTGTGTGTGTGTGGGGGGGGGCAACAGAAGACAGAGCTCACTGCCTGCTCACTTAGCTACTCTTTTAGTTAGAGAGAAAGAAAAAAAAACATGTTTGTATTTTGAGACTAAAATAGAGATAGCTAGCTAGATAAGGGAAAACAGGTCTTCAGCTGCAGAACAGAACATTCTTTTAAGCATGTTCAATAGCAACAACAAAACATGTCTTATCCACAGTCACAATTTTTGTTCCTTGTTGTTTAGAACATATGGATCAAAGACCTGAAGTAAGATAGAAGGAACTCATGCCTGCATACTCAATACGCATACACAATAATTTGAGTGAGAATAGCAAATCCAGCAGACCAGCCACAGGGAAACGAAGTAATTACTTTTCTTTCTCTCTATGAAATGTAATACTCTGGGGAACTGCAGATTTCTTAATGAACACAGAACCTGAACATGTGAGAAATGTTGACTAGGAGCGTACAGAATGTACAACATGAATAATTAGGTAAATTACCTGTACTCAAGATGTTTTTTTTTTTTTAAATCAATGAAACTGCTCTGAAAATTAAGAGTTTTAGTGTTACCTAATATGCACTCCCCATAAAAGATATACCAGGATAGACAATTGCACAAATTGATGTACTGCATATTAATTTTCTACTAGAAAACCAGGCAAAATAAATGGTCAAAAGTTAAGAGGACCAAATTCTCTGCACACCTCAGACTCTGCCAGATTCCATTTGTAGGCCGTGGTGGGTCTCTGCATTTCCCAAAGGAGTTTGTGAAGTCTGAATATTGGGCGTGCATGGAAATATATTTTTGCATTGCACTGCATACTAATAAGAACAAAATAAATACAAAATCATCTGTGCAGTTGTAACTGTTCATATGCAAGTCCTCAGAAAATTCTGAAAAGTGGAAACTTCACAGTAGAGAATGATTTATGTAAATGAACATTTACATTGTCAATACAAAACTCTAAATGTGCATTCAAAACTCTTCTATCATTCAGATTTGATGCCTGTAAACTACAGGTTTATGGAAACCAGTGAACATCAGCGCGAGGAAGACACCTGGAAATTATAGCTCCGGTACTGCAGAGCAACAATGCAGTAAATAGAACACTGAATGACATGTTTTTTTTCTTACATTCGCTTCTTTTTGCATTGATGGCACTATAATCCACACACAAGCGCCATTTTTTGTGTAATAAGTAATCAGGGATAAAAGTAATCTTCGTACAAGATAAGCAACTATATTGACTTTTAGTTCTACTTATTGACCTAACAAACATTGAAAATGCATACAATATCTGGAGAAGATGATGAGTGAAGATTAAACTAATCACTCTGCAAACTTTGGACTGTAATGCAATCTGAAATTGAAAGGTCAGAACATCACACGGCAAAGATAACTCGCACAACAAAGAAAAAGTGGTGTCATTTCAGAGCTCCCCTACAGGGTTCATACAACGGCCTTCACAGAAAAATGGGCCTTGCACAAAAGCCCAGCATGAAGAAAGCATTTGTGTGATTACAAATGGTGAAAATAATAGGAAGAAAATATACTGAATGCAATAATGACTGGAATAAAATTACCTAAAAGCAAACTTACAGGTCATTACTCTTTTGTGAGGCAAAGGCTTTAATGAAGACACTATGGCAGATCTGTCATTTGAAGCTTGTTAGACACAGCGAAAGAATTGTTGCTGCCTTATAAAATGAGAATGATACTTACCATAACATACTGCTGGATTTTGAATCTCCTGAAGTGAGCTGTGCTCATTTTATATGCTGGACTATATGCATTATTTAAATTCTAATCTGATGTTCAGGCTTTGTTGTGGACGTCTGGTAGATATTGAATTAGGCCTACTGGGGACTCACAATACAATTAAAGATGACCTAAATGTAAATTTAATCCCATCATCTGAAAAGTGAAAAGAATATAAGTAAATACATTGAACACAAAAGCTGTGATAACTCCAGCCCACCGTGCAGAGAGTGGCATCTAACTGGTATTAACATGCCAGTTTACCTGTTCCTTATGCAACATATTTACACAAGGCTATGTCTCTCCTATGAAACTACTTTCTCTTCAGGTGGAAACAAATACATTGTGATAGACTTCATACCTGCCTTCTGCCCAAGGGTGATGCCGGGGGCTATATGACCACATATGACCACATTGAACATACTTAAATGGTGAAATCCTAACCTAGTTAATTTCTAGTTAGCTGACAACCTTACATCCACCTTGGCTCAGGCATTGCTATTATCTGTGAAACACATGTGCATGTGTCTCTGACAAGGAAGGAGCTGTAGCCTACATACATGATTATTTATTTTTCCCCATCATGTAAGTTAACAGCCTAGAAAATATGCCTAATGCCTAAATATAAAGCATCACCTTGTTGATGTTGTAGGCAGTTGTTACCCTGTGACCTTGATTTGTATTGAAAACAAGAGGCTGGAACAAGAGGCTGGGAAATCTACATGTCTCCACCTGTCTTCCCCTGAAACAGTATTAGTATGAGTGGGGTAGAAGGACAATAAAAAATTACAGCTCAACTTGACTGTTTAGCTGAAACAAATTCAGGATAGCACTGTTTTATCGGTAAATTTCAGTTAGGCAAACCATCGGACAGTAGATCACTACATTTTACATCAATAAGCAAGAGAAAGAAAAAAGAAAGGAGCAAACAAAAAATCCTAACAAATATGGCTAAGAATGAGCGTAATTTAGTGTACTTACAGTTTTTTTTGAACTGACTAAAACCACACCTGACATTGAAAACGTAAAATACAGATATGACAACAACCATAGCAAGATCAGCACACCATTTACGGTATGTATGTATATGACATATCTAATGTGTTATAGTGTGAGCTCTTCTATTTTTGAAGGATCATCTTTGTAGAATGTCTGGACTTTGCACTATGCACTACTTATGCAAGATTTCTCATGTATTAAATAGTGTCTGCTTGTCCCAGAATCAAATTCTGTCTAGCACTGGTTTAGCAAATTAAAACGAAGGAAGAGTACAACATTTGTGGCAGTAAAGACACTTTGATGAGAACAACCCAAACCACCCCAGTGTTTGATGCTTGCAAAAATGCAGTGCCTTTGAGATATACTTTGACTGCTGCCATCAAATCCACAGGTGTCTCCATGTGGCTGCAGTCATAAAATGTGCCAATCTACTTCTCAGTTAAAATGCGTTACCATAGAGACAAGGTTTTCTCAGAATGTTTCTCCTTGAATATCATTTTGGTTGCCCATAGTGTACAGTGTATAATCTCACATTGGCACAAGGTAAATATTTTATTTATTTATTTTTTTTTGTATTGAGAGTATGTAAAGTGAGAAGAGATTAAAAGCATACCAACTAATATTCTTGATGTCCACATGGATGGTATTATCCAACGATTTACAATTCATAGTACACAGAAACCCATATACATCAAGTGCTCCTTGTTGTTATTAGAGTCACTATGAAAGTTTTGAGATCAGAATGGTTTCTACTTATACTTCCTCAATCAATTTGTTTTCCCTTAGCTTTTCATGAAATGAAAGTATATTGCATTCTGATAAATGCGTCCACATTTTGGGGGAAAATTATGGTTTTGCTGTACAGTAATGGTTCATGTGGCACTGGCATCCTTGGTGTAGTCTTATATTAGAGTGTGTAGTTCATACCCCTTTCTAGAATTTAAAAGCCTAATGGCCTAAATGTATGCATTAACCTAAAACAGAATTAAATGAAAATTGCTTTTCCAATTCTGTGTACAGGACGGCAGGAGTTCCATTTTATAAAGCAATGGTAACCCAATACCTATGTGGTTATTTTCTTTATTCCACTGAGGACTATACGTTTCATTGTTTGAGACAATATCTGAGTCTTCAGCAGTCTGACCAGTGGTGAGTACATGCTGTGTGACGTAAAATAATCTAATGAGAAGATGAGCAACCAGGCAACAAAAAAATGGTGGTCAAAAAGTAAAACTTGTTAATGTACAACTATGTAGAGCCCTCATTCAAGAAAACATGTAGTGAAGCCTGACTTCTTTTTGATCAGTTGGTATTGTAGTTGCTGGTTATTTCTTTGTATGTTGTTTTACAGTATAATACATTTACATTTACATTTATTTATTTAGCAGACGCTTTTATCCAAAGCGACTTACAGAAGTGCATACAGCAAGTATAGCGACAGTACGGGGACAGGATGTGTACAGTTCCACAATGAGACAGTTCTCAGCTGAGAGCAAGGTCTGTTTGAGGACACAGTACTATTAGATTTGCACAATTACGGCCTATAGGGCAACTAATACGATACACTTTCAAAAGGCGGACTTCAACAACTTCAAACAGCGCAATGAGCGTCAGGGTAAAGGCGGCAACAAGAAACAATTTAAAAAGCACAATTTAGAAAGCACGGCAATTTACGACAGCTCTGATGTGGGGGGGGGGGGGGGGGGGGGGGGCAATTGTGTGCTGGGTCAGTCCAGGTAGAGTCTGAAGAGGTGCGTCTTCAGGCCCCGTCTGAAGGAGTGGGGTGAAGAAGCTGTCCGTAGCGAGACAGGGAGTTCGTTCCACCACTGGGGAGCGATGTAGGTGAAACGCCGATGTCTGGCAGAACGAGCACCTCCTGCCTTGACCATGCAAGGAGCAAGGCGTCCAGTTGCTGCTGAGCGCAGGGGTCGGGCTGGTGTGTAGGGCTGGATGAGTTCTTGGAGGTAGGCAGGGGCTGTCCTGTTGATTGCAGAGAAGGCGAGGGTCAGGGTCTTGAATAATAATCCAATTATAACAATAATAATCCCACAATAATAATAATAATAATAATAATAAAATCTTATCCACATAGCTCAAACATGTCATCAAGAATTAAAGATTTAAAGAATGAGACAACAAAGAAATAGAATCAAGCACAGATTAGCTTGCCCACCAACAGTTTCCACATGAAAGATACATCTGCATTGTTGTTTGGTAATGGTATGAGATCCACTCTTGGGTTTGTATGCTTTCATAAATATTGCTATGGAGAGACTCCTGTCTTCTGCATAGAAAGCTTGCTGATATTTTATATACAGGAAGGGTCATTCTATAATAATTGACCATTATGTCTTCAATTTGATCAGCAGAGCAGAATAACAACCATTTGAGGTATACTTGGCATTTTCTTAGGAAAAGCATATACATATTTATTTTGTCCTGCATATAAAAAGCATCATTCTTTTGTGGCTGCAAAGGCGATATCTTATGGAAGATGTCATTGGCAGACCGGTTTATATTTGACGAGGTAATTCCATACTACACTCTGTAACTGCTGCCAGACTGGAAAAGCAGAATGTTTTCATTGTCAATTATAATTACCATCCTGCAATTTCAGTGCAGTCTTTTCTGTTAACAGTTGCTGTTTTGAAAGGGTTGAAATAGGACACAAATGCATTTGAATGAAGAAGATTAAATGACATTAAATTTTCTAAGGAAAATTTATTTGAACTGAATATCTGATTGCCTGATATTCCATGCATCAAACAAAATTACTTCAAAGAGAAAAGTATACATGTGTACTTAAAGTGAAAAAAAACCAGAATGAACTCAAATCATAAAAAAGTCATAACTGTTCAAAAGCAAAATCACATAGATACTTGAAAGAGTGGTCTTATTGAACATTGTTTTTTTCATGAAATATAATGTTGTGTCCTCTCCAGGTTCATACAAAACAAATAATGTAGAGCACTGGAGATAATCCTAGTTAGTCATTCTAAAGTCATGATTGCTTTTCCTATACAATGGCCTGAACAGTTTTGGCTTACATATATGTCAGATCAAATAAAATAGGATCAAATTTATTTGTGCATTTTTACAACCCATATCATCAGAAGGCGCTGTGCAAATAGCACGCTGAATTTTCTAGATGAATTCAAAAAACAGAAAAAAAAACAGGCTAATTGGGAAAAATGGGGAATTGTTTCCTGACCGTGGCAAAAGGCGGTTAAGAGAATCCTGTAAAATAAAGGCAATGTTAACAGAGGGAAATGACATAAAAGGCATCTGCATTGTTGCCACGTACAACAGTCTAAATACTTTCATTAAATTTGAGTATGGGGAAAATGGCTTCAGAGAGTAAATAAAATTTGACCTACTTTTGTCAATATCATGGGGGATTGGGATTTTAAAGAGATGATGCTACTCATGATTTAAAGTTAAAACACACCCATTCAATAACAATGTTGTTGTTTTCACTCTTAAAATAGGCGTGCCAATCATTAATATCACATCAGAAATTACAAACAGTCATTTCATTTGAGAAATATTTGATTGGTGTGTGGGAGGGACTGGCTAAACACGTTCATCATACAGTATTTTCGGCAGCAAAGCAAACATAGCAAACATGGTAAGGTGGCGAAAATATACACCAATGCTGAGTTAAAACTGTTGTCACAGCTGCTAGAGGCACAGTGGGTGGGCCTGTTCCGGACCTCGCATTTAATGGGCTCTAGAGGAATAGTACACTTCTAAAGCTCTGCACTCCTGGAGTAAGTATATGCGATGGTATGATCAATAGTGTCAAAAACTGAGCTTACATTTAATAGCACAAGTATAGAAAGACAACCATTGTCAGTAGAATAGAGTAGGTCACTAACCACTTTGATTAGGGCTGTTTCAGCACTGTGATGCATTTATAGCCTGACTGAAAAACTTGTAAATTGTTTCTGGAGTGCAGTAATGAGTGAAGTTGCTGACTAACAGCTTTCTCCAATACTTTTGAGAGAAATGGGAGTTTGAGATGAGCCTGCATTTGGATAGTTCAGTGGGGTCAAGGTTGGGCTTCTCGAGGAGTAGCTCAGTTTCCACTGCTTTGCAGGACTGATGTATGTATCCTGAAGTTAGGGCTATGTTAATTACATTTAGTAGTGGTAAATCAGGTTGAGCCACTAGTCACTAGTAGCAGTCACTTGTAGCAGTTCCTTCGACAAGCTTTGCAGGTACAGGATCTAATAAACAAGTAGATGGTTTAGAAGGAGTAATTAAAATAGTAAATTCACTAAAACTGGGGTAAAGGAGTTTTGACCTGAAGCCAGTTTTTGGGATGTTTAACCATCCATTTGTTCTGAGACTGATATTATGGGAACAAATTGTTTTCGTTCCGCAGGTGGAGATATAGGGGAGGGCAGGTTGGCGAACAGCATTGTGCTCTCTGGTGCTCATCAGCATCCCTCCTGCATCACATATTTTTGTGGAAAGCATGTGTTTGGCTGTGCCCTCCCATATTGACATTGAGTAACAATAAAGGCTGCATGTTAAAGGATATAATTGGAACTGGGCGTTCCAAATTGGGAGAGAAATTGAGCATTCAAAATAAAATAATAAAAAAATAGTGTTAATGTGGTAGTGCGTGAGATGATTTATATTTTGAGCAAAGCCAATGGAGAATAGAATAGAATAGAATAGAACAGACTTCATTGTCATTGCACGGTGGGGTACAATGAAATTGCGGGTGGTCTGCAACAACAGTGCACTGTGGGACATTTATATTAACACGATACAAATAAGGCACACAACATTAAGCATAAAATACGATAAAATACAATAAGATACAATAAAATATAAATTTAAAAAGAAAACACATATTTGTAAATATAAAGAAAAACTTGTGCAATAAATATGGCCTTTTTAAAACTACGTAAAGTGTACAGTGGAATTCCACAGTTGTATTGAGGTAGAGGGTGTGTGTGTGGGGGGGGCGGGGGTGTCAGTGTTTGTTAGCAGTCCGTATGTTCCAGGGGAAGAAGCTGTTGGTTAGTCTGGTGGTGTGAGACTTGATTGACCTGAAGCGCCGTCCAGAGGGCAAGGTCAAACAGGTGATAGTCAAGAATACATGAAAATGCTAGTCAAAGACAATCACTTTCATCGTTCATTTGAATATTAAAAACTCATGCTATCGCCATCTTATCCGTACTCACAGCCGAGTTAGAAAGACGGTGTGAAGGAGAGCCTTCATCACCTCTTCTTTGGACCACATGCTAATGGTAAATTGTCAGTTGTGTGCCAATCATTTGTAATTATGTGCACACGTTGGCAATTTGTTTGGGGAGCCAGTCTATTGGGTAATGAGTCACACCTGACTAACTGAAAGGTGATTAAATACAGGTGTGGCCTGAGAGCAGGGGGAAGACTTGCTTTGTCTCTGCTGTGGGCTTGCATAGGCTGGTTTTCTTTGTCTGTTTGGATTTTAAAATAAATTATTGGCTTTTAACCTTTTGTTTTTGGCTTATTTATGAGGGAAGTGGCAGCCAGATTCTCTACAGACAGTGTGTAAACTCAGATAGGATGTATATCCGAGTACAGTATATAACCCTGGTGACCTGCAACCTATAGCAAAAAAAAATGGTCACATAGCTTTTCTGTCATGCTGTCTTTTCCTTAGTTTTGCACACCCTATCTCTTTGGATATGCAGAACTAAATGAAATAAATTATAGCCAGGTTTTGGGGTTTTACACAGTTTAGAGTCATGTGTAGCCGCAACTCCTCCTCCTCCCCCAAGCAAGGGGCTTGATTTTTACTGCAGCTTGGAGGGTGGATTTATTTGGGCTTAACCAGGTTTCAGTTAAACATAGGATATCTAAATGGCTGATCAGTAATTACCTTATCCACAAGTTCTGCCATAGCAGTCGGTGATCTTAGGTTGATTTCTCCAATGTTGAGATCCCATCATATGGATATATTTAATTTAATTTTTATTTAAAAAATATTGAAAAATGCCTCTGTTGGATGGCTTTCAGTTTTGTTTTTGGAGGATAAGGAAGCAGACACTCAATGAATTGGTTATGAAACTTGGGTAGTAGTTAAAAGGAACCAGCAGATGTGTGTAGGACACTAACTCTGCTCCTAGAACTACAGAAAACTCAACTGAGAAGTGAATACAGACAAGTGGTTCTGAGCTATACTAGCTTTCTGTTTCAGCATCTGATAACATGTAAGAGTTGATATGAGCAGAATTAGCAGAGCTGAAATGCAGGATGGATATACCTGTAGTTATGCAAACTATTCCATCTCAGACAAGAAAAAAAGGAAAAAAAAAACATTATTTTGATGAGGCAATGACATTTTACTTCCAAATGATATTCATGAGTTACAGATGAACCTGGTGAAAATGTCATTTTCAGACTCCCACGATGAGTATCATCCAAAATTTATATGACTAGTTTGAGCTGAAGCTCACATACTGTGGCTATATATAAATATATTATCTATATCATTTATTACTTGCCCTTTTGGTGATTGTTTAATTGTTAGGTATTAAATTAATAAAAAGTACAACAGTGTACTTCATACTCTATTTGTTGACTGCTCTACCAATGTTAACTATGTTAAAGCTATTGTGTGTTGCAAGCAAGGCTAGGAAAACATGCATATTTGTTTCTCACAGAAAAAAATAATAATTTTCTGCCTGAAAGATAGGTTGGTTTGACAAATGGATGTACATGAAGCCACCCCCCACCCACACAAATTAACTTGATGATGACATGAAGCTTAATTCATTACAAGAACCTGTAACAATTGCCTAAATCTGCACTTTGATTGATGGAAATCAATTTCACTTAACAAGAAAAAACACAGTTCTTACAATCGTCTGCATATGTTTCAGCCTCCAGGCAGAAAACATATATTATATTAATGTACCTGAAACAGATGGTGAAAGCTGTTTTTTTTTTTCAGGTAATAGTCAAGGACGCAAATTGATATTTGAATCTGGATATTCAAAAATGAACAGGGCTTGAATAAGAATTAAAACTGTGGTTGTTACTGTGGTTGTTGCTCTGTAGTAACTCAATTACCACTCTCATGTCTGCATTTGGAAACCAAACTTTTTTGAACCTATTCTCTGAAAATGAAATTGATCACTGTAAAAGAATTTTTTTTTTTTTTTTTTTTTTTTTTTAAAACACATGAGAAAAACTGCTCTTTCTCAATGGTTTGTTATATCCCTGACGGACTAAATTATTTAAAAAAGGGAAAATAAATAAAGAAATGAAACAGGATTATACTTGTTGACTTAAGCAATAATGTGAATGTACTCAAAGTTGTAAAACTAATGGTTCAGTGAAAGTCTGGTATCCTTATTTTTTGGGGGTCAGGGGATGTCTCAGTATAGTGTCACAGTGTCACATTGAGTAGTTAGTGGGAATTTCACAGTTCTCCCAAAAGAGTGGGGATGCTGGGGATTGACAGTCCTTATATGCAGACTTCCTGATCTTTGTGAAATGTTTTTTTTTTTTTTTTTTTTTCATTTGTGTAGGTTATAAGAACTTGAAATGCTAAGATGTCACCGAGCTTAGTAAATCATTTTTCACAGCCATCTTCCTCACTTTTTTAAAGACCAGATATATTCTAGAGCTTCAGACAATTCCTGCCTTTGTAAAAATATGAAAGGGAGTATAATAAGAGACATACTTTCACCCTACAGCATTTTCTAAAAGTGGCTTATCATGCTTTTTGTTGAAAACAAAAAAGTTTTAAAATACAAAATTCATCGTTTTTATGATGCATGGAGCAAATTCTGAATTCCTTCGCAGAGGAATTTTGCTTGTGTTACATGCTGGTATGGTCAATATCCGCAAAGCGTCAATAGATGAGCTTATGCCAGTACTTGTAACATGCTTGTAATCATAACTTGTGCTCACATCAGAAAACTGGATAGCTGCTTATTTGCAGTTACAGAGCATTTCAGCAGAAACAAGCATTAATACAAAACGGCACCAAAAAAACACGTTGTTGCAATTTTACTTAACAATAAAAAATGAACTAGATTATGTTTGTAGCTAATAAGGGGATGCCTGCAAACTGTATAATGTTTGCTGCCTAGTAACGTAGACGACATAAAAAACTAAACCTATCAACCATTACCTACATTTGAAATGTGTTTGATAGGAGTGTAATCAAATCTGTAAGCCCTCCTTCCTTGATTATTTAAGAGAATGTAATTTATTGATACATTCCTCCAGCTGGTAGGCTTGCAATTTAAAAAAAAAAAAGAAAAATATCATATTTTGGAATCCTTTGTGCCATGATTTTACACACCCCTAATATGTGGACTTAAGGTATTCCACAACAGTAAAGCACATATGCAACCGTATCAGTCCAATTTATCTCAAAGGGAAAAGGGAAAAAATACTTGTAGCTTTGATACTTCTGAAGCTTTGATACCTGCAGATATATACCCACCATTCCTTTGCTTAGCACCTCCGAATGAAAGGAAATACTTTCAAACAAAAGCATTTCATCAAGTGAGGCACTTTAGATGATGTGCTTTATAAGGCCCATTGCTGAGAGTCAAGGACGCAGGAAAGAGCAGGACATCAATGGAGGGAGCTGAAACACAGAAGCATCAATGACTCATGATTGATAAGTGATCCTGAAATGAAACTTCCCTGGGCTTTTTTGAGGAAGGGTCACACTTTCACTGCAATGTACAATAAAAGCTATTTTTACCTGCCATTCACAATTATATTGAGCAGTGGTATGAATACGCTGAAATATTTTACAGTCATTTATAAAATTGAAACAAATGCAATGTTTACTGTGGGCTTACTGAGTTCAGCCCCAGGCAAATTATTTTCTAGCTTTTCTAGGAAGCTGTGTTTCAAATAAAATTTGCCAGGAAAACAATGCAGCCAACAATACAGAGTTTGGATTCCAATCTCTTTAACTTTTTTATTTATTATTATTTCTCAGGCAGAAAATGCTTATTTCAGGGGTGTCCAAACCTCTCCTGGAGGGCCACTTGTTCTGCATGTTTTAGATCTCTCCCTGCTCCAACACAGCTGATTCAAATGATCAATTTGTTATTCAGCAGCTTCAGGAGTTCATAACGAGTTGATCATTTGAATCAGCTGTGTTGGAGCAGGGAGTGATCTAAAACATGCAGGACAAGTTGCCCTCCAGGAGAGGTTTGGACACCCCTGGCTTATTTTTTTTTCTTACTTGTTTATACAATTTGCCAAATTCATTTTCCAATTGAATGTATGTGAACTGAAAGTGGCTAATTCACCTTTGAATACATCTTTGCCAAAGACTGTTGGAATGCAACATAAACACTCTGAAGAACTGGATTAGATAATTTTTTAAATCACGCTGGAAACCAGAGTGACGTTTATCCTGCCATTAATGAACAAATACATAACTACTATATTTATACAGTCATCATTGATGGTGATACAAGTTTATGCAAAGACTTAATCTAGGAGGTTTCAAAACTGAGAGACTAATATGCATGAGGTTTCCAGAGAATCTGAGCAGAAGTAAGGGTATAAGACCTTTTTTATGAGTTTACATCCCAGTATTCAAGTGTTAGTATTCCTCAGCAAATATAGTGCCATCAGAATTCATACTTTATTCATACTTTGGAATGAATGGGAGCAAATATGTTATATAATGCAGTGTTTCTCAATCCTACTCCTGGAGGCCCACTGTCCTGCATATCTTCTATCTATCCTCCAAACATACCTGATTAGTGTGATTAACATGCTCTTGATTAAATCAGGTGTGCTCAGCTAATGAAAAGTACCACTGATGAGTTCAGTCAGGTAGGAAGAGCAAGGATAGATAGAAGATATGCAGGACATTAGGGCCCCCAGGAGCAGGATTGAGAATCAGTGATATAATGTATACACTGTATTTATGTGTGCTATACTTAAATCGTAACATCACTACTGAGGGAAGTAATATTACTTTCATGTAATACATGTATTCAAGAAATCATGAAGGCCACAGTGAATGTGTTTTGCTTTACATTTGAATCATTATGGTACTGTATTTCAATACATGTACAGCAAAAAGAAACAAGAACAGAATATTTCAAGCATACACTGCCACTCAAGATGGCAGGTTGCCATGGCAGCATGACATTATATTGGGCTCAGTTCTTTGGTGGACCTATCTTTGAACAAAGGGTTGTAGGCATGCATGGTTAGTGTTTGCAGATTTCTTTATCTGTTATCTTCATATTTTTTCATACTTAGATGAAAAGTTAGAAGATAGAGGAAAATGGATATGACAGCAACAGTTAGGGAGTGATGTGAAACTGAAATTCTGGGAAAAGATTTTGCCATTTTGAAACAATTTTTCCATGTTTTTATAATAAAATTGAATTAATAACACATTTTTACAAATCTTTCCTCACAACATGCTGGACAGAGAAGGTTTAAAGGATTGAGAAAGGAAGAAGTAAAAAATCATCAAACCCAGGCCAATGTAAATGAAAAATGAAACACATGGAGGCTTGTGAATAAATGCTATACATCCATCAGCTGTTTAAGTAAATGCCAACACTTTCAGATGGCTGGATGGATGGATGTCAATGGGAAATGTCAGGACAGGGGTTATGGGTCATCTCCAAAGATCACACAGGCATCTTGTCCAATGATGCGTGGTGTCATAATGATGGACATTGAATAATGTTCATGTTCATGTTGCTAGGCTTGGGCCTGGGTCGAAGGTAGAAGTAATGTTTGGATGACATAAGGGAGAGAAAGATGTGGACATGACAGCTTTGGTGACTGGACCAAGATGTTTAACCACTGTGTTGAAAGCATGTCCACACGTGTTTTAATATTATCAGCATACATACACGATTATGTGAAACATCACCACATTTTATACCAGATAAAGAACCAGGCAAAAGAAAAACCAAAAAGACAGAAATAGGGCAAGGACAAAATATGTAATTTATGCATATAAATACGCAGCCCACTTGTAATGAGCATTCCCTTTTGAATGCCAACTTGAATATAATCCTTTCTGAAACAGACGTCCATTCAATGGCCAACAAATATAAAGCTTGGAAAGGATTAGTTCAGGACCATCTGAGTCGAAAAGGTCACGCAGTGTGACATGAGCTCAACATTGGTATGACTGTCTCAGATTTGCCTGAAATAATTCAATATTATTACTTTATGGTGATAATTTGCACATTCTAACAGAAACTTTTCTTCCAGGAGAAAGAGAGGGCCAGTGAAACATCCCAAGATGTGTATGATTATTCACCTTTGCCTGCAGAGCAAATTAATGCAAAACTGACATACTCAGTATGCAGGAAAGTGGTGAAAAACTGGAATTAGTGTAATTAAATATTGCTTCTGTTGCTATTTGCTTTTAAAGGCTGCCCACATACCATCATTGAGTTTTGAATGCGGCCAAGCCTATTTACATCTAGCGTTGACTGCACAATGCCAAAAATTCAACACTTCACCATGGAGTTGGTAAATAAGGACAACAAATTAAAATTGATTGCACATGCCACAATCCATGTGTGAAATTATTATAAAAAAGAGACTTGCATTGACGTAACAGCTCATTTCAGAGAAATAGTTCTGAATTTGACTCACTTCTGGACAGTGAGAGGCAGCTCAGTGTCAACAAACAATAGCTCATGCATTCAAATTGATTTGGTCAATCACATTCACACACTGAGACAAACTTTCCATTATTATTGATTGTTGATATGTGGCAGTAGTTCCTTTTCTCATAAAATGAATGTCACAGATTTGCATCAATTCCACCCTCTCTCTCTCACACACACACACACACACACACACACACACACACACACACTCCCACACACAGTGGAAAGTCTGCACATTCTTTAAAATGAAGACCCATTAAATCATGAAGGAGACTATGGGCAACAAGGTGCTAGGAAAATATCTCAGGAATCAAATTGTTGAAGGGGACAAATCAGGAGAGGGTTATAAAAAGATATCGAAGGTCTTAAATATATCATATAACACAGTAAAAACCATAATCAAGAAATGGATTAAATATCACACCACCCGTACCAGACTCTCCCTCCAGGATGGATGACCGTGCAAGGAGAAAACTCATCAGTTAGGCCACCAAGAGGCGAACAGGAACATTAAAAGAGCCACAGGACTTCATGACAAGGACTAGCTACCATATGCACACAGCAACAATTTCATGTTGTTCTCCACAATTCTGAGCTGTGGGCTAGGGTGGCAAGACAGAAGCCACTTCTCACAAAGAAAACCTCCAGTCTCGTCTGAAACATGCAGAAATATACTTTGAATCTCCTGTTGCCTTGTGGAAAAACGTTTTGTGGTCTGATGAGACTAAAGTAGAAGTTTATGGCCTTAATTTGCAAAGATATGTTTGGCGCAAAGCCAACACAGCCCATCAGCCTAAGAACATAGTCTCTCATCATGTTAGGTGGTTGTTTCTCCTCAGCATGGACAGGTGAGGATAGAAGGGAAGATGAATGAAAGAAAAACCTGCTACCATCTGCAAAAAAAACTGAAGATGGGGAAGAATTTTACCTTTCAGCATGACAATTAGCCAAATCCACAGTGAAAAGGGTGAGAAAAGTAAGATCAAATGTCCTGGAATGGCCTCAACCTCAATCCCATTGAAAATCTCCGGACTGATCTGTTCATAACCAGCCCCCTCACAACTCACAAAAGTGAACTAGAACTCTATTGCAAAGAAGAATTTAAGAAGTTGATAGAGACTTGTCCAAATGGATTCACTTCAGTTATCAAAGCAAAAGTTGCTTCTACTAAGTATTAATTTAAGGGTGTACAGAATTATGCAAGAATGGCATTCAAAGTTTTTCATTTTTAATGCTTTTTTGAAAACCTGAGGCATTTGACTTTCACTTAGATATTCTTGATTACAATACATAAATAAAGCTAAAAATTCTGACTTGTCACTTCTCTTGATCTTAACCTTTAAGATTCCAAAAACCAAAAGTTTTGAAAGGGTGTGTACACTTTCTGTATTAACTGTATTTGTGTTAGTCACTGCAAAAGACATAGGCACTGTCAGAAGTCAAACTGTAGGAAGTCTTAGAAACTTGACTGAGGGAGAAATCTGTTTGGCGAATATAATAGAATATTGGACCAGAACCCATCTATGTTCCTACAAGTTCATACAATGTTCTTCCACCACAGAGAAAAAAAAATCAAAATGGCACTTCAGAGAGCACTTACTCTGATCACAAACGGTGATTGTAGCCAGCAAAATCTGGAAATTGGGTGCCTGTCAGGTATTTTTGCAATGGCACAGTAACAGGCAAGGCCTGTAAAAGGTCCTAGGACCTTTTCCCCTCCACATGCTTGCACTGCTAGTTGTGCTGTCAAGTGTGAGCAATAATTTGGAAGTGCTGGCTACCTGTTTGTCTGGCTGTATCAGTGTGTCTACTAGCAAGCTTGCCTGCCATGAACAGAATGTGGGAGTTATCTTCATAGCTTACCGACGGGAAACCACCTGTACATAAACATCCAGATTCTGTGACTTTATTGCATTTTGAAACAATTACACTGCATGCTCTGCACTTTGGTTACTAACCGCTATTCTTTGTTTTTAACTAGTCTTTTTAATTTGCTTGCTAAACATGATATTAAAATTAAAGGCTGCTCCAGACTGTACTGCGTGTTGTGTAGCTAACCAGCTGACCAGTTCCATCTAACCTTTTTAGCACCCCATTAATTGTGCAGGTTGGTTGGCTGGTTCACAGGTATTTTGATTTGTTTTATATTTGTGTATTTGTTTCTTTCATTTATTTCTTTGTTGCTGTTCATTTTCTGCATGATCTAGCAGAGTCAAGTATAGAGCCTGCTACTTCAGTGAGATGGATAATTAAGTACTTACCCGTTTCCCCTTTGCACAGTATGCTGTGGGTGCCTTATCATTATCAGTTGTGTGGTTTTGTGTGCTGAATCATACAAGGGTGCAGTGTCATGTGTGTATAGGAGCTCCTGCCCATTGCACTTAGTATTGTAACTGTCAATTTTCTTTTAACAGTGGGTTTGGATTGGATTGTCTTTACAATGTCTAAGTCATATTGACCCCTTTGTAATCAAGGAGAGATCTCCTGAGGAAGAGAGGACCTTGACATGATTAGACAACAAGATGTTTTGTTATTAGTTTCAAGTATCACTGCCAACAGCTGCTATCACCTTGTCCATCCAGGTGGATCCCAATGGTTCCTGTCGGAGCTGTCAGTCACAACTGACACTGAGCTGGTGCCACCGGAGCTGACACTGGCAAGGCCAAATGTTATTAGCAGTTTGTTCAGGAATATGGCAGTGTCAAACATTCAAATGGTCATAGGTTCCGACACATTCATAGTGCTACAGCTGTCTCAGATTAAACAGATTCATTACTTATCCACTGGGTCCCATTCTGGATGGCACTGGCAGCAAAACACTGTTTGGCACAAAAATCTCAAAGATAATCCTTGAAGTAGTATATACACTACTTAATATCACATAATAGCTGAAGAAACATAATAGTATGTTGACTTCTTATTCTGTGTCTAACAAGGTCCATACATTTTGGTAATAATACTATCAAAATTAGAAAAATGAAATGGCTCTCTGGTAATTTTGATTATAGGAATTGCCTTGTATTCTTTTTTTTTTCTCTTTCCGTTAGCTCTGTTGTAATTGTGTTAGGTAGTAGTGATTCAGGCATGTGATTGATTTTACACATATTCAGTGAAATCTCCTGCAAGGTATTGATACAGTATAAAATTGTAATCCCTACTTTCAATATTAGATTTAGTGTCATCTATTGAAAGCCATCTAAATGATAAAACTAGAGACAATGTGGTTACAGGTTTCATCACTGATGATATGAATAACTAATTGCTCATGCTTGATTCCTTTCATAGAATTGATTCAACTGTATGTTTGCGGTTGTACACTTATATCAAAGAGTTCTGGGTGTAAACCTTTGATGTGATTGAGCAACCAGGACCAGGTGGCAAATACAGAGAAATTCCAGTTTAAAAAAAATCAGAGAGAGAGAGAAAGAAAGAAAGAAAGAAGGACAGAAATCCAGTGATGGAGACAACCATTAATTTGAGAGAAGAGCAAGAGGTTTTTTTACATAGCTCCCAGAAGGTTTTCCCTTTCATGCAGCCGTCTGTAACTTGGGAATGAGTCACAGCTGTGTCCCCATTCAGTAAGAGCACAGCTGTCAGTGCTGTGATGTCCACCTGTAAATGTCCATGCTGTGTTTGTCAGTGTGTGTGTTGAGGCCCTGCTGAAGAGGTAGCTGTCTGTCAACCCAGTAGGCCAGTCTCTGATATGCCAGAGTTTACAAGTAGGTTATAAATACTATGCATTTCAAAGCAGGACAATGGTTGAAACTAAGTCATATATTTGATTAATACAATTTGGTTGAATATGAGACAGTTGTATGACTTTATCGGGTGTTTATCTGCTTTTTAATTATTTTTTTTTTTTTTTTTTTTTTTTTTTTTTTTTCAGTGATACAACTTTTTTTGTGACTCACAATGAGCAATTCCATTCAAGCAGTTAAATTAATATCATACACTACTGCATATGTTCAAAATATAGTAGAGAACTTGTAAACATTCTGTTATTTGTGAACTGTTTATAAAACATTGTAATTATCAGTTTGGCATATATGAAAACAATGTAATTATCAGTTTTAAATGATGAATGCTTTGCTTTAACAAGAGCATTATTGATATTTACAGTTGCAAATGTTTCACATTTCAATGTTTTGTGTGAAACCTGCATTTATTTCATAGAATGGAATAATTGTTGTTCATTATTATCTGGTATCATGAATGTGTGCAGATGTTACTCCTTTATACATTTAGGTGAGTAGCACACAAAATACCAATATTCTATCAAATACATGCGCCAAAGAATTTTACACCCTGGTTTGCCCCAATGCACAGTTCTGTATTCCGTAAGTGCATCCCCCTCACCCACTTCTGTCACCATTGTTCATCTATAATAAGAAATTAGTTTTGATACTCTTTCATTGTTTATACAACCCTGTGTTGGAATCACTCACTGTATACAATAGTAGGCTTGTCTCACTACAATAGCAGGCAAATCACACAGTGCATTTCAGTGGAGTAGCCGCTCAGTGGACAATATGTGCTACTCCACTGACGTCCAAGCAACTCACAGGTGCCTGATGAATCACAGAGATCCTGGCAGCAGTTAAATGAGCAGCCCATCTCGACACACCGACCGATTTATTCTGCTGCTGTGGGCCCCTAGATCCTTATTGGACAATGACACAGCTTGGATTGAACCTGAGCCGTTGAGCTCAGTTAGCACTCAAAGTGAGCGCCTTAGTCACCTCATGAAGCTCTTACCAGTGGTTACTGTTATACATCAACTTTGGCATAATATTTTTACAGCAAATCCCTTAGACATGTCACATAAGTCATACTGAGTAATATATTACCATCTGCCATAATGTCATATTGAGCGTTGTTTATGAAATGTTTGCACAATCATATTTATATGTCAACTGCAATTTAATTAAGGTTGGGAGGGCGAGTGTATATATGCTCTCCTTTTATGTATGATGTACAGTCACAATCACCATGGGAAGAGGCTGGTTTGACCTTTTAGTTTTGTACTCCTATCTGAGTTTTACTGATGCAATAAAGGTAATGTAAAGCTGTCTGTACATTCCTTTTGTTTACAAACTGTGAAATGTTCAGCTTAATTAAAATGATAGATACAATACAAGTCTGTGTTTGCTTAGAAATCCACTCATAAAACCACATGATAGAGACTTCAGCTGTGTTCAAGCACCAAGTCTATCTAATTGAACAGAAGACACCAAAAAAATCCTGTCCATTAACAGTGTGAATTCCACAGTTTACATGTCAATTTACACAACTGGATATTTACTGAACTTCACTTAGTTTTAGTACCTTGCTCAGGGGTACAAGGACAGTGAACAACTAGGGCAACTGGCAACCTTTGGGTTAAAACTCCTGTCCCTGATTGAATGCATTGATGGGGAAACTTTTCTATAGGAGATGCCGTATGACTGCTCCAGTCAGCTGATGAGCTGTGAGTATTCTAGTTTAAAGTGTCTGAATGCTGAATTCTGTGCTTTTAACTTTTAAGAGCAAGTCATTCCTCATGAATGATGGAAGAAATCTCATTTAGAATCCTTTGGAGAAATTACAAGAAATCAGTGGAGAATAGTTATGTTTGAGCCACACCATACCAATGGATATGGAAAATTTATCTTTGACCATTTCAACAAACAGAGAATGCAAATAATGAGCAGATATGGATACAGTTCCTTGAAGCTGAGACAATTACCTTTATTTGCAAGATCTGAACAGATGTTGACAGCAGATCTTATATGATGTAAATCATGATAGTAAGTCATAAAAAAAAAAACTATGTCTCTGTAAAATTTACTTTAACATAATCACAGATGTATTCCAGTCTGGTACCCCTAAAACCACAAATAACTTGTATATCAAATCTACAAGAGAATAAACATGGAACGGTATATGCTGAAGTGTTCTTGATAGCTTGTTGCTCATTCCACTTTATGAAGCTTTAATGGTCATTTTAAATAGGTGTGTGTATGTGTGGGCGCACACACATTCCTCAGTGTATTGATTGTATTTGCCAGTGCCTTTCTTGCCCATTGGTTTTGTTCTGTCTAGGTCTCCATGACTGAACTGTATTCCTCCATTGGGGGAAAGGATAAAGCAAGGAAGAGCTACTCTCATATAGCAATGGGCGGTCCAATACTTTTTACTGCATTAATTAATTAAACTCAGTTCACTTTGGAGAGCCTATTAATGATTTGTTCATTTAACTCAGCCACAGTCATTAGACTTAGTGAATCAGATGGCCAATTCACCCCATTACCTCTATGTGAATGCTCTAGCCAAATGGTTGTTTCAATTCATAAGGAGCATATAGAAGAAATAATATGAAAAATATTGGAACAAGGCTAATAACAACCTTGCTATCCATATTAGTTAAAACATGTATTCATCGTTAAGAGGCTCCAAGGGGGATGTTAATGAATACAGCACCCAGAGAAATTGTTTGATTGAATGTAGTATTTATTTATAATTTTTGGATTGACTTGGTGTTGGTTGTGTGCATGCAGCTGAAGTCATTTTCATATACCTCCACATTTTTTTTTTTTTCCAGATACCTTCAAAGTTCATGCTCTGCATGGAGCAACACGCTTTAAACAAGTTTCAGTGAAAAATTAAAAAGTTCATGCTGCAGACACACAAGCTAGTTTTTCTCCATTACTTCCATTTCAACCTGCTCCCCGCCACTGATGATGCCATCTCTTCAATGAGAAACACCCCTTCCCACAACTAAGTAATCTTTTTAGACTCACACACCTGTAGATGTTTTGCATACACCACACTTGCCCACAATCAGTGCATCCCCATCAGACTTCACAGGAAGCTGAGCAGTATGACATGGCGGTACTATGACCGTTAGCTTTTACAGCTCACCATAGAAGCCAACACCCATGCAGAAACACAGTATTTTCTTTTTTTTTTTTTTTTTTTATGAGAGTTGATATAGTAGGGACTTGCAATGGAGCATTGAAAAAAAAGGCTAGTTTAGATTTGGGTGATTTGGTTTGATTTGACTTGTTTACTTAATTAGTTACCCATTAGCAGTATAGAGAGACATTTTTTTTTTTTTTTTTGCCCTGCACCATATGTCTGGGCTAACCCAATAATGCCACATCATATTACAACCCTGAACAGTAAATGCTAAATTTAGCAAACTATGATATAGGTCAATAGCACAATTATACATTTCTTTGCACATTGTTTCACTCAATGTTTATTTAATACTTTCAAAATTCAGAGTGCATTATCAAGAATCTTAGCAATTATCTACTTTTTTCTGTGGTAAAACTTCAGATTTTTTTTTCTTTCACAATCATTACAGCAACACACAAGTAATTGGGAAATTAATGAGAAATGTTCCTCCCTAGACTGTTTGCTACAAAGTGTCTTTGAAAATCTACCTCCAGTTAAATGCTTCTGATTCATTTATCCCAGTATCTACACTTTGACTGAGAACAGATGTACATTTGAATGCCGTAGGTGTGTGTGAAATCTTGCACAGGTTTGAAGTATATGTCTGGATCCAAGAATATGTTATTTGGTTCCCTTCCTCAAGCACTAAGGTGTCTGCCTCCCAAGCTGCCAAGGTAACATTCGACTGCAGACTGACCTTCAAGAGGCACACAGTGTCACTCAGCAGGGCCTATAGATTCTGCAGATACAGTATATTGCAGTTCATGGGACTTCAGTATTTTCCCTTTTGTGCCTTTACATTGTTTGTCTTGACATGAGCATCTATCAAGTGACTGAATGAAAATATAAATAATTCTCTTGATAAATCTACTTGAGTTCTTCTATTGGCATCAAAATTAATCATGCCTTTGCAAATATTATTATCTGGGAAATCTTTAACCAATGTGCTGTTGTTCATTAACTGAACAATCACTTGTGTAAATAGACCACTGGTCTGACATGACTGACATCTTTTTTTAATACTCTTAAATTTGAAGCACAGAGTTGATGGTCATTGAAACTGAACTAAAGCCAAGATGGGACCAGACACAGGGACTGTAATGAATACAAATTCATATTAATTACAGGGGGGAAAGGTACCTACTACATACTGTACATCAAAAGCAAATAATTTATATATATATATATATATATATATTTTTTTTTTTTTTTTTCTTTTTTTGTTCTCTTTTGACTAAACTTGACTAAACACAGATTTAAGTAAGTGAAATGCATCTGCTTCCTTGCTTTTTCCTTCAAATGACACTAAAAATGCACTGTTCATTGAAGAAATGTAATGATATTTTGATAGCATTTACATTTAATTATGAAAATGTGCTGATGAAAATTATGAAAAACAAGGTGCAATACAATGATGTCAATCAAAAATGGGGAAAAGTGTTAGCTGAGAATGATCACGTCACCTCCAACAGATAAAACACTTACAAAAATACCAAATGCACCAAAACATGTTCGACCTTTCTGCAGAGATCTTCGTGTATATATAAACTGCATTCAAACAACAGAGGAAGGGAGTGAGGGATAGATAATAAGAAAAAAAGTGAACTTATTGTCCTTAAAAGTGACAGTGCACAGCTATACTATTCTGCATTGTGTCAAGATGTAATTGGTGTTAATTAGCATTTAAGTTTCATATTTCTCATTACATCTTTGCTGTTAATCACTGTCACAGCATAGTGGCATGTATTAACTGGCAAGCTGTCTAATTGTATTTCTAACTGAGTGTGAGGATGACTGGGTGCTAAAGATGTGAAAAGAAGAGATAACTTGATACCTCACAGGGTTAAAATTAGTCATGCTTCCCATATACCTCAGAGACAGTGTAAGAGGTTGTTGCTGGATATCTGGTATGCCCTGTATAAGGGGGCTCTAAGTCCCAGATGGGGATAATCCATGCAATATTATGTGATAATTACAATGTCACAAAAGATGGAGACCCTGACCTCTGAAAACTTAAATCAGAGACCATGCCCTTCTCTGTTTTCCTGGTACACAATAGCAGAAAAGAAAGGATTTCATTACAGCCTTTCAGACAACAGATTAGGGGAACAACATGCACATGTACATTCCATGTACATTCCTTTGGAATAATGACCTGTCTGTCACCTACAGAGTCACAATTATAATTTGGCATGTAAGCTCATGATGATTTAAGCCTACTGATTAGATTAGATTTTTTTTTTGCTTTTATGTATCTCAGGTGCAGAATGGCAAAAAATGTCATCTTGCCGAAATCTGTGTGCTTGCATATGTGGTATGAGTGGTCTGGAGCAGATGTGAAATTCATCCACATTTAGGAACAAATTCCAGATAAGAAGAAATTGATGAACTCCAAAATACACACAAACATACACACAAAAATATTTGTATGCATGAATAGTGAACCTTGCCCCAGATCATTCATTGCATTCAATAACATGAAGCAAATCTACTTTTGAATTTAATATTGCTATTCAGGGAAAAATTGTAAAATACACAGTCTGGACATGGGTGAACATGAGAAGCCTAGCAGTACAAATTTACAGAAAATGGGCACATCTACATCGGCACATCTACATTGGGTCGCATTATCATTTTAGGATAATTACAACTAATTGCCCAATTGAGTGAATACATCCTGGTGACTAAATGCACGAACGATTCAGAAAGCTTAAAGTGCAGAAGCATGACGTGGTTGTCATATGGACTGAGCTTTTATTACAGGGTTTACAGGCTTAGCTGAGAAAAAGTACATAAACTAATACAATATCCAGCATAAATGAATAGCCTACTCTGAGAAAAAAAAAAAAAAAAAAAAAAACTATTGTATAAGTTACAGAAAATTGTTCAGGAAATGAATAATGTAAACATAATCATAATGGAAGGACTAAGATGAGGTGATTTAGCCAGATGTGAACCCCTCAAACTCTTCCCTCAAACCCTCATATCATAGTCATATATTTATCCCTAAAATGGTGAGTGGCTCAGGAAAGAAAAGAGTGCTGTAAATGGATGTGTTGTAACTGAAAAACAGTTAGCTCATAAAGAGCCAGTTTGACAGCAGGGAAGAAGTCATAACAAAGATATAAAGGTCAAGTGCAAGTGCTGTGGAGGAAAGACGCATAAAAGCACAGAGCAGCACTGTTAATTGATAAAACCTATACCCCTTATTTTTCTGCATATTTTGTACTTCTGTAGAAAGGACATTCTTACAGATTGCGTTGAAAAGGCTGCACTTGCAGACAGTGCATTCAAATGCAGATTTTCATCAAAACAGATATTCACCTTTAAAGTGAATAAGCAAAAGGTTAAGATATGCAGTATCGATCCATGTCTGACTTATTTCCATAGCAACACAACAGACTCACAGAAGATACATTATTTACATAAAAATGTGGGATTGCATACTTTAAAAAGTTTTCTTTAGATAAGACACATGTGCATATCTATCATGAAGGATAGTGCTTGTCAGCCCTGTTCCAAGAGGTACAGTGAATGTGCAGTTTTTTGTGTTCATGATGCATTAATGCATATGATTTGCCATTTGTCTAAGGGGCAGGAAGTAACATAATGAATGAACAAAATGATCTTTTTGCTAACAAACATCTCAAGCAATATTGTATATGCATTTCTCTGAGGACTTAATGAAACTGCCAAAGGAAAGGTGGAACTGACAGCAGTGCTATCAAGGAAGCAATGCTATCAAGTTTGATAACTGATTATGAGTTGAGTTGGGTATGCTGGGACCAAGTTGAAAACACACCGATTTAAGGGAGAGAAATATTGTGGTACCATCTATAATACTGAGAATTTAGCTAATCAGATGATGCATGATGCCAAAATTGGATCACCAAACATAGGAACTCAATTCAGAGATTATTTAACTCATCAGTTATTTTCATTCAACTTCATTTTACTGCAGTTAGCCCCATACCCAATGACATGTGAAGGAAACTAGTACTAAAATGATCACTGACAACATTAAGGTATAGCTGGCATCGTTCACTTACAGCATAATTAATGAATCATGATTACAGGCAGTCCAGTAAAACAGTTCTATAGCTGTTTTTTTTTTCCACTGCAAGTAATTATTTTGGCTAGATGAGAGAAAAAAAGTGATTTCAGACACAAACTGCAGACAACATGAACAAGTTGTTTGGTCAGGTGGTTATCAGCTAATTAAATCAAACCATTGTTCTTCACAGACTGCCTGTTTGGGATGTGAAGCATTCATTATGCTGCAGCGAATTAATTGTCTTGTGCTAGGGTTCATTAGTTAATCAATCCCAGTGTGCACGCAGTGCTTTTATCTCTGCAAACATCACGGTAAGCTCATGTGGAAACCAGCTGATATCTTACATCATGAGGTGAAAATTGACTCAGGTATCTATGAACCAGGAAATGAATCCCACTTGGTATGCAGCGCAGATATCTACTACCGAACAAGGAAGCCCAAGCAGCGTTGGACTGTCACTGCACATCACACCAGATTGCGTTTTAACAGACCAAATGCATTAGTACCTGATGAAATCTAGGGTTTCTCACAGGGGGGTGAATTTGAAATCAAAATCTCTCTCTGCCTATTGTACACTCACTTCCACAAGAAAATTAGTCATGCTAAATGGCTGTGGTCTCATCATGTGTAATGATTTGTCACAGTTAAAATATTCAAGGTAAAATGACAAATTCTGGATTGTGACTGTTTATTTTCAAGCTTTAAAATTATTCTAGATGCTCCATTTTATACTATACATACTTTTAGGTTATGCCTTTTCTGCCTAGCAGAGAATATGCCACAGGCATTTAAACATACAACTAATGAGCCAAAACATTATGACCACCTGCCTAACATGCTGTTGGTCCTCCGTGTGCCACCAAAGCAGCACCAACCCACCGAGGCGTGGACTCTACAAGACCACTGAAGGTGTCCTGTGGTATCTGGCACCAAAACATTAGCAGCAGATCCTCCAAGTCCTGTAAGTTGTGAGGTGGAGCCGCCGTGGATCGGACTTGTCGGTCCAGCACATCCCACAGATGCTCAATGGGATTGAGATCTGGAGAATTTGGAGGCCAGGGCAACACCTTGAACACTTCATCATGTTCCTCAAATCATTCCCGCACAATGTGTGCTGTGTAGCAAGGCGCATTATCCTGCTGAAAAAGGCCACTGCCATCAGGGAATACCATTGCCATGAAGGGGTATACCTGGTCTGCAACGATTAGGTAGGTGGCATGTGTCAAACTGTGTCGTCTTCCCACAATGCATCCTGGTGCCATCAATTCCCCAGGTAAACGGCGCACACAAACACGGCCATCCACACGATCTAAAATAAAACGGGACTCATTGGACCAGGCGACCTTCTTCCACTGCTCCAAATCCAGTTCCAATGCTCGTGTGCCCATTGTAGGTGCTTTCGACGGTGGACAGGGGTCATCATGGGCACTCTGACCGGTCTGTGGCTACGCAGCCCCATACACAGTAGGGTGTGATGCACTGTGTGTTGTGACACATTCTTCCCGTAACCATCATTAAAATCTTCTGTGACTTGTGCCACAGTAGACCTGTTGGTTCGGACCAGACGGGATAGCTTTCGTTGCCCTCGTCCATTGATGAGCCTCGTGTGCTCATCACCCTGTCGCTAGTTTGTGGTTTGTCCCACCTGGGACCACTGTTGGTAGGTAATCACCACTGCTGACCGGGAGCACCCCACAAGCCTTGCCGTTTCAGACATGCTCTGACTCAATTGTCTGGCCATAACAATTTGGCCCTCGTCAAAGTTGCTCAGGTCTTTACTCCTGCCCATTTCTCCTGCATCCAACGCGTTGACTATGAGAACTGATTGTTCGCTTACCATCTAATCTACCCAGACCTTGACATGTGCCCTTGTTTGGAGATGATCAACGTTATTTGGTTCACCTGTGAGTGGTCATAATGTTTTGGCTCATCAGTGTATACTGTAGATGTGTGATCAATGGTATACCGTACATCGGATGAGCTGATCCTAGTTGGAGCAGTGTATCGTACATGTTCAGGTAAGACCACACTTATACATACAGCATATCAAGAACTGATTGAAAATTCAGCAAGGTCTTGTCATGAATCCATAATTACATTACAGGGGCAGCACTTAGCCAATATCGTTGAGGACATAAAAGAAGATCGTATCTCACAACAGCGTGAGCTCATTAAAAGCAATTTTATTCTTAAAAGCCAGAAAAAGTTATGGGTAGACATGGGTAAATAAAAGCATGTTTAATGCAAGTGATGGATTTGAGAGGAAGGACAAAAGCAACATGGGACAAATATCATCAGCTGTCCTCTTAAACCCCTACACAAGAGGCATGCACCAGTTTGATCAACATCATCAAAGACATGTCGTCGCACGGGCTGAAGCTTGAAAAATAAAGTCAGACACGAATACGGAGCATACAAAACCATCATTTTATGACAACTATATTGTCATACTCTTTTGATTGTAAAACAGGCAATAAATAAATAAATAAGCAAGCTAGCGTGCAAGTTAGTTAAATATAAAAAGTAATTTGAGAATCAAAGTGGTGGGTGATGTTATCTGCATCACGGAACCAGTCCAGCAACATGCTGAGGGCAGAGGGATGGCTGTCTGGATGAACGGGGAATATTGGTTCCTTTTTGTGTTCCTGTTTTTTTTTTTTTTTTCACACAAATATTGACCTCGAGCAGATTAAATTCCTTCATCTTGGTCTAATCATCTCACTGATCAAACAGCTGACATGTGTATGCAACAGTCAACGCCACTCTGGTGCGTCATTGTCAATCAGGAATGATGAATTTGTCAAACAGACAAACAAAAAAGCAACATTTAATCAACATCACAAATCATTAACACTTTATCTTCATACATAAATAGAGAAGCATATTGTATAGTATAGTTTATTGTATTTTATAGTATTAGAATCATTATCTCTCTATAGCAGTTGCCTGAGCGCTGCAGTAGTACTTCAGTTCATAAGCTTTCCTTCCTCACGAATCAAAAAGATGACTGCGTTACCACCTAAAGGTTAACTTTATTTCTGGCACCTTTTAATAATTTCAGATATCTGTAACACTTATTAGTGTGTATGAGGTTTCTCTGCTGAAGGGTAAAAAAAGTTGCTGAAATAAGATTAACTTCCACAGCAGATTTGCGTTCCCCTAGTAGGATTTTGAAACTCATTAATTAGCATGCTCAGTAAATTCCATGACACCTAATTATATGTCTGACTTATTATGCAAACCCTGAAGCTCTGTGACACAGAGCAGCAACAGGGCATGTATTGACTCCTAGCCTCTTGTGCTGCAGTGAAGTCACAAATCAGACATACTGTATTATGATCTACCATACACATTCAGATTCTCCATTTAATGGTTAAATATATGTGGCCCCTGCCCCTAAATCTTGGAGCCAGAGAATAATATAAATGGTAAACAGAGGTGAAGACAGACCTGAATAGATATTCCAAAATAAAGGTTAATCAAAACAAATGGATTCTGTGCTGTAATCAAAGCGTTTTTTATCCCCTTTTCCCTCTGAATAGTGCAATCAGAACCCAGACAATTGCTTTCTGTTGTTTTGCCTCCATCAAAATGTGTTTGTTTCACTCCAGCATGGTTGCTCTCAAGAGCACAAACAACTCTGAATGACACTGCAAGTTTTGTTAGTATATAATAAAAGAAAACAGGAGAGAGCGCTGGGGATGTGAACCCGATGAGGGAAAATCAAAGCAGTGCATCGTTTTTAATGGCCAATTAATGCAATCATGGCGGCAAGTCACAAATCATTGTTATTGCAGGGGATTATTACCACAGGGGTGTTAAAAGCATGGCTAGAATGGGAGTTGGGTGATTGATTTTTACTGTGCATCTCCTCCAGCTCAGAATGAAGAGAGGTTTCTGAACTCAACTCAACGCTGTGCTCGTGTGCCCTATCAGTCTGTGTCACCATCCTCTGTGATATCATACAAGTTCTCATAGTTGGGCTTTGATTGACTCTTGTTACTGTGTGTCAGCATTTTGCACCAGCGGAGTAGTCTGAGCCCAGGTCCTGTTGCTGGTAGCACATGTCAGTGATGACAATCCGGTTCTTCAGATCACTCAGCACATATCCCCCGGTGACCCCGGTGTCCTCCACAGGCAATGTGTCCTGTTTGTGTCAATTTGCTGCTAGGATTGAATAATTCCAGTAAAACCAGGCAAGCCTTGGGTACATCTTTTGATAGATGCTCACTTTAAATAATTAATCCTCTCTGTCAATCCAGAAGTTTAAGACCATGAAAGACAATCCTGCAAATCAAAAAACAGCATATTTATTATCAAATTTAGTGATGAACATGCCATGCAGTTCATGTGAATGAGCTAAAGATGGATATGGATTTGAAATTTGGAATAAAGCTATGAAAATCTGTACAACTTTTTCCCTTTAATGATGAGGCAGCAGAGAGGGATGATCAAAGACAGAACCAAGAGGGTTGTGTTGACAGAAATCCTAGACTTCTCAAATAGATTCCACATTACACTTTTATAAGGTACTCATAATTCTATTTAAAAAGTCATGCTCAAAAAGGCTGCAATACTCTTAACATTTACTTTTTTTGCAGTTCTAATATTTACAAAATATGAAATGAAAGAAATTAAAAAAAAAGAGAGAAAAGGACAAAATGATGGAGTAGAGGGGTCATTTGCAGTACATATCCTGCAAATGTGTGTGTGCTGTATAATTTTCTAAATTCTAAAGTTTTTTTTTTTTTTTAAGCTTTTTTTCTGTTGTAATGAGGAAAAACTGGAAATGGGATCTTAAGAAATCACAGTGTCCATCTCTAACTGAATTCAAGATTTTGTTTTATTTATTAATCTTTTAAATATTTTTTTTTCTTTTATTGTGTCCTTTCAAAGTGAAAGTCAACCCCTGGCAAAATACAGGGCAGCTATATGTGCACACAGTACATGTAAAAGTACAATAACAATAACATTTACAAAGTAGTTACTCATATTAAAATAATACCATTGGTGTACGGTATTAGACAGTTGCTTCCCTCCACAGGAAAATACAACAGTAGAGGAACTTTGGTTTCATGGGAAATGTTTCAGCAGATGGATTGACTGAAATGTTGACATTTATGACACAGACAAACACTGTGTCCAGTTACAGCACAACAAAAAACACTAGCGAGAGTATTGGCTGATTTTAATTGCCATGACAGCAACGATGGACCAAGGATTCCATTAAACAGTGAAACATCAGTAAGTAATTATAAGAAGATAATATGCATCGACTGATCTACAGCTTCTTTTCAGGGCATGAGGACAAAAATCCATAGATAATCAACTGCACTTCGGTATTAAAAATGAACAACAGATTCCTATACCTGGGATTTCTCTGTCAGCTCTAATTATGGAAAAGACTAGACACTCATTTGTGACAGACAATTAAGAATTGATTCAGTTTTCAATTAGTTACTAAATCAAAGAGAGGTGAGTCTTCAGCAGAACAGTGATGATATCCATACGTTTCGGTTAAATTTTAGAATGAACCCAACATAGATAATGTTGCCAAGCACTTAAATGACCCCCCCCCCCCCCCCCCCACAGCTTGTGAAAAAACATTACATCTGTGATGTGATAGAGTATTTGCTATAGTGAATTGCATGACTGTTTTCCCACAGTATGACACCAAGAAAGACAGACTGTCAATGTAATCTTGCAGTGTGTGTAGAACTTGTCACCAGAACGTTGCAGGTTTGAATTTTTGGTGATCGTTATTGTTCCGATTAGCAAAGGCATCAACCTGAAATGCTTTGTTAAAAGCACTGCCACCAAGCAAATAATGAACTGTATCATCTCCATCATAAATATGTATATTGTAGACAAGTAAAAGTAAAAGTGACCCTGAATTCTCATTTTGGTCAATTTGTACACATGTATTTAATGTGATAGTATTCTCTAAAATATCTAGCTAAATGGATGCTGAGGATAATCGTGGAATGCCGCATTGTACCTTAAAGCATTAAGATATTTCATGTTTCTCCAAATAATGTATTTTTTCTGCCATTACTGATCCTCCAATAAATACATATCCATATTATAAAGCCTAGACCTCCAGTGGCTTGTCATGTTGTGGCTTTTAGTGTATAGCACAGTATGTGTGACTGTGTGGGAAGAACAGTGGCAGTGGCATAGGCCTTGAGTCCCTGTTACAGATACAGATGTGTCACAGAGCAAGCAATGCCCCAAACCATAATTTCAATGTCCCTCTTACATTCCTTACTATGGACACAGTATTTATCAGCTCAATGTAATAACCTCTCCCTGCCAGAGAATCTATTCAACCTTATGAGTCACACAGCACTGAGAATAATAAAACCTTTGATAATCAATGTCTTTTAGGCACTGACCTTGCCCAAGCAATGATATCACAAGGAATCCTCTGTTGCTATATTGAGTTTTGTGATTGACAGATATGCCATTGTTGCAATTCCCAAGTTTTCCATATGATAGCCTATTCTTTGTTATTCATGATTATGATAAAACCAAAGCCTTCAGTCTTTACTTTCTTTACCTTTTTCAACAAAACAGAACAGATGAGAGTGAAAATATCAATGTCAATTCATCACAGGGAAAAAAAAGCTTAAATGAAAAATTATTATTGGAAAATGAAGTCGCTGCAGCAAATGCAGTTTAAAGGAGGAGGGATATTACTTTGCTGATTTTGAAGCCTGTAAGAAAAAACTGATAATAAATTGTGTCACTTCTGTTATTTGGAGAGAACTACAGTAACAGTGAGGAGTGTTTCCTACTAGAGACCCCATGACCTAAAGTGGGTGTGTGCTGCAGCATCAGTTTCACACTCATCTCTCAGTGTGTCAACATTTTATCCTACCAAAGTAGTGCTATCATGTGCGATAAACCAACCCACAGCTGGATTACTGTAGACTTCTACACTTACCGTCAACATCTTCTCACTTGTTCTGACCTCCAAGTCAATTGTCGATATTGTAATTGTGAACAATTAACAATTAATGTGAACAAAAATGTCATTTGTATGTACAATAACAGATGCTGTACTGTGTTTATTGTGATGGATTGACATTAATGTTACCACTAACCTTATTAGTTCTTTGTCCATTAAATCATTACTTTAACACATCTCTTACTTTTGTGGGTATGGTTGTCGAGGTAATTTGATGGATTTTCCATATTTGTATTTACTGACTGTTTCCATAGCTATTAATTTGAAGAGAAAATGAAAGTTTGGGTGGAGAAAGATCCTCACACTGAAGCTGTGATTGTTGCTAGCCTAAAATCCTATTGCTATCGGCAGATACTGCTGTGCAATTAGATTAAAAGCTTTAGAGGTCATTTCTCAGGCTAATTTTACCTTGAGCCTTAATGACATCACCTGCAGAGTCTGGATTGGTGAGAGCTACTTCCTGCTCCTGATTGACTCCAACAGCTATGCAAATGGTAGCATGCAAAGACAAATTGTCCATCAGAGTTGCCTTTTCTTTTCATGAAAAAACAAAACAAAAACACTGCCAGTGAGAGGTCTATATGTCTGTTATTTATTCTAGGAGTTGGTCCTTTGTTGAAGCTGGATAGATTAGTTGTCTTCAGTCCTTTCATTAATGCAATACAAAGCTAAGAGAAGCAAGTCAATATCGCAGCTGGGCTGCCTGTGTTTGTTTCAGGATTACACCATGCTGTGCACTGTATACTGTGAGCCAGGTGTTAATCCTATCATTCAAGAGTGGACTGCCAGATTATCAATATGAACCATGAAAGAAACACAGGGACATCTGCTTTTTTTCCTACCCAGCCCTATTCTTTATCCAGTTGGTGTCATATTGTGAGTGTGGCTTAGTGTATAATGCAGATGCAAACAAATGCTGCATAGCAGGTATGAACCCGGATCTAGTTTAAGAAGAGACAAATCTCATCGATACAATGCAAAAAATTTTTTTTTTTTTTTTTTTTTTTTTTTAATGCTGTGTGATGCTTGTATTTCATTCAATTAATTTACAGCTTTCAGAAAATGCATTGTTTATACAAGTCACAAAAGAATTCTTACTAAAGAAGAATTTTACTAAAACAGTATAGAAAAAAAAACAGGCCTATGCCTTGAAATCCTAATAACGATGAGACTGAATAAAACATGCAATGGAAGCTCATTGATTTAATGTGTGTGCACATGTCAGGTGGAGGTGTTACATCCAAAGTTTCGGTCTTTCACTCTTAAGATTTTTTGGGGGGTTTTGAAAACCTGTCTGTTGGATCCCTATATGTCTTTGCACTGCATTCACAATACCAAACCATCCTATGTCATTGACAATGGGAAATAGCATGTTGGGAGGCTGTAGTTACGTGATGTCACTGAAACACAGAGTTATTGCAGATTTTGGAATAAAAAAAAAGGTTTGATTATTCCTCCCTAACATGTGGCCATTGTTGGCTGCAGGTACTAAAGACTGTGAAGAGAATGAATTTCTGAAATGGTGACAGGACATATGATTTCCTAACGTGATAGACCTCACTCTGATATTGAATATAGTCGTCGGTACACTGGCTGTACACTTTCTCCCTTGGCACATGTACATGACAGACTACTAAGGTTAAGAATCCCAGAAAGAATGCCCACCTTTCATGAGCCTCACACCACAAGGGATCCATGTATGTGCCTTTGAGATGCCATTATTAGAGTTTTATGGACTTTCACAAAGGATGAGCTGCTCAAAACATAGTGTTATTATGTGGGCAGGTGATGTATCAAATGGGTAGGCATTTATTTAAGACAAAAAGTGATACTTCTGACATTCAAGGAAGGAAGACACTAATATTTATTAGATATTTTTTCCCATGCCTTGGTGGGAAACATATCCTTCAGCTGAGTGTAAAGCACTTTTATGTGCAGTAAATCTATTTGCATGCAGCAGTCTTTCATAGTTCTCAATTTGATATTTTGTCATCTTTTAAGACTTTATAGGAAAATTTACCTTTATGTGAGAGCAGTTTTGTTACTTGATCATTTCCTTTGTCACACTCTGCTTTTCCATTATAACAAGCTGCTATTTATGTAAATCTGGCTACTTATATTTTCAAAATGCCATTAAAATAAAATAAAAAAAAAAAATCTTTCTTTCCCTGGTCTGTTTTAATAGGTTTCATTGATCTGAAGCCGCAGATTAGTTCACACAATCGAAGTAATGCTGCCTGTTGTCAGTAACAAATCTTATGCCTCAAAGAGTCATGCTGAGAAAACAAGAGAAAAATATGTATATCTAGATAAAGTCTCATGTAGTGTCTGTTGTTGTTCTATTTTGTTTTGTTTTGTTTTTGGCACAGTTGCTTTTGAGGAAAAAAAGATATTAGCAGATGTCTGTGTCATAAGGAAAAATGCCAAACTATTTTGTGATCTTTGAGATTTTCTTCTAATTGGATGTTATTCATTATGATCCAAATGTTGCAAGATTTTTAAAGGCCAGTCTCTCAGTTTAGATGGTCCTTTACAGCACTGGGGATCTATCTATTGAACTACTGGCCATCTCCCTTTCCGGAGTATTAGATGAATATCTATGCAGTAGCCATGGTATCGCTCTTTATTCAAACCTCATCTGGTGTGGCATTCTACCCTATGAAGGTCAGATTTCCGTTTGAGGAAAGCAGGATAAGCCATTGAGACTGCTGACCCTGTGCGGTAATGATTTTCCAGCTCTAATATGAAACGCTTTACATTCATTTCATGCCGTATTTGACTGACTGCAGAATGACTACATGGAAGTGTTTCAATTCAGGCCCTTGGGAGAGATGGCTTACCATTGATTTAAGCCTACATTTTTAGAAGAATTACTGTGTGTTGTCTGCGTCTCACAGCTCCAGTTACAGAGCAGTGCCTCCTAGACAATGACAGAATGCAGGTGGTATGCACTTGTGTTGCAGTCTCACTTTGGTTTTCCAAATGAGAATACATTTTATTTTGCCCAGTTTTTTTTTTTTTTTTCTTTTCCTTTCAGGTTTTCATTGCACTGTTGCATTTGGCATTCATGAAATCAGGTTCAGGTAGGCTGGCAGCTTATCCTGCAGGTGGAAACAGATTCATTACAAGGTAATGTACAAATAAATGCAATGCACTTCCATCAGGACTTTAGCCTTAGCAATCAGCACCTTTTTTTCAAAATAAAACAGACCTTTAGGCTGAAGTTGAAGCAGTCAAACCTGGGTAGCACATTCATTCAAAATGAAAAAAATAAAAAAAACAAGCACGGAAAGTGTAAAGGGTATGAAAGCCCTCAACCTGAGGAATAAAACTAACTTCACTCCTGAAAGGAAATGCATTGAAATGTACATCGTTATCACTGTGGATTTATGCTGTAACCTATAAGTTCCCTGATGCTCCTGGGAATGAATGAATGCTTATTTCCCTTTCTTGTTATTCTTTTAGACAGACTTCCTCCTAACTGTAGCTAATGCAAATGCTACCTTGAGATTAGTATTCTTCATGATAAATAGCTGTGAATAAACAGTATGTCCTGTTAAGACTGCAAAAATATATGATATTCATTTAATGGACACAGTATGATTCATGTGCCACTATAATCACACTGTAAACCATTGTCTTGGTTTGCACAAATATAAGCTTATCTTTTACAGCAAAATGATGACTCACACTTTATAATAGTTTAAATTAGTGTTGTTTTAAATTAGTAACAATCTTGATAATCTGTAGTCAGTAAGGGGGAAATTCAGTCTAGAGATACACATACATAAATGCCATGTATGTGTTTCCTCTGAGTTCCAAAATAAGGGTGTTTTGCTCAAAATGAGGGTGTGTCATTAATTTCCAAGATACATGCTTTCTGACCTGACACTTAAGACTGTGTTCTCTCTCCAGCTGAAACGTGTACATAAAACAGGCCAATAAGTTGTGTGCCACTGTGGTGACCATGTGTAACAACAACATTTTTGGTAAAAAGTGAGGCAAAGTACAGTTAAAATACAGTATGTGCACAGAAACATTCAGAAACATGTTTTACAAATATTGCAGAAACATGTTTTACAAATATTGCATTTTTTTAACAATTTATAGAATTGTCCATAAAACTGTAAATATTTACTTGCATAATATTCTGTCTGAGGTCTGAAAAGTGGAGGCACAGAAAGAAACTGGAATGCACTACCAACATACACATATGATTATTCACTCGACCAGTGTGAATTTGCACACCTTAATGTCTTCATTGGTCATACAACCATGCATACATAATGTCCCCTGTCATATGTTGTCCTGTAAGAACAAATCATCATGTGTTCCAGCTACTAGGTGCATCTATATTCCTGAGATAAGTGAAAACAAGCATTGAAAACAATAGTTGCTAACAAAGCAAAAAAGCAGGCACAGTTATAACAGTTGTAAAGTGTAACCTCTAACAGCTAGACACTTAGACACTAGCTAGAGGTCCGGAAAATATGACAGTCTCCTCTCTGAGGCAATGCAAAAGGCAGAGGAGTCTTGGCATGGGGTTGACAGAGAGTACCCACTGTTTTTGGGTGGACAAAAGAGCAATTTATGAAGCCAGTGTACCAAGTTGGTTTTGGAACAATGAATTTCACCAAGGTTTGTAGGTTGTTGTGCACTACAAGGAACTAAGAAAACTACCAGTGGTTTTGGGTAAAATGTATTTTTGTTTTATTATGTTATCTAATTTTTTGCTAGCTAACTAGCTAACTGCTAGTTTCTGCAACACTGAAAGCTTAGCCAACTCTTGTGCTAACTCAGGTGTGTGCTTTCCCTAAGAAACAGCTAGTTAAATAGTAGCCTATGGACAAAAAATTATCTGGAGAGCAATAGAACTAGGAAATGCAAATACAAATAGTACACATTTATTTTAAAATGTTTCATTTGTATGCTCTTGTGTTTGAAAGGGGGCAGAGAGTTGTTGATTCAGTGGCAGCAAAATTGACTGTGATTAAAACAGAGGCCATTAGTTGGCTAGCTTGGCTACATTAAAGAGTCTACATTTTGTAGGCAGCATAACAGGACAACAGTGTACACAGTTACAACTAAAAATGTCTGTTGGACATAGCACAGTGCCATAACAGACACACAATTGTCTCAGAAAAAGTCATAGATTGTGTAGGACCACTTTGAAAGCCAGCTAGTGGTTTTAACCACCTCCTCTCCATCAGTGTCCATGTGTCACAGTTCCTATATGGAATGCTAGAGCACACAGATGCCTTCCTAAAGATCCTAAAAATCAGTTTTAAATTGACTATATAAAGGACTCAACAATATACTTGTTTATTACAGTTGTAATAAACAATATTTGATACTGGCCATGTTACCTCTATACCGTTTTCAGCAAAACAATTAAAAAACCTTATCTTTGTTCCAGAACCCAGCAGTACCTGTTTAGCTTTCATAATCAAATTTGCAAGTGTCTTGTGGCTGCATTCTGCAATGAGGACTAATAACTCTGTGAGAAAATCTATCAGCCACCATGCCCCAGGCAGGGAGGTCTTTCAAGGCAATTTACATTTATTCACCATGGGCAATTTTTTAAAGTCCTGGTAGAGATACACAGGTGCATACATTAAGTCTGAATTCCAAAAACTCAGTATTGCAACAGTCCAGACATGATCTGGTGTTCTATTTTAATGGTAAAACCAGGGTGATGTTCTTTTATGCATCACTTCAACTTCACTGCAATTTTGGTCCATTTCACGAACTTTAAATGGGAAATGCCATAACAGCTGCAAAACCTCCCTACAGTCACATTCATGGATCACTAAAAGGGTACTGGTGTTTATTTTCCATAACATATTTTATACTTATACCCTGTAACGATTATATCAATTATTCCCTTAGAAACATATTATCCTATTATCGACAAATGTACAGTAAAGGCATCCATTTATATAATTCAATTATGTAATTTCAATTATGTTATGTAATATAGAATATTGACTATTCAATTATATAATTATGATACATGTAGGTATGCAGTGATACTCATGTGAAACACATGAAAGGTAAGAGCAGGACATAACTTTATGCCTCGCGTTGCAAAAAAACTTTGATCCTGTGGTTGACACTAATCTTTGAGTGTATGGACATAATAGGATGGCTGAAATGAAATTCATTCAAGCATTGGCAATGGTTTACAACATTCAATTAAAATCGACAAAAACCATTAAGCCATAACTGTTGCAATGGTACACACAGAATATTTCAGAAGAAAACATCAAAAACATCAAATGTGAAATGTGAAAATATACTGAGAATCTACAGCCTTTTGAGACACATTCTTGTAGCAGCAAAACAGTTAAATCTTGTTAATGAATGAAGATCTGGGATTTCCATAACATGCAGGGGGTGTTTGTGGGCCAATGGTAATACCTTCCAGGGTAATTTCTGAGTATTGCTTTTTGTGATTCTATTGAAATACCCTTTCTAGCCTGCCAAGAGGGAGGGAGGCAGCCACAGGGTCAGGCTGAGTGCTATTTGTAAGGGCCCTAAGATTCCAGTATATTTTAGTACTTGTATAATAGTAATAGTATAATATAGTGTTAATATGCTATATAATATGCAAAGTTCCATGCTCAGCACACTACCCAAAGAACTTGTCAAAGTTTGCCGCAAACAATATGACTGCAATCTTCAATTAGTTTCTTTCCTGTTCTGATTACAGCACAAACTTTACAAACATTGCCTGAGGGATAAAATTATGCATTAGAGCTACTACCACTACTACTTCTACTATTAACAACAACAACAATAATAATAATAGTAATAACAGTAATAAAAATAATAAGAATATCAGGCTGTCACATCCCAGAGAGAATGGTGTCTTTAAAAGGGTGGTATACCTTTTTATGCTAGTTCTGTTTTTCTTTTTACTTGCCAGGAATAAACTTTTAAATGCCAAAAATTGCACAAAAAACTGGAACGCATAAGTTTCTTGTTTTTTTTTTTTTTTTCTTTTTTTGTTGAAAGTGGAAAGTATAGCGTATGAGTTGATTGCAACTGCCAATAAGAAACATTTCCATATTCAAAAAAATTAGCAAAGGTACATTATTTCATTCTCATAATACATTCCCATGAACTAATAATTCTGTGAATTACCAATGCTATTATGCTTTTGCCATTTTGCACACTGCCAGGTCTTTTCTTCATTCAGTTAAAGCGCACATGGAACAATGACTCATGTCACTCGTCATTCCAGCTTGAATCCTTTGCACATGAAATATTCATATTTCCAATTCCAAGGGTCTCAGTAAGTCCACATTTTGTCTCTCAAAGGACAGAAACCATGTCTGTCACAGACAGCCAAGAAAATATAGGTGCTCCTGTTGTATCTGCTTAACCTTAATCAACAGACCGTCATGCACTTTCATTACACACCCCCGTTTTACCAATGGACATGACACAGCTTGTAAATGGACTGTGGCATTCCTCTAATGGATTCAGACAGTAGCTGGACAGGCCCAGAATAGAGGTGAACCTTCATATGGATGACTGTGTGTGTCCAGACAAATTAATGACTCCTCCGCCATCCCTCCTGCCTCCCCATCTCTGTTATAAATCTGAACATGACATGTGATATCCGCCTGTCTCTTTCTATTGTTTTAGTACATAACTAAGAATTCAGCCTACATTCTTATACCAGAGTATAATTCAGGGAGTTTGAAGATACAAAACAGGGCACAACCTACAGCCAACATGATTATATACCTCTTTTGACCCAACCATGGGAATTACTGATGCAGAAGCACATCCGAGGAGCCAAAGGAAAAGCAAATAAACATCCCATTCAATAGCATTCAATTTAAAGGCTATGTTGACAATGGTGGAAACCACTAAACCCCCTTTGCTAGAAATCTAACTTGGCGGTGTCATCTAATAAACAATTCCATTACTGTGCTTCCCTAGGTGAAATTAAATGTCATACTAACCTGGGACATCCATTGCAGGAAATCACCCCACTTATGTGCATGCTAGCATCTGCAAAGAATTCATAGGACCATCTGTACTTATTGTACACATGTATATTAAAAAGGTCCAAGAAACTGAAAAATGTCCTCTATTAGAAACAAACAGACGGAGATCAAGTAAGTATTTACCCAGGGAAAACAAAACATTACCTAAAAAGACAGAAACTGTCAGAAACTACTGACAGAGTTTATATTTCCCATAGCTGTGTCCATCATATGTTTGGCTCTGGGGCCAAATATGTAGTGCATAAACACAGTCATGCCCATTAGTAAACTATATCACTCAGCTAACTTGGCTCCTCTGATATTTTCCTCGCTGCTTATTACTTAAGTTTGAACTTTGTATCACTGGAACTTCTGGCTAAGTTCCAGTTTTTTCTGAATAACCTGGAACAATCTTAATTTAATCTTTCAAGTCCATGAGATAAAATTCGTACAAAAAATAACTGGGATTTGATAATTGAAAAAAAAATCTATCTGATAGCAGTTCAAAGCCACAACAAAGTCGCACAGCCTGCAAGCCCATCAGCCACAAAATGTGGAAACTGCCTTTGCGCCTACCTAATGGCATTTGCAGCAAGGATGATGTAAAAAGCTAATGGCAATCATATTGTCAGCTACCTTTTACACAGAATGCAAAAGAAATTTTAGCTTATTTTCTGACAACATAGGAAGGAATTTTAAAAGTAAGAACTGTATTCTAAAATTTAAATTGGCAGGGAATCTAAGAGGTGAAAATTGCTGAGACTTGTGATCAGAAGCTCTGGATGCAACAGGTAAATCCTCCAGCATTCAGGTTCTACCTGGATAGTAAACCAGCCCATTTATCATGGTGAGCAGCTATGAAAGGAAACTGACACTATGCTCTGCCATTTCTTCAAGCTGGCCTCCATTAAGATATCCCCCATTCACAAACCCTTACTGAGAGGGTGATAGTGACAAGCAAGTCCATTGTCCACGTATCAATGTATAGTCACCAGCCGCTACAGTCATTCATCTGACAACCAAAGTAACTGACAACGGAGTAAATTTAAAGATGATGACAAACAGTGAAAAAAGCAAGCAACAAATTTGTCATTGTTAACAGTATTAATCTCTTGCTCTTATTCAGACATTAAAATAATGGAGAAAACTTACAGCAACCTCCAGTCAAATAGCTGACTTATAAATTACTTGGCAACCTTTAAGGCTAGCAGTCATAAATAAGTACCCATCTGAAATAACACTTTGTCATCAAAAACCTGATGCTTTATACAGTGTAGAACATCCTGTACAGTACTTTCAGAATGTTCTGCCTGCAGATGCCTAAAGAAAGTTTTCAAATAATACATAATGGATGTTTTGTGTGTGGGGTTTTTTTTTTTCCATATTTCTTTCCATAGAAACTGTTTAGCTTTCTCCAGTTTTGCCATTTTCACTATTTTCTCATGATGCAATAAAGAATTGGAAGGCAAGATGTATTGGTAATAGTGAAATAGGTATTCATAGATCAAATACTTCAACTTTAAACAAAAAGATTGCCCATTTAATGTGAGCATGTGAGAGAATTCCTGACAGATGGAATTTTATAGATACATATTTCAGGGATTTTTTTTCTCCATGCTATTTTTCTATGCATTATTTATTTTATTTTATTGCATTGTAGACATTGCTATTAATGAGCACATCATTTTCTACCCTGCTGTACTGTAATTCAGTCTCTGAGTAAAATGATTAGCTTTCAAATAAGGCAGGCTTTCTAATGTTGTCTAACAATCCCTTCTCCCCTTCCCTACGACACATTTGCGTAATCAGATGAGTAATGGGGCAGACAAACACGTTTGTTTTTTTTTTTCTTTTACCAGTTTATATTTTTATCCCTCTAGCTTTGCAGCATCTCTCTGTGGGTGTGCCTGTTGATAGTAGGAAGCAGAGTGGTTGCTGTCTCCCCTCTATGGGCTATAGAGTTTACTAGACAGAAATTCCTTACAGGAGGGGTACCACCAGGCCCGGTGCCAGGAGAAAATGCCGAGGGGTGCAACTGCAATCCATGAGGGGTCAAAAAAGTCATATCTTATAAAAAATGTAATAAATATTATGTAGACACCAGGATATAAGCAGACAACTGGGAGTGCACTGAGGTCTGTCTGGGGGTGCAATGCACCCCTAAGCACCGCCATAGTGCCAGGACTGGGTACTACATAGGACGAGGTATTTAGATACTGTCCTTTGGTGAAGCCATTTGCTTCTAACATGTGTTTTGAATCACACTCTTTTTTATACTGTGATGTAACTTTGCATTGCTATATAAAATGAACACTAATTGATTATGAAAACTGAAAAGACATTGTGTCCCGCATGGGGAGAACATAGCTCATCTTAACATTCATTATGTTAAGATTCAGATGATTATAGCTATGTTCCAAGCCTCAGGATGTTTATCATCGCATGACAAATGAGAAAAGAAGCCATGGTGTTGTTCACATTGTTCCAACATGCTTTCACAGCGTGCAAGATCAGTTTCAAGTGCTGTGCCATGTATATAGCTCAAAAATATTTTTACTATCATACGTTAGTGGCTTAATCAAAGAAGTTTTTGTATGAGTGAATTTTGCTTCCTCACAAGTTGGCATTACCTCGTTTATACTATGCAGGCCGGAACTGAAAAGCAAAATAAAAAATACAGTAGGTCTGTCTTTGCTCTGAACTACATTTTTCAAAATATGCCTTTTACTTCTTAGCCAGTTCTTCTATTAGCTCTTGGTATGAGTTACTAGACTATTTTGAACCTCCTAGAAAGCCCTTGTCTAAATGTCTGTCTGTATTTATTGACACTAATTATGTGTATTAGGCTCTCTACAGACTGAGGAGGATTGCTATCGTTACAGAACTTCTGAAGTTTGATTTTATCCTCTGCTGACTTTTTATATTTATTTTATTTTAACCTCCATCTCTCCTCCAAAAGGTCTATTTCTAATGACACAGACTTTCACTTTCATTCTATCACATCACCACTAACAAGAGACAGCCTAGTATCTGTCCCACATTTATCATCATCTTCTCCAACTGTAAATTGAGTGGTAAATTGAACAGTGCCCTCTGAAATTAACCTGTTGACATCTTTCGTCTCCACTCCAAGCCTATCTAAATCCTGCTACACATAGAAAACAGATCTATCTATACAATCCATTACCCTACAGAATTATTGATCTGAGTCATCCTTTAAAACACAGACATTCTGCAAATTGATAATACTGTGGTCCCCCACTGTTTATAGACAAGGTGGAAAGTATACGCTGGATCTTTGGTCTCCAGCCCTATTTTCTTTCTGATTGAAAAACAAATTGTTGTTCATCACATCTCGGTTCACAGGGAACTGTGCCAGAAGTTGTAGACACCTCGGCTGAGATCTAAATTTGTCTTGTGAGTAATGCTGTTCATCCCTCTGAAATTGTTTCCCCTTCACATTAGAGGTACTTCAGCAACAGGAGGAGGCCACCTCACAGTCATCTATAAAATGAAAAAGAGCCATTACGAATTAAATGCGGGGGCCTCGCTGAGCAGTCTTTTTTTTTTTCTTTTTTTTTTTTTCTGGGAACATACATGGAAAAGGATGGTTACACCTGATAAACATATTAAGGAATATGTATGGCAATATATACCATGAATTTTAGGAATGTCTATTATTGCTGCTTTTGTACATATATTGCAGACTATATTTTGTGATCATACAAAATATTTTATGCAATAAGTGCATGGTATTGTATATATGAAGTTATGAGTGGTTTATATATTATGTTATTATCCAGTCCTTGATATTGAAGCCAAGAAACCTTATCACAGAGTGTCTATATGGCTGTTTGAGAGAATACTTGATACCTGCCAAGTGGTAAGGGCATGTAGTTTGAAGCACAACAGACCAACATAGCATAGAGCTATGCATACAGTGCTGTGGCAGGTGTCAAAGCATCTGCCGGAAAGCCATGTCAGTGCACAGGTCAGCAAAGGTGTTCCTGTGAATTTCCTGTCTACCTCGGCTTTTTCCAAGTCAACTTTGACTTAAAACACCAATAGGCCTGCAAAGTCTTAAACTCCACTGTGTATATGAAATGAAATATTTATGTCAGCTGCGCAGTGACATGCTGCTAATTGATTTTGATCTATGCTTGTTCAAATTAATTATGTTGCATCATCGAAAGAAGTTACAAAAGGGTCTGTAAACACAGCTGTCCATAACACTATTTCTTGATAATTTATGTATAAACTGGAATTCGCTGTGGTAGTTAGTAACAAGTGTTATTTTGTGTTTTTGTTGCCTAAATGTTGTATCACTGGTGAGAAGTCCAGTAAGATGCGAATGCGCAGTCTGATAGTACTGAGTTCATATGAACACTGCTTTGCAAACAAATCAGCATATTTAAAAATATTAACAAAAAAGCTGAGTTTTTTACATTCAAGTTTAATGTTGAGAAAACACACATTAAACCCAACCTATGTACTGCTAAGTTTTTTTTTAGCACACTGATTTGATACATGCTATAGTACTATAGCTACATTTGGTTACTTTACACAACATGTACTCAGCAGTGGGCAGCTTATTGAAGACTCTCTCAAAAACTTAAACAGCAAAATATGTAGTCCTCAGTAGAATCGTGTAAGCATTTGGTTACTATATACACATACTATATACTATATGCACATAGACCTTAGTTGCTACAAAAAATTTATCAATCATGTGCACTACCACTGCAAGCAACTGCAAGTGACAGATTTGTACAGCCCCTATGATTAGTCAGTTCTGAAAAGGCATCGGCAAGGGGCATGGTACAAATCATAAGAAATTTTAAGAGTAAACTGTTCAGTAAATCAATCGGTATTTGAGAGCAAAATGCTGTCGTCAATTAGAAGAGCTGCAGTTATATTGAATCACAAGCCAGGAATTAGATTTTATTCACATTATTTTTTAATGACAAGTGTTTGCTTTTTAACTGTTCTTTAAACATAAAGAATATAATAGACAGTGTATTTGAAACATAAGGACGGCCAGGGTATAATTATTTAAAAGTGTTGTGCTGACACTGACAATATTTTAAACCACCTCTTTAATAGGCTATCCTAGAAAAGCATACATACTATACTATACCATAGTAAACTACCCATCTACTTGCGCAACCATCACACAGCTACATTTAATTTGCAAGTTGCTCTGAACAAAATCATCTGCTAAGTGCGTAAATGTAATGTAAACATGTTGCCTGTTTTTTTTTTCTTTCAGTTTTTCTGCTCCACAATACGCTGTTACATTGATTTATTGGAAGATTGATACAGTATTATTATGTATACCACTTTATTGTTCCTGTAAAGACCTTTCATTGCTAAGTAAACAATATTTCCTCTTTTGTATTCTTTGATTTTGATAATGTTTATCATTACCAATGCTCATCTGTAGTGGTATGTGTCATCTTATCAGAGTAATATGTTGCCATGATCATCAGTGAGAAAACTCTAGGAATAACCTGGGCAAAAATGGCTTTACGAAGCACAGAGATGTTTAATATCCCCAGACACCACTCAGCTTCAACTTCTGTCAGGCAACTCTGTCAGGCAGCACAGGGTAGGACACAGTCGCAGACCCCAAAAAAAACGCGAGGGCAGAGAAAAAACACACGGCAGAATCAAAAAACCAGAATACAGGCAGGGTCAAAAACCAGGGAAGCAGTCCGTGGGCAAATCCAAAGCGGGATAGTCAGAACGGGCAGGGTCAGACAACAGGAAGGCACGATCGAGCAAACTAAGCAAAAGCGGCAGGCAAACAACGGAGTCAAAAACGGGCAGGTCGAAAATCACAAGAATAGCGAGGTAAAGAAAACGCGGGGACGAAACAGGCAAAAAACACTGAGACGAACTAGCAATGACTGCACAGCGAGCAGGGTATAAATAAGGACAGACCGACGAGGGGATGAGATGCAGGTGCGCAGGTAATAAGGCGGAGACAGGGCGGAGAGAAGGGCCGGGCAGAAACACAAGGAGAAAAAAAAGGAAAAAAAAAAACCAAAAGCGCAGGGCTAGGAGGCGGGAGTACTGACAGTACCCCCCCCCCTACGAACGCCACCAGGCGTAACAGCAGGTGCACCAGGGTGCCGGCGGTGGAAGTCCCGGATGAGGGCAGGGTCCAGGATGTCTCTGGCGGGGACCCAACATCTCTCTTCAGGGCCGTAGCCCTCCCAGTCCACCAGGTATTGGAATCCACGTCCCCGGCGCCGAACCTTAAGCAGACGGCGCACAGTGTACGCCTCCGCTCCGTCGATCAGGCGAGGCGGCGGCGGAGCCCGGGGAGCAGGGCAGAGAGGACTGCGGATGACGGGCTTGATCTTGGAGACGTGGAACGTGGGATGGATGCGACGGAGGGAGAGCGGGAGCCTGAGCCGGACCGCTGCAGGACCAATAACCTTGGCGATAGGGAAGGGGCCGATAAAACGAGGAGCCAGCTTTCGGGAGTCCACCTTCAAGGGAAGGTCCCGTGTGGAGAGCCACACTCGTTGGCCCTGGCGATAGCGAGGGGCTTTGGAGCGGTGACGATCAGCAAACTGCTTGATCCGGGCCGTGGAACGGAGCAGCGCGAGCCGAGCACGTCTCCAGGTACGGCGGCAGCGTCGTATCAGCGCCGCCGCCGAGGGTACGCCGACCTCCTCCTCCTGGGCCGGGAACAGGGGCGGCTGGTAGCCAACACAGCACTGAAAGGGGGACAGACCCGTGGATGCAGAGGGTAGGGAGTTAATGGCGTATTCCACCCAAGACAGGTGTTGGCTCCACGCCGTGGGCTCCTGGGACGTCAGACATCGTAGCACCGTCTCCATTTGTTGATTCGCCCGCTCGGTCTGGCCGTTAGACTGGGGGTGGAAGCCGGACGACAGGCTGACAGTGGCGCCCAGTAGCCTGCAAAACGCCCTCCAGAAATGAGAAGTAAACTGGGGACCCCGGTCAGACACGACGTCGGTGGGCAGACCGTGCAAACGGAATACATGGTTCACCATTAGCTGGGCCGTCTCCTTGGCGGAGGGTAGTTTGGGCAGCGGAATAAGGTGAACAGCCTTGGAAAAACGGTCGACGACTGTGAGGATGGTGGTGTTACCGTCAGACAGGGGCAAACCGGTAACGAAGTCGAGGGCGATGTGAGACCAGGGTCGTCTGGGTACAGGCAGGGGTTGCAGCAGGCCGGCGGGTGGTCGGGTGGTAGTCTTATTCTGGGCACAGACCGAGCAGGCGGCTACGAAGTCCCGGATGTCTTTAGCCATGGTGGGCCACCAGAATCGTTGACTGATGAATGCCGCGGTGCGACGAGCACCGGGATGGCAGGCGAGTCTCGAGGAGTGCCCCCACTGCAGGACCTGAGAACGAACTGGCTGGGGAACAAAAAGACAGTTAGGGGGACAGGAGCTGGGACCCGGTTCAGTCTGGATAGCGGTGCGCACGGTGGTCTCTATGTCCCAATGCGCCGCCCCGACGATACATCGGGCGGGCAAGATGGTGCCGGGCTCCTGGGTTTCATCTGCAGGGGTGAAATGACGGGACAGAGCGTCTGGCTTACGGTTCTTGGCTCCCGGGCGGTACGACAGGGTGAAGTGGAATCGGGAGAAAAACAGGGACCAGCGGGCTTGTCGAGGGTTAAGGCGCTTAGCCGTCCTGATGTACTCTAGGTTTTTGTGATCTGTCCACACCAGGAACGGCAGATTCGCCCCCTCTAGCCAATGCCTCCACTCCTCCAGCGCCAGCTTGATAGCCAACAACTCCCGGTCGCCGATGTCGTAATTACGCTCCGTGGGCGAAAGGCGATGGGAGTAGTAGGCGCAGGGGTGGAGCTTGTTGTCAGCCGATGAGCGTTGCGACAAGACTGCTCCCACACCCACATCCGAAGCGTCCACCTCCACCAAAAACTGCCGGGCAGGGTCAGGCTGAGTCAGAATGGGCGCCGAGGTAAAACGGGTCTTTAGATTGCAGAACGCCCCTTCAGCTTCCGGGGACCAGGCGAACGCTCTGTTGACCGATGTTAGAGCCGTGAGGGGAGCTGCCACCGTGCTGTAGTCGCGAATAAAGCGTCGATAAAAGTTCGCGAATCCCAGGAAGCGTTGCAGCTCCCGACGGGAGGCGGGGCGAGGCCACTCCTCCACTGCCTGGACCTTCTGCCGGTCCATCTGTATGCTCCCTGCCGTGACGATGAAACCCAGGAAGGAGATAGTGCTACGGGTAAATTCGCACTTCTCCGCCTTGACGTACAGGTGGTTCTCCAGCAGGCGCTGGAGAACACGACGGACATGCTGGACATGTTCTGACGGGGAACGGGAAAAAAACGAGGATGTCGTCCAGGTAAACGAACACGAACCTATTAAGCATGTCGCGAAGGACGTCGTTTACCAGGGACTGGAACACGGCAGGGGCATTAGTTAAACCGAATGGCATAACGAGATATTCATAGTGCCCAGATGGAGTGTTGAATGCCGTTTTCCACTCATCCCCCTCTCGGATCCTAACCAGATGGTAGGCGCTACGAAGATCCAGTTTCGTGAAAACGGTAGCCCCCTGTAACGATTCAAATGCAGATGTCAGAAGCGGCAGGGGATAGCGGTTCCTCTCCGTAATGGCGTTGAGGCCCCGATAATCAATGCAGGGACGGAGGGAGCCGTCTTTCTTGCCCACAAAGAAAAACCCGGCCCCGGCGGGTGAGGAGGACGGACGAATAATGCCGGCGGCGAGGGATTCCCGGATGTATTTATTCATTGTCTCGGTCTCCGGTGCAGACAGGGAATACAGGCGGCCCCTAGGAGGAGATGAACCGGGCAGGAGGTTAATGGCGCAGTCGTAAGGGCGATGCGGGGGCAGCGAGGTAGCGCGGGACTTGCTGAAGACCGGTTTGAGATCCATGTATTCCGGCGGCACAGCCGACAGGTCCGGGAACTCCTCAGGGGCTGGGGCAACCAGCGATACAGGGACCAGAGCGTCGCGAAGGCAGCTGGAGTGGCAGAATTGACTCCAGCCCAGGATCTTGTTTCCTTCCCAGTCGATGTGGGGGTTGTGCTGGGCCAGCCATGGGTAACCCAGAACCACGGGAGCTTGAGGGGAGTCGATGATGTGCAGCACGATCGCCTCGCGGTGGTTGCCAGAAATGAGGAAATTCACCGGGGGAGTGGCGTGGGTGATGCGAATCAGCGGGGATCCGGTGATGGCGTGGGCCTCCAGAGGTGAATGCAGCGGGATGCGGGGGAGACGCAGGCGGGCCGCCAGGTCGGCGTCAATGAAGCTCCCATCGGCCCCTGAATCGATCAAAACAGAGACCGCATGAGGCCGATCCCCGACGAGCAGGGAGGCAGAGAACAAGGGGCGGATTTCAGGGGACTGGCAGATAGGGGTAACGCTCACCTGTAATCCCCTCGCTACGGGTGAGCGCCGGCTTTTACCGGACAGGTCGCCACAAAGTGACCAGTCTGCCCGCAGTACAGGCACGACCTGGTGCTGAGTCTCCTCTGACGTTCGGCGGGGGACAGGCGAGTGCGGTCGACCTGCATCGGCTCCGGGGAGGCAGGAAGCGGGGGCGTGGGGCTCGGTGATGCGAGCGCTAGCGGAAAGGCTCGAGAGGAACCAGGCAGTCCACCGACAGCTCTCTCCTTTCGCCGCTGCGAAAGGCGCTGGTCCACACGAACGGCCAGCTCCACCAAAGCGTCGAAGCTGGGGGGTAGCTCCCGGGTGGCCAGCTCATCCTTGATGGTCTCTGCAAGACCGTGGAGGAAGGCGTCATACTGAGCCTCGGTGTTCCAACCGCTGGTAGCAGCCAGGGTGCGGAAATCGATTGCGTAGTCCGACACCGACCGGCGCCCCTGGCGGATCAGCAGCATCTCCCTAGCGGCCTCGCGCCCGTGCCTGGAGCGGTCGAACACCTTCTTCATCTCCTCGGCAAAGGCGGTGTAGACGTGGCAGAAGGGGGCATCGGCGTCCCAGACCGCAGTCCCCCACTCCCTGGCTCGGCCCGTCAACAAGGTGATGACGTACGCGATCCTCGCACGGTCAGTAGGGAACGTGGAGGGCTGGAGCTCGAAGACCAAGGAGCACTGGGACAGAAACGATCGACAGGTTCCCGGATCGCCTGCGTACGACTCCGGAGGTGGCAATCGGGGCTCCCGGCTCGGGGGCACGGGCAGGACAGGTAGGGAGGCTGCTGCGGACGGAGGGGAAGGGGAGCGGCTGCCTAGGTTGAGCTGCAGCTGCTGCAGCTGTGCAGTGACGCCCGCTAGGTTGGTCGCGAAGCTCTCCAGGGATCGACCGATGGCGTCCAATTGGTTCTGATGCCCCCCCAACAACGCACCTTGCAGCTCCAGTGCAGCCTTCAGGTGAGGTAGGTCTGCTGGGTCCATGATGGCTAGTTCGTACTGTCAGGCAGCACAGGGTAGGACACAGTCGCAGACCCCAAAAAAAACGCGAGGGCAGAGAAAAAACACACGGCAGAATCAAAAAACCAGAATACAGGCAGGGTCAAAAACCAGGGAAGCAGTCCGTGGGCAAATCCAAAGCGGGATAGTCAGAACGGGCAGGGTCAGACAACAGGAAGGCACGATCGAGCAAAAAAACCAAAAGCGCAGGGCTAGGAGGCGGGAGTACTGACAAACTCAGTCAAAGACTTTTTCTCTTCAGTTTCCTAATGGATGTTAACAAAGCTGTTTAATTCCCATCTTACTCCGATTAGATTCTAATGCAGCTTGAAATTAATTGGTTACTTATGCTAAGTCATCCATGGTGACCTGTGAAATGTTCAATCTCAGCTACGATCTGTGTTTTACAAAATGTCCTTGTTTTATCGCCTGTCAGTCAAGGGTCATAGGCATTTCAATTCTCTCTCTCCATCCATCTATCCACAGCTGCTGAAATGGATGTAATTATGGACCTGACTCAGCATTCATTAAGAGACGCACCTCATTTACTAGATTTAGGATAAATTGGCATATATTGTTATTGCAATCTACAGTGTTCTGTCCTTTGGATATTCATCAACAGACATGTAGTGAGGGACTGCAAAAACAAGTTGCTCATTTCAACAGCCATTTAGTGCCCAGTAACTGTGATTACACCTCACTGGGTCTGAATCTGCATTTAGTCACTGTGTGAAATGTGTTCTGTTTTACTGTAGCACAAGCCTGAATATCAAAGCAATGGCAAGTTTTCCCAACACACATCCATTCCCTTTGATCTACACGAGCCATATCAGCAGCATTACAGACTATGCAGCCTACTCTCCTCTTTGCATTTGTGCCAAACTGATATGTGTGTGTGTGTGTGTGTGTGTGTGTGTGTGTGTTAGTCAATAAATATATGCTTCAATGTAGGGTGTCTCCCTATGACTACTACTTCAATAAGGCTGATGATCTCTTTACTGCTATATAAACTTGAAATAATAATTTTTATCCATGTAGAATCAGAGTTCCATGGATACCACGAAAACATATTGAGGGTTTGACAGAGAAATACATATTTATACTGGGACTAAGCTCAAGGGACATTATAAAGGTCAGTATAGAAAAGTCTCATAGTTGCAGTTCAATTTGTCTCAGCTTTACCCTTAATTATGTAAGTCTGCTTTTAGCTGAGTGACAGCCCAGACAAAATCACATCAAAATTCTACAAAAATATGTCATCAATTCAATCATGTATATTCTCCTAATATGGCAAGATATGTCTTGAGACCTCTTTAATTCTTGCATGCCATTCTGCACTGGTGTAGAAAGCACTAACTATAAGGGAAAGAATAAAAGCATTTTAGACATCAGGCCATACAGAAGCACATGAGTTGAAAAAGACGTGAAAATTGGTAGGGCTGACCTATTTTTGTAGTTTTTTTTTCTGAGTTTTCAGATATTGATAATTAAAACGGATATTTTAAATTAACTTTTGCATATGAGACTTCTTGTTCAATGAAAACATTTTGTGTTAATTAAATACATGCAATGTAGTGCCATATGTGAGATAGCTACTTGTTTGTCTATGGATGAAAATAGTATTAAAAACCCATTAAATGACATAGCTGACCGTTCAGGCACAGCAACTTAATATTCTATTCCCTGATCTCTTTCCTGATGGGAATGGTGCCACACAGGAATGAGGGTGCAAGGCAGAGGTGATCTCAGATGCATGATTTCAATTTGCCACTGTGGATGTATAGAAAAGACATGTATAGGGATGACGTAAAAAGGTCAATGCTTAGCGGATGTGGATAGTGGCATTACCATCTACAGAGGCAGAACACCCCCCCCCCCCCCCAAGTGTAATGAAATGTGATAAACCCATTCCTATCCCGTGGACTTTCTCAGGCAGGAAGATCCTGCCACACCTGCACTACGATGGCATGAAGGACTGTAATTAAATTGGAAGCCTCCAGGGGCTGGATTAAAGAGAGTTCATGGAGTCCTGCTCCAGCATCATTAGCTTGCAGTTAATTCAAGATTACAATGACAACCCACGGCTAAGTTAAAATTATTAACTCAAGATAACCTGTGCCTGGCAACACACCTGTAAGTCATAAAATTAATGGCGTCTTAAAAGTTCACTAAACTCCCTTTGATTTGATCATGAGCAGACTTATGCAAGAGCCGGAGGAGTTTAACTGCAATGAGAATAAGAATGACTTTAATGTCCTGATTTCATTCACTTTAAATCAAGAGTTTTGCAAGGAGCACACAATGAAATGGATCCCTGAGTTGTGTTCCTCATTATGGCTTTCCCACTGTAGTTTCCCTGGAGTGGGAGAAAATTTCAAATGTTGGTGGACATGGAAAATCAAATGATACCAAGCAGTGAAAATTACAGGATAGATTCAGGAGAGCATGAAAGGAAGATATCGAGTGTGTTGGCTATGCACCCCAAGCTCTTCCTCCGCATATAGAAAGCTCATACAGCAGGCCCACCAGCTCAGCTCCGCCAGTCACAGGGGCCCCATTACATAACACAGCACAGTAAATTGTGTCTACTTTATCCTGCTAAGTGTTTTTATACAATATGTTTTATTTTATTTTCTTCCAGAGAGAGTATGTCACATTGACTTTTTTTCTGTCTGTCTCCAGAGGGACATTTCATGCTGCCCACTCAATTTGGCCAAAAAGAAAAATATTGTTGTAGGAAAAAGAAAATGTGAAAAGTAATAGTTATCACTTAAAACATCTTATGAAATCGTGAACCTGGTGGGCCAGACTGTTCAGACCTGCATGACATGTTTGGCTGTTTTTTTTTTTATTTTTTTTTTAATTTCTTTACCTACATTTAATTCATTTTACAGTGTGACTCTCTAATGTCTGTGTGTACATCTATATCACCACCAGCAGTCAGACACTGTAATAGCTAAGGGGGAGAAGGAGTGACCCCTCCCTATTTGAACTTGTCTGGAATTTTCTCAGAACAGGATTAGTCAGTTTTCATAGACATTATATTGTAAACTAATTAAATAAGCTTACATCAAGTTGTCAGGAGTATTTTAAACAATATTATTTCCAGTTTTTATGAGTAGGCTTGCTGTTTCAACCCTTGGGGAAAAACAAGGCTGTCTTGTGAAAAATTTGTGTAATTTTTGAAGGATTCTAAAGTTCTAAAGTTTGGGTTATTTTGGTCCTAAGATGGTAGACTTTGGTTTAAACAACCTTGGTACGTTGCAGTTGTAATAATAGTTGTGTGGCAGTCTGAAAAAAAAAACCTTTCAGATACAACTGTAGATCAGATAATTTTCCATGGCTTGTCATAGAAATGTGACACAATGAAAGGAGAGAACAGTAAGGAGGGGGTAATACCCTGTTTGATGAATTCTGATGGAATCACAACTGTCTGCTGTGGCACAAGCGAGTAAAGCACTCAGACAGGTAAAAAAAAAAAACTCAGCTCAGCAGGGCCACAGCTTGGTCTCTTTAATGGGACTGTAGGGACTGGCTTAGAGGACTGGCACAGGGAGAGCAGCCAGCCAATAATGGCCTCAATATGAAGCAATGGGTTAGTATTTGGGTTGAGGAGCCCCACGAGACAGAAAGGCAGGACATGTGGGGAAGCAAGTAGGACAGGGAGTGTTTGCTGCAGTGGTTGAACAATTAGGGAACCCAAGGCTCTTGACAGAGTGTGACCTCCTGGCACAAATGCACTAGAAGGCAGGCAAAGGATTTTTATTCTCCTATATCCTTGCAAGGATCAAGGGGTCAGCATTCCACTTATTCTGTCTATCCAGCTCTGTGCCAGAGGGCACCCTATACATGTCAGAGGAAGACTCCATCTACCCCCTGCCCACCTCCTTCTGACAGCATGCCTCTAACAGCCTGAGGTTAGAAGCTTCATTCTTCTGTATTGTATCAGATGTAGATAGGTAATGCCAGAAGACTTCAGAGTGACTTTTGAGAAATTGCCTGTCCTTAAAAGAATGTTGATTTGCCATGTGAACTGTATGCTGGGGGTGTCTGAGTACGCACTGCTTAATGTCTGGAATCTAGGATGTCTGTACTTGTTGTTTGAAACCACTGAAAGAGTGGAGTGAACCAAGACATTTGGAATACAGCAGATTCTCTTTCGCCTGCTTTCACAGAAGATGCAGAGACTTTGATTGTATGCAAATGCCCCAAGTCTTCCAGTTCCCAGGTCTCTCTATTAAATGAAAGTCACTAGATAGGACGGAGTAGGATCATTAAACCACAATCACCAACCAACAGAGATGTGGTATGGTTTATAGAATTTAACCAAATGGACTTGCTGCTTCTGTAAGATTGCATGCTTTGTAGTAGAACGCTGTTGTCCTACACAACCCTATTTGTATGTACCACATCAAATATTCTTGGGGAGAAGAAGTTGCTGTCTGACATATTTATTTTACAAACCCAGATGCCCTGCCTCAAGTTGCTGGTTCTGTGTGTCTTCTTTCAGAAAAAAATACTATGAGCTGCCACCTCTCATTGCTGCTGATGTACGCAACAAACATGTGACAAAGAAAAGATCTCTGTGCTCTGTACAGTCCCCTTCTCACGTTCAAGACCAATCAAGTGCAAAATGGCTTGACAGAACATCACAGTTTACGATTTGGAAAGAGTGCATTTGATTGTAATTGGTTTGGAAGTTGGAAATGAGTAACCTTTCACAGAGCTACATAAAACTGTATATGAAGAAGACATATTGATTTACTGTACGGGCTACAATCATCATGATTTGAATAGCACACTATTCTTTATTTCTCATATTGGAGATGGGTAAATGCAATCTTGCTTCACTTTCCATGCACTTGAAAAGAAGTACTGGTAATTTCAGTTGTAGCATTCAATACATCAGTTAGTAGAGAGTGTTAATTGTTAACATTAGTCCTACTCTGGCCATCCATGTGTATAGTGGACTACACTAAGGGCAGAATGCTGAGGCACTTGACAATGCATTTAGTGTATCTATTCTGAGAGTTCATGTATGTAAATCCATTACTTTCAGAAAGCCATTAAAAAATTGTAAAATACATTTGGGACTGGAATGTATTTTTGACTCATGTATATATAATTAACAACATATATGACATATATGAAGTAATTCCATCGTTATGTTTAATGACAGTAAATGGATTTGAACACCATGGGTGGCAACTATATAAAAAGGATCTGTTACAGTTTTGAGTAGAACCTACTAGTTGGCCATTCAATGACATGAATAAAAATGTTCAATTTCCATAACAGAAGCTCCACAGATTAATGCTATGCTGGCAGATGAGACAACTTTCAGCCTCATATGGCAGGTTGTAATCACTCAAGTTTTCACTGAATCAGTTATTTCAATTCCTCAGCAAATGTCCATAGAACAGTGGTTTGTGCTCTACTGAATATCACGTCATCCCGAAATGAGATCGTATTACTCATTGCTGAGTATCTGCAATTTCAAATAAAAGGCAAATTCAGTATCACATACACTGTTAATTCTGTGACTTTATACTAGGGCACTCTCAAGCAACTAACAGGCCTAAATGAAGCCAGTGCTGACACATGAAGCATTTTCTCTATCTCCAATTTTAGACTGGCTGCTCATTTGCAACAATGAGTCCCAATGAATATGACTGTACAAAATTTTCTCAAATGTTTGAATATTTTTTGACACAATATTTTACAGCATTTCAGAGGAAAAAACTGTCAAAGAATCATGCACCTGTTCCAATATACCCACAGGTATCAACATTTAGACTGTTCAATGGTTATATAACATACTGTACCAGCCTAAGCACATAGACGAAGTGTCAAAATTGAATTTAATTCTAATTGCAGTCGCAACAAGAATGATATAAATAACTCCTATACTACTACTAGTTGTATCTACCTCACTGCCTGGGACATTTTGAGTTGTCCATTATAAATAAAATGCTTCTTTCAGTTTCAACCAAATCGGGTACACAAGACTTTCCAGGGTTATGCCAACAGTATTTTTTTTTATGATTGTCCATGGAGGTATTTGTGGATTGCACCTCTAAGCTAAAGAGAAGGTGAGGCAGAGGTAGCAGAACTTGGTGTGGTAACTGTTCTGAGAGGCTCCATGACACAGGCTTGGTGGCTGTTTCTGTCTTCCCTGCTGGGTCTGTTCACATCAGAGATAGCCTTCTTTGGGGAAAATAACATCGGTAGTTAACTGCAGGAAACAGCTGTGAGTTCACACCTTCCAGCTCTGGAGGCCAAAAAAAACATCAGCTCAAAGTAGAAGGTAAGTGAAATGAATCATCTTTGCGGTGGTGTGGTAAACACCTTTCTATCTCTCTGAGAAGATGGTATTCTTGTGTTTAAGCTAAGAGTTTTGAATGTCTCTGGTATAGAAAGCATTCAAGTGTTTTAAAACAAATGAAAAAAAAAAAACAACACAATGAGTGACATAGGGAATCTGTGTAATTAGAACAGCCACAGATATGCCTTTAATCAACTGTGTGCTTTATCTGCCTGAGAATTCATGTGATATGAATTGCGCTAATAGTCTTTCAGGGTAGTTTATGAGAGAGTAATATTTGTTTAATTTGGCAAACTTGGTGACACAAGTTAACATTCATAGCCATAGTCCTTTTAATGAAAACAAGTGCCAAATCACTGTTTTCTGGTACAGTGGAATAAATCCAATGCAAGGTACTCATATTTGGAAAAGAACCTCCATGTCATTGGCAATTAAGAAAGGGGGGATCTAATTTGTGAAAAGTTCACTTTCATCAGGGAGCAGCTTTATAAATTACTCAAACAAAGCATAATCCATCAGCCAGGTGTCAGCTGCCAAATTACTGGAGTAGTATTGTGCCAAGTAATTAATATTATCCCACAAATTATATCCAAAAATGCTTATGGTTCAGAATCACATGTCTTTGCCATTTCTCTAAAACTACTTTCTTCAAACAGCTTCAAAAACCTTTTCTTCTGCAGCCATTTCAATGAATGTTTCCTTTTTACTTATTTTGCTTATTTGCTCCCCCTTGAAATATAGTTGATGAATTGGAGGTAGATTGACTATGGCTAGTTCCATTGCTGACTGTTCTGTGTTCTCAAAAACCTTCTCTGTCTTTTATTTCAGATGTATAGTTTCACAATTTGGGTGTAAGCCATATTTTGTGTTTTAAAACATCAAAATAAACTTAAATTCAGAAGCTTCTACAGTGGTCAAAAGACTCTGAGCCTCAGGAGCAGTTTTAAGTGTAGCATCCTGTAGCCCAATAACAATATTGTATTGACCTGTAAAATGTTACAGTGCAATTATTCATTGTATTCTTGCAGCAATGTGGTTAAAATTGTTGTTAATGATAAAAATGATGTATATTGTAATTGATGATGATAACTGATTTTCCCATAGTTGGTATGTTCTGGGGGAGGAGCTTAAAAGGGGAACATAGATAAAGCTGGTCCCAATGTTCAGTCAGGGTTTTGAGCTGAAAAGATGGAGTAGTATTGTACTAATTGAAAAGTAAAGTAGTTGTTTGTGTTTGTGTTTTGTCATTTGTAAATAGTTCTGCCAGCATTATTCTTCTTGCATTTCTTGGGAAGAATACATCTCTTACCAGTGGTGTGCAGTGCAACTCTTGGGCTGTGCTCATTACTGCTCCCACTGCTCAGTTATCCCATCACACACCTGTATGCTCTACGATCCAATGGATGGGATCTACAGTTGTGGTGAAGCTCTGCAATCCTGCAATTATAGTATGTTTACTCAATACCTACTTGGCATCTGAAAACCACACAACCACACAATTCAGAATTTTTTTGTCTGCTACTAATGCATGTCTTAGCAGACTTAGGGACAGTATTGTAATCCATTTCCAGAGTCCTGAAAAATATGTATGGTGCTGCATCACTAAGACTTTAATATGAATTATGTGGAAAGCCATGAGCAGAAAGTTCTTTTGAACCACAAGTGTCCTTTGCTCTTGTTTTTTACCCTGTGCTTTGACCTGAGATTACCCTTGCTCCATCATTGCCATTTTGTGCGACTGACATTGAGCCCAAGTTCATGGGTGAGTGTATGCATTAATAAATTATAAAACACCTCTGCACAGCTGCTGCATAACCCATTAGATTTTATGGAATATTCAACAATATTCAGCCAGTCTTAGTGACACACATCAATGCACATCATGAAAACTGATCAATTTCAGGGATGTAAACTGTAGAACCAACAACTACTAGAAAATACCTGGCAGCTTTAATCCCTTCAGTTGTATACAACGGTGTTATTCTCTATAACCTCTGAACGCTTTGCCAAAAATAGAATAGCATTGATTAGCCTTTTCAAGAGTTTCAAATTCTTTGCCATTTTTTCTGTTGGATTTGGTCATTTTATACTAAGAAATACGGACATACACAAGTATTCATTGCTTTCACTTGTCCTTTATTTTTTGTTTGTTTCTAATTTGTCATTTCAAAAAGAATATGGGTGGAATCAGCATGCGCTTGGAAGTCTGGAAGTCAGTTTTTATTTGCCACAATCCAGCAGTGAGTTTGCGGAGTAAACAACACAGAATCTACACCGCAGGTATTACTCACTGCAAGTTTTTACCATGACAGATTCTTGTTGATGGTGGTATGAAAAAGTCTGAAAAATCTGTCTTTTAGACCAACTGGACAAACCTGATTAAAGTTCTTACTGTTGGAGGCATGGTTCATGTAAAGAAAGGGTTCTGTCTCAAAAGAGTCTGCTAAGTGCATGGCATGACTCTTGTGTGTTCACTTTGAATATACAGCCTGAATCATTTGGGTAACTAAAATGGGTTTCCATGTATTCAGCTGTCACCATCATTAATTTTAAACAGAGCCTCATTAGCCTGTTGCTGTCTCTCTAGGAGGGTAGAGACATGAGAGGACCTCTCACTGTCAGCGTGTCCATGGAGTACTGTAGTTAGTACAGTCACAGTCAGATCCTGGGGTGCTGATATTCTTGAAAATGAATGGCCCAGGGGAATTGTGGATGATTCCAAAGCAAGTGATCTTTAGTTTATTTGTACTTTTCAGTGCCTTATTTCGCCATTCTGTAATCATAGTTGATAATAATGGATGACCAGCTTTAGACTTGACATATCACGCATCCATTTTTTTTGTAGACAAAATCACAAAATTGGATAAAAACATCAGCTAAACATGTCACTACTTACATAGGTATCTAGTGAAGGGATAAAGTGTAGTTTGCAATGTAGATATGCAGTTGTAAAACAACTATAAACAATTATCACAGAATGATTATTGAAGGAAAAACTGCACAATTGTCTAGAAACAGAGAATGCATTATGAATAAAATAGATTTAAGATAACATTCACAGGAAATAACATCAGGGGCCCCTAGCAGTCAGTCCTATGCACTGAAGGATGCTAAACCACCCATAGCATGCATAGCAGCTGTGCTATTGTCTGACCTGCTGGCCTCACCTTCCCTGTGCAGTTAACTCAAGTGCTCCGTGTGGATATAAAAACACAACTTCTTAACAGGAAACAAAATCCTTATGCATGACAACTACTTAACCTCATGACAATAAATGTTATGTGCACATATCCTTTCAGGTGATCAGGGTTATCCCTTAAAAAACATCCCTAAAGACATGCTAAAGTGGTCCATGCAAACGCAAGGTCATTTGATGGAACTTCTATAGAAACAATGCCCTACGTGCCACCATATAAGGGGAATTGAAGGTGTTCACGGTTGATTAATAAAGCTTGTTTGTGTATGCACACAATTAAAGTCATTTGTCTTTTATAAAAGAAACGTGTATGTGTGATTTGCACCAAATGTATTGATGCATATCTGGTAAGAAAAGTGTACCCTTATTTCCTGAACGCATCATAATATAGAAATTTTGCATGAAATCTCCATAAATTATGTATGATACTCCTGTATTTATAGTTTTTCTTTACTACTGCAAGAGACACACAATTGAATCAGAGCACACAGTTACTCTTTACATGGTACAAGCTATCAAAGAACATCTGAGGTCCGCACTGTTCTGACAAAAGATTACAGATATCTTGTGTTACTTCTCTTAACTAGAGCAATTGGAATAATATGTGCTTTGACAGTTTGGTTCTATTGTAAAAGCATGTTTGTTTTTGTTACAAATTAGGTCTGCTGCAATTACATGCAGTTTTGGTAAGTTGGCTATATGGTACAAGAGCAGTCTATTTCCATATTTTGTTTCTATTACAAAAAGATACAGTATACTGGTGAAAAAGCATTTTTTATTTGTTGGGAAAAAGGTTATGTTTTATTTAATACGTTGAAGTATAAAAATACACTTTGTTGAATTGGTTCAATGGTAAAACAATGGACTTTTTTATAAGATGGTTCATCTTATAAATCATCTTGAATCTTATCAGACAGGGAGACAGTGTGAAACTGTTGCTATTGAATTCAGCTAGTGCTCCTCAGAACCCAAAGGTTCTTGTTAGCAAAGCAGTCGTTAATAGGGTAGCTCTCTCACATTGCTTTCTTAGCTCCCTATATTCTGAAACTGCACTCAAGCTAGGGGATATCTTGCATGCTATGTCATCATCCCAGGGTAGTTAGTATGTGGATGCCATATCTTTCTTTGCCACCTCTGGAAATTTCATTAATAGTAGTAATTCAACCCCACTACAGAACCAGAAGGAACAAAAAAAAATCTTTCCATGTATTGGGGCAGAATGTGAAAGAAGCCAGATGACAGACTGTGATCATTCAAGTGGCTGGTTTGTGCTGAAAAGCTAGGCTTCATTAACTTCAGGAAAAGAGGAGAAAGAGGGTAAGGACGGGTGTCAAGCTACTGTGACCTGGGAAACTTTGCGTCTCGGCAATGAAGAAATCCATGGCACTGCAAAGACCCCGCACAGCTGCAGGAAACACATTTTAATGAGGGGCTTCAATCCACAGATGACCCTAAAGGAATTTTGATGAGACGCTTGTCCAGCTGACTCAGGATCAGAGATTTGTGGAGATTTATGGTGTCTGGGTTGCCATCAGAGACGGCACACCGCTAAAAAGAGCAAAGCACGGAATGAGTAGAACAAATGAGCAGTGGATATGTCCTGCTTCAGTGCTGTCCAACCAACTAACCAGCTATGAAATGAAGCACTGAATCACCTTCAGTGGTACTGTTCCTGCAATCACAGTGATTCTTCTTTTCCTTTTTCCTTCTTCTTCTTTGTATTACTATTATTATTATTATTATTATTATTATTATTATTACTAGTACTACTACTACTACAAATACTACTATAATTATTACTATTATTACTATCCTTATAGGGCAAAAATTAAGTCATTCAATAGACAATGAACAAAAGTCATACATGGCAAGACCACACAATAGGCTTTTCAAAGCTTTTCAAAAATGAATGTGCTCATCACAAAATATATACTCAGAGGCCCCCTCTAGTTAATCAATCAAATTCCCGTTCGCAAGACACACAGCATGAAATGAGGGATTTAGAATGTCTCAGAGGCTTGCCAGCCATTGACCCATTCTAACATCCGACCATAGCAAATACGGCCACGTTTCATCTAACGGTTTGAGGCCGAGCTGGGATTGGGATTGCCGGCCTAAAGAAAGTAACGGCTCCTGCAGGGTAACTGCACGCCTCCAGCCTGCAGGAACCAGCGGTTCTCCAGCTGGACCTTCAGGGTTCCGATGCCTGAAGCAGATGCAGGGGAAAAAGGCGTCAGCTTCCTGTTTCCCCCTGTGAGTTTGGGGCTCCACCTGTTTTTATTGACCATGGGCGCTGAGATGGATACTTCAAGAGAGGGAGATCGATGGAATGAAAAGCCTGTACACAGTTTCTGCCAGTTATTGATTTCTGGCTTCCTCAAACATCTCTGTGATGAACTTAGTACAATTTTGTAGCACATCAAAAATATTACTGTCTCAGATGTTACAATTCTGATATTGTTGGGTAGTATGTATGGCAGCATAGTGGGGTTATAGTAATCACACATTGCAAAAAAATGTGGAATGCATTTCCTATATTGCTGAGACATTTTGAAAACAGATTGTGTTCAAAACTATTATTTTTTAAAATAATGATGATATATATCGAAATAACTTTTTTTTTTCTTAGTGTCAATAGGACACTTGCTCAAGCTGAATACTGGTTGTGTATGGAAGTTTTTATTCCACAACAGTTCAAAAAGGTATTGAAATAAAAAAGTAATGTTAATAATAAACATGCAATTATGTACATCACCTAGAGATTTTTGACATACAATATGAAAACCATAAGGATATTATGTATAAACTCAAAAGTGTCTACAAATGTATCTCTCAGATTTGTCCATTTCTTTTAATCAATTAGTTATTTTCAATGCAAAATGCATATTGTTCTTCATAGAATATGGCCACTCAAACAAGCCATAAAGAAATTTATGGAATAACACAAAGAATGCAACCTTTCCCATCTGTCTGTGTTCAGTAGATGTTTCAATTTATGTTGCAAAAGCTAATGAGACTGTCAACATATATTACTAAGGGCTTAACCGCTATCTTCGCATCAGTGAGATTTTGTTGGCTGTTGTCTTAGTGCCATACTAGACATCTGGAAGAAACAGATTTGGCAGTCCAGATGTTGCAGTCCTGCAGGCTGAAACACATGTGTACTGTCTCTTTCAATCATTGTGCAACTCAAATGTTCATCAGGTTACTTCTCACCCAACTCATGACACATGAAGAAATCCAGCAAGTGAAAAGGAATTGCCCACCAAGAGAAAGCAAACAGTATACCTGGCATGAGTCTGTCAAAAATATGTAGTGCCTATAGTGCATCTACTGTTTAGTACAGACAAGGTTTTTCTTGGAATAATTCTTCCAAGCCTGATAATATTTCCAGTTTAAGGCTGCAGTTCTAAAATAAACAATAGAGAAATACAATCTTATAATATACTGTAAGTTTGTTATAGGAATATAATTTATTGACATATAGGGTACTAACACCCCTTCTACATCAAATTCCACTTTTACCACAGAATTGGGCTTGAATATCTGGTGCTTGAATTAAACCTTGAATATACTCTCTCTCTCACACACACGCACACACGCACACACACGCACATACGCATACATATATCCCGTGTACCATGAACAATTCCCAAATAGGGTTTCGGGAGAAAAGGCATACAAATAATAACAAATAAAGAAGCCGCTTTCTCAAATTCCTCATTGAGTAGGGTATACCTTTAATTTGATTGACAGAGGCACTGAGCCACCTTGTGGTTGGTAAACAAAGTGGATTAACTGAACAAAAAGAGCAAACTGAAGTGAGTGAATGAATCAGTGAGCTGAGTCTTTAAACTGAACGGAAACAAATGAATCAACAGAGTGAAGAGAGCCTACTTGTTCACCGTTATGCACTTAAAAGAAAAGGAGAAGCAAGATTAATCAAAGATTAGATATTTTAAGCATGATTATCAATGGACTAAAATTCAATAATTTACTATAGCTTTAACATAGTTAATAGTTTATCAATAGTTTATCACTAGTTTAATGTGTTAAGTACCAGAAATCTAAAAGTTTAAATCTTTACAGGAAAAAGGGAGAAAAATGCAGTCACTTAGTATTTCTGATTAGTGAAAAATAATTCAAGCAGCTCATCTTACAAGTTGGACCTTCTTCAGCCAGCATTAGGGTCCGTGCTTTATTGCATCAGTATATGACATTTAAAGTATATACATTATTGAACAGTCATTTAACCTTTGCAGTACAAGCATTTAAACATGCATATACTGCACTGAGTTGTCAGAGGTAGGTAATACCTGGATGAATAATTAAAAAATACAGTTACAGTCATATACAGCTAGAAAACATATGCAACATGAATAAAATAACATTGTAAGGTTAACAGAGCACCAGTCTCAGTGTGCTTAACCTTTTTATTGTGGGATGATATATGTTTACATCATTTATCATAAAGGCGTGTTACCATACAGAGACAATTGCTCATCTTATACCGGACTTTATCTATTAAATCTACTCATAACCTCTCCAGCAAGAGACCATGCAGTTACATTTACTTTGAAATAAGTTTGATTCATACAGTAACACCACACTGAAAATTTGAACCATCCGGATACAGACATATGAATGTCCACAAATGTTTAATGAGATAATATGTTTTTCAGCATTTCAGCATTTTTCAACACTTACCTATGCACCCGATGTCACTTATGTCACTTCTAATATCTCTCTGTCTTGCTCTTTCATATTGTTTCTCTCTCCAGTGTGTCATGTTTTGCCAGAATATAGCAACACTGAAAAATGGTGACTCCTTTGTGTCCGACTGGTGATGACCATGCATAGGATGGGTGTGGTAAAATGCCCTCTCTGCCATTTTACAAAAGCTGATCTCATCACGCTATGTTCATGTCTGATTTTGATGAAGTAGAACAGTACATATGGCTGCCGTCATTCAAAGCTGTGGTAGTGTACTGCACGCCTATTGTGAGGGAGGATGAAGCTCCAGGCACACTCCTTCTGCCGTGCCACTAATCAGCGGCTGGCGGAATGCAGTGGCATATCACTGTTCCATCTGTGTGCTTTTATCATGTCAGATATCCATGATTGGTCTGAGCTTAAATTGCTCATATTCTTCCCTGCATGCATAACTACACCATATTCACAATCCATTTAGTGGCTGGGTGGCCCAGAGCTTAGTTTCTTTTGTTCAGGGGTGATCTTTCTGAGCATTGCTCTCTCTTTCTTATTTATATTATTATTTGAAACATTTAAATCTATAATGCAAATAAGAGAGAGAGAGAGAGAGAGAGAAAATACACATTCTGTGGGCTGAAAATTCAATTTTGGCTATTAAGAACAGTTGTGCTTTGAATACTCTATAAGTGCCACTAAAGGTTTAGCATAAGGCACAAAAGACCTGACTAGATGGTACTTTTTAACTTCGCATTTTTTGCACTCCTGCTAAATAATGTATATTACAACCTTAAAAATGCCCACCTGGCAGCTTGAAGAGATAAGGTCAGTGGACCTTGAGTTACCCTTTATGGAACATATAAGCATTGACCTGTCGCTTGTTATCTTGTAAGTGCATGACATTATGCACCCTGGCACACCATGTGTTGAAACAATTTTAAAGCTAGCTGTGAATAATGGCAACTGTTGCCATCTCACCAAGCTATTACTGTAAACTTGGTGAGGGAAAAGAGAGAGTGAGTCTTTTGAGGTAAAGTGCACGGCTTCAAGGTTAAAGACATTGATACCAGCCTGAGCTGCTGTCTGATCTTTTTAGGTTAACAGTTTCCTTAGTTGTAATTCTTCATTCTTAGGTTTTTTTTTTTTTTTTTTTTTGTCTGCACCACCATATACATGTATACATGAAGTGCTTAGAATTTTGAAGTTAACAGACATTTTCAATGGAGACACACTCAAGAAAACTTGGGTTGTATTCGCTCACACTAAATGGCTTCACTCCTGTTTCATGCCTGTGAGGAGGACACACATACCTTTCACTTCTGCTGAGAAAACAATACCCATCCCAAGGAACCATTTCACTTCATCTGGATTATATGACTTCCCTGAGAGTAGTGTGTGTGTGTGTGTGTGTGTGTGTATTTTTAGCAGTGTACTTACAAATGTAAAAAATATATGGCTTTTGGAATAATTTTCTTTAACAAAATGGATTTACCTGAGATGTAAAAAATAAAAAAAATCTGACTGCAGAACAAATCACCCGCAACGATTTGTTGTTGTCAAAATTGATAATTAAAAAGCCTATAAATATGAAAATAATATTATGCTTTAGTGAAATTCTTAAATGAATACTTATTCATTTCTTTTCTTGTAGCAATGTGAGGCTAATGTGACTACACAGTAGCAGAATTTGTGCAGTATTACGAACAGTAGTTGAAGCAGTTTGCTGGCAGAAGACAGACAAAGCAAACTGTATAAACAAGTGTTTAAGGTATGTAGTTAAGTTCTAGAGTGACTGCTGAGTGTGTGAACACTCTGTTACACTCAGTTCAGAGTACTAAAATGTACAGACAGGCATACTGCATGTTAGGTGCATGTGTGCATTCATGTATATGTGCATATGTATGTATGAGAACGTGGTGTACAAATATTTCACAGGACTTGGTCTTTTGTATGAAGAAGAAAGCTCTGAATGAATAAAACTGAATGAAACTTTCAATAAAACAAATGCAGCCAAGGAAATCATGACACTGCTTTCCTGAGTGGTGAAATGGATTTGGGCATCAGACCATTGCATTACTTTCATTCAGATTTGCTTGAAGAAATTTAATTAAAATGTATTTTAAGAAGATATTTACAAAATAAACAGTGGTTTCCTATGTATGAAATAATAACAAATAGTGAACTGCAGTGTTTTTTATTTATTTTTTTACTTTGTCATATTAAACAACTCTGTGGCAATATTGGCTTACATCATAATGCAACTGTGTTAAAAGTGACGCTGTCTATATCCAACCAAGCTAAAATTTGTAAAGCATTAAAAAATAAAACCTGGGGTTAATTAATTAAATATAAATACTCCATATGTATTCAAAGCACATTTGTATAAAAACAGTGAGTGATAATCTGGAGACACTACAATGAGATATTGAAAGCATATTCATTAACAGCAACAAACTGGAAAATAAAATATCTAAAGTCAGAATCATTGTGTAGGAGTTTATCTTAAGTGTAAAACAGCATTAGAGATTGTATCAACTTGCACCATAACTAATTAACATTCCCTCCATTCATGCATATTACACAATCCACTAAACGAACAAGATGGGAACATATTGATGGGAGGAGGACCCATCAATGTTTTCTCCTTTGGCTGATGAAGATCATAGTAAATCACCATCAACATGCATTCACACACCATCATTTTGGACTTGTTTCTTCATTATGTAAATTTAATCTGACTCTGGGAATCAGCTCAAGTACAATGAGCTTTGTCCAAAACTTGCAAGTATTACTTTTCTGCATATTACTAAATGAAATGAAAAATGTTCCACAAGAAACATCCAAGCAAAATAAAAAGTTCAGCCTTTGATTGAATGTGTTACTTGTGAATAGATTAGAATTATTTGTGGTTAGATGATTGAACAAAAACAGCTATCGTCATGACCTCGAGAATGAACTGGGCTGGGTACAGAAACAGATGAATGATGATGGGGCTTTTATCAGCAACAACCCCCCCAGGAAATGTGGATGCTTTGCAGGGGCTCTATTGTACAAACAAAATACCTCTTCTATGATTTATCAGAAGAGTGCAGCATTATCGAGACAGAAACTTACCTTGGCTCTTGGAACTGGAAGTATTGGCAATCTTGGCAAGCAGGTCAGGTCTCTCATTTGTCTTCATTTGCTTTTACTGAAAAAAGAAAGAAAAAAACACAGCTCTCTGACATCTCCTAGAGTTGAATCGGAAAATAGAGAAGAAACTGGCAGAGAATGAGGGAGGAATTCAGCATGATTTCAGATGAAGAGCAAAAGACATTGGAATGGGAGTAAAACTAGGGCATTACTAGTGCAATCAGAGATCACGAGGTCACATTTCTCCCTTCTCAAAAGCAGAGAGAGCAGCTTGAAATGCTCTTTGGAGAATCTGTTCTGAGCAACAAAAAGATAACGGGTAAATTGAAGAAGAAAATATGTAAGGTGTACAATGTTGTGGATTTGTATTTGGATTTCATCCATAATTTTCTTTGTAACTGTTCATGATTCCACTTAAATATCTTGTTATTTTCCATTGTACATTAAATCATAAAGAAAGAACACACTGAATGTAATGAGGGTCTGCTCACCAACTGTACAGGATATGGATGTTAACAAATAACAGATAAAATGTTCATCACTCATTGAAATTTCTTTGGTGGTGATGATTTAAAAAAAAAATAATAATAATAAACGGTGTCCTTACCTTCCTCGTAGCAGTTGAAATGAGTTTTTGTTTGGGAATTGGATAATAATTGTACCACAACCACTGAAGCCCCAGTCCTACGCTGTGTAAACTGACATATTATACCATACTATTGGTCTTTGCTACAAAAACAGCAAGGGTGAGAAATGGGAATCGTCCAAGGTAATGGAAAAAAGGTGATCAATTTGATGATGCTCTGTTCCTAAGAAATAAAAATGACCAGCAGAGAGAGAGAATCTGATCAATACAGCTTGCTTTCCTTATGCACCCTTACTCAATGGCAATTGAACACTGCTCACAACAGAGGTAAATCAACCACCAATGGTCAGGTTCAATTGCTGCAGAATCATTTGCACAACAAACAACAAAAAATTTCCATTTTGTATGTGCCCCATAAATACAGGTAAGCTGTATTGCTGTACTACATGATGCAGCATGACAGGCAAGGTGTGTGTCATAGTCATGCTCACAAAATGGCAGGTAATCATTCCTCTGCAATATTTGATTAAATGTTCTCTATTGCAGTTCCGTAAAGTACTTGACTATTTGCTCAGTGGCTCATGTATGAAGATAAAGAATGCCCTCCACTTTGAAGAGCAGTATTCATTCATCTCATTTTTCTCTCAATGAGATGTCCACAGGACAGATCATAATCGTTTTCCACCTGTCCACAGAGGCCATGGCCAGCCATCCGCATCGTGTCATTTGTCACAGAGAGGAGGCATCAGGCATGGTGTCCTCCTCACAGGGCTGTCAAAATGGTGGATCCAATGGGCTGAATATTATACTGCTGTTCTGACTACCAAATACTATGTAGGACTCTTAACACTGTAAATCTCATACGTATAATGGATTTTATTTTTAGTTTCGGCTATTTTAATCAACTTGTTGATCTTGCTCAACTTTTAAAAAACCATTAAAATGCTTAAATGATAATTCAACCTGATGATTACAAAACAATTGTTGATGCCTTTGAAATTAATAACTTTCTGTGTCAAAACAGTAAAGTCAGCAGTATGCCTGCTTGTCTCATTTTGTGTTTAAGAGGCACCCTATTTTCTGAAATAAATGATTTTGGACTTGAAAAGAAAATTGGGGCTTGCCCATTTTCCTTAATTTGGGGTAAAAAAAAATTATACAAGAATCCATAAACAGTGTGCTCTTTAATCAATTTGAGGAAAAACAAGCAAAACAACCCCATAACACAAAAACAAAATCTGCTCATAAATCAAAGTACTGGATTAAGTATGTCTACGTAAAGTATTAAGTATGTCTAAATGACAATAGTGTGATGTATGTTTTTCCAGGATTGAATAGAGGCACTTCAGCTAGACAAAAACAACAGTTAAACAACTCCAGAAAATTCAATAATCACACACCCTTCACCCTTACTGGGCTGAAAACCCCACATGTACATACCAACTGGTTCCCTGAGGCATTATTCCTTTTTGCAATGTTTGCACCTCCTCTTGCTTCCATTTTTGGATGTAAGGAGTGATGCTTCGAGACCAATGAGCCGAGCCCCTCTGCAACTGAGAATTCTGGGAACAGACATGCTGATGAATGGGCTCTGGGTGGGTGCAATCAGCACACTGGCTCGCATCCATTTCAGAGGTAGAGCCAGCTAGCAGTCAGCCAGTGCGTGACGACAATAGTGATAGCAACAATGCACAAACTGTGCTGAGAGCTTTCAGGTCACGCATAGCGCTGACAGTCTGAGTTATAGGAGTGCCGGCTGTGCCATCATAACTCACAAGCGTTTTAACCTTGAACTGTCTGTGTACCCGTAGAGAAAGGCGCTCCATGTAATGAAGGCTGGCTCGTCATAACATTTGAATATTGGCTCCGAAGAGGAGGTTGCTGGGTATGAAAGGCCATATTTTTCAGGCAGCAATCTCTGAGGACTGAGGAAAAGGGGTAGTTCTGTTATCCTCAAAAATGGATTTCTTCTGTCTGCAAGGCCATTTCAGGCTATCCTTCATACAAAGAGAATGTAAATTTTGAGTCGAAGTTTAAATAATGCTTTGTGTGCAGTGGAATACGCCTTTTCAACATGAAAAAATGGAAAGAATCAGGTGGACCAGGCTCAGCTCTACATTTGTACAATGAATTTAAAAGCTCTGTGACACAGCCTTGTCTTTGATTGTAGCATGTGAAAAAGACTGTTCTCTGTCACATCATGTTCTCGAGTCCTGAACGTGCCTAATGCCGATGTCTTAAGTGATCGCACTCATTTTGACTTCATTTCATTTTTTCAAAGATAAAATCCAACATTGTAACCAGGGCAACAAAGCTCCACAAATTGTATAGTACAGAGCAAAATGGCTTATTGATCTGTGCAACAGTTTTAAATTACAAACTCACAAAAGGTCAGCAGGTGCCCAAGAGGTATAAAACCTGTATTGATTTTATGAGAGCACTCATGGCAAGACTGATCCAGAAATGTACAGGATACTTACATTGTTATAGAAGGAACCTATAATTTTCCAATTGTTACAAAATAAAACAAAATAACGGAGGGAGGTGTAAAGCCAGGTGTAACATGAAAGATCCTGTTGCATTCAAAGAAAAGCAAACATCCCAGTAGCTTTAAAAGTAAAACACAGGAATCTGGGCTTGGAGGCTATGGTTTTGTAACCCAAGTGGAACACCTTGTTACAATGTGGAATTGTGGTTAAGAAACCGGGGGTGTAATCAGAGGGCTGCAGGGTGAAAACCAAAGTAGAGCATAGCTATTGAGCATTTAAAGAAAGTTTTTACTGTAACCTTCTATAAATACCCACTATATAGGTAATTTAGGTGATATGTAAATATGTAATCATACAAGCTATTGTGAATGAAGGTGTCTATTAAGCAAATAGGCATACACAAGGTAGCAAAAATTAAGTATGTGTAGACTACATAGCAGTACATTGGCAAGGTTTCAGTATTTGTCCCAGTGTTAATCCTTTTTGTGTCTTGATCCAATGAGCAAGAAAGAAATTTCACATAAGAACAAATAAAAGGAAAGTGAAACCTGGCTTCGCATCTGCATGCTGAATGTTTTTTGTGTTTAATGCAGCTCTGTAATCTTACTTTATGCTGTTTGGGCATTCTTTGAACATGTTTACTTTGTGAAATTGAAAAATTATCAGAAAAAAAGTTCTCATTCCCTGAGCAGTTATCTTCCGAGGCAGGCCTGCTCTCGCTGGAGGTGAGGCCGCATAAACCGTTTTAAGGACAATTTCATTCCAGGATAAAGATCAGTGATTAGAGACAGATGTAAGAAGTGAGCCGTATGGATCGCTTCGTGCTTAATTACATTAAAAATGTATCTTTTGATGTAGACAAGCATAAATTGCTTTAAAAATTCTGGGTAAACGTTGATACTTTTCAACAATGTAGTGATTAGTGTTATCGAAAAAAAAATACAAAACCAAAAAACAGCTATAGAGCACACAATTTTGTTTTAAAAAAAACTAAATTAACACAAATACTGTTAAAGATATACAACACAGTCAACATTTTGGTGCCCTACTGCGAAAAGACAATGAGACAAAAACATAACAAATACGATCCCCCACCATGGGATTATAAAGCCTCCAGCTCCAGATTCAAGCCCATTGATTTTCTCTTCTTTTTCCAGCAGTGGCACAGTGGTATAAGCTCAGGCCACTTACATACACATAAATTCTTCATAAAACTGAAAGGCAGAACTGCATAACTTCATTCCCACAGAAAGACATGGTATTATCAAGAGGTGAGACAGGGAGGCTGCAGTTCAGCATGTTTTCCCTCACATCTGTGCATTAAGGGTCGTTTCCTGAGACCTTATTGACCTTACTGCAAATGTAGAGGGTCACACCATGCAATCAATGCATGATGTGAGGCAAACATACAGAAATGTTTTCTAGTAAAAGAATTAACCCTTCAGTACAAGGTCAGTGCTCTGTGTCCTCCTACAGTTCACCATATTGTTACTGTGCTATATATCTTACTAGTGTGAAGAAGAGCTCCGGTACTACTACGAGGAGTATTGAGGATGACAATGGGGCTGTAGTGTGGTGGTAATGCAACAAAATGAAGAAAAAGAAATAAACGTATCAGATGCAATAAGAGTCTGAAAAAATATTGACTTGTCTTGTCTGCCATATACAGTATCCAAAGATGTGGCAGAGTATAAATGACATAGCTGCATAAACATAATAGATGAAAATAAATCATTATAATAAACTCAACAAAATAATTGATTCTGTGCTAACATAGTTGCTGGAAGAACCAGATCATATATTCAACTGATTCTGATAAATATGCACAATACTGGTAGTATCCATATGCTACATTTCCTAACCAAGTGTGAAATATTCTAATTTCCAGGAAATGTAGGCTATCATGCACATAATGTATGCCTACCATACCATGGAATCCTGAGATATGGAGTATATACCTGACAAATATCATGCATGAGGTACACAGAATTAGGATTTTCAGGGTCTAAAACCACTTAGAGCAGAATGACATTCTATAATTTCCATAAATGTGATCAACAGAAACTCTTTGGATTTAAATTCTCTGTAGAATATGGTCATACTGCATAACAACCTGGAAAACTACAGGGATTTTTTGCTATCCCATATTGTGACCTCGGGGCACATATGGATAATGTGTGAAAGTGTGCATTTTATTTCATCCTGGTGAAGGGAGCATGTTACGCAAATAAATAGCTACAAAGGTCATCCCAGGGCACCTGCACCTTGGAAAAAAATAATAAATAGCTAGACCCGATTCACATCTGTGAAAGTTTAGCATGGGGACTGCAGTGTAAAAAGAAACGGTGGCTGGCATCACTTTGAATCACGTTTTGAATGAGGAGAGGAAAAATGTTTCAGAGAAGATCCTGGGCTTTTCTGTGCTATTCCAGATGGTTAACAGGGGTTGGAGCCATGAGCGTTGTCTTTGATTATTATTGGCATTTTAGCAGATGCTCTTAGCCAGAGATACTCATATAGGTTACACTTTTTTGTATACATTTGTACCCATTTATATAGCAGGATATTTTCTGAGGCATGTCTGGGTTAAGTACATTTGTACAACAGCAGTGCCCCAGCGGGGAATCAAACCAGCAAACTTTCAATTACAAGTCCTGCACCTTACCACTGTGCTACATTGCTGTCCCTTTGATACACATGTGAAATCCAGATTGGGAGAAAAACAGGAAAAATCATCAGCATTACAAATTTATTAGAAAGAAAAATTAAAAATGCTCTACAACTGCAAGCGACATACCTCAGCTGTCACAAGTGTGTAGCGCCCACCTGGGTGATGCACCGCAGCCTTATGTGCCCAAAAATTCCTACCCCATTTAACCTGATGCTGAAAGGAAGTGGGATGATGTCCTCCAACAGCTGTGTCTTCGACTGCCTGTGCTCCTCAGGGTGTCCCAGTGAGAGACCAAGTGGTAAAAGCCCTTTGGGAAGGTCAAACATGGCCGCTCTCAATTCGCCTTTGCATCATGCACCTGTCATGTAGCGGTGTAGCTGCATTTTCATTTACATAAAACTGTCTCTCTTATCCCACAATTTCACAGCAAAATGCAACAATTCCGTAGGTGTAATTCTGGCTTCTCTGTCCTTGTTACTGCAGTTTTTGTTGCTTATGTGATCAGAACTCAATGCATTATGCATATTAGCTTTGTAAGGTGTTCTGTTTATAAACGTACGGTGGATTAAAAAGTCTACACACCATTCCATTTTTTTTTTTTGTTTTTATTGTCTTGAGGCCTGAAATAAAATCCCATGAAATCATATGTATTTTGTCAGCTTTCATAGACATAGTAACCTACAAAATCAAAGTAAAAAGAAAAAGCAACAAATTTCTACATAATAATAATGAAATGGATAAAATAATATATATTAGATTAAATAATACTTTAAAATAGAAAAACTAAAATGTTTTGACTGCAAAGGTTTACTGCACCCTTGTAATGGGAGTTGTAATTGTGCTCAGGTCTAACTATTCACCGTCCAAATCATGCCCAAAGCTGACTTCACCTGCGACCAATTGAAGTGATTCTAATGCATTCAGGATACAATCAGCTGCTCCTGTAGGTTTTCTCAGCAGGTTTCCTTGTTTCTTTGTGCATGGCAGTGTAAGGAAACAACTATGGGCAACTGCCAAAACATTGCTGGGACCAAAATGTTGAAGGGTACAGATTGGGAGAGGATTATAAAATATATCAAAAGCCTTTAATATATCATGGAACACGACAAAAACCATAGTCAGGAAATGGATTAAATATGGCACCGCCAGGACCTTGTCTAGATCAGGCTGTCCCTCCAACATGGATGACCATCAAGGAGGAAACTTATCAGGGCGGCCACCAAGAGGCCAACGGAACTGCAGGACTTCATCTCAAAGAAGAACATCCAGTCTCATCTAAATTATGCAAGATCTCCTGTTGGCTATGTGCAAAATGGTTTTGTGGTCCGGCAAAACTAAGAACATTTTGGCTTTACTTCCAACCGATATGTTTGGTGCAAAGCCAACACAGCCCATCAGCCTAAGAACACAGTCCCTACTGTCAAGCATGGTGGTTGCTGCATCATAGTATGGGGTTGTTTCTCTTCGGCAGGGAAAGAAGCTGTAGGGAAAATAGAGGGTAAATGAATAGTGCAAAATACAAAAAAAAAAAAGATTTTAGAGAAAAACCTGCTACCTTCTGCAAAAAATCCAATGATAGGAAAGAATTTCACCTCCGTGAGTGACCCAAAGCACACAGCCAAATCCCCAGGGGAATGGCTGAAAAAAAGGAAGATCAATGTCCTGCAATGGCCCAGTCAAAGCCCTGACCTCAACCCGATTGAAAATCTTTGGACTGACCTGAAGATAGCTGTTGATAAGTGGTCTCCTTGCATTTTTAGTGAGCTCCAACTCCACTGCAAAGAATGGGAGAAAGTCTAGATATGAGAAGTTGTTAGAGACTTATCCAAACAGACTCACTGCAGTTATCAAGGCCAAAGATCCTTCCATGAAGTATTTCTTGGGTGTGCAAGCAAGACATTCAATGTGTCATTTTTTATACTTTTGTGAAAAACTGAGGCATTTGATGTTCACTGAGATATTGTTGGTTACAATGTGCAAATAAATGTTTAAAAAGATTGACTTCACCTGTCTTGATTAAAGCCTTTAAGACACCAAGAGTTACTGCTGTAAATGCTATCCTCAGCAGTCAGGAAGCAGTCATGAAAATACACAAAAGGGGTAGAACTGTGTGTGTGTGTCTGTGTGTGTGTGTGTGTATTGGGGTGGTTTTAAGGGAGGAGTGTTTTGATCAATTTAAACTTCAATGAAGTCAATTTTTGAATGCAATTGCACAGGATCATTGAGAAAAATCAATTTATCTTTTCAATCTTAGGGTACTGTTAATTACAAATGACTGTTTTAATAATCTGTTGATTGTTCTTTAATGAACCAATGTTAAATGGTGCATTCTAGATTAGTCTGCAAAGAAAATGCTGTTTTTCACACAATACATCCTGATACAGGGCAGAGAAACAAGTACTGGCCTTCTATGTTAGTCTGAGACTTCTTTTATTTTTTCAATCCATGCTTCAACCACACACAAGCCCGCTGCCAGCTCTAACCAATCAAGTGACTTTGAGAGGATTGCTTTTTCCCCTTTACAAGCTAGTCTCACTGCATGTTGATATAGTTGCAAGCAGCCAACAGCTATTTTTGTGCTGAAAGTCACACAGCACACTACAGCAGAGTGGTCACTCATTGCGGGCTCTTCTCTGCAGATGTCATCCAAGCAACTTGTAGGTACCTGAAGAACTGTAGGGTTCCTGAGAGCTTTGAGACAGCTACCCTTACTTACATACCCACCCCTGTCTGTGGCAGAACCAAGCCAATTTGTTCTGTCATTGTGGGCTCCCTGTCTTTGTCGGCTGTTGACTTAGCTGGAGTTGAACCTGGGATATAGAGATCAGCTTGCACTCAAGGCGAGCACCTTGACTACCAAGCTGCTTGGGAGCAACATTATTCATTATTCACTGATTAAATACAGTAAGTGTCAGTGGTTGTAAACGGTACAAATTAGCTGTACTTAGAGCAATGCTGGCTAGCCAGCCACTGAGCTACTCAAGAGCCTCCAAGTTTTCAAAATTACCTTTATTCATTACTCAGTGTGACTATAGTATGTTAATCTAGTGTAATGTGCACAAAAAACAAGTATCGCCTATCACTGTTAAAGCGAGCACTGTTTGCGCTTTCCTCTCCAGCTCACACATGAATTGTCTATTAGATTCCTTTCTGCTCAGCCAAGACATTATAGATCAGATGAGTGATTTACAAGCATTTTTGGAATCCTGATACAGAGATCAATGTCACCACCTTAACAGTAAACTCTAAGACAAATTACACTTGTACCACAGCTTGAAGATTAACTTTGTATTGCACTGTTCTACTGCCAGAATCAAATTAACATGCATTTTCTTCCTCTTTGTGTAATGATTTCCGCCCCAGAGTGCCAACGTTCCTTTTAATGTGCCCAATTATGCCCAGGGGGTCATGATGTAGAGCTTGAAAAGACATGGATTTCAGATAAGAATTTAACAAGACTTGCCACAGCTTATAGTAGTACAACACAATTTATGATGCCCAGAAAAAAAAAGCAATAAAGGATGCTGCCTGCTTAATGTAGGATGCAGGGGAGTCCAAGACTGCAACATGGCTCCTGCTTTCAGCATTCACATCTCCCTTGTCAAACATAGATCAGGGGGTGCAGTGTTTGGGATAACAGGTACAACATCTGCTAAATTACTGGTTGGCAGAGTATACTCCACATCTACGGCACACTGGTGGTGGGCAGTGTAGCGTAGTGGTAAGGAGCAGTACTTGTAACCAAAAGGTTGCTGGTTTGATTCCCTGCTAGGACACTACTGCATTGACTTCTGTATCGGTAACCACTTAATACACACTGAACTTGGAAAGTTTCAGTTTCACTCACAAAAAAACACCCATGCTAGCACCGTTATGCACTCGTTATATTGTCTTCCATATCTTCTTATACTTCTTTTCCATCTTAATTTTCCTGAAACATTATACCATCATCAATTCTCCAAGAATTAATTAGCCGTACTCATTTACCCCTAATTATGTCTCACCATGGTCCCTCCTGTATTAAACCAATATCAACATATGTTCTTTGTAGCCAACTGCAAGCCTCAGACAACATTAAAACTCTTGTCTCCAAATATTATCAAGTGTACAACCAATATGATACACATCTGATGCTATTTTAACATGAATGGGAAATAAAATAGCTATTTAAGTAAACTAATGACCAAAATACTAGTCTATATGCAAAAATAGCATGGTCTCAAGATGAACAAAATATTTCCTATCATTATGCTGTTGGTGGGTGTAGAGAAACTACACAAAATGCATCAGGATGAAATACTTCTGCAAGTTGAAAGGGATCCCATGATATGCTGAGTTGAAGATGTGCTACATGTGAAACATAGTCCTGATAAAAACACCGCAAACATACAAACCTCAAAAATGAGAGAATTGGGGAGATTTGATATTACTGTACGGGACCTGGTTTATACTGTTAAACAGCTGCAAAATGTAATTCACTCTTTGAGGTTTAATTTGTTGAAAGGATAGTATGTGAATTGGATCTCTACATCAGCAAATGCAAAACACTATCAGTGCTTTTAAAGAACTCCTTCAGCTGCAGAAATAATTGGAATATTGGAAAGGGTTTCAATGTGAAGGAAAAGATGAAGTCAAAAACTTGTTCAAACTGCAAGGGCCAAATTGGAATACATGTGTCTAGCCATGCCCAAAATTCATTACACTTCTCACCAGTGGAAGAAAGTGTAAGGGATGTTATTCCTGTGACAGAGGATGTCATTAAGCTTCAAAAGTTATTCGAAACATCTGAAGAAAATACAAAAAAAAAAAAAAAAAAGACTTGAAAACCCAACTCTTCAGCATTAAAGACGCTGAAGGAAATTCTTCCATCTGAAATAATCCTTTGAATTTGAAGAAGAGAGGAAGAAGCTGTTAAAATGGTTGACACACACACAAACAGGAGCAGAGCACCATTCAATGCATATGCGTATGAAAGTCTCACAAACCTGAAGCAACATTGCCGTGTAAATAATTGAACGTATGACTGCATTGCTGGAGTTCCTTGTCTGAGCGTAATACTGTACAGTAGAGACACCAGAAGACACACATTATGTTTTCAAGGCTGGAAACAACAATCCACATCAGAGGGTCAGGTTGTCTGAGTAGATCTGCAGTTACTAGTGGAGTTAAAAACCTTGAAAATGTCATATAAGCTAAAGACACATGTAACAATGAACTAGAAGACAATAAACTAAATCAAGAGATAAAGTTCAAGAAGCATGAGTCCACAGAGAGAACTAAACTGTCTCAAAATACATTATGGCAAACATAAGCTAGTTATTTCTTGTTGTGAAAAAAGGACCTGCTGCAGGGAAACCTTTAGAAGAAATGTACTTATAAAAGCAATACCATTCACTTTTACACTAGTACTGTACATATTTTCTACTCTGCATCATATTATGAATAAAAATAGATTGTTTTGTAGAATCTTGTAACTAGAAATCTAGAAACCTTGTAGAATCTATCAGTATATGTCAATATCTTGTCATTGGTTTTAAAAACTATGCATGACACACTGCATATTCTTTAGATTAGATATCCATCTTTTGATCAGCCTCAGGTTTAACCCATATCCAGCTGTGATAAAAACCCAACATGAAAAGCTCTTTGAGAGTAGCTTAACAAACTCAATGATTACAGCTTCAAATAGCAGGAAGATTAAAGCAGCTGCATTCTCTTTGTTGGTCAATGTCCTTCATAGGTTTAAGAGTGTGAGTTGAGCAATTAATTCACAGTGCTCTACAGTTCTGCACCTCAGACTGCATTTGCAAATTCCACTTGGAGAAGAGGGTGTATTCACTTTAGATGATCCCATTTAGTATGTATTCAATCAAATTACAGATGGATAACAGAAGTGAGATCCTGTTGGTAGCACCATCATGTTATTGAGTTTCAGTTAACACTTACGTTAACACTAACGGGTTTACATTGTACCGCTAAGAGCTAAGAGCTAATAGCTGATAAACAAGTTGCTGATAAGTAATAGCTGATACATGAGAATAACCTAACGTCTGACTTATTTCATAAAGTCCTTGTGGGGCATATGGACTCCATCCATTTGGAAAGGGAGGGGGGGTGCTCTGTATGACCTCTCTCCCTTATCAGATCATTAAACAGCACTGAGGCCTTTTGAAACAGAATTGTATTTGCACTGTGTTCCTTCAAAAAGCACATACATGCTGGTGCCTGTCCCTCATCACACAACATCTACCCTGGTTGCCATTATCCAGTCAGATTGTGTGGCAATTGAATGGGTCAGTTTTCAGCCAGTGCCCTCACAGGGTACCTGACCTTTGATATTGTGCAGTGTAGGTAAAGCGGAAACAGATGAACTTTGCCTTGAAATGTGGGGGACCCTCTTCACTACCACAGGAGTACCTTGTTTGATTTCAATCAATATGGAAGGGGATCTTTCCCAATAACAGATGCAATCACATCCCATTCTCACCACAAGCTCCAAAAGGCAACGCTCTCACCAATAACAGACGTGCCTACATCATTACTTCACCATCACAGTTATGCAAACTGCTGGTCATCCCCTGAACAACCAACTTCCTCACCTAATTACAGAGACATAACAGGAGTGAGCCACAAACTGCTGCAGCTACCAGGCAACCCGCCTCCCAGCTAGTTTGTCTCACGTGTTCTGTGAGATTTCTGATGTGCCTCGTTAACAAAGACAACATCAAAAGCATTTCAGTGTATGAATGGATTTGCAAGGCTCTCCAAAGAGTTGAAATCAAATTACATTTGATACTGCTCTGTCTGGAACCAAAACCAATGGATGATTTTTCATCTGAATAATAAATCTGACTGCTACCCCAACACACACACACACACACACACATACAAAGGCAGATATTAATTTATTTCAGTTTGTTTTGTTGTTTTTTTTTATTATTATTATTATTATTGTTGACAAGACATAATTGGATTAAATATGACACCGCCTGGAAAAATAAAACTTTTAAAAAAGTGCCCATTCTTTTTTTGTCGCTTGCATTGATTTAGATGTGTGACCTCTCCTTCAGAATTTATAAATTATTCGGACAGGCATCTCATAGTATTTCACTCATTTAAATATTAATACACAGAGAGTCTACAGGGCGCTTACTGGCAATATCCCTTTCAGACCACAGCACACAAATTCATTTCTGATGTGTAGCCTGAGGTCTGACCCATCAGGAGATGCAACAACAGTGCTGATGAGCTGTACATAAGGAGCCAACAGATACATTTCCTCTGTGTGTGTGTGTGTGTGTGTTTCTTTTTCAATTGCATGAAGACATTAATTTTAAAAAGACATTTCGAAAGATGGCAGCAAAGCACGTGTAAGATATCTGCTTTTAATGTTACAAACCCAAGAGTTAAACTTAGTTATTTATGTAATGAAGAGTAATCTAACATTCAGTATGAGGAGGTTTGAATGCTTTGATTTGTGATATGCATTATATGTGTGCACCTTGATAGATTGGATTTTCAGGTATCTAAACACTACTTCTTGAAAAATTGCTCATTTGTTACTTTACCTTCCACAAAGTATAAAATGGTAATAAATGAAGTAGAGTGAAACATTTTGTGTTGAAGAAACAGTTTTATTAGCTGCATATGTTCTGTTGTGTAAGGTAGATTAGGTCAGCAGATCCTGTAACATGATTATTAAAGATCTTTTGTGCTAACTGTAATGCAAAATTAAATTGCAAACAATAACTACATTAGTTTATTTCTCTTGAAAAGTCTATGAGCAGCCTCAGTATTTCTTTTGCTTTGACTGTACACTGTACATATAAAGGCTAAAGGATGAAGGGAAAGTGCCATGGTTCCTTAAATGTTTAAGATCACAGTTAAACAGCTTAACTTTAAACAACAGTTTAGAACAACTTAAAAAGGCAGATTCGTAACAATATCTGTAGCATATCTCGTTGAAGAGGCTTGGATGCAAATTTTCTGGAAAAATGTTAAAGTAGGAAAGCATAAAACAATTGAGTCAATGGCCTTTCCAGGGCTTTCTACATGAAACTGCACATCACACCTTCTCTGTGATTTGTTTTCTTGTAGAGCAACCCTATGTGGCTTTTAAGTTAAAGATGGCAAATACTCCCTCAGGTCCATCATAATAAGTCCAGGTACACATCAAGAAAATAATGGGATGGGGGGTTATGAAACAGTAATAGAAAGAATGGCCTTTACAATGCACAGAACAAAGTCCTTAATTATGCCACAGTATTCTCAAAGTCAAAGTGTTCTTTATTGTCATTCCAACCATACAACAAGTAGTGTACAGCAGAACGAAATTGCATTTCTCCGAGCCCAATGCCCAATGTGCAAGGTAGGTACAGGCACAAGTAAGACACAACATAAAACTGGTACGAGCAGGACAACAACAGGTGGACGTAATATACACCATAGACAGACAAGATAACATATCGGCATGTAAGACAATCTAAGCTAAATATATACAAAAACTGTACAAGGACTATACAAAAACTATACAAAAAAATGCACATAGTTTTCACAATTGCAAGTTTCCACAGTGGGTGTATTGCACATAGTTACACTGTGAGTGTATTGCTCAATGTAACATTGATGTAAACAGGTACCAGTGGATGGTGAAAAAGTGCTCAGTGGTGGAGGCACTGAATTGTTGTTCAAAAATAGCAGCATAGGGAATAAGGGCGTATGTGATTCAGTCTGTGCGCATGTATCGGCAGACCAACAGCCACCATGTCTGTGTATTGTTAATGTGAGTTGAGTATTCCTATAAATATGATTCAATCCAATGGTATGACGTACAGTTTACAATATCAATAAATGCAGTCAAGAAAAGGTTCTCAGAGATGAACAGTTAACTTGTTCTTTTCTAGTCACATTCACTGAGCTACAGCAACAGAACATATGCATGAAGTCTAGATCAGTTTTGGAAACTCATGAATACACCATTTGAATGACCTACGTAGATTGTGCTCTGTTCAGCTTTAATTTTATGTGGTCATGTGGATGATCATGTGTTTTCTTTTGTATGATTATTTGCTGTAATTTTAGCAGGATGGCAGCGTGTTGGTTTGAAGTGCACTCTTCGTCCCATGCTGGGTTTTACAGGTATCTTTGAGTTGGTGTGTGTATAATGCAGTAAATAACTTTCAAATGCTGAGAAAACACCCCAACACAGGGCTCTGAGTGGGAACTGAGTGGGAAGTTTATCTAAGCATTCAATAAAGGTCAAATCCCAAACTTGGTTAATTTAAATTCAAGGAGCAGCAAAGTTTACTATTGCATGTCCAGTGAGTGAAATGGATGGTGTCAATCATTCAGTAAAAAAAAAAAAAAAAACATTTGCGGTAAAGATATTGGATCTGGCAGTCTATTTTTGTTTAATTGACTTGCAGTCTATTTCTTGATTGACTTGACTTGATCTTGGCTTTGAATCTTGAATTTCCCCTACTGCTGTTTCCTTGGCAATTAAAGGTGGAAGCCTCAGCATTGTAAGACACAGTGTAACACAATGACAGATATTATGCAGCACTATCACAAGTATAGGACTCCATTCATAAGGGTTCTGTTACTTTTAGGGAATGGTTCCGCAGACCACACCAAGCCAGCTTGTACATTATCACCCCCTACATGGGGCCCCTGGGATAGATGCTGGTACCCAGTTTCCTTTTTTTTTGGTATTTTCATTTTTTTGGGAAAATAAAATTGACTTTAGGGAAAACAGCCCCCCCACTATCCTATGTACATTCTGCAAAAACCTTGACATTGACTACAGTACACTACCTTCAATGATGAACACAATCCATTACATTATATTACATTTATCCATTTGGCAGACACTTTTATCCAAAGTGACTTACAAGTGAGGTACAATACAACACAAGCAAGAAACCATACAGAGTGAATAATATTAGAAGCACTGCATGACCAGGTTTCAAGGTTAGTCAGGCAAGGTACAATCTAGCAGCTAAAGCAAATGATCAATGCATGCATTGCTAGTTAAACTTATAACTTACTGTTACCCTGGTGCTGAAAAGGCTGCCTTTATAGAAATTGTAATAGGTTTGTAAGAGTTTATGTAGCAAAAATATATTTCAATCATGCAAATACAAACCATCCCACATTAATTTGAAATGTTATTTTAAGTATTTGTATCACATTCCCCTTAATCTTAAGGGGAAATCAGTCTATTTTAGAAATTACTTTTTAAGCAAAAAAAGATTCTATTCTAAGGAGACTTGTGAGAGAAGCCATGGAGAATCAATCAATCACTCTGAGGGAAGTACAGAGTTCAGTGGCTGAGAGTGGAGTAAAGGTGCACCAGTCAACAATACTGAGAGCTTTGCATAAAACTCACCTGTATGGGAGGGTGGCAAGATGGAATAGAACCATCTCAAAGCATGTCAGGAGTTTGCCACAAAGCATGAGAGTGACCCAGCTAAGATGTGGGAAAATCTTTTGCAGTCAGATGAGACCATTGGCCAAAATTCAAAGTGCCATGTGTGGCACAAACCTAATAATGCCCATGCCTCAAGAGACACCATTCCTACAGTGAAGTATGGTGGTGGTAGCATCATGCTGTGGGGATGCTTTCATCAGCAGGGCCTGGGGATCTTGAAGAAGTGAAGGAAGAATGGATGGAGGAAAATACAGGGAAATGCTGCAAAAGAACTGCTTCAGTCTGCTAAAAAATATGTTGTCTTCAACTGTTAACTTGAATTTTTACTAGATATCAAGTCTAAAATTGGTTTGCATATGCCTGTGTTGTAACGCATTCATCATATATACAGTATGTGTAAATTGTTGGCTAGCTGGACCCCTTAAAAGACTATACCAACATCACGTCATAGTATTTTAAAGGTAAAAACAGTACTGTGCATGGCAAATTTCCCTACTACTCCAGGTAACTGTCACCATCAGTCTCACTTACCTCAAACTCAATTCTCTGAAATAATAGCACAAAGCAAAATCAGTAGCTTCATTTAAAGAAATAGTTGCAGGTTTCTTGCAAGGGATCCAGGCAAACAAATGTTTTTTTGTGGTTCTGTGCAACTGTTTTTTTTTCCTCCCTTTATTTACTGTGTTCTTCGGAACCAATGCATTCAGAAATAGTTATGATTGATCTTTCATCCAGACAGCAGCAAATTTTTCCTCTCAGACAAAAAGCGTGAGTGTTCGATTTCAGCAGTCACAGCTATTCTTGTAACTAACTACCTTGGAGTGATTGCAGGTACCTTCATCAATAAGGCTGAACTTGTCCTCTTTTTCTTTTACCTACACATGAAAAATTTTTCTTTCTGAGGAATGTTTGAGGGAATCTGTACGTTGTCATGATTCATCACAAGTACTGTTCAATGATGAGGGTGTTCAGTGGAACGCAAGCACATGTATGTTCTTTTCACCCTCAGTGCAGATGGCTGACAGCAGCTTCAACACACAGGTCATCATGGCAGGCTTACATGACCCATTCACTGAGGCCAGCTGGGATGAGCTCCTGTTTATACCACCACCATAACAGCACAGCCACATCAATCTGCGATAAGATGTATTCCATGGAAGAAAAAAAATATATATAGCTCAATTTCAATGATATTGTGTCAGTATGATAAAGTCATGGGTTTATTATGTGGGTTAAGCTTAGTTATGCAATGAAGGTTTGGACACTAAAGGTTCTCATATGTCTTCATAGTAAAAATTAAATGGAAACAAAGGAGTGATATTATCATATCATGATTGAGGGACATTTTAATGGATGCAGCACATTCAACATTGTCTTGGTTTGCTAGCCTATGCAGTGATGTCCACGTGTTTGGGGGCATTGCTCTAATTTATATATTAGTGCAAAAATACTAACTGTGTGATATATGTTGCACTGGCCTAGACATAATGAGCACAAGTCATTTCCTGAGACATTAATGAGTGAGTTGCCAAGGTGCATACACAGGAATCAAAGTGATTGTTTTTCTGGGGACCAAACCTACATAAGTCATGTGCAGATGCAATGATCTTCATAGAAAGTTGATCAGGTGTAATGCTTTGTTCAACAGGATAAGCTATTCATGTAATTTACAGATCAGTGATCACTAACTTCCCGTTCTCATTGTGTGGTTCAAAGGAAGAGATCTACCCTCTTCATTTATCCTATAATACTCTGGGAAACTGTGGGAAAAGTGCTGTAGTTTGATTTTAACTGGATTTTAGCATGTCACCAATATTGTTTTCTTACAAGGAGGAGCATTTTGTAGATGATGGGTAATTTGAAAGGTATCAGGCTAAAGCCATTTGTGTTTGTGTGTGTGTTTGTGTATAAAGCAAATTAGCATGCTTTGTTGCTATTTCCATGTTCAATTCCATGGATTTGGGAGTGATGACATGCATTCCTCTGTGCTGAAAGCTTACTGTAGGCAGCAGCTAAACCATCTCCTGCACCAGAGGAGGCCACAATCAAAATGACTGCTGAGACTGGGAGGCATTTCACATGAAAACATCAGATCACAGGGCCAACTTCTGAAACCCACTCTAACAAGCATAGCAAGTCATTTAAAGCGCCCAAGACCCCCTGTACATCAGGTGCGGGAACCCCTAACGTTCACAGAAGCACAGAGGCCTGTTTTTAATCTGACATTTTGTCTGATGTTCTCACATCATCCCCTTCAGACAAAATCTTCAGCTTCCAGTGGGAAATAACCCTTTGAAAATACTGAAATGCACATATAATGAGAACTGTTTGCTATGCTGTGGTCAAATGAAATTGAAAATGACATTATCCGAGTGTCATCCAATCATTCTCCTAATTTACATGATCTTTATTTTTTTTTTTTTCATTAAATCAGTGTGCCATTGCAGAGCATTAGAGCATTATAAATGTTATCTACCCAGAAGAAAAGATTGCACTCCATTTCAAATAATACCCAAGTAGTTCAATAAAAATATTTACAAAATGTTTGTTTTCAAGTACATACAAGTAAGGCCCCCGTGAGATTGGACACATTGACACTTTCCCCCCTCCTTCTTCTTCATCTTTGTTCACCGGATAGGTTCCTCCACTTGTGTTTTATAATCCAGTTATGTGATTTGTTCATCCTCTTGTAATTTTTTTGAACCAGAAATGCTATACTGTTTCTTGTAGTTTGTTTTGATACATTTACAATAAGGGTATTTTGCATTTTGTATTAAAATACATTATGATGTATTTTTGCCAATCTCTGTTTACAGCTTATCACTTCACAAGGCAAATATCTTGAAAGGGTGATATACCAGTTTTCACATGTATGGTTTCTTCATTTTAAATACATTACATTGCTCTATCATGCAGCTGTTGTTTAATAAATGCTTTATGCAGTAGTAATACTACTTCATGAGTTACGTATGCCGTATGAAAGTTTTTTGAGGTTAAATTTGATACAAGATGTGACTAAAAGCTAAATAGTGGTGGTTTAGATGTGACGATTCCAAACCAGAATTTGAAAATGCTTCATTCATGCCTTAATCTTTTTGATGCATTTGGAAACTAATACATCATAATTACTTGCAGTGTGGAAATACTAAAGGTAAAAGATGAGTTTTGCAAGTAGCAAAAAATGGTACTGCAAACCAGAGAGTACCAGCTCCATGCACTGCTGTAAAAGGCACAATGAATTATAAAGCAGTGAAATGATCCATTCAATCTCTGTACCAAGGCCATCAAGCACCTTTCAGTCTTACTTTTGATGATTGTATAAACTTTTACATGTAGAGTGTATTGTGCTTTAGGTTCAGCAATACGGTCAGGGTAAAGCTGTAGTGTCATTACTACTGTATTCAGTTCAGGTTATAGCAATTTTTTTCTCCAAAGTGCTCAGAAGTAGTAGCTGAAGGTATGGACTTGCTGTGAAATAGCAAAGACAGTATATTGTATATGGCTATTGTGAGTTTAAGTATACATTCATACAGCTCTGGACCTGAAAATAAATATATATGTTTATTATCTTATATTAAGCTCAATCGGTAAAAAGTCAGTTGATTAGTTTTCTTTGTATGTTATGCCATGTACTGGCCAACACATTCTTTTACAGATGTGTTTAGATTGTTCATTGTTCAATGCTGTAGTATGGAATGTATATCAGACAATCTGATCAATGATCATTGTTAGCACTGTGCATTCCCAGATGCAGTTTGCAATGTCAAACAGTGTGCAAAAGACAGGGAGGCAGTCTACAAAGTGGGGGCACTGCAACAGCAAATCTTCTTGATGGTGATTTTCAATCTCCTTTTGATGTCTTGTTCTGCTACACCATCAAACCACCAAACTATTTAGGAGAAATCCTTTTGAAAGCCTTGGACTTTAAACTCTGCATAAAATATGCTGTTCTACAGGCTCTCTCAACTCTCTCTTGAACACCAGTGTTTGCACACTTTCTGTGACTGTTGCACATTCCCTTGCTTACCTAACCAGTAGGTTACTATGTGTAATATGTAAATGTACTGCATAAAATTGTAAAAACATGAAAGTCAATAAACTGTTCAGTGTTTGGTATATACTGTTAAATATCAAAATTTTCAATATCAGTTCTTCTCATCTTCTGTAATGATGGTGTTTATTATTATTAATTTAGACACAATCACATTAATAGCTCCAAAACTTTGCTTTTGAACTGACTGAGTGATCTTGTGGTCATTGGACACATCAAGTAGCCAGGTCAAGTAAAGTAGAGAGCTCAAGTTATGAGATGATGAGACAAAAATCACAAACACCCCAAGATCTGGGTGGATGAACAGCTGGCATATTATTTAGGATACAATCATTACTCTGTCCATTTACAGGAAACATCCACAGCTCATATGAAATCTCCTAATAAAACCCAGTACTTGAAAAGGTAGGTGATTCATAATCATTTAACATTTCCATAATGCTTTATTAAAAGGAAAAAATTATATTATGAGGCACTACACATTTACATTAAACTCAACACATGTATTGCAATTGAGTGTATCATGTGATGAAAGAGGGCAACTAAACTTCACCACATGTACATTTATTTTCGAAGAGAGAGGAAAAGAGGGACAACAGAGCCATGGTTACAGACTTAAACAGAGCCATGGTTACAGTATTAAACATTACCACCAGCATCATAAAATGTAAAAAACCAGCACATGTAAATGTTCTGCAGAAAATAATTTATGATGTATAATGTATGATGATAACATGACGTCGTTCACAATCTACAACTGTGACTTCCATGCCTACAAAGAGGTGAAACACATTTTTCAGAACATGTGAATGTTGAACATTTTCAGAACATTTTTCAGAATTTTTGCTAATGTGTAGCCCTATTAGCATATGTACATGACATATTCATAGGCCACAAGTAGTGGATGAATTAAAAAAAAGCTCATGGATAATAGGCTTTAAACATTATGTTAAATGTTTCAAGCCATCTGTGTCACAGAACACTTTACCAAGGAATATATTATCACAAGGGTCTTACCTGTAAATTTCTGAAATGTTCTCCCCAAAAATGCCCAAATGATCTCTTTTGAATATGCACTGTTGAAAACAATGATTAATTTGCAGAATGAGTGTCAAGAAACACAGGTGTTCTTCAAAGGCAGAATTACAATTTAAATTAACAACAAGGGAGGGACCAGGGAATGGGGCAGAAACCTGCTGAGGAAATGCTTCGAAAACTCTGGCTATGGTTGTGTATTCCATTGTGCTCAGTAATTATTACCTCCTATATATTTTGCATCTTCCCCACAATTGTCTAACAATTATTCCCCCCCCCCCCCCCCCCCACCCTGTCGTTTATACTACATTCTGCCAGCATCTGTGCCCACTAGAGTCTTGTGTCTTTAGTGCTGGCCATTCCCTTCTCCATAGTGAAAATGGCTAATCTCTCTGCCTTATATGACATGCCAGACTGTTGTTCTGAACACAATGGGGCAAATGAGTAAAACTCTATGGCATTCAGCTGCCAAGATGTTATTTTCAGTCACTTTGAAAATGAGTGATGCATAAAAATTATTCACTGGTCTTACTGTGAAATATTGAATCTTACTATGGAATATCCAGTAATGAGTATTCATTATGTAAATGATGTTACACCATTAACAAACCAGTTCTAAGCAGGCACTGGGAAGATCCACTAATCTTTCTTTTGAATGGATGTGTCACTGTAATGGTTGGTGTGCATGATCAGCCTATGCAGATGATATAAAGAACAGAAGATCAGCGCAGCATCTGATAATAACTGGTGAGCATGAACAGTGTCACCCAGCTACCAAGGCCACTTGCAGCAACTCTAATTAAGAATGTTTGACTCCCTGATGTTTTGGAATCACTTCCAGAATTACAGTTTCAGTAAAGGAAATGCACATATAGTGTATATACATTTATATACATATACAGTGTACACCATATATATTATCCATACATAATGCCTGTAGCCAGAAATTTACTTTTCAAGATGCAAGTTCTCAAAATCCAACCCATGTTTTTTTTTTTTTTTCTTGTGAAGAAATTCATAGAGGAACACCCATATTTAAGTGACAAATCAATTATTTGTAACCTTCTGTTATGAAATCACTGTGCTTGTGCTGTGTGCATTGAGACATATCTGCATTAAGCAATACTTGTACAATGTGTTCAGCCGAGAGCACCAGTCCACTGTGTACTGCCCTTTAATGGTCACCTGAATTATGCCATATGAATGATCTCCTAAGAGGACTCATTTACTTCCTATTTCCTCTTGCTCTGTGCATTTGCAGCCCGACTTGATCATGCGTGAGTCCAATTGTCATAAGGAGATCTATCCCTGGCACCTACTCATTGAGCACTGGAATGGGAATTTGTTCATTTATGACAATTTCATATTCTCCCCTACTGATTTCCAACTGTTCACTGACGACACGCCATCTGTTGGGTTTGGTGGGTTTTGCAGAGGACATTGGTTTGCAGTCCTGAGGCCTATGGAGTTTTCTTCCATCTGTCCAAGTGCCGGGTTGTCTGTGTTAAGATTTGCTCAGTGGTCACCGCTGCTGTTCATTTTGGCTTCAGAATGGCAACATAAGACCATTCACATCCTCTTCAACAACTCCACAGTTGTATACATAATGAATAAAGACCACCCACACTCCACCCTTTATTGTGCCATTCCACTGATTACTCACAAGAGTAGAGTGTCAAGATATATGCAATCATGATATACAAGACTCACACTTCTGGTCATTTCAATGACATTGCTTACTGTTTCATTTTCTCCCGTATGTCCCCTGAGCAGGTCAAAAACCTCAACTTTATGGTTAAGTGTGATCCCTTCTTTGGACTCCAGAACAGTTTGCAGGGTGTTCATAAATATCTTTTTTTTTCTTTTTAAATTGGTTAAATTCTCATATGACTAAATAAGTTACATTCTCAACATTACCTGCTTGCGATATCGGGTAGCCAAAACATTACCAGATTTTTAGAGGTAAGCAACTATTACAGGCAAATTTTATACCTTTCCACTCTGTATAACTATGTAGATTGTTCAGTGCTCAACCACAAGACTAGGTCCAAAAAGTACTCTTTGCCAATTGCAGGAACAGGGAGACAGTCTACTCTAGGAATGGTCTGTTTTTAAAGAACAAAATCAGAAGGGCAGGCCACATTCTCTTTTCTGGTTTTGATAATGCATGTACCAAATTGTGACACAATTCCATGTGAATAATGAAAATGAGAAAAACAAATATTCTGCAGCCAGAAAATGGATTCAAAGAAATTTCTAAATGAGTATTTTTATAGGGGCCACAGACATATTACATTCACTCATCACTTTTTATTATTATCTTTTGCATTGTTTCTTTGGCATGTGCTGCTGGGTGTCAGTACACTGCTAGAGGTAGCTTCCCTTTCAGGTAAACATAAAAAGGTGAACATCTGACAGGAAGGTGTGGAGAGAAAGCCCACGGCAGTAAACATGAATTGGACAGAGACATTATAGATAGACTAGATATTGATGCAGTTTCTATTGGTTTGCCTATGGAGTGTGGAAATTACTGTTCTAGTGAGGCCAGTAGACAGCATTGTTTGGGCCCATAAGGTTAGGTTGTTTTGTTTGGACTCTGCTTTCACAGGGACTCATAGCCAGCATTTTTGGAGTCACACATCCCCACCAGTTCCCTGAAGCCAGGAGTTGAACTGTTGTCTTTGTACCATCGTTCTAAAATAAAAATAGCCTAAACTAAATGTTAAACCCATCGCTGTGGCTCTGGTGGCTGGGAGCTAGGAAAACACAGCTAGCCTGAGAGGAGCTGGCAAATTCACTTTTGCTATCTTGGATTTGGAGGTCTGCCTTGTGCCAGGGTTTTTTTTTTTTTTTTTTTTTTTTTTAGTACACTGACTCACAATCACTGACTTAGATTAAGAACTACCTTCCTTTTACAGTTGGTTACTGTCATTTTTTTTTTCCAGCCAGGGAAATAGTAACAAAAAGGAACTCCCATTCTATATCAGAGACAAATTGTTCTAAAAGATATAAAAGATGGATACAACTCTATTTGTTATGTAATAGTTCTTTCTGCCTCCTTTGCAGGAAAAAAAAGAAAGTAAAAGAAGAGTCTAACCATTTCTTGAACTAAAGCAGGCAGATAAGGAACATCATCCTTTGGAAAGCAATGGATCTGTACAGTAACAAATTTATATGTATGAAGCCAGTGACATTTCATGATTGTGTATTGAGGCAACTTTGGTGCGATGCTAGATATCATAAGAGACAGCCTCAAAGGTGTTCCAGAAAAGAAAGATGAGAAAGTTGAGACTGTCCTATATGATTTCGTGCAAAATGTGTTAAAGTCCACTAAACAGGTGAATACAGTTAGTACAGAAAGAGTGCATACAGTGGGGACGAGGAATATTGTCTGTGAATAACCCTTTGCCATAGAAGAAACACAAATGCCTCAACAGATGTGTCTGATAGTGGACAAGTTGTACATTGAAGGCCAACTTGTCACACCTGGCTCGAGCACTGTTCAAAGGACTACTTTCAGTTGTAAACACGTTCATCTCTGTGTCTCATGTTGATGTGCAATCACATCATATGTTGAGGGTTCAGCTCTCTATGTCTCTATTGTGGAAATAACACAGAGTTGAAGATATAACTCCTTGGTTATTTTAATGTATATGTGGCAAAAAAACAGATGATATGAGGATATGAGTAAAATATACATAGTACACTCACAGATCCAGTATTCCTATACAAACAGGTATGGATAAGGGGAGACAGTTGAAAGCTATTACATGGAATGTTAAATCAATCAACAATCAAGTGTAACAAGAGAAAGTACCAACACATTTAAAGTAACACATTTAAGCCAAGTACAGTTTTTCTTCAAGTAAATTGATTCTATTCATTACCTCTGTAGAGAAGAAGTAGGAAAGGCAGTTGGAGCTGACATTTCATCTAAAATGGCTGACATGACGATACTTTACCATTCATATTGAAATCATTACATTACATTACTGTCATTTAGTAGATGCACTTATACAGAGTGACTTGCACAGTGTATCATTTTTACATTTTATCAATCCATAGAGTTGAGTATTTACTTGGGCAATTGTGGGTTAAGTATCTTACTGAAGGATTCAACAGCTGTTCCTAAACAGGAAACCAAACCAGCAACCTTTCGTTATGAGCCCTGCTCCGTACCACTGTGCTACACTGCCTCCCAAATCAACAACAAAGGTATGTGTCCTGTAGTCAGAGGTAAAAGGGAGGAAAACAGTGTAACAATCTTTAAAATGTATGCACCAAATACAGACCACCTCACATTTATTGCAAAGATTGAACAACTTTTAGAGAATTATACATGAATGGAGAATAACTCACCCAAAAGATATGTCAGCAGTACAAACACACTGCAGCTGGCATTAGCTGATTGCGGTGAACAGGGGTGTGGGCTTCAGTAAATCAATGAGTGGGGACACCTGTTGCAGATTATTTTGCTGTGGTTGGGATCACATGAAGGATGGTATAAAAGCTAGGCTGGGAGTAGTGGTTCGTTTGTGTGTGTGTGAATTTGTGAGAGAGAGTGTGAGTGAGAAAAAAAAATGCAGGGAAAAAAAAATTCTTTTTAATCAATTTCAACATTGACAGAGACAGCTTGGGGGGAACTGTTTGTGTGTGTGTGAGCAGGGAGAGTGTAGCATTAGTCTAGCTTACCTGGAGGCAGATAGGGTGGCCATGGCAGCCCCTGGGAGAAGACAGCACAGCTGATATAGCAACAAGGCAAGGACTCTTTCTTTGAGTTTTTATTTTTTTTTTATTAAAAAAAAAAAAAAAAAAAAATTCTGGGGTGTAGAGCGGCATAGTTGTGCGGGCTCACGCATCACCTCCACCCTTATTCTTTTGTGCTGAATCTGTCTGGTGTGTGAATGGCCCAGTGCCCCCCCCCAACAAGCTGGAACAAGTGGGGGGACCACACCTGAGACAAGGCGCCTGTGGAGATGAGCTGCTAGTAGTTTGTTGCAGTGTGGCATGGCATGCTGTGTGGTGTGGATTTTTTCCCCACTGTGTAGTGGTAGCTTGCTTGTTTAGCAGCGCCTGTTGAAATGGCGTGCTGTGGCTTACCTGTGCAGGCTCCTTGGATAGGGAGAGCGCTAGACAGAGGGACAGAACAGGGCGGGAGAGGGGACTCCAGGTTACTGAATGTTTTATGCCTTGTATAAATTATTCAATAAAGTTTATATTCTCCCTGTTACTTACCTTATCCTGTGTGCTGCTGGAGGGCTCGGTGGCTGGGCCTGTAATTGGAAAGAAAACGGTAACGGTTAGAGGTACGGGGTGGGTGGAGGTTGACTCCCTGACAGACATAGACTACTCTTTTTATTCACATCAACACAAGGTGTTCTCCAGAGCTGATTACATATTTGAAAGCCCAGTGGAGATATTGTTTCCTTTATAGCAAAACAACGAAAAGATAAAGACTTGGAAAATAATTCACTACTCAAAGCTGAAAACAAATCTAAGCTGAACAGACTCACAATAAATTATAAACAAGAGTTTGGTAGAAAATATCAGTACAGAATGGTAAACACTTGAGTGTTGATTTAGAGGTGAAATTAAGATGGTAAGCTAGAACAAAATAATTAAGAAACCAGGATAGCACTAAATCTTTAAATAACAACTCTTCAGGGGAACCTTACAATTCATTTTGACAACTTAGGTGGTCATACGTGAGTGTGATGAACTGTTAAAAGGGAAAGTGGGGTAAATGTAAGTCCCTCAAATAAAACAAATCTCACATACATTAGAGGGAGGAGAAAGGGGTGGAAGACTGTTAGCAGCAAGGCTTAAGAAAAGGATGACAAGAAATTATGAGTATAAAATATACTCAAATAGCTTTAAAAACCAAAGACGACATAAAAGGAATAAATGCAACCATTGTGCAATTCTTTGAGTGTTTTCTGAGTATTGTTCAGAAAACACTTGAAGATATTTTTAATGAAGTAGCTCACCTTAAGAAGAGAGAAACTCATTAGAATCACTTGTACCAATACAGGAAGTTCACAAAGTAATAGATTAATTTTCCTGAACTAATTCCTGGACCAGACAGCTATACAGTAGAATATAAAACATCGAATCAATGTTCTCACCAATCTTCTTACAAATAATATATGGTCAAAAGTGAGTTCAACCCTGTCATTCAAGAAGCTATAAATTTACTTAAATACAAAAGGATCATCTGCTATATGAAAGGACCCTACCAGATATCCTCTCCAACTATGACAATAAGATTCTTGCCAAAATGCTTTGATCACATTTAACAAGTGTACTTCCCAAATTGATTCATTAAGACCAAATTAGCATCACAAAAATTTGATTGTCATCCAACAACACAAGAAAACTATTCAATGTAGCACATCATATGACAGTCAAAAACTACATCTGCACCATATACTTTGAATGCAGAAAAGGACTGATCAAATTGGGTGACATTATGTACATCAAACACTGTCATTAAATGGAATTACCAATTTCCAAATGGCTAAACATGCTGTATGCAGATCCCCAGTTCTCACCAATGGAATTCTTTCAAATCTTTTTAAATTTCACAGTGGGATAAAACAAGGTTCCCCTCTGTAACCACTACTATTTATTCTGTTGCTGAAACAAAATCAAAAATTCCCCTGAAAAAAGAAAAAAAAAACTATTCTGATTTGTCAAAATCAATATAAATGCTCCTGGTTAGCAGATCATATGTTTTATATTTCACAAGTACCACACTCAGTTCCAACAGTAGTAAAAATACAGTAAGTGATATGTTAAGTATGGTTCAGATATTTACTATTACTATTACCATTTACAATTTTTTACACAATTCACTAAGAACAGACACATGATGTAGTGCAGACTTCACCCATTGCTAATCCTGCCCTGTACTCTTACCTGACTCCCCTTTATAACTCTTTAAAATCGCAGTACCCCTTTAGTCATTTAGTAGATCTCTCTTAAAGAGAGCATTTTATAAAAGCATACAAAAAGGTTTGGCTAAGAAAAGACATTAATACTAAACCATAAATGTCACAATGCAATAGCAGGAATCACTACATAACACACCAACTTCTATGAGGTAGCATAGCAGGTGCAAGAGGAAGTTTGAGGATTTAGCAATTGTATTTATATAGTATGAATGTTCAAACTATGAGGTTAGCTGAACCACAAAGCAGTTTAATTGAAATGAGTCTGGCAGAAGGTGGTCAGTGACATGTTGTTCTGACTGTTGCAAGGAGCTTATTCCACCGCAGGGTGGGCATAGTAGAGAAGACCTATATATTAGCAGCACAGACAAATGCCTTTTTGGTCATTACCACTATCAAGCAAAAACATTTTAAATTATTGGATGGAACTATCAAGACCTTCACACAGAGAATCTGTAAAATATGCAACAGGAGCTACTAAATCAGCAAAAAATACTATACAGCCTCAACAACCAGTAATATCAGTAAGACAAACACCGGGGTCCTATAGTCACTTAACAGGGGTCCATTCACACTACAATTAATTTTATTTGCTTGATTCATTCTCTTCACTAACATCTCTGCTAATATCCTTTATTCTTTCTCTTTATTATCTCTCTTTTACAGAGCAGTTTGCACAAAGCAGTTTGTAATATGTTAGTGTTGGGATATAAAGTGTACTGGGTGGGAGGCATGCGGGACCGTAAACAACATTGGACGGGGGAATGCGTTGGGAGGGAGTAGGATGTTGGATTCATTGGCATTGTTTTAACACTCAGATAATGGATATGACCGAAACAATGTTAACTTAAACTCCGATACATAAAGTTGTCCTCTGAGAGTAGGGGTGTTGGTCCCTTTAATAAATAAATTAAGGTTAAACTAGGTTTTTAATAAAGTGTGTAATTTTTAGGGTATGGCCTCAATTTGAATCTAAGAGAAAACAATCTACAGCAGTTCCGCAATGGCAAGAGTAATTGTATGAATACCTCCAAAATATGTTTTATGAAGCCTTATCTCAACAGAGTGTTAGATCAGTACCTTTACAGCATTTTTCTTGCAAGAGACCATATCACAAAATATTAGTTATTGTATAAACATGATAGCAATATGCAAATTTGAGGAAACCATTCCTGTCAACCCGTGTTTATTCTTTAATGGTCATTGTTTAACAGGTATCGATTGGTAGCTCTATGTCCATGTTTAACAGGAGGCAGGCACTCTCTGTTAATGTGAAACCAGAATGAGACGATGTGGGCATATTAAAGGGGCAGAGAGCAGCACAGTAATCAGAATGCGGCAGTCAAGCATTTCTAATAAGCCAGTTGCATGCCCTCCGGCATCTACTAATCAAATTCAAGCATGTACATAACTGTGAATTTTCAAACGAACAGGCTCTACCTGAATTGAATTTGTAAGAAAGAAACAAAAGTCGCATGTCCATCCATTGCAAATGCAATTACTGGTTAAATTTTGACTAGGAAAAAAAAAAAAATGTGTAAGTTAATATTCAGAGGAATGGGGAGGAAAATGTGCAACACAATACTTTAATCAATATTATATGAATGCAATTTTAAATAGACAGGAGATATTATGGAAAAAGTACTTCATTATGCCAGAGATGTTTAAAAGCTCTGTGGAATTCAACACTGGTGCTGTAAGACTTTTTGTTCTGTTTTATACTTATACTTTATACATCTATGTACTGCAGAATAAATGTTTATTTTGCAAAAGCAGGTCAAAGTAATTGATAATAAAGACTGCTGGCCTCAAAAACAAGAGTAATTAGTCCCTTAAACAAGACAAGATGTTCCCAGTGCAAGACATTCACTAAAAAATAGATTACTAATGTAGGGGATTGGATTACATGGCACTGTGCAATTACGGCAATAATGACAAGTGCATGTATGCTTCTATCATATCATACTGTTAAAGTCTGCTTACTCTTAAAGATTGCTTTTTGATAAAGTGGCATTTATCTATTGCAACCACTTTCTACCAACAATATGTCCTCATAGTTCACAGATCTTAGCAAAATAAAAACCGCACAGGTGAATCTTAAAAAAAAAAAAAAAAACAAGAACTGACGTGTGCCTCTACCCTCCTGTTTAGTTTTACTTTACTTGCATTCCTATTCAACACAACTGCAAAGGATATATATATTTATAGAGGACGATATGGAGGGCTTTGCAGTTGTGTCAATGAGGTTGCAGCAGGGGAATGAGGCTCCCACAGCAGAGAGAAAATTCAATTTAGTCCCTGCTCACTGCAAGGATATAGCCTCAGCCAGAAGTGATATAGAGTGGGCAGGTCTGAGGTCCTGACAGAGCTTCATTGAAATGCATAGCTCACCATCAAGGAGCGATATTTTTTCATCATCAGAGGGTGAAGCAAAGTGCAACAGGGAAATAATCAGCCGATCTATGAGGAATTATTTTGCAGGAAACTAATGGGCCTCCATTAGGCCCTCTCTTTCTGTCCCAAGAATATGTCAGACACTGGACTGGAACCACAGAGCAAGAGATTGTCCAATGATCTCTCTCCCAAAACATGACCCTAAGACCAAGGCCACAGTTTAACTTAATCACAGGCAGCTTGGAATAACCTAATTAAGGAAGTTTGAGAAATTGTTATAGGCATCCACCTCCATGTTTTCCACAACAGTTTTTGTTTGCTTCAATGACAACTATTCTCTATGTTGAGTAAACAAGAGAAATCTTTGAGCTTAATTTAATTATTAAAAGTTGAGTGCACTCAACCACAATAAAATCGGAGCAGAAGTGACACCATTAGCATCAAAATAGGAAGACCAGTTTGTCCGATAGATAGTTACGCAGTATTTTTAGATTTTATTTTTGTTTTAAAAATCTGTACACTCACTTTTAATCCTGGGGTCATTCACTCTGACTACCATGTCCATAATCTGTAGCGGCACAACCACGTTTAACCAAATGTTGTACAAAGCAATACATGTGTACTTTATACTATTGTCTTATATAACCGTATAAAACTTTTTGTTTCATTTCAGTGTCTGCTGAGCTCAAAATGATGTGTAAGAACATAAAATAGAAAACCTACCCTGCTTGTTCTTTGTATTCAAAGACAATGACAAGTGTCACAGCAGATGCATGGGAATGTGTGCCATGACACTTCGTGGGGTAATTCCAGAGATATGATATCCCATATTTTACACCATCACCAGAAAGGACTATTGAGCGTAGAAATCAGATTATGCCTTTGTATCAGTGTCTCTCAACCACTGTGCCACCATAGCCAACCAGGTGTGCCAGGGACATTTTCCAATAGATATACCTGTAGTTCCATTTAATTCCAGTCCTGAATCTGTGTGTGTAGACTGTTTTATTCTATCAATATAGATCCACAATTGGCTCTGCCAAAGCTCTACAAAGGATTCACAATGAAGTAGGTGGTATTCATATAGCCCTAACAATGAGCAATGAGGGGTGTATGAAGTTTTGGTTGTTGGAAGAGACAGTGGTGCACCACAAGCTTTTGTAACTTATTGACAGTGTGCAATTGCAGAAAAAAAAGTTTGAGAAACACTTCATCAAAACACTAAAAACAGCTCTCTCGTTTTGTTACGGAGGGAGAGGTGGGATATTGATGATTATAATGGCTTATAACGGGCATGAATCCAAGTTGTTAAAATCAGGCAAGCCTGTCAAGTGTTATTTCCTGTGGAAAATAACTACCTGAAAAACCTTCATTTTTGGAGAGCCTCTCAAAAAATCAGAAAACTAAACAGCAGGAATGATTTTTCTCTCTCTTCTGCTTACTTTAGCCTTCTTGGGTGTCATCAGGTTCCTGTCTGTGAGAAGTGTTTTCTCTTTATAATACCTTCAACATTCACGAATCATCAAAACACACAATATAAAGCAGCAGGCCGGAGGTAAGAGTGGTTTAAAGATTCAGACGCAAGTTACTGAATAAGATCATATCCTGACTTAGAAAAAGCATTTTTATGATGACATGAGGGAACACTGATGATGCTTCAGATCCTAATGATGTGTTTCCATGCTTTCTGCTATATATAATTGGTATTTTCTGGCTGCCCTTAACTTTCATTAGTAATGTCTAAGTGTTCCAGCACATTCTCTAATGAGCTGTTTCAAATAAATAAAGAGGAAGTCTCCACCAACTGGAAATCACACAAGCGGTGGGAGACACAAACATTTTCCAAAGCCCGCAGGACTACTCTGGAGGGTGCCATCAATGTATTGATTAAAAAAGGGCCTTAAAATGGCAAATATGTTGTGAACACTCATTTCGTATATGTAAAGTCTTTTCAAAATATTGCAATATGCTGCATATCATGCCAACGTGAAGCATATTTCAGCCACTTGGGAAGTATCATCACTGTGTAGTTTGCAATCATTTTGGCTGTTCATTTTCGCTGGAATACGTGTCTTTCAGGCTGAAACTGTCATCTGTGCAATCTTTGCAATCTGTGAATGATCACCGTCTTGTTAGACTGAGGAAGAGTAGGGACATGCTTGCCACCGAGCGTAAAAAGCAGAGAATACCGATTCATCATTCCTCTCCCTGGAAACAAAATCAGCCATAAATCAAAGAGAAAAATGAGGCGCCTTATCTGGCTAACTTCACAGCTAAGGTAGCTTGACTTCCCTCTCCCTCCAGAGATCGCTCAAGGCTACATGAGAATAAGAGCTATAGAACAAAAATAAAACATTAAACCTAAGTACACAGGTCTATTTCTGTTTATCTGGGTGAGACAGGGGTGGGTACCCCATATCATTAAAATCCTTTGTGTTAATTCTCCTTTTTTCCATTTATGCTCATTTACACGAACATAAAATCAAACAAATAGTACCTATTTTTGTACATGTGGTAATGCTGTTGATTGGGGTATGGGGTATGTATCATTAGTAAAAATTAGTTTCTTAACCTTAAGGGTAAAGTGTATTTCAGATATTTGAACAGAGGTGTGAGACATCATACCAAGATTTAACTTCACAGATATTAGGTAGGACGAGCTGATTAGGTTGAAATATCACATGAACAGGCTGCTCTTTCGGAGGAAAATGTTAATGAGCGTATTGATTGTGACTTCATTCCCACTGAGAATTCATTTAGTCTTGGAGGAAACAGTTTTGTCCAGAAAATATGCAGAAAGCAAAGGGAGGAAGCTAATCTTGTAATCTTCCCAAATGACCAGACACTTATGCTATGAATTAAAGTACATTTAATCAATAGTGTATACTGGTGCCAGCACAAGACTGTTTGTCAATAATCCCTCATTTGAATGGAGAAAGGTCTCCTGCTTATTCTTGCCAATAACAAAAGGCTTTCAAAAATGTCTAAAAGTCCATACTTACTGCTACAAACTACAGTATCAAATCCTCTTCAGCTAGACACTGCATCTCATAAAATATTCATAAAATTAACACACAAACCAGAACCCATATGACTGAAATTGTATACTTACATATTTCTGTTATATATAGATGTTTTATCACTATCCAGACCACACAAAATAATATATATATATATATATATATATATATATATATATATATATATATATATAGATCATAATTGTATATAATCATAATAGTATACTATATATATATATATAGAATACTAAGGTATCTATTTGAAGAAAACATTCAGCAACTGTCTTTGGCTGCCAGTTGAAATCAAAGGGGGGAAAAATCTGTATCACATGGAAAGTCTAACCCTTGCTTAAATGCCTTGTTCAAGTTTAAAGGCCATTGGAGATTGAGTCAGGGCCTAAGACTGCATGAAGTTAAAAAAAGAGCCTTTCACAGGATTTGAGTGCTTAACCCATTCCCTTTCTTCCCGGCTCCCCCTCTCCCAGGCAAAAAGAGCAAAAGCAAGAAAGCCAAGGGCACCATCATCCGGGAAAGCTTCATGTCATGCGGAAGAAAAGCTTTAAGGATGACCTGGTGTGCAGGAGCTGTCTGCTCCCAGCACCGCAGCGAGTGTCCCCCAGTCCCCCCACTGTCGTCAGAAACAGTCCTGAAAAATTAATTAGACATTTCGCCCCAAAGGCCTGGAACCTGCACACACACACACCACTCTGAGCTGCAAAGCATTTGCACAAAAAGATGGATTCTGACATTCCAGTTCATGCTCACACTCGTAAGTCAAGCTCTCTCTTTTTCTGCAGCTTGAGGAGTCTCTGCCCTTCCAAATGTTCACATCTCTTTTTTTTTTTTTTTTTTCTGAGCTACATTCCAGTGCAGGTACTTCACCTGTCTGTGTGGTCCATTGACACGTCTGTCAAGCCAATTACCAAGTTGCTGCTGATTGCCTCTTCATATCCACTATGTAAGCTGGAAAAAAACATAGACAATAATCAAATATTATGAAAGCATTAAAGCATGTGGGTAATATACATTTATATTACAATTTTGATGATGGAGTCTGATTTTTTGACATGAATGCTTGTCCATAAAACAGAAAATAAGACACACCCAAGGAGAAGCCATGCACTATACAAAATACATAATTTAATATACAAGGAGTATTTCTAATAAATCCTTTGTCAAGCAAGAAGGACACGCGCTTATCGAACAACAAGGACATCTCATTGAATAGAAAGGACAGCAGGAAGGATAAGATGAATGGAGAATTTGGCAGGAGTATAGAAGCAGAACTGTTGTAGCATGCCATCTTTTCCAATTAGTTGAGGGCATCTTTTTCAATGTCATTACTGATGAGTTTGTATTTTTAGCAATCACAGAATCGAGCCAAAATAATGAGATACTTAGTGTCAGGAAAAGCCAGAGCTTGGCAACAAATCTTTGAGGCCAGAATATGCATTAATCTGAACCCATGGTTTAATGACTTGTATCCTCAATTAACCAATCCGTGCCCACAGTTTAATAAGCTGTGCCCTCAATTTGCCAGTAATTGATAAACTGAGGATATGAATTACAAATGGAAGTTTTATTTTTTGATTGTGTCCTCTAATGGGCTCTGTAGAAATAAGCAAACTGTGAAGTGAAATCAAACTATGCTAGATAAAATGATAGATCAAATATTTTGATGGCAGGTATGCCACCCAGGCAAATTGGGTTCCTGGGACATTTCCCACACTTACTTTATACTACACTAAGAGTAGGCACTTTTCAAAAATATATTGTCCAAAATGAGAATTCTGTTATGACACATGCCATGAGGCTTTTTGTCACCTGTCTAAATTTCGTCAGCAACATTTAGAAGGTAATATAACCCATTATGTCAGTGTGTTCCCTAATGCCTAGCATACATCATGCCAATATTAGGCACAGGTGATAAATAAGTTCCCAGGAGTGCTGGAGATGTTTCCTGTTTTTTTTTTTTTTTTTTTTTTTTTTTTTCCATTTGTGTTCTTATCACATAATTGGATATATCTCATAATCAATTAATATACGTATGTGCTCATATGCTTATGGGAATCAACATTTCACTATTCAGAATTAGCTTTTGCAAAACAAGTGTGGTAACCCATGTCATTAAGAGTAAGTGATTTCACAGTAGTTCCTCACCATCCACTGGGTTTTTAGATGTCATATCATTTATGAATTGTATTCAGTTTCATTAAAATGTATATGGGACAGATGTATGGCAGTACAGCATGCAAAATGCACTTGGCAGCTATGACTGCTTTAACAGTTGATGAAATTAAACTGGAAATGTTCAAAACTGTAAAACTCAGTCTGTAAAAAACATTTATGTTCCCATTCCTCAGAATGTGGACAAGGAGTTCACATCAGCAAAAATTGTTAGGGAAAAACCATATGCATGTTCACAAGCATCACAAGCGCTATGCAAATCGAGGCTGATAGTGGACACAGACTATTAAATTTCTGTATCAATGTAATATAAAAATCAGTGGATCTCCTCTAAACTGATGCAGATTGTATTAGACAAGGACATGTTGTGAGCAGCATCAGTGGGACAGCTCTGCTGTTGAGTACTGATGTTTGTTGTAGTTTTATGTACATCTCTGAACTTCAGTATATCCATTTATGCTGTGCCTTCAGACCAGACTAGAGGCTCTGATGGTGATATAGATACAGTATGTTTTATATCGTTTCCCATTTTAAGCCTGACTCCTTGATTTTGCCTACTACTGATACACAAGTGCTTTCTGACACTCTTCATTTTTCCTCCCTCTAGTCAACAGTTCATACAAGTTAGGTTGTGATACTTTCACAAAACACAGTGTTCCATTGTCATTACTAACACAAAGTCAAATTATAGTGTATCCATCCATAAATGTGTTATATATGGGCAATATTCAGTATGTTTTTGTTAATTACTTTGATATAAAAATAAAAGTTTGTATTATATGTAAATAACCTTGAAACAATAATTGTACAACTTGTGTTTCCCCTTTCTGTCTGTTATCAAAATGACTCCATTTATAGGGCTGAATTTATTTTAATTCCTGTCTGACAAGAATAATTGCTTCCAATGGAAAACATCTTGTGGAAATGCATGATCCAGAATCTGTAATTAAATCTCTTAGATATGACTACTGCAAGCCCATTTTTGCACTTTGTATTGAACAAATTAAGTCACTCTTTCTGTTTAGGCTTAGTTGCAATTCTTTTTCAGAACAGGGCTAAGACATCACAAGTAGGATATATTAATACTACCTTAATATAAAATGTCTGCAGCAACAGTTGAACTAGAATGAGGTGTTTCAAAATCATATCAAAAAATGCAAAAGCTGTGTTTATGAGGAAAAACCCAATCATTTAGCTACCTGAGCAAAGTAAATTATTTACCATTAGGGGTGAAGAAAAAAAAAAAAACAGATCAGATTCTTTCACATCAGAGGCAGGTTACAGCTCTTCATACACAACAAGGTCATGGCATGCAGAAAGTCTTCGCTTCTGTCTATATAAATGTGTTATCTGTATATTCTGTTTGGAGGCAAAGCATGCTGGTACATTTCAAGAGTCTATTTTTGGTTGTATTTTTTCATATGTTTACTCTATTACCTTGGTTTGAATGAGTAAAGGTAAGAGAAGCTACAGAGAGAAAGTTAAATCTGCACAATCAATTGCTCTACTCAGCAATATGTGGTAGCCAGACTGCATTCATTTTTTACCGCTGTGCTCAGTGTATTAAATTGATTATAAGTTAACTAGACATATGTTAGGCAATAGAGCTGCATTACGGTGCAGTCTTGTTTTATTCACTATATGCACAACACATGGTCCAGTTTGGCATTTCTGTCTATTAAGCCAGTGTTACAGCTTGCTATTGCATATCTGACAAAATAACAAATCTGGAGCCTTAAACCTGAAGGTCAGTTTTAATATAATATCAAAAACCAATTTCCCCTTGTTTGTCAGATCCATTTATCACACCCATTTAATACAATTACAGCATATATTCAGCCTATCAGTTCCAGCAAAGCCGTGGCTTCCAGTTGGACTTGGGAGCAGAGGGTGATTAACTCAAGCAGAACAGAGGGAAGGGCCATTGGGACTGGCACTGAAACATTGAACCTAGAGAGAGGATTAATTTCCCAACTGCCCACACTGAAGGGAGACTTAACAATGGATGTGAACCTGCAAGCCTTCAAAGTAAAAGACAACGACCCATTGAAGACAGGTGCTGTGGGACCTGCATAGTGAGATCCACCTGGTCAAGCAGGAAAAAAAAAAACATGAAGGTACTAAAAGCAATTCTAATATTAACACCGGCATGACACTAACCAGATAAATTACGATCTCTTACAAGGTTGATTTAAGGAGTGAGGATACGCATTCATCAACCAGTTTAAATCATAAAGTTATGATGAAAGACATCAATCCAAGAATCTACACTTAATATCCTCTTAAGCAGGTTACCACAGTCATAGCAATTCATTCAGCATTTTAATAGACTCTTCACCAATGCAACACAGTAAAGCTTGAATGATATTCCTCCAGTTCTTGGAAGAGAGTGCAGAAAAATAATTAGCTAACAAACCCAAATTTGGTGAATCGACTATTTATTTACAATCAACTCATACGCAGTATATCAGCAAAGTTAAACTCTAATGATGCTTCAGGTCAGCAGCACTGCTGCAAATGAAAAAAAAACAACCTGGTCTCCAGGCAAAACCACATCCAAAATTCTTTGTAATGGTCATGTAAATAGCACTCTGCCATGCTGCATCTCCTTTGTCTTGTCTACTATCATGCCACCTCTCCTTTTTGGGCCACACATCCTTTTTTGGTTACTATCTCCTTGGAAAACAATGGGAAATTTAGCACTACCTACTTTATTCTTGAAAAAGTCTGATAACTAGCTAGTCGCATTTGCACACGTTATGGGTGATTAGATAGCTAGCTTAAATTCTGCATAAACTCTCCTGAGTCTCATGAAAGGTGAGATCAATGCAGCTTGTAACTACCTGTATGTGAGAGTGAATGAGGAAAGAGGCAAGTGCTGCAGTTTCAGTAATATTTTTTATACCACCTGGTTGTATTTCTCTGCTTTCATGTTCTCATGTGTGATTGGGAAATGAGAAACAACTGGCTATCATTGGGAACAAACAGTAGTTGTCCCAGTTGTGGTTCAGCACTGGGCAGCTCCAGTACCAGTGAGCTGTGGGTTCCTCTCCTGGGGAGCAGTCATGCTGTCGGCTGGCTACCCCTTGGTTGGCCAGTGTCACAATAAACTTATGCCCATTCCTTTTTGTGCATTCTAGTAGCATATGCTGAATAGATGAATATCATATTGTTTCTTGGGCAGAGTGTTCCACTGCTCCCTGAGAGGACTTGGTTGTGTGCAATCACCAATCATCTTATCCTATGTGCATCCACATCTTCCCCCTTTAAATGTCAACAGTGTCATCAGTGTGGCCAATTTCCTATCGCCATAATGTCTGGAGAGCCATAATGCTGCTCATGGATGGAGACCACAATAGAGTATAATGTTTTAGTGAAAAGATAAATACAATAACTGGCCATTAAACATTCAGTAAGAATGTCATGTTCAGCAATATGTTAAAGACAGTAAAGACTACACATATCACTGTAGAATTTACAATAATTTATTGACTTAGTTCTAGAATATGAATACGAAGAGGAAAAAACTTATCAGCAATTCGTCTGCCAATAAATTAAGTTGGTCAGTGTGGTCAGTACTGAGTCTTCAGTTTAGGTGGCCATTTTGTCTGTGTTACTAAAAAATCTGTCTGCACTTGTGTTATGTGTTCATTCTCTCTGCTTGGACAAAATTTGATGTGATGTGAAAGGCAAAATGATACTCTTTTTCACCTCCCCCAAGGCTAGAACATCCCCATCACCCCTTTGAGGAAACCATGGGAGCTGTGACTGTGATGCATATAGACAGTCTTTGGTGCACACACTCCCAGCACAATGGAATGCACGGAATTCAGGAAATCCAGATGACAGCTTCCCTTTTAACAAAACTTTTCTTCAATACATACCTGTTACAATTTTTTTAAGAATAAAAGTTGATTGAATACATGATATTGGTGTGCACAACATCCAAGTATCAATTCATTCAATGTATTTGTCTGTATTTGATATTAACGCTTCTTCAGATTGAACAGTGGAATTATTATTATTAATGATAAATAATAAGAGCAAAGACATAATTAAAAAGGGAGGCTAGCAGAATTCAGGAAATGAAAAATAAAAAGTTTTAAAGTCTACTTTTCGATTCTTAAATTCAGCTGCACGCAGATTCATCTTCTATTATTTAACCCACTTCACTCTTGGCATAGTAAACACCTAGCATATAGCACAGGGATATTATGTAGCAGGGTCTCGTTATATTACATATAGACCCCCGTAGTAATCAGCCACAGACAAAGGCTAGGATCTGGTACACACTGAGATTTAAGGCCAAGTGGCCTGCTCTCACCCTGTTGTGAAAATTATTTTAAAAAAATACACCCTGGATTAGACTTGGGACTAGATTTGATTGGCTAGAACTTTTTGTCTTAACTTTTAAAAAACAAATTTAAGTGGTCACTGATATTAACAGAAATGGATGTGCTAACAGCAAACCCTAGCTCCAGGTGTCCAATGTAAAGAATTCTCTACTGTCTGGTAAAATATGTAACTGACAAAACCACATTCACATATGGACAGCAAAAAAAAAAACAACTCTTTATATTTATATTTAATTGAACAATGGAGGATATGAGAATGTCACTGGCAATTTTAATATGTCATTTACCCATTTAGTTTTTTTTTTTTTTTTTTTTTAAATCAAAGGACAAGAAGGGAATTGATTTGCTAAATATTTTGACTCCAACGGTCAATTTGCTCTGTGCTGCTGAGGACCCCCCTATTAAACTCCTTGGACCAGCTTATAGAGGGAAGCATAATGGCTGTGCATTCTCTCTACTGTCTTCGGCTGTCACTGAGTGACTACCAACATCTGCCTGACCTAGCGTGGTCAATCTGATTTAAGTGTGGAGTCGATTTTTCAGCTGGCCCCCCTGCCTCGGGCTTAAAATTGGTGTTCCACTGCCTTTCCATCCCATCAAGTGTCCAAGACCATTTTCCAAGCCACAAAGAAAAACTAAAGGCTTTTATGGTGGTTGGTGGGGGGGGGGGGGGGGGGGGGTGAGAAAAATTATCATGAAATTTCTCATCTGTAGACTTTCACTTCCAAGAAATACCCAAAGGATTTCTCTGAGACAGTTATAGTTATGATTGGACCCTTGGGAAATTACCAGCCTCACATTGCGTCACTCACAGCTTTCTGTGAGGCAGAATGCATCTGTTGTGAATTTGACAAGTGGATAGAGAGGAAGAGTAGCAATAAGAAGGAAATGCTGTGGTTTGCAGAGAAGCTTAGCTGCTCTTTGCAAAGCAGTGCCAACTGTATGCTTTGACACTGCTTGAGAAGCACTGATTTTTGTAGTTTTTTTTGTATTTGCTTATTTATTCTTTATTCATTGTAGTAATATATTGTAGATATTAAATTAATGTGAGTGTATTTTTTATTACAATTTTTGTCCCCAAATAGCAATATTGTGCTTGCATCTTGCATTTGATCACTGCTTTTTTGTGACCTGTATGATATCATTAAGTCTGAGAGAGCATTAGAAATCCTGAGATATTAGATCATTTGTGTTGTTCCAACTGATTTCACAGATCACAAGTCCCAGATTTAATTTTTGAGCAAGAGTAACACATTTTATCATTTGCACATTATTAATTGATATTGATGTACTGAGGAAAGGTAACATATGGTATTTTTTCAGAGCCAAGGCCAGAGCCACTTCAAAAGCTTAAGAATTGAAAGAAGAATTGTTCTCCACAACATGAAACTGATCTTTGATAAAGATCAATGTCCTACTAATTCGGCCTTCCAAAAATGACCACATTTATACGTTCAAAAGATAATTGCTCCCCTCATCTCTCGAAATGATTTCATTTAACATTCAAAGAAAAAACTACACATATTGAATGCCGAAACAGGTGTCTCCATATCCATTTTAAATTCCACACTGGATCAAAGGATTGATCTCCTGAACCACAAAACGAATCAATGTCATTCAGGGCAGGGAGTCAAGTGATTGAAATATCAGTCATCATTCCAATTAGATGACTGCAAGCCAATCAGATCACTGAGAGCAAAGGGCATGAGAATGAATTTGGCTTTTTAAGCAGGTGCCACTTGGTTACAAAGCAATCACAGCAAGTGAAAGATGAGGCAGAGAATTTGATTTCAAGGCATTAAGGGTATTTAATACAATGTTATATCATACCTTTTGTCACTAGTTTACAATGGATTTTTCCATTATTGTAGTTGTGTATATATGTAGACATGTTTGTTTTAATTAATGTTTGTTTTAATTGACACAATTTAATAGTAAACAAAGAGTTGAGGTAAGTAGGAGAAAAAACTGTTTATTGTGTTCATCAGTATAATACATATCAATTATATTCTTTGGATATTGAACAGCAGTATGGAATAGGGATGAGGCCAGGATGTTGTAACTAGATGTTAATATACTCTAATTTGAGCTATAGAGACTGAACTGATCTTACAAAATCAGCTGAAATTGTACACATACAGTGCAAAGTATACACAATGTGGAAATGTATTTTGTTGTAAATGAGGACATATGCTACTTACATTAACAATGATAGTTTTACAGACACTTTTAATTTGATGAGTCAGTTTTCCACCCACCCTTATGGTCATTTGCAGTCTGTTTTTGTATGGCTGAAGTAAGGCAATGACAGTTCACTTGAACACACCACAGGAAAACCGTGCCAGCTTTAGACAGTTGTCACTCATCAACTGAATTCTTTCACATCAGATTCTAAATTAGCAACTAATTTCCAAAGCGACTGAATAATACGTCTGTATCTGGATTTCAAAGTTATATTTATCTGCAGCATATGGGCAGAGGAGGAAAGCGCAGTTGAGAAAAACGGATGAGGAAAACCTCTGACCCTAAGCCTCTTACAGTGTTGCGCAAATGGATACTATTAAAGGAAATGAACGCAACGTCTTCCACATTGCACTCAAAGTGAGAAAGCAGGAGTGCTGGGAGCACGGTCCCAAGCATTGGCTGACTGCCAAAGCGGCCCTCTGAATCAAAGCCAGGGCTTTCATAGCTTGCCAACTAGCTTCATTCATTTCCTCAATCCTTTCCCTGCACACCAAGGGGCAGCAATTAACTCCTGACACCTAGAGACCACAGCCCCACCCACATGCCTCACATGTAAAATGACTGAGGGCAGCATTGCATAGCAAGGGGAGAATCAAAAAGGGTGTTAAAATATGTTATATTATTATTTGTATATTTCTTTTTGACTGAGTAAAATGGAATAAAGTTTTATTATTACTATATGTGACAGTAATCTATGAATTATTTTGTGTTAGTTGCTTTTAAGCACAGTCACGATAGATTTCTCCAGCTGCCCCCAAAATTAACACACCCTGCTTTACTAGCAACATCACACAACTTGCTAGCTGGCTATTCAACTAGTTGTCTAATGATATATGAGCCACATATTTGATAGCTACCTATAATACACAGCTAGGTAGATGGTAATTTTTCACATTAGGGGGGAGAGGGCAATGCTGTTCATAGTTCAGGGGGGTACCTCCCCTAAGAATATAATGGACGATCACATCCATCTCCCAAAATCCTCTTCATGGGTCCCAATTATCCCCACGTCTGGCAGCCCCGACCTGGCAGACATTTAAGGTAAGCGTACCAGGCTGGACTTCCTGAACACCACCTCCCATCACTGCTTGATGTCTGTATTTCTGGTTCCAGACAGTCATCATGGACAAGAATCACCCCCTTCTGTGGTGCCCGAACCCAGCCCACCACAAAGTCCAAGATGGCATATCTGTTGTGAGGGATCTGCAAACCATTCACCACCTTGAGGGTGAGCCCATCTCCCAACCATGTCCCATTCCTGCTCGCCCTGAAACCAGCGCTGGAAAAAGGCAAGGCTAAAAAGGGTTACTTGGTTACATCCTGTGTTCAGGATGCATAACACACACATCCCACTCACCTCCTTCTCAATCCACGGGCATGACTAAGCCCTAAGCTTCACCACTGAACATCACCACCAGGTGTACTAGCGCTGGATGTGACCCACCTCTCCACAGACAAGGCATATAGGCCTCCCTTGGGAGTCCCACTGGAAGGAGACCATGCAGTAGGGAAGTGATGTTGTTCCTGCACCTGCTTCCAACCCCAGGGGCTCCCCAGGGGGCAGAGCCTGGAGCTCCTTTGACACCTGCTGTCTCAGCCCCTCAATCAATGACTTCTAAGAGATGGCCATCTGGTCCAGTAATTCGCACCTCAGCTCCACGCACACCACTTCCTTCCACTGTTCCAGGTCACCAGTTGTCACAAGGGCCTGGTCACTGAATGCAGGGAAAGGAACAGGGGCACAGCTAATCAGCCCCCAATTCACTGTCCAACTCCTTCGCTTCAATTCTAACTTGGCTGTGCACCTGTCGCTCTAAAATGTACATAACAGGTCCTGCACAAACCCCTAACAGAGACTGATTTTGCAGCATCCGATCAATTCACTGTGTCTCTGGATTCCTGCTCCCGCCACTTGGAGTACAGCCCCAGGATTTTCAACAAGTAGCTGTCCAGCAACTCACTGGACTCCTGGCACACTGAAAAAACCTTGTTCAAGCAACTGAAAGAGGACTGGGCCTCCAAAACAGGTCCCCCAGCACTGCCCACAAGGATGTAACTCTGTTAGTCCATTAAAATGAGGAGGGCATTCCAGTTTGCATGTTTCTCCAAGGCCCGTGATAGTAAATTCAGACCCTGGGCCCACAGCGTCGCCTGTACCTGGGTCCATCAAAACACCACTGACCTCCACCCCAGTAAACCTAAGCACCCCGGGATCACACATAAACTATAGTATGGTGACACCTCTGGTCCCCCCAGGAGCAGGGACTCCACAACTTGCCTCAGCACTATTTATAATATTACTTTAAAATGTCTTGCAGGCAATGCTGAACAGATGGGCAATTCCTGCCAACTGCACCACAGATTTTTGCACCAAACTGCATCACCTTTTTTAGTGAGGGTGATGGCCAGCTATTTCTTCATTGCCACCAGTTCATTCCAGCACTTACAGACACATCCCAAGCAGCTGACAATATGGACTTGTGTCCTTTATGTCATTGGCTGCATTTGTGTAGTTTCAGGCACCGTCATTGAACAGTGTTGATTCTAGTAATGTCCAGGTGGCACATGATGCAAACTGCCACAGAATACGTATGTTTGCCAAGTGTCCTGGGTTTACCCATGAATCCTAGAAAAAACATGCTTCTCCACCGCCTGTTAGGCGAATGACCATCTGAACACAGTGGACACATGGCAGGGAATCATGTCAGGACTATGTGTGCTTGTGGCACAGAATGAAGAGGCTGTATCAATAGCACAAGAGACAAGGGATCGATTAGCTGAGTAACTTTTTCCTGCATGGTGAGTACCTTCAATACAAGTTCATGGAGCCTTATTGCATATACGTATGAACCTTGAATTATATGTCAGTGTGGATAAGAGGATGAATGAAAACAAATAAATAAAAATAACAGTAAGCATGCAAATGACAGTAAAACTCAAAGACATGTATTGTATTTGGGAAAAAAAAAACAGTTTTACCACTCTTTCTGCCCCTTGTGTCATCGGCTGGGAGGAGACTGTGCCACAATGGGGAGACATTTCTGTGATGTGCTGTGACAAACTGTTTTGTTGCAGGTCTAACCTGCCCCCCCCCCCCCCCGATCCAGCAAACCATCAAAGATGACTAAGGCTGATTTTTTTTTGTTTTTTGTTTTTTTTTTTTAATTTAAAATTTGTGGTTTAAAAAATAAAATGTATGACTACACGCTCAGTCTTGTCACTTTAATGCCATATTTAGTGAGTACAACTCATTCAGCTTTAGGGTACACATTAATAAATATTTAGAAGTAGAAATGGAATCTCTCTCACATTCTACCAAGACGTTATCTTCTACAGAGGTAATGCCTACATAGATAACTACATCACACTCTCTGGAAGTTGGGATCAATCCCAGACAAAAAGGCACTGACCCAGACTCCTTCAGGAGCTGTTGCAGGTTTTATATATGGCAGTGCAACAGGTGTTAATTGGGTAACTGTCCATTTCCTTCTGAAAGTCTGAGTCTCTCCTAATCTGTGTTGTGTCCCATTATTGTGTAAATAACAATAAACCATGCTACTGGCACACTCTTATAAAAGTAGTTTGGCTGGCACTTTGACTGACTAATGCACTTACCACTTAAATACAAAAAATTGATTCAGACATGCCATTTTGATCATTGGAGCTTTTCATCTGTGCTTGAATGCTACATTTCCACTGAACTAAATCAGGCCAGATACATTTATTATTGCTGTCATTTGTCATAAGTGGATGAATTAATTGCATTCTTCTGATACAGAATAAAAGCTAAAAATGTACACTACACGTGCACTACACCTTAAAGATGTATGTTTGTAACTTCAGACATAATCCAAAGACAGCAGAAAGACACCAGACAAGATTAAATAACACAATAATAACTTATATTAATTTAATAATACTACAGAAAAAAAAAATATTATAATTAACATTGGTTTCTGATATATTTTCTCAGTTGTTCCTCTTTTAGACTGTAGCCTCCTTGTACAAGAATTGGCATAAAATAATATGAATTGTTACATAAAGGCATTCTCTGCTGTCAAGGTTCTCATTTTCTAACAAATATTCATGCCTACCTCCTCCTTGTTTTCCATGTCATGTTTATTATACCAAAGCAGAGCAACAGCAGGCTAATTGTGATGATACTGTAGGCATCAAACAATTAAAAGTGTGCCTGTGAATAACCGCACATGTAACCAGAATAAATATTAATGAAGCCCAGTATGTGGCTTGCTATATGCCGACACCGCGGGAGTCACAAGGAGGGACAGGATGGAGCAAAACACTGCCAATGAAGATTAGAGTGGTTTGCTGGTGGGCAGAAAGGTATTCAGGCCATACCAAGGGCTGTCTGCCTGATAGGGGTGCTGGTCAAGTGGGCCTTAAAATGAGTCCAGACAGGCAAAGAGTCTCTCATTAGCCATGGCCAGCTCAGCTCAGCCTGGAGCTCCAGCACAGGGACCCTCTAGTTGCTTTTCAGGCTGTTGTACCTGCAGCCTGCATGAGCGAATCTCCACCATAGTGGCTCTCATCAGGCCAGAGAATCAATACTACTGCTAATTCAGAAGGAAACAAAATTTCCGCTCCAGCAGCATTGGCACACATTTTCACATGTCATATTTAGAGGATTACCTTGAAATGTTAATTTTGGATATTATAAATGAGCATCCACTCAATCTGCCCCTCACCACTTCGTGAAACATCATCAAATTTATTGCTTTATTCTGACTTTCTTATTCCACAGTTGATTTAGAGGGTAACTGAATGCCATATGTGAAGACAGGTAAAAAGCATGCTCATTTCTCAGCCTGACTGTGGCTGAAACCGGCCAATCAATAGGCTTACTAAGAAATATAAGACACATATCATTTGTGAATACCTTGGTACATATACACTCAGGAGTATGACTGACCACAAACACCATGAGTATAAGACAAGACCATGAAAATATCCATAGGAATTCATTAATCTATTAAAAACAAAACTACTTTGTTCATTATGTTTTTCCCATTACACCCCTTTAATCATAAATTCAGAAGTCTTACAGAACATATGTTATAGTTCCGTTCAGAATGCATATGCACAGAATGCATATTCAGCATTGATTTGCTGTTGTGAGAGGTCAGACCACACGAGCACCTCACTTGCATTCTTCATTATTAAATTTAGACACACACACAAGATGTGCTCTCTAATGAGAAAATTGATTATGCATGATTTGTACAAGTAAATATTCTGAGAATTAGTTTATCTCAAGGCACAGTGAAGTGGAATAAATTGCTTTCATTTTCTGTTCCATAAAAAGATTACTTTTTTCCCAAAATAAAACCACTCAACCCTGTGACATCATGTGCAGTGCTGAGGAGAAGTCTGACAATTCTCACTTTATCACAGGTGTTTCATGGAAGAGAAAGAAAGGGGTCCTTGCAGTATAGCTGAGGAAAAAACCTTAGGGCAAACTAAAAATACCAAGGGTGGAAAGAAAAAGTGTGAGATCTTGCTCTGGGGGGAGCTCCTATGGGACAAATTCTAATGAAAATCTGAAGCAAACTCCAGATGTCCTCTCATTTGAAACACTCAGCTGGGGGCAAGGAAAGCGGTGAGGGGGGTAGGTACATGGAGATGGTAGAAGCGATAGAGATGAGGGTAGGAACATCACAGCCCACCATCTGGCAGGAAACAATTAAGAATTTTATTTACTACCTTTGAGTAGAGTGTACTCTTCATGTGAGCACTGACAGCACAAGTAGTAAATGTCCAGAAAGAGAATGGAAAACACAATATAAAAAATTAATAAATAGACAAGAGACAGATTATATTAAAATCAAACTAATTTTATTTGCTGTAGCAAAGAAGAGTGCTCCAACAACAAAGAAAATCACCTAGAGTGATAGTGGAAGAAGCTATGAGGTATGATCAAATTATGCTCAACCTAAGATAAATAAGCTGTTGCAATGAAATATCCTACTGTTACACACACCAAAATATCATATAAATAATTCATTGGAGAGAGAGAGAAAAAAAACAAACATACCTAAAAAGACATCATACATTAGTAAAGGAAAAATGGAAAATTCAACCTCAGTGCAATGGCAAAAGTTTGTCTGATGCAATTTAGAAAGCTAATTGCAGATTCATTGTGTCCATTTTGGTAGTTTGCAGAATTGAGTTACCTTTAAAAGAAACTAAGCCTGAAGCAGAGAAGTACAGGGTCTCTGTGCTGATTAGCTGCATTGGGAAGATTCAGAGTAAAATCTGTGTTGGTTCTTCACATAAATCAGGTGAGGGCTCAGTGAAAGACAAAAAGGAAAAGGAAGCCCACTAGATAGAAGTGATAAAAGAACAAAGACTAAAGGTGATTCTTTGATGACTTGTGAGACTTGTAAATTTAGAGTGACAAGCAGATCTCACATCTCTCTTCAGTTATCTGCTGCCAAAATGTTTCTTAAATATATTTTAACACATCTGCCTGGATTTTTTTCTTTTAATTATGGATGATATGAAAGGTTTGTATGTAATCTAGTCAAAACAGAAGGAATCCCTGAAGGACAGCTCTTTTTCTGTCTTTAGAAAACATGACTTACAATTACAGGTTTTGGAGGTCTTCAAGAACTCATGGCCCCAGAGTACATTCATCAATGGTTCGATGGTTCAAAAAAATAACATGGATGATTCCATCTCCCTAACTTCAATGTTTCAATAAATTTATTTTATTAATCTCAAGACAAGGCACGATAACTGCTTCAAAACAATATTTCTCAGCTGACTCCCTGATTTGCCCTTGTCAGAAAGATGAGTTTATTGCCTGATGCAGTAAAATGCCAGGTATTAAAATGTGTCGTCTTGGTTGCTGAACACAAAGACGATTTAATTTCCACACAAGACAGCAACATGGTTTCAGGTTTGATGACAGAGCCTGGAATTTACGATGAGAAAATACTTGCCCAAAAAAATTAAGGATAATGGGAAATGACGACTTTGCTGTGTACAGGCAGGCAGCGTTTAGGAAACAACAGTGGCAGCTTTTATGAATTTGCTCAGAATCAAAATAACTATCTATCTGGTGGATCGTTATAGCTAACCTATGGAGCTAGAAACCTAAAAGAAATGGGCAAATGGGCATTGTTGGATATCCACTGAAAGATGTCAATTGGCTGTTTCATGTCACATCCAAATGAGATGTTGTTTTTTTGTATGCTAATTAGATTCAATATTTTCATCAACACTGTGGTAGCTAGGGAAAAACATAAGAAAGGATGGATTAAAATACATGAACCAAAACCTGCATGACAGCACAAGCGAGCACAATTTTAAAGTGCAAACAAACTGCTAACTTCATGTGACAACAATGTGGGAGGAGAGGGGATGTTTGCTGCAAACAAGGGCCTGGTTTGGCAAAAACTGATATTCTTGCCAGCTTTGTGCTTTTGGCATAACGCCCTCAACAACTACCTCTTAGTACAAGCATAACATTTCAAAGCAAAAATAATGGTGTGCAAATGCACAGATAAGACGATTCACCTTGAAGGTCATCTTATTACTCCTAAAGACTGAATGTGTGTTTGGAAGTAATTTGCAGCAAATTTTGCTCAAAAGAAAGCCATCTTGTTTCCATGGAAGCACATTGATGAGATCCATCATTACAAGGGGTTACTCTCTCAGAGAGCTTTGATTGACCTGCCTAATGTACTCAGTAATACATAATGTAGCCCCATCACTAAATTTTCAGATTCTTGCCTATGCTTAATATCTCTTGCCGATGGGATGGCTGATGTTTCACAATTAGTAAACATGACTAAAGAGCCACTGTGCATGAATTGTATATAGTGTGTGACTGTGTGTGCGTGTGCGTGTAGAATCACCCTGGCACTCAGAATGGGAAGTACACACTTCATCTTATCATGGTAATTACAAACAGCCTGTATTTATCATGTACCCTCGGGGATGTTTGGCACTTACAGTGTTAAGGCTATACCAAAAGCTATGAACACATTACGCAGAGGCGTCAGCTACTTCAACTCTTTCAATGCCATTTGTTGCCCTGTTTTCCTGAATGTGGAAAAAGAGATCAAAGCAACAGTCCTGCATGACCCTCTTTCAACATAACAGCACCGGGAAGTATTCACACAAATACTCATACATGTTTACTATGGCCCCATTTACACTTGGTTTTAAAATGCGTCTTGGGCAATTGGATCACGAGTGGACAGCGCTAAATACAAGTATAAATGACCACCAAGACGCATTGTGATCCAATCAACTCAAACCACTTGCCGAGGTGGTCTGGGACGCATTTGACCACATATCTTTTGTTGTGTAAACATTAATGCGTTCCGGTTGCGTCCCCGACAAGGATGTAAAAGGAAAATACGTCATCAATGCAGGACGTGGTGGTTGTTTTGGTGACAGCGTGCCAATGCTCGAAAAAATGCTTTTCTAACATTCTTCCTTTTTCGTCTTGTCCTGCGCTCTTTTGCAAGTCACAGATGACTCTGTCCTGCCAATCTCAACAGTTGGAATAGCCCGTACATGTATGTTAGTTCTTGAAACACTTGTTTTCTTAGCTAGCCCGTGCTAAACAAATCTGGTGCTTGTCTGGCGACAGAGACTGACGTAGGCGGGGTGACGTAGGCAGTAACAAAATCTGAACACAAGTGGTCAGCTGGACACCTTGGAGATGCATGTTAGACACAGGTGTAAACGGCTATGTGTCTCAGCTGTCCACTTGTGATCCAGTCACCCGAGATGCATTTTAAAACCAAGTGTAAACAGGGCCTATGAGACCTTCCAAAGTTTTGAAGGCACCAGTGGTAAGGAGCAGGACACAACCAAAAGGTTTTCTGGCTCACTTCCCTGCTAGGGCACTGCTTGTTGTACACTTGGACAAGGTACTTTACCTTTAATTGCCTCAATAAATATCCAGTTGTATAAATGGAAAAAAAAAATGTAATCTAAGTACGTTGTTCTGGATAAGAGCATCTGGTAAATGACAATGATGTAATATAATTCTATTACGGTAAAAGTATCTACTACCAATCAACTGCTCATCTCTCAAAAAGAAGACAGAAGGCAAATACATCATGAGGTAATATACTAGAAACAATTGCATTTATGGTATCGTGCATTCTATTCATGTACAGTGACAATTGCACTGATACAGACTTTTATATAATACAAATAGGGAACAGATGCAAAAATGTCAGCAGAGTTCAGTCTTGTTCAGAAAGAAATGTCTGCTTTGTCTTGGAACATTCATAATGTTAAAGTTAGAGCAACACGCACACTCTGTATGCACACACACACTTCTGTTTTGCTATTTGGCATGTGCTGCAGTGTCATTATGCAGCTTAATGCAGTCTCCTTTCCAGGTACACAGAAAAAGGTGAATTGCTGACTAGAAAAGGAAGGTAGAGAAAAACTGCAGCAGCAATATCTAACATGATGGAGGTGTCGGTGTCTGTACTTTGTCATGCGGTCTCGATGGGGAGACCAGTACAGCACTTGTTGGGGGCTTATACAATTTAGACTGTTTGTTTAAAACTTTTTTAGCTGGGATGCAAAAACGAGTGTTTCTGTAAGCTTAAATAAAAATATTCATGATAGACTATACTAAATTCAATTTTAGACTGTATTTTAAGTGAATTGTTTATAACTGGTATAATAAAAATGGCCACACTCCCTCTGAACTGAGCAATTGCCATAGTCAAGCTTTGAACACTATGAGTTAAACTTGTCAGATGAAGCAGACATACTTGAACACTTCATCAAGGCTTCTGAATACTTCTGAAGATTAAGATAAAACTTGCATATGAATATAATCTAGGGACCATAAAGGTCGGGTAATGTAAATTAAATTTACAGTTGTACTTAACTGTGGCACAAGTTCTTCTATCTTTTAGATTTAGGAGATTATACTGAGATCTCAACTTTTTTTTTTATAAGCCTGCGATGGACTGTATTTAATACCTATTGGAATCTTCACAGGTTTAACAGAGACAAATTGAGTGTTGGAATATTTTACACATTATGAATTCCTAATGAGCCAGGCATTTGAGCTAAGACTTTTAATGACGATTTTTCATGCAAACAAGAACAGAACATAATATATCGCCCTATGTGTCATAAATGTCACTGCATGTTCTGAGCTCCTATGCGAGGTAATGCTCTGGGATAATTAGCAAAGTTATAGTTTTAGATGAATTTCAAAAGATAATGAAAGATAGGCCTTAGGGCAAATAAAGACATTTTAGCACAGATGTAACCCTGGTTCCTTGAAATAAGCAGGATGGAGGGAACAGTTCTTAATAGCCTTGGTATGACGTTGCAAGAAGGATATTTCTCACATTGGAAAGAACTGATGTGGTATTTATAAAAATTTCTCTGAAATGAAAAAAAAAAACTTCTAAAATTGGAGGAATGTGAAAAAATACCCTGAAAATACTAGCTCATTGCTGAGTTGCATATGAAATTGCAATGAATTACACTAAATTTGCAGTGTAAATATTTCACCCCAGATCCTCATCTACTTAATTTACTTAACTTTCCTACTGCTTGAGCAAGATAAAGAAAAAAACAACAAAAACAAAGCAAACCAATTGGTGTTTCAATATCTACTGATAAACAGAACTTAAAGGCATATAGCTTGAGTGTGTGTATTGCTGTGTAACAGGGCTGATGTCACTTGACAAATATTTGAAAAGGCATGTTAATGCTTTAGTGAAACAAGGGAGAGAAGACAGAAAGAAAAGATATAGAAATACATTGAATAAAAATTTGGATAGAACACATTTAAGATAAGGTACACATTTAGGTAAAATTTAATCCCCAGAACTGCTTTAATTCAGCTAGCCACTTCTGCAACTGTGCATAATGGCTCGGATCAACTTGGGCTGGGAATCAATCAATGCACGCAACTCCTCTTGTCCACCAGTTCAGTTAGCTTGTTTTGTGGCCAGTTGTTATAATGGTTCCATTCATAGCTATGGGCACAATCTGATGCTAAAATCTAGTTATAATAAAATGAAAATCATTTACGAATCTAATATGGTGAAAAGGAACTACTCTGTCCCCATATATAATTTTAATAATAATTTGTGATATTTATCAGTCACGTAAAAAGTTACATGCCCAGGTTTGTATCCACGGTAAGATACCAGTTAGTACAAAATGCTCATGTAAACTATCCCTCCAGACATATTAATAAACATGAGTGATTTGTATTAAAAAAAAAAGCTAAGAGCAACCCCAAATTATCTTAATCCGTTTTTCCCCCTTTAAAGACATGGGGAGCGGTGGTACATGTACCTTTCCCTTCAACAAATTAGATTTAAATATGCATTATCACCATCCTGTTTTATCTGCTTTACCACTGTAAATAATTCAGAGTTAAATGAAAGATTCAGATTAGTGTGTAAAGCTGCAGTGTGTCTGAGCATAATATATAAATTGAAAGAAATAACTAAATTACCTGGCATACATCTCAATTCAGTTTAAAAGTTTACTCAAAACAATGATCTCTCTTTTTTTAGACTTTAAAGATATTAAAGTGGCGGGCAGTTACTAAAAATTCTACAAAAGCTAAGTTGGCTTCCTAGTAGCCAAAACAACGGTGCCCTAACCGTTTTTTTTTTTTTCCCAGATTCTTGGCTGCCTCCGATTGTCGGCTTACTTTTTTTTTTTTTTCCAAGGAAACCGGTTTAGGAGACACCTTCCAGGATTAAGTGTGAGAGCGTTGACACAAGTAAATGTGATTTTGATTACTTGGCACAATCCTGCCATGACCCTTCAATACACCGCTGCTTTTGGAGAATTACTCCAAGGAGGGAAGAGAAGGGAAGAGAAGCCTTCGCAGGAGTTCAATGAATAAGGTTATTGTGATGACAAATAACAGAGATCCTGGTGCTTCCATTTCACTTGTTGAAGATACAAAACAATCACTGAGCTACACATGTGCAAGAAATAGTGGTCCTTTTTTATGTCAACGAACAGAAGAACAAGACTTTTCAAGTGATGTTAACATTTTCAACTGATAAACCTTGAGCAAGGGGAAATGACAAGATAAAGTTAAGTAACACACATTTTAACCTGATTTGAAAAGATAGAATATGATATTACAAAGATAAAGACCTACTCTTCTGATGTGATATTAAGGCTCCTAACCTAAGATATTGTTCTCTAAGTGTTGAGTAGATTATCAAGGAGCAGCCATGATGTTTCAGTGCTGTCTCTTTTAACCCATCATAACTGCAGTTTAAATCTCCTGTAGGCAGGAAGCAAGGGCTCATTTCAGATTAAAAGTTTCACAAAAGAGAAAGAATCGATCTCTTGAGAGCTGCTAATCGGCTTAAAGACCTACAGTGGTGCACCTGCAAGAACTGTTACCAGAAGTGGTTGAAACAGCAAGATAAGAGAGAGAGGGAAAGAGATAATACCATTGCACTTGCCTTTTGCAAGTACAGGTAAACAATAATTGCTTGATGATAACCATATACAATATCTGAGTTTATTATAATGAAACAGCTAATTATAGACAGTTGGCATAACATATTACATATCCTGGTTGCTTGTTTACAGACTAACAACATCTGCCTAACTTGGTCTTCAGCAAGTCACCAAAAGTAGGTATCTAACTAAAATGGTAGTTATATCCATATTTATTCATTCCCATGATTAGATAGGAAAATATCTAATTACCAGAAACATTTTTTTTTTCTCCACAGCATTGCAGGGATTCCTTTCATATTGAACTTTCTCTGGACCTTTACTTTATGAATAGTTAGAAACAAACATCTGATTCCTTTCTCCTTGAATAAAACAGTGACATACCTTAAAATAAGTGAGTTTTTAATATTAAACAAGAAGACAAACCATCACATGACATCAAACCAGTATCGGCAACTTGGTAAATAATGATTGTTTGTTGTACTGAGAAATGTGCTAATGAATGTGTTCATAAAACTTATACTGAAAAGTATGCTAATTAATGCATTCATGTAAATCAAAAAGAAAAAAAAAACATCGGGCAGTGCTAAGAACACTTGACACAGGTGTATTTATACAATTCAACAATATAAATGTTTATGTAATTTTGCATTGTTTAAATGAAAACAGCTATAATGCAAGTTCTTCACATGATTTATGTGTTAATGACAGCATAAAGCACCCATCCAGCCTCTGATGTCTGGTGCTCTGCCTGGTGTATCTAATCTGGAATTATTTGCCAGCATTTTTATATTTTTAATAGATGAGAAAACCTGCCTAAAATGAGTCTTTTATTCCGCTTTTAGAGAGTTTGGGTATGCAACACATTTACTGTGTTGCTTCTCCCTTCCATCCTTCCTGTAACTTTTTAAAGTAAAAGTTATGGTTACCCTGCAATAAATCTGGGTATTTCTTTTTTGGAAACAATTATTTAATTTTGCATGCAGGCCTTGAAACTATTACAGAAATGATCTCTCACAGTAATGCCCACCCCACAATGTCACTCATAATAAAGTGATTGGAGAGTTGTACTTTCATTAAAAAAAAGTATTGTGGTAATTTAACATTTAATCATCCTGTCCCAATATGACATGACAACTTGTCTTGAAAGCAACACCAATTACTTCATTACCAATATTTTTTTCATTCATTTGAAAGTGTGACTCATGTTTCACAAAGTAAAACTAATCCTCTTTCACATCTATATTTTTTATCCCTGGATATCAACAAGTTGGTTAGCTCATTTACATGCATGGCTTTGCTCCACATATGCATGTGACCATGGGATTGTAGCATGTTTTACATTATGCTTAGTGGTGAAAGTTGTTGATATTGAGTGCTGTGGATTGCACATGAGTAACACGCAACACCAACAACCATTAACAAGGTGCTTTGTCTCCTCAATAGCTGTCTGGATGTCAAGTGCCCCTGATATCAACCCTTCTGTGCTGGGTTGCAACAGTGATGTCGTCGATGACAGCATTACACTTGTTGATTGCAAGGTTGTCCTAATTGAATGTGGTATATCTCCTTTGGATATCAACAGTTTAAGCTTCATTAGGAGATATTTTCATTACCGTGAGACAAGTTACATAAAATGAGCTGCACTTTAGTTTTCCGTCAAAAATTAATTGATTAAATGTTTCTTGTTGACATACAGAGGCAACATGCTGCAATCAGTAAGGACAAAGATTCCATCAACACGTGTAATGCTGTCATTAACAATGCAGCCTAATACAGAAAGGTTGATGTCACAACGATACAGAGAAAAGCAACCGAGGAGACCAAGCAGCCACATCGTTAATGGTTGCTGGTATTGAATGTTATGCATGTGCAATCCACAGAGCTTGATACCATTGACTTTCACCACTGAACATAACGCAAATCCGGTCTCCTAACCGAGGTTGCGTGATGTGACACATCGCAAGAGGAGACACATGCAAATGAGGTTGCAAAAAGAGAAGGGAAAGGGAAGGAAAGAGATCCATTGATTAATTCTGGACAACAGAGGGGTCCAAAGTCCTTTTCTTCAGCAGGGGTGTGACTTGCACCTCCTTAAAGGCTGGAGGGACACAGTCTGTGGAGAGTGACAAATTCATCACAGCAGAGATGAATGGTAGAAGACTGGGAACGATGGAAGCAACTGCATTAAGTGAAAGGAGTGGTGCGAGGGGAGGAATCCAGAAGCTTGAGTTGGGAGATGGAGCGAGACCGGGTAGGACAGTTATGGTGAGTGCATCTTCTGAAGGAGATGGTGACAGGAATTGGGTGATGCAGATACCCTCCCTGGTCTTTTTCCAACCAAGTCTTTGTCTGACTGAGGCTGCCCCTACGGCTGCCACTGAATCATTACCCCTGCTACATAAATAGTAATAAATTAAATTAATTAAAATGCAGCTATGGAGATGCTCTTCTGATCAACTGCCACCAAAACATCCCCGGAAGCAATATTGATAATGAAGCAATTGGTGTTGCCTTTAAAACCAAGTTGTCAAACGATCAACTGGAAACAAGTTTCATTCAATCGCTCTCATGGTGAATTCCATAAGCCTGTTGCTAAGACTGCGAGATAAGGATTAAATGGTAAAATGGCTTGCCATTCATATGATGCATACGAACACTGCTCATACGGACTTACACCCTTGCATTCAGATATCAAGGCATACTGCCACCATATGCCTACGTGTATAACCATATACCATATTATATCTGTGTGCATTAACACTCATACATATACAGACTCCCCTGAAATCTTCAGACTGGTCCATGCAAGTCCACAGGCTTTTCTACAACATCCTCTCACCCACATACATTACATTATTGTCATTTACAATGTTATTCATTTATACAGCTGGATATTTACTGAGGCAATTGAGGGTTAAGGACCTTGCCCAAGAGTACAGCAGCAGTGCCGCAGTGGGGAATCAAACCGACAACCTCTGTTACGAGTCCTGCTCCGTAACCACTATGCTACACTGCCGCCCCCATATATACATTTCCCCACGCATCTGTATGCACACTCTCATACACACATCCTCAAACACTCACACGCACATGCCCAAATTAATATACCCTCTCGCAAACATGCACTCATTCACCCTCAGATAGCAGCGTGTAAATGATGTAACTCCAGTACAAGCTTAGTGAGTGTCTTTCAAAAAAGAGATAGGAGTGAGCTGGACAATGCATGATTATCCACAACATGGAACTGACAAAGGAAAAAAGGCAAAATTTTATTTTATTTCATTTTAGGCAAGAGCTCATAACTTACAGCAGAAAATAATACATATGCAATTAAGATGATTAGTCAATTCTGAATGGTGATAACATGAATAGTGACCAGAATCCTGTTTATAGTTGCCACAATAACAAAAGAATAAAGAACACAAGGTTCAAAGATGAGACACAGAGAGTAAGCTGATGGATGCCCTAAAGCATGCTAGAGGACATACAATGGAAAAAAGGCAAATCTCAGCCTGTTACTACAAATATGTTTCTCCTCTAATTGAAGGCACTTATAACCATAAAATGTGCTCGGAATGTTTCTGAAGATAACAAACCTGGAGGGATCCTTAGGAATACAGAAAACCTGAGGAACACAGACATGAAACCTGAGAATAACTGAATAACTGAAAGGACAGACTATGCATCTTCTCTACTGAAGACCTGCTGATTTTAAATGTAACTTTCCTATGCAACTACCCTATGCATTCAGCATTCAGCTGCAGTGTCAAGTTATGTATTCAGTAAGCCAAACTGAATAAAAAAGAAAAACAATGAAATAAATAAATACATTTTAAAAATTGAAAATAACCCTCTGGCATTTTGCTATTTGTTTTGGAATGGCAGCAAAAGTAAACAGAGACACCATTTCCCCTCTTCATCAGATATGTTAAATAGACATTTCTTAGTAAAATCGTCCCAAAACAGATGTTTGACTAATTAGCAAGTAATCATCTGTATGTGTCAGACCTAATTAGTACAGTTTATGAATAAGTAAACTGACTAAATGTGGGTAGTGACATTATTGGAGGAGATGGGCTCAGAACATTCTTTCTATAGCCATGAGAAAATGGAGGCTTCGTTTCAATTTTGAGTATGCATTTACAGACACAGTTACACAAACGCTGGCAAAAATGTTACTGAGGCTGTGGTATTTAGAATAATTTGATGGATGCCAGAAGGTTATTTAGAACATTTGAAAAGTTCTAAAAAAACAGTCTAAGGTATTACCTTCATAGGCAGTTCATTGAAAATGACAAAGATTTCTGTTACATAAATAACATCAAAGCAATGCATGCACAACTGACTGATGCCAACAGATCCTTACATGGCTGATACACAATTGCAATCAAGTTTGTACCTTAATTGTGCATTCTTCTGTATTGATTTTGGGTTAAGCTAAAATTAATGAACTGAAGAGCAAATGAATGAACGAGCCTTCTTCTCTAAGAGAGTTCTTTTGTTCATCTCTGTGATTTACTGTATACCCACTTAACTCTATGCACCCTCCATATTTGTGAATGTTTTGGACTTCCCTCAGCTGTGGGCAGAATACTCAGTTTTTGTACTAGCTGTCCACACATGCCAGATATCATTTTGTTCAGAATGTGTCTCATGGAAAACACCACTAGCAGCCCAGCCCATGACTTGAGGAATCTGTGATTCCATTTTATATGAGATAAATTAATTCTTACTTGTTGGAAATGTGTTTATTTGAATGTACCTCCAAAATCAAATTCTGTCATCTTGGGTATCTCTGGGGAGACTGATAGTATACTGTATATTGTCTGCACTGCCAGAGGGAGGTTTCATTGCTTTGTATTGTGAAGAAGTATCAGTTGAATGCCAGGGGAAAATATGCTAACAAAGCTGAAAGACTGATAAATATCATCTTGTCATCTGTGTGGTCAGTTTAGCTGAGAAAGACAGACATCTGAATACAGTGAAGCTATCAAAAGGTGGAGATAGCATCTTTGTTGTACACAATCTTGTTGTTTGCTGACATCTGGCTGCACATCATGTAAGATCCATGTTTTTGGTACACAGTGGCAAAGAGAAAATATTTGTACATTCACATCTACAGAGATATTGAATGAAATTGAATTTATTTCTTTTTGAATCAAATAAATGATCTGCAAGTTTACATTCTACATGGAAAAAAAAAGACTCAGTTATTCAACAATGAATAACATAAGATGATATGCACACAAATTGCAGCTTTTGGATTGCAGGGGTTGATAGGACTAGTTGTGAAGATTGCACATGAATAAAGTCATGTGAAAACATACACAGTCAAAAATAATTTTTTTACAAAATATATAATATTTATGTCGGATTAGGAGTCAATGTGACATTTAGAAAAAAAAAAAAAAACAGAATTATCTTATTTGCATCCGATCCATGCAAACATTATGATGCTTCAGAAATTAATGCATTGGATTTTGTTTCAGATGTTAGGCCCCATCCTTGAATGAGCATACTGTTGACTGTTGCTGGTAAGGCAAGGGTAAAACATTTCAAATACTGATAAATAATAGCAGTCAAGGTGCAAGAGAGTTCCCACGCTAGCAGTGAGGTGAGCAATGAAACAAAAGTACATATGCAGACATACAAAAATAGGGTTTGTAATACCCAATGTTGCTACGTACAACCTGTATCTCTCTGCCCAGATCACCATTAATGCCCTTATTTCCATGCTGTTCCATTCCTTCAAGAAATTTCTATACTCACAATATGTTGCACCTGTTGATATGTTACCTACTTGGCTACAGCAAGGGCTCTGGCCTTCCCTGTTGTTTATGCTAAGGCGACAGCTCATATTGCTTGACTAATGAGGAGGCCATGGCTCAGGTGGAGAGTGTAGATCACACACCTTCTACCTCAGCACACACCAGTCACATGACTGATGACTGGAGCCATGGCACCTCTGCATGTACAAAAAGAAACGGAATGGGCCCTATCGCCTAGTGCAGGCCCTGGTCATCTCACCCCTGAACTACTGTAACTCACTCTTTGCTTGCCTTCCCGACTGTGCAATCAAACCCCTACAACTAATCCAGAGTGTAGACAAGTCGTATAGCTGCAATCTCCCTAAACGTGGTCAAGTTACTGCCCTCCTTACTTCACTTCATTGCCTTCCTGTTATGGTTCACATCAAGTTCTGTGCTGGCATACAGAATAGTGAATGGGACAGCCCCCTCATATCTACGACTGGTCTTTAAACCCTATGTTCCATCAAGATTGCTACATTCTGCACCTATGGGGCAACTGACTGTCCTGTCCCGACGGAGTCGTTCCTCTCAGACATGATCCCTGTCTGTACTGGTCCCTCAGTGATGGAATGAACTCCCCATGGGGTCAGGACAGCGGAATTCCTGTAAACCTACCGTCGCAGACTGAAGACCCACCTGCCATGACTGCATCTCGGTTCCATCTCAGTCCCCCACCCCCTAACACCTGCTACCGCTAGAACTGATGTTTATTTTCTGCCCATTAGTGTGATGCATTTTGGATTCTGTGTTCTAGTCTACTTGGGTTCCATTGCCTAGTCAGGTTAGCATAAGTTAAGTTGTGTTAGGGCTTGAATAGTGTTATGCTCATGCTCGCTGGCCTGGGAGTGTGGTTAGCCTGATCTGACGCTTACTCATCTAACTTGAATGGATACACTTATGTTCTATTGTGCTGGAAGTCGCTCTGTATAAGAGCATCTGCTAAATGCATGTAATGTAATGTAACAATGTATCTGTGTGTTTGGTTCTGGTAAGATCATCTAATTTCTTATAGAATCTTAATACAAATGTTGTTAATAGTAACATAGCCAGCTAAACCAGAGGTCAAACTTGATAGTTTGCATTCACTAACAGAAAAACCGAAGGCCAAACACATTTAATGGTATAGCCAAGCTATGAGGGAACACAAGGCCATAGCACAATTGCTTTTCATTATAGCATAACCGAGAGGCACTAGAGCTATAAAAAAAATAGTTATATGCGTATGGGAAACTTATGACCCTCTAAAATCTCTTCTCTGATGAAAAAAAATGTATTCATTAATAAGAGTGCAAACACTTTGCCCTGCAATTTATATTAATCTCTGAAATGCACAGTATCAAAACCAGCACATGTCATAAGAAAAGTCACACTGCAAGGGAAGGAGAGGTAAAAAAAAAAAAAAAAAATTCATTCACACAGATCACACTGTGAAGTTCAAATAGTCCCTCCAAATCTCTGTGCAATCTGCTTAAGCACTAATGAATATTAAAGACCGGGGTAAATTAATGAATCCGAGAGAGCTTGCACATGTGCAACAGGGTCGAGACTCTAACGATCTTGGGCACTTGTGGTTTTCTTTCAACCAAAAACAATGGCAAAGAGAGCACATTATCAAAGAACCCTGAAAATAACAGTCTGTGTTACTTTAAGACAGACCGAATAGCACTGTTGATCTTATGTCTTAAACCTCTCATCTAAAGCACAAAGAAGGAACCAGTGCCATCTGCTGTTCATTCACTGATTCCCTTCTCATTTAGTGAACATCTGAAGAGGTTTAGGTGACCTCCATAGAATCACGGCTCTACCTCAACAAGTAAACAACTTAAAGAGCAGAAATTCCACACAGAAACGTAATGACAATATAGGAAAAAAAATATGTATGTATAATATCTCAGTCTTTACATTTCCTGTTATTTTGCTTTTTGCTCGGAACCGCAGGACTCTTCCTGTAAATTGTTCCTCAGGATAACAATTACACAGTCCACCTCTACGTGGTGAGTCAGACTGATTCAGTGCTTTCGGACTTTGCTCAGGAGCAGATAACATTTCCCTCAGGCTAATCCAAGAGCTGGCTTCACATTAAAGTGAAACTCGGGGCTGCATTTCCACAGATCCGCCTTCATGACAGCGCAGTTGCATCCTGTTGCCCCAAGGAAAGGGAGGGAGGGCAACACTGCCATATTATGGCTTAATGTTGTCTCTCATTTTGGCTCTCTATACTCATTGGGCAAGACACAGTGGATCTAGAGTACAGTTCACATGTTTGTTTTTTTTAAGCCTTTATACATAAACAATGGACTTGTATTGTATGTCCATAGACTGCATTGTGTAAATCTGGGTAGAAATTTGCCAAAAAAAAAAAAATTGCCAAAAAAAACATGTTTTATTCTCCTGGATAAAGCTGTGAAATGAGAATGGGTATTATACAATAGCACAAACTCTTTGGGTTGTTTTAAATGATGTACTGTGATGTTGTACATCTCTCTGAAAAGATTGCCTGAGTGACAGTTTCACATACAGTTATAGAAAGAATAAACTGAATATTGTCATTCATTTGACCTTTAAACATCAGTTTGAGAAAATAACCTAATGACTTTGTATCAGCCGTTTGATACCAATAAGTTAAGCAACATATTTATTTTACATTTAGTAGATAGTTAGAGAGGCAGAAGTTTTAAAGCAATTCATAAGCATTCTTGCGTTTTTGACAGGAAGCATCCTGGTTAAGTACCTTGCTCCAGGGCACAGCTGCAGCTCTCCTCTAGGGATCTGAATTCACAAACGAGTCTAATGTAGAGCCATAAAACAACTCCATTTTCCTGGCTACTTAGGCATATTTTTATCATAATTCCACATTGGTATTCTGTGTATATTTTCTGATTTATTGCCATGTCAGTCCTAAACAGCCTGTTTATTCAAAGCTTATACATTATTCGAAACTTTCTGTTGAGCACTCATATTACCTCGTCATCTTTTACAGGTTTCATTAAAGGAGAAGCCACATACTATTGTTTTGCTTTTCTTTGTATATGAAATTCTTTTTTTGTATATGTATTCTTTTTCTTTGTATATGAAAGACATAGTGAAAGACATAGTGGAGTGAAATACTTGTGACCTCATCAATTGGTAATGAATGAGGGATCACTCATAAGTTATGTAATGTGATGTCTTATGTTATAATGTGATGTCTTATGTTATATATATAAACAGTATTAGCTCATCTGTACACTTATAGACAATATAACTCTGAAATTTTGCATCTGGTCTAATACTCAATATTCTAACGAGGCACCTTTTCCCAACTGAATAATGGCAGGTACTAAAAGGAAGCTGCTGGTCTTACAGCAGCCAATATGTTGCATATGAATGCAATGGAACCCATCCATTTCCCATTGACTACAATGCAGAAACTGATAGCGTTTTCTATTAAAATAATAAATTCACAGTATGTTGTCTGCCTGATTTTATTCACAATAAATATGGGACGTGTGTCTTTTTTCCTGACACAACTTAGCACAAAGGCAGCAGACCATAGTGGTCGGCGCAGGGCTTGTAACAGAAGGGTTACTGGTTCGATTCCCCGCTGGGATCTTCTCTCTCTGTCAGACGCTGACCCCCACCTTCCCCTACCATCTTGCTTGGCCGCAGTACCCCACCCCACACTAAGAACCACTTGCGGCACCAGTGCCAGGCCGGGATTGCCCCTTCCCACATCACCACTTCTTCCAAGGCAACTCACAGTTAAACCCCTTTCCAAGTGTTCTCCCATGTACGCGGGCCAACTGATTACACCCATGGACCATGAGCCAACAGGTCAACACATTGAGAATGTGGGTCTCATGCCATATGCAGTTTGAATTAAAGCAATCTTACCGGGATCTTTTGTGCAAAAGTCATTTAATAAGATGAACTAAAAGGTACTATATACATATATGGCAATATACAGCACATGGTGTGTACTGTAACACGGTATGGCATCCATTATGTTTTGATTTGGTATCACTAAAAAATGACATTCTCTCTCATCCAGTTTTAACCCTATGAGACTAGATTCCTCCCAACCACACAGTGAATCCCCATACTGCCAGGAATCACTACCAAAAACCTAGTCTTAATTTTGTGTATTCATATAAAACAAATCAAAAGGCAATTACATATTAGTTTACTTTTAATAATTACAGTTATAATCAGGTGTTACAATAAAAACATCAGGAAGTCTGGTAGTGAAACTGAGGTCAAAGAAATAAGTACATTTCTACAAATGGGGCAAAGGTTAAATGCACCAGGAAGTTCTTTAATCAGGAACTGTGTTTAATCAGGAATCACAAGAATAAAAATACTGTCAGTGGCACCAAAGCAAAGTAACTTTAGAAGAAAAAAAGCATCTCATAATCCTCTTTTTGCTTCGGCCTCCAGTTTGCTCTCAATCCTGGCGATTAACACATAACTCACATAAGAGTGTTGGGGGGCAAATTATGAGCCTATTTAGACTATACTGCCTGTTCAGAGGTCAGGTGCTCCTCAGATATCCCAACACACCAAATAACCTACTGTACCTAGGGTGGGACATAGGGATGGAAATGAAGACAAAAACATTCAGAAAAACAGCTTTTATTTTCAGTAGAAATATGGATTTAGGTTAACTTAATTTAGTTTTAAAGTCGCCTATGATCTACTGATTTGCACTTCATATTTAAATGATTCCCAGTCCCTAAAAATACACATAAAACTGAATCTGTTTGCAAGTTCAAGATGCCTAAAGAACTTAATCAAGCAAATGCATTACAGAAATCCTTGGGAGTCTGACCTTGGGAATATAGGGCAAAAAGCTATGAATTTAACAATCTGCCACTGGAGAAAAAAAAAAATCATCAGATCTGGTTCATCCTTTCCTTTTTGATGTCAGTGAGATATTGGGCACCCAAGGCAAAATAGCAGGATTTGACCCAAAGCCAACACCAGCACCCACATGACCTTAAGAAAAACACCCCTCTCAAGCACTCAGATCCTCTCGGCGATGGGCCATGGTGATCATCAGGAATGCCACCTTAAAGGAGAACCATTCCAGGCTGAAAGGGTGCCCAATTTGCTGTAGTGCACTGCACAACTAGTGCTGTGCAAAAAACAAAAAGCTGTTGGCTGAGCACAAGCGTATCAGAGAATTGTCTGAACTGTAGAAACTGTCATGGTGAGACAAGCCTTAGGGTATATTCAGCTGGAGATTCCAAAAAGGCTTTAATAAAGGGGAAATGCGCAAAAATATAGTCAAAGGTGTGATAACCAGGCGGACACTGCTATTTTACCCTTGAGTAAGGTACCTAAATATCTAGTTGCACAATTACATGAACAAAAACAACTTAAAAACCTACAACATTGTCAGTTTCAAAACATTTCCCAAATGATTTTTGTAGAACAAATACAGGGTTTCAAAATAGTGTTTGTCACAGCAAGTAGGCAATGTTCTTGCCTTTCAACAACTCCAGCTTAATGAACAGTTGTACAGTAAAGGTTACCACCTACAACAGGTATAAATAAAAGTTTAAAAGCGCTTTTGGTGGATGCGCAAATGTTAACTGTACAATTATAGCAGTCAAACACAGTTTTATGAACCACAAGCAGAGCTGGCAGATTATGTAATAACTTTAAATAACTGGCTCTGTTCAAAAGTACATTCTTGTATGCTGTCCACAGATGTGGTGAACAGAATTCATATGCCATTCCTTCCTTCTGAGAGGCCACACACTCTGCTTCCAAATGCTCCCCCTCTTCTGCACCTGGACAAAAACCTTAGCACCACTTAGATAGTCATCAACATAACCCACCTTGGTGTGCTGGTATTTAAGTGAATAGGGTTACAGTACCTTATCTGAATTCTTCAGTTTTCAGAAGTTGAATTAAACTTTGCCACAAAACACCTTCAAGCAGTGTGACATGTGTAATGAATAATGCATAAGAAAGTGAGCTCAAGAATGATTCCACCCCTCTTTTAAAGTGAATCTGTAGATCAGTCAAAGGCCTCAGTGCTTACATTTTATGCAACTTGCAAGCTGTGGTACTATTGGGATGAAAGGAGTCAAGGTAGGTGCAGGATGTTCAAATCCTGAGAACTGTCAGTCAATACTCTCTCTCTAAACTGGCAACAGGAGTGCAAAACTTACATCGCTATATCACCTGGATATATATATATATATATATATATATATATATATATATATATATATATATATATATATATATATATATTATTATTATTATTATATTTTGTTTCATGCTGCCTTACCATTATTAGCATCAGCTCACAATATCAGGCTTTTTTTTTTCTTGGGCAAAACTAATCTTGTGTTATAATGCTAAACATGATCATATCTGTGTCATCTTCCATGGTTCACTTGACCTCCTGCTGTGGTCAGTTCGCAAAGCATCAGAGGATATACACAGCTTACAAGCATCACTTAGCAGTTATCTTTCCATTCTATTAAACATAATGTAATTTTAATTCGGGGAATATTATTTGGCAAGTGGGTGAATGGAGCGTGCCAGCATGGCTTCAATTGATTTTGGCCTGTGATTTTGGATTTCATCAGCATGAATCTATTCAGAGCCATAGCAAGGAATTTAGTCACAGTTAAGACTGATTTTCATAGTAGTAAAAAAAAATATATATATTAAAAAAAACAGACTCATTGTTTCTTTTGTTCCATGACTTCACAGCGGGCCAGAACGATTGGTCCAGAGTGTGCAGCTGTTTGATGTCACCGCATAGATGCAGTAGCAGCACTGCCAATTAAATCTTATCATGATTAGAAAAATTGCTCATGAAAAGTACTGTAATTTCTCTTCTACTTAAAAGATTTTTGTCTGCAAAGATTCAGTTTGGCATTATGACTGCTGGAAATTTGTACTGGTTTGCGTTACCTCTTCCACTGAAACTATCCCTGCAATAGCAATGAGCACAGCTCCTCCATTGCAGCCAGATGGGAGAGGTGATTGTTTTCCTCAAGACAATACACTCTGGAGAACAGATAAGAATATCAGGAACAATTTGAACACCTGCTCTTGTTATTTTATCTCATTTGGTAAATTAATCTGACATTTAGTTGCCCTCTTGGGTTTGATCTTGAACACATTTTTATGAAATAAAGCAGAGACAATGTTAGCTTGGCAACCTGTTTTTAATGTTGTTGTTTTTTCCCCTAAAAGACACATCATTTTAGACTTGCTTTTAAGTATTAGTATTGCTATTAGTATTTTGCAGAGCTGAAATACTGTGCCTGCTACACTAAACAGTCTCTCACCAGGTGCAAACAAAGCTGGTATGGCCAAGTACTTGCAAGATTTAATTTTTGATTCAGTAACATTTTACAACCAAATATTCTTAAAAGATAGGCCCTGACCTGGGAGAAAACTAGTCACAACACATCCCTAAGATTTGGAATTATGCTCAGATTTTTGTGATCTTTTACAATAAAATTATGTTGATGCTTTACACACGTACATAAGTGCTTTTAGGAAACTGAAACATGTCTAACATGTTTGGGTCAAAACATTCTGTTCTGTACAGTGGATATTTTGCTGTTCTTAAATTGTGGCAAATGGATTCTGATGTCCTGCATATACTGTGTATTTTCTGTGCACTAAAGTTTGGCTGTCAATACAACAGACAGATCAAGCAATAGACAGGAGAAAATATCTATACAATCTGAAAACAAATTGCAACTAGTGACAGGAGAATAAAGTATAATCTGAGCTGTAAAAATGCAAAGGATTTGTTTTTTTTCCTGTAAGGGATTTCTACTTCCTGCAATTCAGCAAAGGTTCTGTGTGATTTGGACCACTGATCAAGCCTATTAGGCCTCAAGATGACAGCACTTTTTTTGTTCATAACAGTTGTATGCCAAAAGCATACAATTAAAAAGTCATTGGTTCATAGTGCTTAATGAACATTAGTGCAAGCTAAACCTGTTTGAAGAAGAAGATGCATTAAGGCATACTTGGTTATGGATTCCTAAATACTTAAACTCAAACAGGATGTCATATGATCTTTACATCATCACTAATAAAAGAATGAGACATATTACAGTACTCATTCATTTGTAAATATGTTGCGCTGTGATTTTGACAGATACATTTGATCTTATTTGTCATTGAAAAGATACATTCTGAACACACTACATTTGAAGAGATAATTTAGTGAGAAAAAAAAGTTTTGAAGCTACAGTTTCTTCCTCCATTGAACTGTCATTCCCTCTGACAGCGCAGCCACATGGTTAAGTGAGACAGATTGCAGGGAATCTCTTTCCTCCATGTGCTTTAATCACCGGGGGCTACATTGCAGCATACATCAAAACAGACTGCTTTTTATCCTGTCAGTCTGAGGTGAGGACCAACGCTGACAACAGTCCCTTTCCTTTTCAGCGTCTTTAATTCAGAGTGGACTACAGACTGTGACAAATGGTATGTGACTTGGTAGCAGCCCATTGCTTCCGCCTCACTAAAGTATTCAGTTGTCACCCACGACTGTGCCATTTCTTTCCTTTCTATTCCAAGCAAGCTACACAAAAGCTATTGGCTTTTACACAGGTTAAAAGGAAAATGGGGAGAGAGCCATAGAGAGACATGATCATTCTTATTTTCATAAAATGTGTATGTGCAACAATTTCATAACTTCTAATGTACACTGAATAGTACATGACAGAATCGTGGGCCCCTGAGTTTTCATGGGTAAGGAGCCTGTCAGTGCTTGTCTATGGAGTGGGTACTCATTACAGCTATTATGCAAAACTGGCTAATGAAGTTTTTTAAGTCATTAAAACTGTCCATGATATAAAAATTTGGGACAGCAAAATGCTGGAAGAAATATCCTTTCATATTTTGAGAAAGAGATGCTTTTTTTTTTTTTCTACAGGGACTGTAACAGACATCAGTACTTCCAAGCATTATTTCTATAATGCTTTGCCACTTTGAAGCATATACTCTGATCATAATTCAGAAAGATGGAGCCAACACAAAATAAGGCTTTTATAAAGCAGGGACGTGAGATCAAAAAAAAAAAAAAATCTAACGGTAAGATTGCTCTACCACCATTATTTTATGGTTAGTCAGCGCCACCTATTGGAAATCAACGGAAAACTGCCGTTAAACCCCTGTTTCATGTCCTACTGTTCTTTCCCATCATCATGTAGTAAAACTGAAAGTTACAATTATTCTTGCATTCCAGTTGTAATTCTGTGAAAACTTCAAAATTACAGACAGACACAATTATAGTACAATGATAAGGAATGCACTGGGCATTATAAGAACAAAAATGCATAAAAGCATCACTTTGTAGAATAACTGCCTACTGTTTACTGTTTATTATCATTTTGTGTGTATTGTTTCTTTTTCCATGCTTTTTTTAAATTTCCTGTTACAATACCATATAGTGTTTGGTAGCATCTTGCTAACATTTAATGAACTTTGTAAACACACCAAAAAAAAAAAAACTCATTTATTAGTAGAAATACACAAAAGAATGGCTCCAAGTAGAAATTCAAAAAATCCTGATTAACCCATGGCTTACCAGAGATGAAAAGTAGACTGTGTTACAATGAATGGGAATATCTGTATTGATTGAAAATCTTCTTTCACCTTAAGGGCTTAAATACATTTCCTTTCCTGCAACTAGACCTATTTCCTCTCCATTTTGTAATTTTAAACAAAAAAACACATTCTGATCAACTGACATCATCAACCAATAACTGATGCTTTTGACATTAGACACACAAACTTGTGTTTATGCAGTATCAGTGTTCTTAAAGTAATGTGAATATGAACAGATGCATAAAAGTGGAATTTGTGTGATGCTTCAGCAATCATATGATCAGTCATTAAGCAACCAATAAAACACTCCTGAAATGGGCACACTGCAGTCTTGAGCACAGACAGGATGTGCTTAGACTCCACAGGCTTCATTGATCATCAGCACTGCCAACTGTTCCTCCTGCTGACACTCAGTGCAGGTCTGATGTTCCCCAGAGAATTATCATTACATAGTGAGAGGAGTAACAGCTTGTTTTGGAGGGCCTACAATTGTTTAAGACAGGCCTATGCACACAGAGAGAGGTCAGACAGATGCATGCTATGGAAAAAAAAATGACAGCAGAACTAAGAGGGCAGCACTACACCTTTTTTAATGAAACCACACCTGGCTACCTGTGTGGCAATGACTATCGAGAGCACTGATAAGTGTCATAGACAAACAAATCTTCTCTGCTGCTGTGCCATGTACATGTACCAGTGGCATGTGCCATGTTTGCTGCACATTTACAGTCTGTGCTAGGGAGATGAGAGCAGAGGAGCTGTACAGTACATGCAGGCATGGACAAGCCGAGATGCTATGAGGTCAGTATAGTTTACTAAGAGGTAATAAACATCTAATGTATTACTGCATGCATTTTTTTATATCCAGTGGGCCAAGTGTGGACTGATTGCTTGGGAACTGGAGATTTAAATAGAAGTTGTAAATTTGCAAGATTTGGTCCCAGGTGGGGCACTGCATTTGTGCGCTTGAGCAAGGGATTTACTCAAAATTACTTAAGTGTAAAGGCTGAGAAGAATAGATTATTTTCTGAGTATAGCCAGATGACACCACCCTCTGTTAGGAGAGGGACCCTTGAGTTCCAGGTTTGCTTCTTCTGTGTGGGAGCATGCAGTATCCTGAAAGTTGCACAATTCACATAACCAAGGGAGCCGACTGGAAGCAATAACAGTTTATTTAGATTTACCCATGCAGCACAGCAGATGCAGTATTTTAAGAAGTCAGACACTGAACACCAGACGAGCACACAAAAGGAAATGCAAAAAATCCTAGTACCATAGCACAACAGCTAGCCACCCAAAGCACTACAATCCTTACAGTAGCGGGCAAAATTAAGACAAACTACCATGTCATGCGAAACATATGTGCAGATTAGCACGTTATGAGCTCTCGACCAACAATCAATCAACAAAGTAGCCTCAACAATCACCATGCCAATGCACAGAAATACTACGACAGGAAAATCCGCAGTCGACAGAAATTAGATAACTGCCAAATACATTACTAACCCACACAGCGGGGAACAACGCGAATTGGGGGGAGCACTGCAGTCGGTTATATAAAAACTCAGGACCGCTACTTACATAAAATCAAGGCGAAAGGAAGTCAACCCAGTTTAAAAACAAAGGGTCTCAACAACCTCTCCGATCTAGCGGACTCCTTAAAAATTTGGACGACCAGCCAACCACCCTAAACATTTTCCCGCATCCATTTAAAAAGACGTGACTCAGTCGCATTGTGGTCAGATTGGCTGAACTGTCATGCCCACTCTCCGTCGTCTTGACGACGCCAATCATTCACTCCTGGTCAATTAGGGTAACTTTCAAAATGCAAGCTATTTGAATTCCGCTGTTTTAAATGTCTAAAATGAGACTACCACCATTTAAAATAACAGCAAAGTGAACAGAGATCAAATCAAATCAAATTGAATACGCAGACTTGTGTGTGTGTGTGTGTGTACAAACGGGCATGTACATTTACCAACACAGCAAGAAAAAAGGAGCAAAATCATTGTCTGTTTTGCCGGTAAGCTAATGCAGGTGCATAGCGTCTTATACCACAAAACAAGTAGCCAAACGGTTCGCTATTTGCCCTTACAATCATGGCGTCTTTCAACTTCAATGCTGACGTAGCTAGTATATGACCTTTCCACTCTGAACTCTGGTGCGTGCGTGAGCGGGGTCCATGTTTTGGCTGTTCTTCTGTTGTTTTAAGCTAATCGCGCTGTTTTCATAGTAATTTATAGCAAAGAAAACTTCTTGAAGCCACAGCTTTTTAAAGTCGATAGTGGAAAATCATAAGACATCATATCTGACTTTTGCAATGTGGAGTTAAGTGGCTATTAACCAATATTTCAAACTCGTTTGGGAAGAAAAATGGCTGATATCAGCTCAGCCCTAACCAAAGAAGGCTGGTGGGTAGCAGGCTCTGTTGCTACTTCGTATAAAACATATGATTTTTGTTTTCTATGATGACTGCAATATGATGTGATGATACTGTATCTGTACGAAAGCGTTGCGGACACACAACGACATATCTACTAGGTGGCTAGGTAGGCCTTGCCTCCCAACGGCATAGCTAGACTAGCGACCGTGCTATCCGAGTCCTTGCCGGTACAGTTAAAACTGCGCAAGTGAACTCTCCAGTGTTCAGCAAAAACTGTGTACCTAGTTAGCTTTATCAGCTACCCAGTTACGGTCATTTGTTTTTAACTGGTCCGTTATTCTCTCACCCTGCGTTATCCACCCGGCATTATAGAGGAGCAATGTAGCTGGCCAGCAGATGCCTTTGCTTCGCCGTGCACTCAGATTCGCCACTGGCAGCGTTAACTATTCTAACGTTAAGTTAGTCAAGTTAGCTGTCCTAAACGGCCGTGGTTCTGTCCCTTAACACCTAAGTCACAATTTCTCACAACTGCAGTAGCATGATAGCATGTACCAACTTTACTAACATCATGAAACGTCGTGAAAAAATCTGTGACTTATCAAACAATACTATCAGACTGCTTGTTACTATACCTAGTTAGCGTGCTTCCTAACAATGTAGCTGCCTAACGTAACAGCAGCCCATTCAGGAAGTGAAAACTGGTTGTAGGAAAGCAGATGGGTAACTATCTTGCAAGTGGATGGCGTGTTACAAATCTGTAATCTGTAATGGAAATTATAGTTTTCGTTATGCTGCCACTGGACTTAGAGGCATTTGTGATAATGATAGTAAAGTATGACATAAACTCTTGGAAACACTTAGGACATAACTCTGATAGACTGTATAAAGTGATAGACTGTATCAATTACAAATGTATAGATTGCCATTGTTAAAGGGATATCGGATTGTTTTATAACGTCATACATCTGATCTTTACGTTAGCACTAGCTTCGTCTAAATCCGTATATCCATATATGCATCCATGTATTTCACTTTCCACGGAGACCTTCAGTCGGTCAGAATTTTTGAATCTTACTTTCACAAGTTAGTTCAGGACATTGTGATGCACGTCTTTACATACATTGGCAACTGTTCACCACTAGGTGATGCTGTTTTGTAACCCATTGACTGCTTAAATGTTTTATTTCAGATTTTGCATGCTGACAGTTTTTCCTCTCAGTGCAGCTTTAGGTGTTTAAATTCCCTTTAGAAACATACATCAGAACGATGCAAGAGTAATTATGCGGAGGGTTTGCTTTATGAACGTGTGTTAAGTGCAGTGAAGTATCCATAATATACTCTATTAAATGTAATGTGTCTGAGTCTGATCATGCAATATCAACAATGATCTTTCGTCAACCCAGGTACCTTTCCGAGGAGGGAATTGAGCTTTGCAGAAGCTCATCGGAGACACCTTCTGTGAATGACGTCATCCGCATTGCACTTAATGTAGGTTTGCTTTATATTCTGCAGTCTGACTTCACTTGCCGTCTTTTTGATACACTGTTGACTAAGATGTTTTTCAGTCATATACCTAATGCCTCCATTGTTTCAAACGATATTGGGGCAATGAGAAGTAGATGTAGTTCATACAGCATTAACAGTGAAATGTTCCTATATTCCCGTATATATTAATCAGGAGTCCCTGAATTGTATTGTTTTTGCCACAACTGCTGCTATTAGTTAGTTAATGAGCTGCGTCAGGACATTATTATTGTTACATTTTGTAAATGACATATCACCTATTCAGATTATGCATGTGCCCTATTTGTAAGAATAGATGCAGTAAGAGACTTCGTAGACACAGCACTTGGGGAGCTGAGACTGACATCCCTGAATTGCAGCATCAGCCCAGTTTTAGTGTGGAAAGTTGTATTTTATTCTGGAAATAACAGGAACAAGTTAAATGTTTTTGGTAAACAAAAATATTTTTTTTTCCAAATTTGAAGATTTTTGTTCAAATTTCACATTGTTTTGCAATTCCAAGTATTTGAGTGAACACATTTGTACCATTATTCCCTCAGCTGTTGATAGCTGATAGCTCTTTCTAGGTATGGTTTCATTTTCATGAAAAGTCAGTTTGTCCCACATCTATTTTGATTGGAACTTTTAGAAGTGACACAGAAACATGTACCATATAACAATCTGTTTAATCTTTCTACAGAGTGACCTGAGACCTATTGGGAAGAAATTTCTGCCCAGTGAAATAAACAGTGGAAGAGTGGAGAAAGTAAGCTGTGATTGTCTTGTCAGAAAGTTATGTTGTTGAAAGTATGACCTGATGACCTGTATGTAGACATCAGTGAAGAGAGCAGCCAGATGACTTACTGTTAGCCTGTTTTCATCACCATCTTTCCTCTGTTGCTCTAGCATGGCGTACCCAGCCTTTTTTGAGGATATGTTTAATCAAAACCAGAAGATACACAATGTGACATTCTGCCAAATCAGGAAGTCCACTTATTATGTACATAAAATGTGCAAATTAATTCAGTATCTTAATTAGCATTTTTTGCATTCTTCCCTTGTGATCTACAATTTATCTAAATTTGTTAGATAGCTCTGTCAGATAAAATCTTGCTGGCTCCATACCAGCCAAAATCTCCTCTTTGCTATGGGCTTGGTACTTAGAGGTGTTGTCAGTACTGCTGATATGGTTCATGTGTGTATCATAGGGAGTGAGCAAGTGCTATGAGATTTTTTCATTACTATAATATAACTGAAACAGTAGCAGTGCGGGTTTGCTTACACCTTGTCTCTAATGTCACAGAAACCTGAAATCTTAAAGGATGTACACTACTCTAAGTTTAAAACCCAGTGTTAGTCCGGGTGATGTAGCTGTAGTATGCCTGCATATCTCCTCAGATAGAAGGGCCGTGTGTTCTCCAAGTGCAGAAGATTAGGAATGTGACAGCTCCAAAAGACCACGAAGAGTCCCATGCAGCCCCCAGGATGCTACGGCTACAGATGACAGACGGTCATACGAACTGTGTCGGCATTGAGTTCAAACATTTGTCCAAAATTAGGTGAGGCCAATCAGTTTTTTTTTTTTTTACCTGGTTATTGTTGTGGCATTGGGCAAACTTTGATCCCATTGAAAATGACAAGTCACCCAAGGTGACATAGGTGTCTTGTTTACATATTGGAACTATTGTGAGATTAGAGTTGCATGTTATGCATTTATAAAGCATAAATGCTTTCTTTTTGATATAAGTTTATATTTGTGGAAATTAGTTACTGATAAATGGTAGTTACCACAGTGTGATGTATTTCTCATTATATATTATCACCACATCATCAATTATTATTACTGTTGTTTTTTTGCATCTTTAACATTCAATTTGGTACACAACATTGCCAACAAATGTATGGACTGTCTTACACATAGTTGGTAAACATTTCTATTGGCTAAAATCCTGGGCAAAGGGTTCCCCATAAAGGGATTATGTGCATCATCTCCAAGCAGTGAACGTTTACTCTCTGCAGGATAATGGCTGCATATATTTCTGGATGTAGTTTCTCTTCTGATGTAATACACGAGGCCGTTTTTTGGTTTTGACCAGCTGTCCTGTTAAGTATCCATCTGGTCCTGCCAGTGAACTTCAACTTGTGACCACTGTTCCTCTTTTCTGATAGTTTTTTCCTTTCCTTGGCATATGCCATTGAGATTTTCCTGTTGACATATTAAATAATTTTGTCATTTTTACAATTGGCACATCTGCAATTCAGGCACCAACTATGTAACCTCTTTCAATATCTGTTAAGTCTCTCATGTTGCTTTAGAAACTCACATATTGAAGTGTTTAAAGCAGAAACACATTGGTAAATAGTATTAGCATTAATATGAAGTATGTGTGGACTGCAGACAGCATGAAGTGAGATATAGACAAGGTTGATTATCTCATACAGTGATGAACTGTTTTTGGGGAAGGACCCCATGTGGTACATTTGCTGTGCTAATATATTCCTATTTTTTACAGTTTGAACACCCCTCCTGGAACTAAAGTGAAGCTCCTTGGCACAGTGCTGGTGAAGAACGGATTCTTGCTACTGGACGACTCAAAAATTTTCTTACTTGGTGGGGAAGTGGATCACATGATTGAGAAATGGGAACTGCAAAGGGTGAGAATGCTGCAAAGGACACAGCCATGTTTTCCATTGAATTTCCAAATCATCTAAAATCTTTGTTGTATTATGTGTTCAAGGAAAGCATGTTTGTGTGTTTCATGAACATGAGCTAAGTTTAACTTGGTCATTGTCATTTTAGGGCCTTCAAGCTAAACATATTAAGCACACACCATAGTACCATGTATAGAAAAAGTGGATTCAAGGAAAAGATTACGTTTTGGCTAATGACAGGTTTTAGCAAGAGCTTTTTCCTCAGTCAGCTATTTTAAATAAAATATGTAAATTTGAGTAATATGGACATTATGCTACTTGTCTACATAGCATCTGGGAGACTACTGTAAATTATGTTTACTAACAGTCAGACATCTCTTATTTACTCTTATTTCCTTCCTCCAGTTTCAAAAAGTGAGGATTCAATGCAAAATGAATTTCCACGCACAAACTATGCCCAGATCTCACATTAGGAAGCAACTGTTTAGCCAGTTTTTACACACCAGATAATATAATGCTGTTTGTCTTTTCCTCTTCAGAGTCTGGCCAAGCACAGCAGAAGTCACATTGGTGCTGAAGGAGGGCCACCTCCCTTTGTTCCATTTGGACAGGTATGGACAGGTTTTTATGGGAAGATTTTATTTTCTTTAACACTTCAGTTATTATTCTTATGGTGTAATATTTTTGGTTTGTAGTTTGCAAAATAGCATGAGATGCTAATTAATTGTTGTTGTCAGAGGGTGTTAGACTTGGTTAACCTTGTTAATGGTCCTATTAGTGGTGATCCTAGCCCACTGGAGTAATTAAAAAAAAGTGTTTCTTTCCTCAGAGTTTCTTTCACATCCTGTATTATTGTATTTCTCCTCTCAGAAATGTGTGACAAAAGAACAGGTGGACAGTAAAGATCTAGACCAGAGAAAGACGCTTCAGGTCACCAACGCTGTGAAAACTGCTGATGAAAATGACGAGTTTGAAAAGCAAAGAATTGCTGCCATTGCAGAAATTGCAAAGAGCAAAGAGGTGGGCTGTTCACACTTTGTCTACCTTTATTATAACAACAGCTTTATAAAGGGCAGTGATCCTTAAATGACTGGAATCATTGTTTGGAATTACTGCATATTTTTATACGTCTGTTCTGCTTGCATAGTTGTTACATCCATTAACCATCGCTGCAACCATTTTGTGCATGCAGATAGTCTTACAGTTATTAATTGGTCTTGCACATTTGACCTTATGCATTTAGAAATAAGAGTAAACCATCCACCAAAATAAACACTAGTAAATCCTCAGCCCACAGTAGTGAGTCATTTATGCAGTACTGGCTTGCAGTTTTAGTACACTACAGTATCAGCTCCATGGGTACATTGAGGACTTCACGTGAATAGTAACCCCTCATGTAACTGTAATCCTTTTATTTTTCAACTGATGTTGAAAGACTCGAACATTTGGTGGAGGAGGAAACGCAGGCAGTAATCTCACCAATCCTGGCTCCACTAACAAAAACCGAGACACCTATCAGAAAAAGCGCGAGGAAAAGCCTGTTTGGAGCGAAAGCCGATCAGAAGGAGTGTACCGAGAACTGGTGAGCCTATTTATCCACGATTCCTGCAGTCTCACTGATACTCTTATTTGAATGTTTTTCACATAGCTTGACTGAACATGTTTTCTCATTTTTTGGCTGAATTTGTTCATTTAATTATGTATTATAATCATAATTAATTATGTATTGTAATTGATTTGCTGGTAAGTAGTATAAAAATTGAGTACTACAAGCCCCCTTGGGTGGGTGGGTGGGTAGGTATGTATGTATGAATGTATTATTTATTCATTCATTCATTCCAGCTTTATTCTTGGTGTTTTTTTCCCCAGTAATACTTGGATGTAATTTTGTCCAGTGCTGACAACCAGTTTGCAGGGGGATAGCTTGGGGTTATGGTGTATAGGTAATTAACTTTTGGCAAAGGCAAACCTCTGTTGTTTTAGTTGTAACTACTGTTATACAACCCATCAAAGACATTGAAAGATGGAGTCATCTCTTGATATTATTTCAAGAGAGGAATGAATTTGAGACAGTAAAGGTCATGAGTTTAGTGATATTATAGTACCAACATATTTAAAATAATTGGTAAATCATTTAAGATTAGAGATTTAAGAGGTAGAGAAAAAGCAATCAGATTTTTTCAGAGGCAATATCTCTGGCATCCTCCATTTAAAAGAATAGTCAGAGGCTGTGTGACCACTAGGTCCTTCAGGAGATTTACTACAGCAGGTGAAGTTGTTGAGGGACACACACAATTTAAGTGACCCATTCTTAAATTCTAACAGGGAAACCTATGATCCATGACAGTGGCAGTTTTCCAGTGTGAAGGCTCAGATATTAAGCAAACAAATCATTAACCCACTTCATGTGTATGAGAACATGGTGGTGATTTTACTATAAGATCTTCAGTTACTGCGTATGTATACTTCATTGTTTTCACTTGTTGTCCAGGTGGATGAAAGGGCTTTGAGAGACATCATGGAAATGGGGTTCAACAAAGAAGCAGCAAGGCAGGCCCTCATGGACAACAACAACAACTTAGAGGTGGCACTCAATTTCCTGCTTACCAATGACAAACCCAAAGCTGTGCCTGCTGACCACAGCAGACCACCACCAAGAGGTACAGCAGACACTGCTGAAACACCTTCAGTTGTTCATGACAGCAGATAAAAAGTAAATGTTAAACAAGGTCTAAGGACATTCTAAAACAAAGTAAATGAAATCAAAACCTGAGCCCAGAATTTATGTCTGGTGAATTTCACAGTGCCCTTGTGAGTGTCTGTCCAGAGCCATGCTAACGTTTGGTGATATTTCACAGCAAAGGGAAGGGGTCGGGGAAGAGCCAGGATGGAGGAAGAAGAGGAGACGGCAGGAGGAAGACCCTCTGGCCCCAGCACGCTGTTTGATTTCCTGGAATCAAAGATGGGGGTCTTTTCTATTGATGGTAGTTGTTGAATCAATCTTTGCATATTATTCCTCAGTCCTTTTTTGTGAAGCTTTCTTTGAACCACTGAATTTTGAACAGAATTAAATTTAGTAAACTCAGATTTATTTTTTTGACATTGTGTTCAAGAATTCATTTTTTATTTGTGTACCGTTTAAATACTGTAATTTGTATAGATTGTACATCTGTTAAATGAGGGATTGCCCAGAATATGCAGTTTCGTCTCTGAAATTATATTACTTGATGTATTATTACTATATTTTTTCAGAGCCAAAGAACCAGTCTGCTCAAAAACATCACGAGCAGAGCAAGGCTGTTTTCCAGAACACCGACCACCTCTTCAGAGACCAGACCCAAAGCTATCCCTCACGCAATGAAGCAAGGCAGCAGAGAAATGATAAACCCCCGCGCTTCCAAAGGGATAGTGAGGTCCTGAAGCCAGGCCTGGATGCTTCTGCCCCCAGCCAGCGTTGGAGGGGACCTGAGAACACAGGCGGGGGTGGCCCAGACAAATGGCAGGACGAGGGCAGGAGAGGCGGACGTGTGTTCCGTGGTAATCCACGGTCACGAGAACACACTGGCCCTGCAGGTTTGCCACAAGGCGCAAGGGATCATGCAGGTTCCAGTGGATTCCAACAAGGATCACGAGATCATGTAGGTTCTGGCGGATTCCAGCAAGGATCCAAAGATCATTTAGGCTCTGGAGGATTCCATCAAGGATCTAGAGATCACGCGAACTACGGTGGGGTCCACCAAGGAGCTAGGGATCATGCAGGCTCAGCTGGATTTCAGCAAGGATCTGACCTGCCTTTTAAAAGAGGTGCAAAAGACAATGGCGTACAATCCAAATCACTGGAGGCCAATCACCTGTCAGACTTTAAAGGCAGCTCTCGACCTGATAACAAACTTGAGGTAAATAACAAGAAGAAAGGGACATTTGACAGGCATAACTCAGAAACCGCTTTTAGGAAATCAGATGCTGTCAGTTCTGTGAATTCCTCCGACTCATGGGGGAATGCCATTGTGACGCAGCACCCAAACGCAGTTGGAACAGGTGGAAATGCGAATATTCAGAATGGCTATTCAGAGCACAGACGAACTGGACCTATTAAACAGCAGCTGGGCGTAACCTCTGGCGATGAGTTCTCCAACAAAAATGCTTCTCAGAACTCTGCACCCAAGAAACGGTCAGGACCGATAAAAAATCAAAAAGGTGTGGAACCGGTTGCATCAGAACACAATTCTCATGGGCTGTATAACTGGAAACCAGGAGACCACTGCCTTGCACTCTACTGGGAGGACAATAAGGTGAGTACAATTGATACTAATTATATTCACATTTATTGTATGTTGAGTTCTGAAAACAGAAAACCTCATGAATTAACATTATGTGTACATTATCAATGCATAATTCTCTGTCATGGGCTTCACAGGGAGGTAAAATATACGTTTTTTCGTTACACAACAGACTTCATTCCATCTGAAAAGAATGCACATGTACTCCTCCCTTGTAGATTTTGATGGAAATGTCTTTGTGGGTAGCAACATTTAATTGGGATTGCAAGTCTAGAATTTTAGTGGTTTCATGCAGAATAGCATTCATTCATAAGCAGCAGAGTCACTTTAATATTTCATAAGTTTCAAGGCGTGTGCTGCTCTGTCAGATGAAGGTCAGGTAAATGTTCCAGGTAAATAATCACAAGGCAGGCAGTAGCTCTTCGTACTGCGTTCTAAACTGTTTGTCCTCTTTCTCTGTCCTATAGTTTTATCGCGCCAGAATTGACGCTGTGCACCCGTCTGGATCAACAGCTGTTGTTGTGTTCAGCGATTATGGAAACTGTGAAGAGGTGCTTCTCTATAACATCAAACCTGTTCATATGGATTCTTGGGTAAGGACCCGAAAGTGTGGCGATAGAGTATGGGAAGACAAAATCAGCTATAACAACCATAAACTAAGAGTTGTTTAGCTCAGACTCTTTGGCATACAGTTAATGTAGGATGGTAAGCAGTCATAAGCAGAAATGTGGCATTCTACAGTCTACAGAAAATTTTTAAAAGACCAGGAGAGCGTCATGAGCAAAGGAGATTGGAAGCACAAATTGACATTTGTGACAATTCATACATTTCATACATTTTTTTCTTTCAGCCCATTTCATGTAAAAAAGTTAGCCAGTGAAGAGGATGTGTTCAGTTAGCCAGGTAGTATGCTGGTTGTTTGTCATTCATTTTTTTCAGTTTAGAATTGTCTAGGGATGTAACAATACCAAAAACGGTACGATAATACCACGATAAAAAGTCAACGATACGATATTTATCGCAATATTAAAAAACGAAAAAAAAATGATGACTTGAAAAAATGTCCTTTTTTGAAAAATAAATAAGCATTTTTTATTTGTATAATTTTTTTCCCTTTTAAATTAAAGTGCTTCTGCTTTCCTTCTTTAATAAAATAAAATAAAAGTAGCCAGCCATAATTTACGCATGTGCTAAAATTGGCATGAATTGTCTTTGGCAATGAATGATTGAACTATGTATGTCTAATTCAGTGGCGGTTCCTGCCAAATCTCTCAGGGGGGGCAATTGTTGTGATGATGGCTAAGGTGAACCGTTCAATGGGTAAATTAACAGCTAGCTAACTTGACATTGTCACATATTGTCACATTTACACACAAACAAAGCATTAGCTACTCCGCAGCCTGCCAGCCACGTTTTCCGCTCATACCAGCTCTGTGAAAATTCCTGGTTATACGATTTCCCCCCCTTTGTAGGTACCTGCTTGATGTTTAAATTTGGTCTGGGTGGTTGTTGGCTTAGTTGCCAATTCATCCTGATTACTACGACGACTGAACGGTATTTCTCTTAATGACACGATCGAGTTGCTCTGAGTTGAGGTAACCTTAGCCATGTTGACCTTGAATGTGACAGGATCGCTGGCTGCCCCGGCGATCCCTACACCAGGTTACGTATGACGAAAGCACGTTAGTGCAAGCCCACCTGGAACCCATACAGATTGCATTGCAGTGCCTGCAGTTCGAAAAAATTGCCTGAACATGAGTCTATCAGAGCGATCTGGGCGATTTTCAACCAGACTGAAATCGCCGGAAAGGGGCGGTACTCCACGGAACACGGCTTGAAGCTGATTGGACTATGATATTCAGAGGCAGGCCAAACTGTCTAGAACAGTTATAGCTAGCGTAACACTGATGGAATGTGATAGAAAAATTCCCTCCCTTTCCCCCTTTGGTGGTGCGTCGCCCGACCGCCCTAAGGAACACACCGCCCCTGGTACAATTGCAAAAGACACACAATACAATTTTTGTGCTTACAGTTTTTAGGCTTTTATGTTTCTTGCAGGCCATTAGCTCTACTGTAGTGCCTGGGAGATCCAGTTCCAGTAATGGAAAAGGGACTAATTTAGTTACAAATGACCAATCATTCTTTATTACTAGTTTTCTTCTGCAGATGGAGTTTTTTGTTCTACCATGAGAGGAACATTAAAATGATAAACATTGCAGTATTAAAAATGGAACTTAAAGATGGCCTGTATGGGAAGAAGAGAGTCAAATTTAAGCTTAAAACCATTAACTTTAAGTCCAACATTAAAGCCAGGCTTTGCTCCTTTTAATTTATACTTCAGGAAAAATACGTTATTATCCTAAGTACTGGCATTTAAGGTCCATAATGAAGACATCTGCTAAGTGCCAGCTGGCTTACTTGAGAGGTTGAGAGAACCCTCATCTTGAACAGCGAAAGGTCTATTACCAAGGGACAGCTCTCTCCTGTAGCTCTTTCATCTTATGTAACCTCTGTCATGTCAGGGCAGTGTCTTTGTGTGACCTGATTAGATCTCACGAGGTGCTGGCCTGATACAGATCCCAGTGCAAGGCTGCTCTCACTGTTCAATTCACTGTTCAATCCTACTTTTCAGCCAGTGTTCACTTTCACAGACCCTAGCTGCCCTTATGCGGGCCTACTGTGTTTAGACTGTGTGCATGTGGCAGTGCTGGAGGCAGGTTTATCAACTGCAACATATAGTTAAGGTAAAGGAAACCCAGCAAGTTTGTATGGAAAGATATCAGTCAGAAAAGGGAATGCCCTTTTTGGACATTTTGGGCTAATTAAGGTGCCACACAGGCTCAAAAGATTTATTTTCACTTACATAGTTATATAGTCATGCCACCAGCTCGTGTCTAAGGAGGGATACAGGTGTTGTAATCTTGAGGAACGTACATAACCTAAATTGAATCTGTAAAATTTAATATCCAGCAATTGATTTTTAAATATTAAATATTTAAAATTTAAATATGCAAGATATGCAACAAACTGGACAAGGGTACCTATTAAGCAAAATAAAAATGGCTAATTATGAGACTGTTAAGACCGATACACTTGTCTTTAAATTAATTAAGGACCGTAGTTCAATTTCTTAAAAAAAAATAAAAATAAAATTAATAAAACTGAAGTGCGTTTGTACTTCACGTGCTCTGTGCTAGTGACTATGTGTTTGCTCACAGGATGAAGATGTCTATTACGAGAACTCTCTAGAGTACCGCCGAGGAGGAGATGGGCAGCCCAGACGCACACGACCCACACAGCAGTATTACCAACCACCCAGAGCCAGGGACTGATGTAAAACACAGTGTGGCGTAGTGGTTTTCAGAAGTGACCTGCGTATTGTCCGGAGAATGTAGCGCAGCACGAATACTGACGTCAACGAAGAGCGGGTGGAGTGTGCACATGAACTGAAAACCGGTTCTCTCTTTTCTAGGCTGATTCGTCAAGGAACTGCAGATAGCAGCTCAGCTGAAATCTGAAAATGTGACTTTGGCAGATTATTTCTTCCACAAACAAAAACGGCTTCTTTCTTCCATATTTATGCTTTCATGTCAATAATTGCAAAATTCTAAAAGGGCTTTCACAGTTGCTGCAAAAAACAATGTGGAAATGGAAGACTTTGTAATGCACAAAGATCGCTGTACATGGAAAGAATTTGTAAAATACTTAAATAAAAACAATAAGTAGCACGTGTCGGTGAATATATGAATTAATGGTGTACTGTTCATAATTTTTAAGTGACATAGGACATTATGTATGAAGTCTTTCTGTATGAAGTCTTTCTGTTGCTTTGGCATGAAGATAAGACAGCACAGATGTGCCAAGAGTAGGTTTGACTCATGAGATCAGGTTTCTTCTCCATAAGAAATGGATTCTGAAAGCTTATTTTGTACTGGCCACTATCCATACAGTGCGGAAAGTAGGCCCGCAAGAAGTCTTTTTCATGGTGTGTTTCAAACACCACATTATGCTTATCCAGAATTTAGCCTTGCTGTCAAACATAAAAGGATGGTTCCTTTCTTTTCTGTGGCCAAATGAAACCACATTTTACCACTGTGAAAAAGAACTTTTGAAAAGTGTAATGGCTTCAAAGTATAGTGTAACAATTTTCATGGCATTATTGTTACCTAGTACAACTTTTTATTGGAATTCATGGATTTGTTTTTGGTGCATGGTAGACATGGTGGAAAACTATTTGAAAGTTGTCTTAAATAGTTTCAAGCAGCCACCTTCCTTTTTGTACATAAACACTGATGCATTCAGAATCACTGCATTTCCATTTTCACTTGCAGATATTCACCCTGCTAATAGGATACATGCTAATAATCTACATGATGTAGTCAGGTCTTTTTCTCATGATACAATGCAAATTTTATATGTAACTGAGTTATCTGAGGTCTGTAAAAGTATTTACTAAAGTTCTACAGTGTACAATAGTTGTAACAATATTGCAAAAGTGAAAACAACATTGGGCTGGATGTATTCTGGAATTTAGAGGCAGGTTCTTTTAAAACACCTTGTATTTACAATTTTCGAGTCTCATTAGGGATCAGTTGTTTATTGCACGACTAAATGGCATTGTAGGATAGTTGTATTCTGCGCAGGAAATATGCTGAACAAATCTTGAGTTGTAAAAAGAAATATTTCGAAAGCTCTTAGCACAAAGTAGGCTTATAGACCTGGATTTCCAAAAACTCGACAACTACTGAATAAGTGACTCCTTAAATTGGATTCTAGGAATTAAATGGAGTTGTCTTGTGGAAGTCAGCCTCAGTACAGTATACAAACAGTAATGATAAGAGAACCCCCCACTGGACAGGATAGTGTCAGATCAGATGTAGCATCCTGTAAGTATGAAATCCAAATTTCATTTGTGCTGGCATTAGACACTAGTGCTTCTCACAGAAGTGTGCGAACAACATGTCTGAAACAGACTCTAGGATCCTTCAAGACCAAAAGACCAAGTAGCTATGGAAATGAGCTGAGTTGGTCGTCTTCTTGTAATTTCTTATATTGAAATAATTTGATGGTGTTAAACATTTCATGGTTAAAAGTATATGTGTTTGTACGCATATATTGTTCAAATTCCTTTCCAATTTGTATTTTCAAAGTTGTGACAGAAACAAATGTAAGAGGATTATTTCCATAATTAAAGACAAAAGAACAGGAAAGCAAAAATAATTGATGTTACTCTTCAAACAAATTATGATAACATGTATTAAAAAAACTGGTAGACAATAGTCTCACCTCATCGCCAAGATTTAATTGTGTCAGACATCTTAGCAATGATATCAATTAGCATGCTCAGTCAATGTCTGCCTCCTGCCTCTGCATATTAGACTAACAGACCCCAAAAAGCTATGTGGGAAAAGTCATACAGATGGAATTTGGTTATTAAGTGCCCTTTCAAAATGACTTTGATGTTCTCAATTCCTGCCAGCTTGCCAGCACAACTTTTTCATTAAGCTCTGAGACTTAATTTTCCACCTTAGAAAGATTCAGCCAATGAGTCTGGTTTTTTACTCAGTGGAAGTCATTAAGTATATTATGAACTTACCAGGATACATAACATGGCCTTTTAAATTATGTCTCACTTAAGTTTTTGCAGCTTCTTGATGTTACTTGTCACATCACTTCCTAAATAGCAGAGATGACATCTGATAATTAAAAGTAAGACTAATTCAATTTCAAAATGACAAGATAATTTCCAATATCACCAAAAATATGTTTACAGCAGGTTCCAGAATTCTTCATCTTGCCTAAACACCATTTGAAGAGGTTTCTGACAACTTGACAAGCCTATGCGTAAACAGTATGATGCAGTAATTTGTGCGTGGATAAATAGAATAATATCCCCTTCATAAACACACACACACATCTATTCAATTGATACATCAAAAACATTTTGTCATTTGGTAACATGGTCTAAAGAAAAAAAATGTGACTCATGAAGATTCTTCCAACAAGAAATAAGAAAAAAATATTACCAAGGATGTTTACATTTTCCTTGCTCTCTGACTCATATATGAACAACATATTTTTTCTAGCTTTCATATCACCAACTGAATGATAAGGTACTGTACTTACAAGTAATCATAATACTACTCTTGCATGTCGTGGCCATCAAGTTAAGGTAATCAAAATTGATTATTTGATTGGTCTAACAAAGTAACAAACATATTTTTGGTGAATATGGACCTGATGATGTGTTTGACAGGGAAGGTGATATAAGTGGAGATGATATAAAAGACACCAGTTACTTAATCTCAAAAAGGATCACAGCCTAGGATCGAATCATATCCACCGCCATTACAGGCCTCTAAAACCTATTCAAGCAAAGGCAGATATTTCCATAAGCAAATCTGCATCATTTAGATGGAAAACAAGATGAGCAATAAGGTGTGTTTGTATTATAACCAGGGCACAGAGCTGATCATATTTTCAGAACAATGTAACCCAACCTGTCTTTTTACTTGGTCTGCCATTTCTTTGAATTCAAGGCATGGCCAGAACAATGAAGCCAATCTGGAAATGTGATCAGTCCGTGACTGTCAGCAATTACTTGCTGGCTACGTAATTAATAATTAAATGTAATTTCAGATACCAAAGCTTGGGCGTGCTCTTTGACCTTGCATCCATTGCTTGGGTATAGACAAGAAAGATGACTGTTAGTTTTAGTGAGAAACTAGCTAAACAGACTTGTAGAAAAAAAAAAAATCTAAACATTCTAAACATAACATGCTGTAACTTAACATTAGATTCAGTGTTGTCTCGTGCACACACACATTAAAGGAACACTGGTTTAGTGCAAAATTACACAGTGATAGGTACACCATAAACACTGTCTGTACTTATCCATAAATTCCTTTGTAGAATTCAGGTAGCAGTAAGCATTGTAAATACTTTGCAGACCAAAAAAATGAAATGCCAGAGCATCATATACTAGGTATCTGTATGAGCTTTCAGCCAGTTTCTACACTCTCTACACTCTTTTAGAGTTTTTTTTTTAGAAATTTTAGAGTGGTCCACATCTCTGATAATTTCCTCTTTTTCCACACTTTTTCTTACAGCTAATGTATGCAATATCACTGTCAGCAGCAGTCCCAGACAGGTAACAGAAAGCGTAATTAAAACAGACTGGCAGGGACAAATTTTGTGTTTCGGGGCATGTTCTGTGAGTCTCACAAGAAACAACTCTAATTCAAGGTCAGCCTGTCAGCACACTGTTAATGTGAGTTTCACTGCTGACTGGTTCATTGACAAAGATATTGACTGTCATTGTGGAGTGGAGAGGCTCAGGCTGACCATAGTCACTGGGTTTGACCACTAAAATGCAAAGACCCCGGTTACTCAGTATTTTCATTAGAGTGATACTGCCTGTGAAGGATCAATGTCAGACGACTCTGGTTCACCCCCCCTTATTTTAATAATGTTATTAGCTATGAGTGCAGAAACAGGACCATGAGGGGGTGGGGTTGTCAGGAAAATGGTGCCCACGATGTTGCAGGATAGTGTGGGCTCCCCTCCGGCAAATGCTTTGATCAACAGGGAGTATATGGCCTGATTCTCCCTGTCCAGAGTGGTTTCTACATCATTCAGTGTCACTGTGGCCATTGCAGGTATGAAAACTGGTCCATTGTCAAGGACTGACAGTTTGTAAAGTTTACCTGTGTTTCTGTCTGTTTCACCAGACAGTTGAATAACCCCAGTGACTTCATCTAAATTAAACAAAGTCCTTGCATATCTTAGTACCATTTTACTGTGGACATAGTTTATCAGAGCATTGATACCTAGGTCAGGCTCAAGGGCATAAAAATGTGATAATTGTGTTCCTTTTGTTGTATGTTGTACATTGTGACATTGATGAGAGATTCTGTAAAATGTGGGCAGCAGTCATACATTCATTATGAGGGTTTTCAGGGTAGCTGTGCCTAAGAGGGGAGCCCCCCCCCCCCCCCCCCATCCTTGCCATTGAGGTTTGTTATGTATTCACTCTTAGTTTATCTGTCAAGGGAGCCAATTATTAGCAAGACTGATGTCAACTCCCCCTTTCATTTTGCTCTACATCCAAAGTGAAAACCTCAAAATCATTAAACAGCCAGTAGGGCTGTACTCCATAAATCCCTGTGTCTGGGTTGTTGGCAGTCTGCTCAATTGCAAATCTGGAGTTGATCTGTACATTCTCTGGAACAAACAACTGGATCACATCAACAGGGAAGCTGGGGTCATTGTCATTGACATCATGCTTGATAAATTTGACTTTCATTACCTGAAAGTATGGTGGAGGCAAAATGAAAATATCAAACAACAAGAAGCAGTCCTGGCCATTGGGGTTCTCTGATCTGGTTCTGTGTGAGACTCAGGGATGTAGATTTACCAAGCAACATAACTGGGATTTTCAGTCCTTTCTTTGTTGTTTCAATTGGTTTGACTTGGAGCTAATTCATTCATTCATTTGTGATCCTGCTGCTATTGAAGGACAAAAACATATTTTAATGTAGTCATTAATGAGATAGCAGTGTTATTGAGTTATTGTTATAATTAACTCAAATATTGCACTGAATACTTGCAACCAAATTAACGTGTGTAATTGGGAGATCTAATAAAAATAACTATTGGAAAGGATTATATAAACTATTGAAGCATTTTGTTATCACAGCAGAGATTTAATTGTACAAAGCAGCATATAAATAATATAAACAAATTCAGCTGGTTCTCCTACAGTTCTGAGACATGGGAATATATTATCTGTTCAGTGTTCAAAGTCATTTAGTTTGTTCAATGCCAACTCAATGCCAAAAAAAGTAATTCTGTACAATCAACCAAGTATTTTGAGTGCATGGTGCCCTCTCTTGGTTAAAACTGGTACTATTATTAATGCTTGAGAAAGTAAATGTTTGCCCATCAATGCAGTCCTCACTTCAACCTGCTGGTTTCCCGGTGCTGTAAACCTATTAATCTCTATTTCAGAAAAAAAAAAAAAAAAAAAAAAAATTCAAATCCAATAAAAATTTCAATAATATCTGAATGACATTAAAAAACAAAGTAACAAAGACACATGTATAGAATACATGAAATATCAATAAGTAATTGTTATTTCAGTTCACTCCAGTATGACTGCTCTCATGTGTGCACGTGCGCTCACACACACACACACACACACACACACACACACACACACACACACACACACACACACACACATGCATACATATTTTTACAGGCTGAAAGTGCTATTTAGATCTGTGTGCAACATATTAGCTATGAATAGTGTATCCCGTGCAAACCGTAAAAGCACAAGAGCCTTGAGTGAACCAATGAATTAATTAACTTGTATTTGTTATGCCATATTTTAACTAAAGAAAAAGTTGGTTTAATTTTCCTTAGTGATGATTTACTAACATTCCTTAGCTCAAATTCACACATGAGATTCCTGTGTGAGATTCCTTCCTTGACTGATAGGAAGACAAGCATGCAAGCACAAAGCATCCCCTCCACTTTCTTCAAAATAAAATGACTAAAGATGCAGTCCAACAACAAAGAGGCACTCCAACAGCAGCTTGTCATGTGGAGTTCTGCAGCAGCATGAGAGGTTATCCTACTGCAGCAGTCAAGCGATGATGAGACCTGAGCCATGGGGTTTAAAAGCAGAGCAGTGGCCAGAGAGGCACAGGGGTGGAGCAGAAGAGGTCTGACGATTTGCACGGCAGATGGGGGTTCTCTGTCCAGGCCATGAAACATTCTGACAGGCCAGGTTATTGCCTGCGGCAACCATGGTGCCAACGGACTAGTGCCACTACACGACATGCCAAATGGGCAGTTGTGGTCTGCTCCTGGTTTTCAATGTGGCTCCGGTCTGGGCCATGTGCCAGTCCTTCCCTTCACCAAGGACATCTCCCTTCTCATCTGGCCAGCTGGTGGCGAAGCTATAATCCTGAAGGGCAAAGAAAAATGAAGTGTTTGATTCACCCAAGCATATGGATAGGACAGGACAGTTCCATATCCCTGCGCCCTTTCAGAGTCACTGTGCCTTTAGGTTATCGGAGAATGCATGCATCATGAGAATTTCTTTATGGGTGAAGTAACCCTTTCAAACAAAGACTGTCAAGAAATTTGTCCGGGTGTGTGAATTCCACGCTGCCACAGGGGGGACTAAATGGCCGACCATTGGACATGACATCAGAAGGGCACAAATGAAACAGAAACAGAATAAGAGAATAATTTCAAATCTGACGCCACACTGAATAAGCAGTAATTGAAGCAGAGCCGTGACTCAGATGGCACAAATTCCAACTCGTGGTAATGTGGTTGTTTGTCATGTGGAAGTAGAATTATGCATTAGGCAAGGCAGTGAAGCACGGAAACAGATAATCACCTTTGTGCTATTTACAATGACAGATTAGGGAGATGCACGCTGGTCTGATAGTATATCTGTAATACAGAGATTGGATATTTTGTCTCATGAAACTACACCCATTGGTGATATCTTGATTTCTCACCGTAGAAGATGTCGTGCTCATTCTAGCATTACAACAGAAACAACTTGGAAATGCAGAAGCTTGATGTTTGCTGCAAACTATCTCATCATTTCTTGTGCTGTCTGCTACAGCATGAACAGCCTACTGCAGCCTGAATTGATTGACTGCACTGAGATTACTTCAGAAATTCCCAGCCCATTGTGCTCTGGAATGCATTGTTGCTTTGGTTATCTATTCTTATGAGCTGGTTGGATGAAAGTGAATTATGTGAATAGTTTCTCAGTTGTAAGATTCTACCATCATATTTAATATTACCATGAGGCTTAACCTTGAGAGAATGAATTTGAGGAAAAAAAAAAAAAAAAAAAACCAATTCAGTTTCAGCAGAACAGAAATGTTCCTAAATAGCAGACTTAAATATCAACAGTAAATGACCTCTCTGTGTTCTTGATATGACACTTAATGTTTCAGATCATGTAACAACCATACACAAAGCTTGTGTCATACCATCACCATGGGTACATTTATGTATGATTAAGGTACATTTTTACTCCACACTGAAGTTCCAGAAAAACAGCCAAAACTGAAACAGCTTGAAATATTTTTTGGAAATACATTTTCTATTAGGTGGTAAGGAATGCAAGAAAGATTTGTGATTAAAAATCATTTCATGTAAAGGTTTCAATTAAACTGAGGAATTATTTGTTCCAGAATGTCTTCAGGGCAAGGAGGTTATCTGCATCTGAAATGCAGCATTGATACTGGTTGTAATGCTGACCCTCTCAGGGGACAGAGATATTTAGAGACTAGAAATGGAGGAAGAAGAAAGAGCTAAGAAAGGTGATGCCTGTATCAGTTGTGAATTCACAAGAGAACCACCGAAAATGTAGATACTGGAGAAGAGCTCAGCGAGAAAGCTGGTTTGTGGAGGCAGTGGAAACCCCACCCCTGAGTGCTGACAATGATCCACAGCCAGAGACATCAAGGTCAAATGAATCATTTACAAACAGTATAACAGAAAACAAAAAACATTTTTTTTTTATATCTCCATATTTACAACAGTTGTAGGTTTAAGGCAAGGTAACAGTACTGTGTCTGACGGGTAAAAGGGAGCAGACTAAGCAAGTTAGAATCAGGTACAAGTCACGGTAGTTTATTTATAAGCTTCCAGTAGGTAGAAATGGACACACTGGCATGCAATACTTAGAAAACTGATGTTTGAGTCAAAATATAATAATTTGAATGATACAAAATGTACCACAGAATGGGCCTACAAAAAAAATTGTGATGTGTTTATGTAGCCAGAAAACTAGCTAGAGACCTACTTTCAAAGCAGGAACAATGGAACAAAGGTGAAAATGATTAAGCTCGCTAACAATACTTTTGTTTACAAGGACTTTGAGGCGTAAGCTATCTAATTAGTTAAAGTGGCTAGTTTGCAAGCTGTATGGATCATGCATCACAAGCCCTCCCCTCTTTTTTCCTCTTGATTTACACAGCCAGGAACAGCTTCCCAACAGCTGACAGTGACTAGTGAGATAATTAACTAGCTAATTGCTCATTGTCTTCCCATGCTATGCTAATGGTTGGTAAAGTTCAAAAGCACATTCTTGCATATGTATCACTTAGAAATTTTAAGGGTTCATTAATCAGATGACATTATTTTGCTGTATTATCACATTTCAAGTTGTATTCAACAATATATGGCCTGCACATGCTACGCTAGCATTACCATGAGTGATGAATGCTGTTCAAGTCCATGTGCAGAAGAGCATTGGATTAGTCATCTGTTACACATTTTTTATTGAATATTTAAAGAATGACAAGGTAAAGAAACAACATCAACCAATAATTTCCTATGCAGGCTGAATAAACAGTTGCCTGACAATCCAAAGTAGACTGTCACACATTCTCTTTAGGTCTTCCTCGTCACTTTAAGGACCCCAATTTGTGTGAGTTGTCTGGGTGATACACCTGCAGGGAATTAAGTAATTGACCTGTTGTTGGACCATTTCTCCAAACAACCTGTAGTTTGTTTCGATTTCATGTGGATCAAAATTCTTGTTTCTTTCCCTTGTCAGCTCCAATGTTGCACAGCCAAATCCAGTGAAATATGTAACAGTATCTGGAGGCTTGCACTTCATTGATTTGTTGTTGAGTTGTGCTTTACTGTATAGCATTTATTTTAACTGTAATAAACACACCCTGCTATTATACCAGCTGCTGGAGCTTTGGGATGACAGCTGTTTCTTAAAGCCAACTGTGAATACTTCACTTTAATACTGCAGATCTGGTTGTAAGTGTTAATTAAGTAATACATGAAAGTACAGCTGTTGCCAGTGGAATATTCAAATTTGTAAAAACATTAAAAATTCTATCTTCTCAAGAGACTTACCTTTTAAACAAATTCAAGAAAGAGAAGTGAGAAGTCTTTGGGAATTTAGAGAAGAATATGAACAGATAAATGTAGGTAAATAAAGGTAATATTGTAATTCCTGCCGATCTGGGCAGATATACAAAATGGTTTAGATGTGTGAGGGCCACACAATCTTGTAATATCAAAAAACGGAGATCAGAGGACTGTCAATGAAATCCATTTCACTATTAATTTCATAGTTTTACCATGAAGACTAAAGTGAGCATTTATTTATGTGCTGCATAGTTATCAAGCATTATAAATGACATTTCAACTCCTTTCTTATAACTTGCAACCTCAATTTATGGGTCAGCGCTCTGCCACCCTACAAGCCCATGTTTTTTAATAGCTAATCACCACTTCATCTAAGTAATTTTCCCCATTTAATAAACATAAAATTCTTCCCTTCCTTGGGAAATTAAAATACGGATCAAAGGTTGTTTCTTTAATCCAGGAGAGTCTTGTAAGAAGTGTCATTTTGGCAGGAGATAATTAGAAAGAACACCTCTGGGATAATGGTGGCTATATCAGTGCGGACGGTAATACCGAGCAGGAAATTCATTTGTTCCCATTTTCCTCTGGAGTCATGGTCCCGCTGCTGGTGATAAACAGAGAAAGAGAGAGAGAGGACAGTGGGGGTGATGGAAAATGCTGCAGTGTAATGACTGCTCAGGGACTGAAAGGGAGGCGGAGAGGGAGTGCAACGTTTTCCCCCTTATCCTGAGGGAAAATTGCTCCTGAAACCTGTCTGTTTGATGGTCTCTGATGGAGCGGATCACACAAGCCTCTGTGTCCCCTTTAATCAAAGGGAGAGGAGAAGACTTGAAAAGACCACTCCGAAATAATTGCTGCAGAACAAACAAGGAGTTGTGGCTTTTGCTCGTCTTTGAATTTTGGGAACGCGTTCTCATTTGCATAACACATCTCGAGTCAAATAAATACAATTAAAGCCAGAGAGTTTGTGTTCCCAATAAGGCCACTAATTTGCTTTACCATTATAGGCATGCTCTTATAGTTATTCAGTATGTTAGCAGTCTCTTAATAAGGGTGACCCTTAAATAATATATTCAGCTGGCGCAAATATTTTTCAGCAACACATTGTGCTTTTCAAGCCTTTGTGACACTATCACTTTTCTCAGCTTAAACTAAAGCACAATTTAATATTTATATATTCATTTATTGATCTACTCTCAAGTCACTGAGTGGCCCTAGGTATGGTGTCCTCTGTCATCATAGCTCATAGTGCACAAATTTTAATTTATTTCATAATGAAGAAGAGATTCTCCTGATCCGTAACAAATATCTTTCATAAATAAATGACAGTTAGTTAATTTTATCCATAACAAGGACAGAGGAACGTTGCATAGGTTCTCTGGCGGTTTACTCAATCCATATGGATGTTCCCATGTAAACTAGGCACATCTATTTAGCACACAGGATGCTACATTTGGTTTAATCCCACACAACCAAACAGGAAATGTATTTAAAAAAAAGTTACAGGAAATGGACCAATAAACATGCAGAGAATGCATAATTAAATTAAAAAAAAAAAAATCACAGCCTCTTAGGCTACATAAAGCCTCACATCTGGCTAAGGGAAAATGATTTTTCCAACCCCTGTGGACAGCTTGGAGTGGAAACAAACAGCAAGGATACGGATGAGGGATATAGAAAACATCTGCCGCTGAGGTGACAGGAGGGCACTGGGTAACCTTTACATGACAGTAAACCAGCGAAACAGCAGAATCACATGTTCAGCACAATATTTAAATGGATTCCATGCGTAACAAAATACTGGTGTAGGCAGACACATAAGCCAAGTGATATGAACAGGTGCTTTTTTAAAGAGCGGTGAGCACAAATGGAGAGTGACTGTTCTTTTGAAGTCCGCTAATGCCCAAGGACAGTGAAATCTGCCGGATAGGGTTAGGGTTAATCAAAGCGGTAAACAAACCGAGAGTGGAGCTGCACCGCTACTCTCTGAAACACGGCGCTAATTACATTTACTGCCTCCTCTAAATTCAGTGTGGGCCTGTGTGTGGGTAGGGGGCAGGGTCGACTGCTCTGAGGTCAGCTGGACCTGCTTTACAATTTGAAGTATGTTCCTCTATTAAAACAGCATGAAAGCCAGTCCATTTTTCTAATTAAAATCTGACAGCCACCTAAAAAGAGCTCCTGTCAAACTGGGCTTTTGATGTTTGGTTGAAATATGGGAACAATACTAAGGTCACACACTTATTCATGACTATGTAACAATACAACCTGATTTTATTTTATTTGACAGAATAAAGTTGAAATTTTGATTCTTTGGTACTCTTTTGGAAGTAAAGTTGTAAACATTGGGAGGTTTGGACAAAGGAGATAAAAATGGAGTCAAGCATGCAGAACTAGCCGAGCCAAATAATGGGACAAATTGTAATAGGACTTTTGCATGTATGCGTGCATGTTTGCATGCAAAAAAAATAGGGCTCATGGATAACATTTCCTCAATGGCAGGCCTTCTCTGCCTATTAATTGGACCATAACATCTGAGGAAATCCTAATGAGTCCATTAAGGCTGGACAGTAAACACAAAAAAACTTTTTTTTTTTTTTTAAAGAGGATAAAGAAAAAGAAAAAAACAGAAAACATTATTGTACCTACCTTTCCCCTTTTCATTAACCTGTCTGTATCATCATCATACAGCATGAATCTAAAACCTCACACTTCTACAGTGGAGGTTGCGGTAGTAATCTGCATCATAGATCACACCATGTTTCCCAATGCATTTTCTCTCCCTTGGCACAGATACTGTCATATATGCAGCATATAAATGACCCCTCAAGGGCAGCTTTAATTGTCCAGTGCACACATTCATTCAAGTATTCATATAAAAGACAAAAACATGATACATGACAAGAAGAACCTCCTGAACAACAAAGAGAACTGCTCATTCTTTTCCATAATCTAGACCAGAGCTACCTTAACCATACAGAGTGCAGTAATATTCCACATGTGCCCATATGCCCAAGTGATATGTGGACCAAACCCTTAAGGAGTGCTTACGAGTTGAAGGGCACATTAGGTCTGATTCTCAGGGAGGTGACATGACTGATGAAAGGTCGTCAGGGTGAATAAATAAAAAAAAAGTATATCACGTTCTTGGGGTCGCTATATACTGTGCATGTGAAGCAGCACAGTGTGTTCAAATTGCTGATTGAGTTACTCATTTGTATTCAGGTAACCTAAGGACCTTCCTTTTCCCATCTCTCTGCCCTCCTATTGCACTTGAAGGTGTGTGTGTGTGTGTGTGTGTGTGTTGGGTGTTACTTCTTCACACGTTTCAGCCATTTCTCATTGTGCCTTCCCTGATATATATGTCCTGGTCACCCTAGGAAGAGTGAGAGGGACAAGGAGAGAGTTATGACCAGGACAGGTGGCACATGAATACAAATTCCCATTTGTTCTCTCAGTGGTGTATTCATGGCATAATTGTGGCATTAAAGTGGCAGGAAACAGGACTGAGGAAGCAGAGGCTGTGGTAAATGTGTGTGTTCTTTTGTCATCTCACCCCTTTTGTGTCAAAATGACTCTGCCCATGACTCGCATTGTCGTACTCACTCTCTTGAGAAAACCACTTTCAAAGTATCCTTGTGGAATATTGCACATTATAAAAACATTGATCTTTTTTTATTATTATTTTTTGGCGTTCTTTATTTGAATTTACTTTCTATTTAGCTTGTATAATCATTGTAGAACACCAGCTGGGACTCATTGCTATATTATCAAAAACATGGGTCTGTCAGAAAAGAGCCCTCATTTGGGTCATAGATAGTGCTTAAATATCTTTTAATCAATCTGTAGGCATATATCCAGCAGTCTCCCTCCTTACTAATGGATTAATACCGACTGTAGATGAATGTGTCCTCTGTGGGTCCCATGGCATGCCTGTCATGATCATTTACACCTTCTATATTTCCTCACTTTGCTAATTTACCTGCAATGTGACAGAGTTGCACTGGAGGCTGCTACAGCCTTCTCTCTCCAGATGCTGGGACCACCTGTCCTATTATTTCAGGGAGAGTCTTACTTATTGCACCCCCCCCCCCCCCATTTCTGCTCTCTCTCTTTATTTCTCCTTCTCTCCCCCTCTCTTCTCCCTCTCGGTCCACCACACAACCAACTGTCTTGAAGGTAATAAGCCATATTAACAGTTGCAATCCATCTCACTTACAGGGAAGTCAAGCGGAAAGCGCAAGTTTACCCACTGTATCACCTTGCACTCTCCCATCCATTAACATACCAGACGACATACAATGCCCTTACACTGAATAATTTACTACATTTCACAAAGGGAGTGTCAAGGCTGTGAAGTGGAACCCCATCCTAACACATGGAAAATTTGAGAATTTGGGTAAAAATAACAGTCACACTTATCTCACCAGCTAAAAAAAAAAACAAAAAAAAACAAATTGTATTTCAGTTGAACCCATGCTAGGAATGTGCATAACACTTGGTATACTTATTACTTGTATGTACTGACACTAGGTGGCACTAATGTACTTTTTAGTGTTGAAGCATTTTGAGTCTTCCTGTCATCACGTTCTGCTTGAATACTGTGCAACACGAAGGCACAATTTCAACTGCAGTACAATTTACATTGCTTTTGGATCCCAACCTATACTGCCCAGAATATTGCGATATAATATTAACTGTGAAGGAGGATTGTGCAAGGAATATACTGCCGCTATGTGTTGACTGCCACACATCTAGTTATTGCTATTTGGCATCCATGACTGAATTTCATTCTACAACCTCTTCTTGTTCTTTGTTCATATTGTATACACCGACACGAGCGAGACGTGCATATTTTTAATCATCTTGGCTGAGGACCTGACATTCTGGAAAACATTCCCTCATACCTCCTGCTGGCATTTGCCTTTCAGTGCTGCTATGCAGAGCCATACATCGCACGGCTATGGAATCCCGAGACCTCTGAGGCACATCAGATCCTCTTTCCTCTATAAACAATTCATATTTGTAATACTGTGTTGCATCTTAATGTGAAAATCTAGCAACATCTTCAAAGGGTTCCTTTGCCTGCTGCATTGGTGCTGGTCTTTGTATCCTCTTGTTTCAGCATGTTGCAGAAAAATAGCCTTAAAGCATTTCTTTTGTATCAGCTAATTCAAGAAATGAGGCAGGATTCATCTTTAGCCATTACCCCAGTTTCCCACATAGCTACCTCCAGTTTCCCCCACATCAGCTTTGCTCTTGATGTAACTTTGCCAATGGTGTGAAAAGTACATTTGTTTGTAGATTACAATCAATAACCTTTGAACTGTGTGCTCTGTGTATGTAATATAAGCTGACAGCATCCTAGCATAGTTAGGATTTAATAACATTTTAGAATATCCTTGTCAAGATGTGAACCTAATGCATCCCCAGCTGTCTCAAGATACTATTGGTTCCCCTGATCCTGACTTGATCACTGACATTCAGCCCTGATAAAGGTATGTTACTAAAAGCAGTAAGACTGGTAAATATAAAACACTCACTACAGGCTGAAATGTGTAGATGAAATAAAAATAGTGTAATTTCATAATTATCCATCACGACAGATTTAGAATCATATTTAATTGGCACTAGCTTTCCAAACCAAAAATTCAATTTATGGAATTTGTGAATCTCAGATCTCTGAACTTTCAGCACAAGCCACTTCTATAACGGCTGGTTGCCAGAAAACTGCAAGCCCATCCTACTGTGGTGTACAGACGGGACTGACTTAACACAGTACCCATTTGTCTCCACATTGATGATTCAGGGGCCACCTTATTACACTATTGAATATCAATAGTCATTCACACGTTTCCAGCTTAATGGTTTTCAGGCATCTTTTCCACTGCTGTTCCAAAGATTTAGTAACATTTATGCCACCCACACTGTCTCCCTCTCAGAACTACGACCATTCTCCAGGGTATGTCACCACGTTTGCTGCTCGCTATAAGATCAGCAATTGTCATGGTGGTAAAAAAATGAGGAGACATTTACCAGAATAATGAGCCCATTGAGCAAAATGGGAATTTACAGCACAAAGGTTTCAGCAATCGACTCAATCTGATAATTGCTGTAGCCATCTAGAGCCGGACAGCAGGGAGAAAGATGCCCACTGTGAAAAGTATGAGATGCAAAGCAATCACAGGAAAGCAAATGTTGCAGACACTTGAGGCAAGATGTGTAACATTGTTATTTGTAGTACTGCTGTCCGTATGAACCTAGCTCGAGGTCACTGTGGAGTGTATCCCACTGTTCACCTGCATGCTAACACACACACACACGCACACACACGCACACACACACACACACACACACACACAGACTTACTTGATTTCTCCTCACACCCTGCTTTGCTCATGCTGTGTTATTTATACCACATCTGCCATAACATGGCCCATCACCCGTTGCTGGCCTTGCTCTGATCACTCACATCCTATGTTTATCAAAACACTTTGGCCAAATCTGTGCAGAAAATTAAGTGAGACCCAGAGCCAGACTTTGTAGATTGGTGCTTAGGGGAAAACCATTTGGTAGCTCCTATTAGTTAACTCACTGCTTAGTGAGCGAGATAAATCTTTTGATGTGTTACTCCAGAAGGTCCATCCCCTGTTACATCTACACTCTTAGGGAACTGAATCAAGATAAATCCTCTGTTTATTCAGTGTTCAACCACCCTGACACAAATGATGTCTCTAAGTGCTATTGCTAATGATGTGAGTGGGCTGGAAATGTTTGCAAAGCCAGACTATATAACTAGCTATGCACACACACACACACACACACACACACACAATATAAAATGTGGCAGTATGAATTCTGATGTGGCAAAATAAATGCTTGTTTAGCCTACTTGACTGGCAGTGGTGTTGGACTTGGAACTGACCATACATGCAGTGCGTGTAACTTTAGGTGGTTTGTAGTTTTTCAGAAACTGTATGGCTGTGTAAATGAAGAACAGTTCAGTCTCCCTGGAAAATACACATCATTCCCAACAGTCGTTTAAAACATTTGAAAATTAATGAGATACCTAAATTTTCACAAGGCTTTCATCTAAAATGTCATCATGAATTCATGAAAAAATATCAGAAATTTCAGCAGCCTAAATATCAGGTTAAACAGCATCCAGATCATACCTGTGAAGACACAGATCTTTTCTTTTTGGAGAAGCAGAGCTCAGACAAAAATGTAAGTATTAAAAATAAATAGGGTTGTGAAAATATGTTAATTTCGATTAATTAATTTAATTCAAAAAATGTATGCAGATTAATCGCACTCTATGATGCCCCTTGACCCCATACGTCACTGTGCATTTAAACAATATCATACGAGACGCGAGTGCTGTTATAATGAATATTAGCATGGCTGTGATTTGGTTGTACAGTTGTACATTTGGTACAAGACCGCAAGCGGAATGCCAAAGTTAATCACAGCCGTGCTGATATTCAGTATAACAGCACGACCTTGAGTATGATATTGCTTTTATACAACAGTTCTACAAACAAGGCTGTTTATCAAGTAACGATAATTTGAGATAACAAAATTATGTTTTTTTGTCATTTATTCGGCCCCGTCGACAAAAATACTTCCTTCAGGATTACATTTACACGTGTTGTCAAGCAACATGTAAACAGTTTCTTGACTGCAGGTTAGTAAGCTAGCTAGCTATCTTCTTGCTTTTTATCATACACAAAAAGGCTAGCTGGCTAGCTCCTTTTATAGCCGACAGCAGGCTCGTCAGCTACTTTTTATTATACACATAAAGGCTAGCTATACGGTAGGCAAGCAAGCCACTTTTAATCATAGCCCACAGCTAGCGGACTACTTTTTAGCATACATGGAAGGGCTAGATATACGGTGGGCTTGCTAGCTAGCTATTGTTTATCATACCGACCTGCAGGCTAGCTTTTATATTATACACGGAAACGTATCCACATTTGCGCTGTCAGTAAATGCATATTAAATTTGCATTGGTGTAATCAATCTACCAAAATCTATTTGAATTGAAATATTTTTAAATGCTTCTCATGGCAAATATTGATATATGTGATTAATTTATATTAATTAATCACAGAGCATGTAATTAATTTGATTATTGTTTTAATAGCTTGACAGCCCTAAAAACAAGAGGATGTAAGGTTAAAATGTAATAGATAGTATTCTCATGTTGCCTTATTTGCTTTTATTGTGGGTCCCAAACCCATATCACAACCACCACTGATTTGACTGAAACATAATACAAACAAGTAGATGGGCTAGTATTAAAAGGCCCCATATCATTACCATGATTATGTTTCTGTGGTCTTAAGATAATTGGTGAAATCAGGTGTGAATATAGTGGCAGTGAAAGCTGCAATGTAAGTTAAAAACAAACTTGCTCTGTAGACTTTTTTTTTTTTTTGATGGGTCTATATAAAGTCTTGCCCTTTTTAAAAATCCCTGCTCAGTGTAAGAGAGCTACACATTTCCTTAAACTTTAGTTTTCTTGGGAGAGAAAACACAACATCCACTTGCCTCACATGGGGTCGTCAATCAAAGTGTGGATTTGAATGCAAGCTGAGAGTTGGACTTTCATGTTCTTTCCTTTCTGGGTATCTCCAGTACAGCTCCCTGGCAATATTAATTATCTTATGGAAAAGTCATGTTGTACTGTTGAATCATATTTACAATAATAACTCTCAAGAGCTGACACTGAAAGAAGAAAAATAAACTCCATTTTGAAACTGTATTAGACAGTGGGAAAGCTATATCTCCCCAGGGAGGACAACTGGGCTTTTAGTGCAAGGGATTACAAAACACCAAGGGAAAAATATTTCCTCCCCTCTTTCAAATCACACCCTCATTGTACATATTAATACTCATAAATTGCTGCATGCAAATTAAATTCCAAGAGGCACATGGGAATGGTTTAGGAAGCTGTCTGGTGACCAGTGAGATTTAGGGACTACAAAAATAGAGACGTGCTAATTTAAACCTTTTACACAGGGTAGGTGATTAAAAAGTCTAAAACAAAAACAGCAAATGGGACAATGGGAGTCTCTTTCTGGCTGATGGACACAGAAATGCATTTGTCCTTCATCGAGACATTTCAGAACCTACAGCAGGGGTTCTAAAACTTTTTTTTTCTAGTCCACTCTTTTAGGGTTGTCTCATCTCTGAGGACATTCCTCACCTTCTCATCTCCACCACCACCTTTACCCCCTCATCATCATTCAGTTTAGCTCATGGAGGCAATACTTTGAATTTTATAAATAACTGCAGGTAAGACGGGGTATAAATGAAGAGTAAAAACAACATGGTGAAATTTTGTGTTAGCTCAATCCATTTGATTTCACTCACATGTCAAACAAACAAGAACCATGCTTTGTAGCAAACTATCTATGATAGTAGTAAGGCCTACTGGTAAACAGCAGAACCAAGTCAGTGACTTGTCTAACACCTCTGTTCATAGAAAAGTATTAATCATTATGGATGACCTTTCACTCTTTATATGGGTGACTCCTGACACTCTTCACTCTCAAGGTTTAAATGGTTCCCTTTGGTTTAAATGGTTTCCCTATTGCTTCAGAATGCATACTGTTTACAAAAATATCTACAAAAGATAATTGATTAGGTTATTGGTTAATTAAACTTAAATTACTTAAACTGAAACATTTAAGTATTTATCTGGGTTTGTATGTAGGTTTTGGTATATAAAAAGTCTTTAACAAACCTCTCATTTTCTGTGAGGTGTCAGAAAAGCGTCAGAAATGTTGGCAATGGGTCCCAAGTGAGTAAGCAGGTCAGCCGTTCACTTTGAGCGCACCCTGAGCAGTGCTGGGGTTCAAAACCAGCCGTGTCATTTGCTGACAATGACCAGGATCCCACAGTGGTGGAACAAATCGGCTTTGTTCTGCTTCCTGTAGGAGTGGGTAGGTCAGCCAGGGTTTCCTTGTCTCACTGCTGTCAGGCACCCTAGATTTTGTCAGGCATCTGAAAGTTACTCAGATGATATCAGTGGAGGAGCCCCAATGAGCTTTACTGTAGAGCACTGGTTTAAAGTGTATTGGAGGATTGCATTTTTCCCTCTCCAGCATTCTTGTAACAAGCACAACATACAATTGATGATTCCAAAACAGTGTGTATTGGATTGTGTAAAACAGGAAAAAAAGAAAAAGAAAAAATGGGCGCTGTATCACATAAATTATTTCATAAATTCCCAAAGTTCATAAGTTTCTCACAGTAGCACACAGCGTGTCTTTTCCATAGCAGACTTGGAAAAGAGCTTGCAGCAGCAGCTCTTCAGCTATGGGACAGTAGAACCTGTCCATTACAATGACTTGCTGTTGTTTTGTCTGGTGCAGGTTCCCACATTATTACAGTGTAGGCTGCAGGCATTGTTCTTCTTGGGGACAGTGAATCCCCTATTCTGTGAAATTCATGTCAATAATTTTTGTAGATAACCTTCAAGTAGGTGAATATAAACCAGTCCTGGCATTTTTTATGAATCTTTACTGCAGTGCGATCACAGAATGCAACTCCTCTGTCACACCCTACTTTTCTGGCAGTGTGAGGTTAGTTTCTGGACATCCACACAGTCTGAATACTTCTGCACTAGTACAACTAATTAAAATAATCTAATTAATCTGTTGATTACCAGCCATTAAAAAGCCTCTGTCCTTTCCCTTGTAACACTGGCATCTCAGGTAACACCGAAGATAAAATGGATCCAAATGGATGACATCCCACCACCTGAAGCTGAACCTCAGTAAAAACGGATCTCCTCTTCATCCCAGCCGGCCCTTCCCCCCTGCATGACCTTTCCATCACCTTCGATGGCACCACAATACCATCCTCTCGGACAGCAAAGAGCTTGGGCATCACCCTCGACAGTAACCTGGACTTCAAGGAGTACATTGCTCGCACGTCATGGACCTGCCGATTCCTCCTCCACAACATCAGGAGGATTCGCCCGTTCCTAACCACATACGCGACGCAGCTCCTTATCCAGGCCACAGTTCTCCCTCGACTGGACTACTGCAACGCTCTCCTTGCAGGCCTCCCAGCATGCACCACCCACCCTCTCCAGCTCATCCAGAATGCAGCTGCCCGACTGATCTTCAACCTCCCCAAATTCTCCTATGTTACTCCCCTGCTGAAATCCCTCCACTGGCTTCCTGTCGCTGCCAGGATCAGATTCAAGACCCTGACCCTCGCCTTCTCTGCAGTCAACAGGACAGCCCCTGCCTACCTCCAAGAACTCATCCAGCCCTACACACCAGCCCGACCCCTACGCTCAGCAGCAACTGGACGCCTTGCTCCCTGCATGGTCAAGGCAGGAGGTGCTCGTTCTGCCAGACATCGGCGTTTCGCCTACATCGCTCCCCAGTGGTGGAACGAACTCCCGGTCTCGCTACGGACAGCTCCTTCACCCCAGTCCTTCAGACGGGGCCTGAAGACGCACCTCTTCAGACTCTACCTGGACTGACCCAGCACACAATTGCTGCCCCCCCCCCCGCCCATCAGTGCTGTCGTAAATTGCTGTGCTTTTTAAATTGTGCTTTTAAATTTTGTCTCTTGTTGCCGCCTTTACCCTGACGCTCATTGTGCCGTTTGAAGTTGTTGAAGTTTGCCGTTCGAAATTATATCGTACTAGTTGCCCTTTAGGCTGTAATTGTAAAAATCTGATAGTACTGCGTCCTCAAACAGACCTTGCTCTCAGCTGAGAACTGTCTCATTGTGGAACTGTACACATCCTGTCCCCGTACTGTCGCTGTACCTACTGTATGCACTTTTGTAAGTCGCTTTGGATAAAAGCGTCTGCTAAATAAATAAATGTAAATGTAAATGTAAATAAACTGAGGCTATATTTCATAATGTTGATGAAGTATATACATTTAATCAAATTGTACAAATTCTTGCTGAAAGAGTATTCTTCCTCTTAAGTAGCTAGCTAATTAACAAAGAACCTCCAAAGCTAGGTGGCTACCTGGCTAGGAAATGCCTTAGATGCCAGGTGACTACCAAATAGCTGTGTCCCAAATATTTGAACACAAAACAGCTTGCAAGGTATCATTTATGGATGTATATGAGCATTTAAGACATTAATAATACATATTAAAGCTGACAAGCTGCATCCTGCTTGTGATTTGTGGCATATCAAAGAAAATATATGTAACATATTTACTATATGTGAAATATAGAGAGAGGATGATTAGACAAGATATCTACAATGTTGCGATTTGTACATATGACTGTTTTTGTACCATTGACATGTTAATTTCTGTCACAAAATTGTCATAATTTCCACAGTTATCAGAAAACAATGTATCTAAAAGTAACAATTGTGCTCTTTGAGGAATATGTCAGAACAGAGATAATATTTTGATCCATGGGATGGTAGATTACTATGCTGTAAGGTTAATTGTCTGGAAGTCAACAGAGAAGGGAGTTTAATGAAGAACGCTCTGGAGACAGAACTCACTTAGGTCTGCCTCCAGAGTATAAACCACAGATTGTATAGTTCGCCAGAAAACATATATTTGCCACAATACATGAACAACTTGCTAATCACATGACAACGTTATAAAAATAATGTTTCCAGACTACAGTCTACACACAATGTGCCCACCAAATGGCACTTGAAAAACTGGTCACGAAACACTTCGACCTTAAAGAAATGGCAAGCTGTAAATATATGCCTCATCTCCACTGGTAATGTTACTGTATTTTCATTTACAAATGTATTAGCTTCCACTTGCATGACAGACTATGAGCCATGCACACACTTAGTATGGCATAAATGACCCATCCCTCTGGACAGGTTTGTTTCAGGAAGTACAAACTGTCCATGCCAGCGATGTTACAGACAAGTTCAGACATGTCTGAGTAACAATGGAGACATTTACAATCTGTCGGTGAGTCTAGAGTCAGTCTGCAACCTGACCAGGGGAGATGAGGCAATAGAGTTATCAGAGTTACACCCAGTACCATGCACATATTACATGTTTATGGAGCAGAAACAGTTCACAGGGTGTAAATCCCTGAAATACTAGTGCTAGTCATGCTTCTTTATGAAATGCTATAAGATTATGTCTAACTGTACTTGTTCATGACATTCTGTTTAAATGTACAGTTTTAGTGGTCAAGAAATATCTCACTTTCCCTCCTCAGATAATTAGTATCAAAAGGATGTCTAGATTAACAAATTGATCTTGAGTTAGCTGGATTAATCTTAACCAGTTATCACAAAGCTGAATAAGCATGATATGCATTAGCTTTTTAATTTAATTTAAGACAGATAACTCATTAGAAAGTAGACACTGCCCCTAGGATTAAGATCCTGGTTGTGCTGCCATGGCAATGAGCCTGGCTCGGTCTAAGCAGGGTTTATTAATACCAAAAAGCCAGAATTTACAGAAATATTTGTTCAAATGTTCAAATGAGTATGCCTATTTACATGAGTTATAACACTTGGGATTTGTTCTGATTCAAAGGTCTGATACATGTCCAGATAAAATTAGTCATATTTTTAGTAGGGTGGTAGGGTTCACAGGTTGTGTGAGTACCCGTGAGTGTGTAAAGAAATTATATCTGATAAGAATGCCATGGGAAGGGGTACACTGAGATTACGGTCCCTGGACTGACCAATAGGGTGGCACATTTTGAAAGAGAATGAGGGTCAAGGATTCATCAGGAGATTCATCAGAAGGTTGCAAGGAAAATGATGCACATGTGCATAGCATGAGATTGTATGAAGGAGGTAGACCTTCCCAGGATGTAAAGGCATTTGTCAGGAACAGGAGAGATCAAGAAAGCTTGACAAGAGAATGGATCTGTAAAAAAAAAAAAAAAAGTCGACAAATGCCTTTACATCCTGGGAGTTGTCTCACTGGTGGAAGCAGAAGTAAAGCAGTATTGAGAAGAGGGAGAGCAAGCAGCCGGCTACTCCACTCAAGCTTCTTGAGGAGGATGAGATGCGTGAGGACAGGGTGTTAAATCTGAAAAGATGAGAGATCAAGGGTGGGCCTCGTGGAATGTGCTGTAATTGACTCTTGCTTAAGAGCGGGATGAAAACAGTCTGCGCTGTGAACGATTTATGAGGAGCGAAGGGATTACGATAAGCGAAGTATCTGCCTAGAGCACACAGAGTAGTAATAGTGTCCTGGGAGCACACACGTTAGTTCCTCCAGCTATCAGTCAAATCCAAAATCAAGCGCAAAAATAGTATCATTGGCGAAGAACAACCAAAGCCAGGTGAACATTGTGCCAGATGTAATTTACTGTCGAGTTCAGAAGGGCTTACTGAAGCATCAAAGCATCTTATGCTGGTGTGGTTTTTAACAGAGAATAATTAATGAACTTCTTTGCTTGAGGGTCTCATTGTTAAGGAGAGCATTAACATATTCTTTTTTAACTTTTAACAAGGTTCAGTTACAAAACCAAATTATCAATATTTTGTGAAGGAATGACTCATGTCATCATTTTAAATATTTTATAAGCTTGTACTACAGCCTGAAACAATATTCATTTTATGGTGTGAACTGTTGACAATGTCTGTTAATGTCATCCTCAACCTTTAATAGATTAGCTGCACACTCAATACAGACGTATCTGTGTTTAACATAGTTATCTTCAAGAATGTATGTAATTATCTCTTCCTATAGAATTTTGTTATTTTGATGAATTGCAATTCATTGTACATTGCACTATGGGGTACTTGGACATATGCCTGAAAAAAAACAAAACAAAAAAAAAGTTGACTACCTTGGAAACATAGATGCAAATTACCCAAAATATAGTACCTCATATTGGAGGTACTATATTTTACCGCATATTTAACCTCCTTGTTGTAATATTAGCATATATGCTTATGTTTCTGTCAGGAGTTTCTCCTGACATGATCGCGCTGCACTCCCTGGGAGAGCGAGGGGGCTCGGGCGTGCAGCAGGGCTGAATTATTGATTGAATAATTGGCTAATGACGGTGTTCGCTGCCTGGTGTGTGCTCCGCACCTGTTGCCTGTCCGTAGTGATTTCGCCAGGACTATTTAGGCAGGTGAGTGGGAGTAGCACTAGAGAGACGCGAACGGAGGTTGTCACACGGGGTTTTAGTGTGAGGTTGGGTTTTTTTGATTTTTCTTTTTTCCTTTGAACGTGCCGGCACGGCCGAGTTTAGGGTTTGTTTTTTGGTTTGCTGTTTTTTTTTTCTTTGCGTTTAGTTTGAGCTCTGGGAGTCGCGACCCAGAGCGGGTTTTGAGTTTGCTTCGGTGTGCAGGGCAGAGTGTGTTTGTGTGTCGAGACCGCCTTGTTTGTTAGGCGGTCTCAGAAGAGCGGCGACCGAAGGGGCTTTTTTTTTTTTTGTTTTGTTTTTTTGGGACATAGGCGAAGCCCGGCATCGTGGCGCGGGCTGAGCTACGTCCCCCCTTATACTTTCATTTTCGTTTTGTTCGTCTTGTGTGGTGTGCACCCACACCATGGACACTGCAAACTAACAAGGAAACAGGCGAAAATATCTTAATATGCAGGGTGGCCAACTGGATGTTTAAGAATTTCTAAATTGTGGAATTTGTCAATGTGCACCTTTTTAATAGCTAAAACAATTTTTTTTTTTTTTTTGTGGTTTGGGAGAACATGGCTTGCCTGTTCATTCAATGGCACTAGCAGGACAGACTCCATCAGCCAAAGGACCTGAGGGCTGGGGACTGATAGGATTTGTAGCGCTGAGAGGGCACTGGCAAATGGGGCTGAACAACATGGGCTGTGATTGTGGGCAAGTTTCCTGTGCTTGCTTTTAATCTTTTATAATTGATTTGTATTGTTTGAAAGAGCCAATACATATGAAACATTTGAAATATGGTAGAGAGATGCCTGTATGCTAATATCTATTGGTTTATTGCCTTTGAGTTAATTGATTTGTTTCTTTTTTATTCTAAAATGGCTGACTTCCTTTATAAGAAGCAGCATTTAGTTAGTGGCAGGAGACCTGGCTACAAGTGCAGGGGTGTCTAGAGCAGTTGTATAATTGAAGTATTCTCTTTTTGCCTGCCTTAGGCAATTATTTTTTGTATTTTGTTTTTGCCTTATTTTTGTTTGCACTAGTTAGTTTAGAATTTTTGTTACTTTCACTTGTCATGGGTTTAGGTGAGTTAAACACCATCACGGCATCACCAAACCTTTGGTCTCTTTTTTTTTTTTAATCGCCTCACAGCTATTCTACAACAGGAAGTAGAGTGAAAGTACAAAATTACATTCAAAAGACATTCAAAAAAACATAAACATAAAAAACCTGCTACACCCTAGTCATAATAGCTCATTTGAGTATGTGAATGAGTATGAAAGTGAGTGTGTGTGTGTGTGTGTTTTTTTTTTTTTTCCTCTGGTTGAAATAATCCCGAAAATAACAAAGAGTGAACAAGTGAAGCAGCTCAATCATTAAGCAACACAAATCACCAAACCTTTCACTCTTCAAAACTGTCGAATCTCCTATTCAGCTTTAGGAGAAGCTGATTCTCAAAATTGTTGGAGACAAAGCTTGCTGCTCCAAGGCTGAATAGAAACTCCACAACACTGGTACTTTTTAGACACTTCAGATGCTGGCTTGACCGTGTTGAACTTGACAGATATATAAATGGAGGGGAATGTGTCAAGATCTGTGGGATGCCCCAGTGACCACCCTGACCACTCCTCTTACAGGTATCAACTATCAGCCCAGTGAGAAGTTTACTGACAAAGAGGAAAGTAATACCTTAACAATCTAATACAAGTCCATCAGTTGTACCAAATACTGAACAAGCACAGGTGTTTGCTGACCCCATATCTGGATGGGTCACCAGTGTGAAAAGTAGTTTCACTGTCCTTTCTGTCCTCTCTGTTCAGCCACTGCTGCTGCTCTGCCAGCCTTGGGTATGAACATGCCAGGTGCCCCTGACCTGTCAGCATCTTCTCTATCTGGCAGCTGGCCTCCTCACTCCATGTGGTAAAACACAAAACCTTAACATGCGGACACACTTGACAATACTTACATGTTAGCTAAATAGGGAAAAGAACCAAACCCCCAGCTGCAGAGAGTCAGCCATATCTAACAACACTGTGTTCTTATCCAATTTTCTTTCAGCTACAGTATGTTTAAATACCTGGGATCCTCCCATCTCTCAATGGTTTGCATTAATTTGTTAAAATATGAAATGTCACCACATATCTATATACAATTAATCAAAATTAAAAAAAAAGTTCAGAAAAGAATGTTTTGCCTTATCCTTTCAAGGGACTTTGGTCTTTGGTCCATCACTTCTTACATTTTGGCAACAAGATGACTGCTGTGATGAGTTTCAGGTCTACAAATGTTTAGTTAAAGTGGTTCTTCACCCTGTATTTAATTGCTTCATCCATCAGTATGCAGAACCTTAGGGCTAGCTTCATCGGGTCTAGTTTCAGTGAGCTTGTGCAAATGTTACCAGAACCATATATTGCTGTCACCTAGCTAACTAGCTAACAACAAACTAAGCTGATAACTGTTGTTTATTTATAAAGCTGCTGCTAGATTAGCTGTCCAACAATGTTGAATGACTGAAACAAGAAATTTCCTGTACCTGCAGCATGCACAGTAGACACTTCACCTTGAAGGAGTCTCCTTTAGAACATGTTGCATGAGTATGCCCATTGAAGGTCCAGTGCTGCTGCTGCCAGTGCGGCAGCACATGCAAGCTGTAGCCTGCTTGGAGGTTGGTTGCATGTTTTAGCTGGTGTGCTTTTTCAAAGAAAAACCTTTTATTTCAGGGGCTTGCTGATTGATTAGACCGAGGGTTTCTTTCCATTCAAAAATGTAAATTCTTCCCTGTTGGGTTTAGGATCTAAAGAGTTATGGCACATTCGGGATTTGTATGCATATATGGAATTTTGTATGCAAATAACATGTTACAAGTTTAATGCACAATAGAATTTATCAAGAGGCTGGTTTGTATTGTTGAAGGGCTGATGATTATAGTGTTGATGAACTGATTACATGCACATCGATATCTGTATTTGTTTGCAGTTTCACACTCCACACTACAGCACATCAACCTATGAGCTGCAGACAGGGCACTGTCTCCCATATTCACTTTGTGTATCCTCATGAGGAAGTGTTTAATTCACTTGCATGCAAAATAATTAAAATTAACTGATGCAGGACTGTACTGGTATAGCTCAGAGGTCCATACATATGCATGAATCCATTGAGAAGACAGCTCAGCACCATGCTCAGTTAATTTCTTTCCATGCACACTTAATACATGCATCTTCTTATACAGTGGGTGATCCTCTCATATTATCTTTAAGAACACAGGAATTAGGATTATTTTGACATGATAGCTACCCGAATTTGGAGGCACTCATCATAGCATTTTATAGTGTAAAATTGATTCTGGCCTAGAAAGACATGCAGTATTTTCAGTTTCATTATCAGTCTCTAACAGAATACAACTGCACTTCCCTAGATTTTCTGCTGCTGTGCAGACTTAAGTAAAGATGTCCCTGCTCACTTGTGTTGCTCATAATGTTGCTTTTCACTATTGTATAGTGATGAACAATCAGGAAAAAAATCGCTGCTTATACAGTCTTGATCACATTCACACATTTTTACATCATTACAACATGGGTGTAGCAATGGAACTGTAAAAAAAAAAAAAAAAAAAAAAAAAACTGTGAGGAAAAAATTGTACCTTTTTATTGTGGATTTCATAAATTCTCAACAGTAGCATGTAAATCTCATCAAGCAATAACCAATAAGTCAGTCTGAGTGACATCTAGTTGATATAATGAATTACCATATTGGGCTTGTTGGTTATAATGTTATAATGGTTTTATTAGTAGTAGTATATTAGTTGTATTAATTATTTGTGGGTGGGTTAAGCCATAAATTATACATCTGGTGGGTGTGAAAATGCAGGAGAATCATAACTACCTGGAATATACAAGGGCTAAAACTGAATGACCCTGGCCTGGAACAGTTGATCAAACAGACAACTTTGATGTTCCACTCTCATCTTCCAGGCCCAGCTGTGTAGGATAAGGAATAATTTTTAATTTCTGTATTTGTCTGTGAGTAATTGTCTTCTTATGGAACTTTAAAAAAAATCTATTATGGTTTCAGATGAATTGGTGGCAAGTGAAAAGAGGGAATATGAAACTGTCTGTGTTTCAAATAAAGAGAAGTAATTAACAACCTCAGTAACTGGGTGCAAATCTGCTGAAGTCTCTAATTACCTTTTGAAAACGAGACTCTTTGATCCCTCAGTGTTTTAGTGGGATCATGCTTTTCCATGTTTGACCTCTCAGCAGCTTATTCATTGATTAGTTTTCAAAGATTTATAGATTGTTAGATTTATAGAATCAAATACTTTCATTGCTGAATATAAATGTTCACTTTTATTTAAGTGAATCAACCTTAGATTTATTTTCTGTAGGCTACTTGCATATCATAATTACTCCTCCTACTACTACTACTACTACTAATGCTATGTACTTTACAAGGCACCGAGAGTTGTTTTTATCCAACCTGATCTCATGGAAAAATAGTCAGATTCTGTTATTTGTCCATATATGTATGTTTATCTTGTCTGTAAGTGCAACAAACCAGTAGAGGCACTGATTAGCTCATTCCATGCCAGTTCCTCACATGAAAATTATTGTTTTTGGCAATGACAGAACTCCACTCCCTAGCTACATAGTTATGCTGCTTTGCAAGAAGTAACAGTCACATAAATGCCTGGGTACAAGAATTTTGAATCTAAGTAAAATACCACTGCCAATGCCATTGAATTATTTGTACAGAATGTGATGCATGAGTTAATACTAACTGATATGTAGGAGAATATTAGCTAGTTACATTCAGTGTGGTCTTCTTAGCTAGCTAGGGATTGCAGATATAGGTGTTCTAATGCTGCACAGCTGAACAAGGCTGTCTTGAGGGCTTTTGTATCTGCAGCTGAAGCTGTCCAGTTAGCTTTCCTGGGCAGGTTGGTAGCTAGCTATCTAACTAATACGTGAAATAACTATGGCAACAAAGATCAATGTGGCCATTTATGGTTTAGTGTAAACAGCAGCTGGCTTGTTGGGCACTGTTGACTATGAATAAGGTTGGGTGCTTCTCACTTCTCATTTCTCACCCAAGAAAGTGAGCAGCATCATCAGGGACACCACACACCCCGGCCACTCCCTGTTCGAACTGCTGCGGTCCGGCAAACGGTTCAAGGCAATAAGATCCTGCATCGATAGACTGAGGAATACCTTCTTTCCCAGAGCTGTGGCCTCCATCACACCCCTCCCTGCCCAACTGCAGAATAGAATACAGGAACTGTGAGCACACACACACACACACACACACACACAGAACTGTGTTATACATACACTCACACATCAAAGACTGTGACACACACATGCACACCCACACACCCACCTCCACCCCCAGAACTGCTACCACAGACACAATTTACTTACAACCTCTGCAACTCTGTGGATGAGTAAATTCCGCTGCTATTAATGCTGTCTTTCTGGCACTGCTTTTATTTATTTATTTGTTGTATTTATTTGTTTATTTATCTTAAGTCTAAGTAGTACTCATTTCAAACAAAACTCATACAGGAAATAAAAAAAAGGATGATTATAGAAAATCACATAACACCTGAAAAATAGTAACGTAATGACTTAATTACAAAGGCTACTTGTCTTAAAAGAAACATGAACATTTTTGTCCTAAATTATAAAATGCAGTTTGAATTCGGCATGAAAATGTGTACATAATTCATGTAATAACAATGTAATAACCTAATTTTAACTGCCTCCTAATCATACTGGTACTGATGTGTGTATGTATATATATGTATATTACCGTGCATGTCCTTTTGTACATAATATTCACTTTAATGTTTGGGTGTGTCATGTGTAATTTGGTATTTGTATGCCATGGTCCTTCATCTCCATTATACGTATTCATTCATATTCATTCACACATATATCATCTGTGTGTCCTTGGGAGTCACACAGATGGTATTATGCTACTGTTAGGGTCACCAAAATTCTCTGAGTTGATTTTCCGGTGGTTGGCAAAAGTGTTAAATATAGAGTTCAACTGACACTGTAAAAATATGATTTAACACTAAAGAAATCAATTGCATAAGAGAGTTGGTGTCACTGAGAAGTGTTGGAGATTCAACTCCTACAGAGTTATGAAACCACGCCCTGTTTATGCATTTTACACATTCAAGAATTCATAGATTTTGCCAAGAAGCAGAGATGCCATTTTTCCTGGAGTGAAAGCACATGGTAAGTCATGCTCAGGTTTCTAGTTTTTAAAATATGTTCCAATAATTGTTCTCTGTTTGGAAGTGAGTTAGTGATAATACAGCTAACTGACCTAGCTTCGGTACATAGCTAGCTAGCTAATAACATTACTATCCTCTATGGCATTATTGAACGTTAGCCAGCTAGCTAACGGGTGGTTGGTTAACAGAGTAATATAAGACAGTACTTTGGCCAAATTGGAAATATTCGACGGGCTTTATTAAATTAGGAAAGAGGTCAATAACGTTTCAGCTCTTTTGTTTGTTTATAGTTGTACAAACATTATCGTCCCCTTTTCAACATTTTTCAACTGGTTTCTGGAGAAAGTGTGGGAATATAACTTTTTGGGTAGAATGGTTGACTACCTCTGACACGTATTTATCTCATATCATCTGAGGTTAGATTGTGCAGGACTTATTGATGCTTTTTGGCGAGGAGACATCTGGGAATATCTTAGCCAGATGGCCAACGTTTTTGATACCACACATCATCAAAGATGCCAAAGGGCTAGTACCCTGTCTCCATGTTGAGGCGCTAGTTAGGTCTGCACGAGGAGACAGTGATAGATTTAGTGCCCTTCAGGCAGGGGATTACTTGGTGAGGTATCTGTAGGTAAGTTCTTCTTCAGTTTTTTTTTTTTTTTTAACCAGACATCTTAAAGTGCTGCATTCTCAGAACAACCAACAGATGCACAATTTGCCAAATGGTACAATTTCATTTCATAAGTAAGCACTGTACATGTCACATTTGCTATCAAAAGCAAACACTTTCACCTAGTGTGCTGTATTACAACACACCACCATTGTGTGCTAGCTGCAGATCTTTTCCACATGACCACTTTAAGCGTTGTGTGAACATTTAAGGTAATTCTGCTTCCTGTAATATATGTGGTCCTAACCTAAATGATAGCCGTTTGATGTCAACGGAGAACATACCATGTGGATTAAGAAGCATCAGTTGTAATTTGTTGTGTTTTGATCACATGAGCCATAGTGCAGGGAGATGTTTGTGTGCAAAAAAATGGGAAAGT